>NC_042971.1:35368120-36103120 GCF_901001165.1 Salmo trutta | reverse complement strand
CTGCAAGGTTCAAATCATGTAAGAGTAACATTTTATCATGTAAACTTTAGTCATGTGTTACATTCATTGGCGTGTTCTTTTTTCTTTTAGAGCCACAAGAGAAAAGGGAATCTGAAGAGAAAATCGTGGAGGGCGAGCCAGATTATGGATTTGAAGAGAGGAATGAGTTTGCTGAGAATAATTTTGACAGGTCTGAGGATGTTGAAGTGAAAAGTGAAGTAGGAGAGGGAGCTTCAGCGCAGAAAGTAAGGAAGGGTTATGTTGAGAAAGTTGATAGTGATTATGATGACGAATGCTTGATGGAGACTACACCAGAGGGAGCCTCCATGGTGAAATACAATCTGAAGACAACTCCATACCTTCAAAGGTGATATTTCTTATCTTAAAAACCTATTTTAAAATCACTTCCATACAATTATTGGAAATTCTGGAGGTCATGGAGAACATCACTACTTCACATCTCTATATTGAAATGTATATTAAACTGAACATGGCTGTCAACTAACCACACAATTCTGTCCATCTCTTTCCCCTTCTAGTGTTAAGAGAACAATCAACAGTGAGGCATGTGCAAGTGGTTCCAGGCGAAAAAACTCCATCAAGGATCTGAAGTTCCTGACACCAGTCCGTCGTTCCTGTCGTATCCAGCGCAAGTCATCCCACCTGCCTGGGATGCTGACAGACCACGACACCTGTGTGTCCTCGCTGGCAGAGCTGGTGAATCTGGACGACGATGCCAACGCTTACATCTACAGGAGGAACCCTGCTCTCCTGGAGGACCTGCCTGACCATCCCAAAGACCTGGAGAGGATCTGAGTCTTTGGATGAGTGTGATGAAGAAGCCTGAAAATGAATAGAAAGAATGTGGAACTGATGGGCACTTTACAAAAGGGGTTTTAAAACAATGAAAATAGATTATTTGCTGTCTTACCATCCATAATGGTTGTTAATCCAAAGTGTGATAATATGGGCTTTGTGTGGCAAGATTTACTAATACAATAAGACTGGGTGCCTCAATTAGGCATGCCTTTTTTTCTGTTCGTCTTAGTTGTTACTTCTCATAAGGAAGGGACATTTGCCATAGCTTGACCTGCTACACCTTCTCTTTTATTTGTTGTATATATTCTCTCTGCTGTCTTACTGTGTTTGTTTTATGAATGTATTGTTTATTTTAATGCAGAGTTGATAATTTAATATCTACCACCAGGTTTTACCATAGATAAATCACATACAGCACACCTTTTATCACCCTCAATCATATGGTAGGAAATAAACGTGTGTTGCACATCCAGGAAAAGTGACACTATTCAATAAAATTATACCAAAATGGTTCTCTGGTGGAATTATTGCTTTTGAAATGGGAAATCATGCAAAAACATACCTTAACAAAGAAATTGATTCATTGATTACTCACTGGATCCAACTGCCCTCCTGCTGGACAGCAATTTTAGTCAAATAGGGATAGTGTAAGTTAGAAAATACTGTCGTCCTATACCTGGCTAACGAGTTTCAGAGGGTCAAACATGAACAATGTCAAAACTTCTTTGGAATGACTTGTGTGGATAATTGTGCAGGCATGTCTTGATCCGAAGGGCGCAAGGAAAGCTTTTTTCAGTATTGGAACCCTGAGGTGATATGAACAGGGCAGTGACAAAAATGCGCACTGGGTTATGTTAGCAAAGCATTGTGGGAAGGTCGTGGTTTAATCGCGCGTCACGTTGATTCCTCCCGGCCACATAAAGCACTGTTGCGTGCGAGTCCATTTACTAATTTCTGGATAAGTTCATATTGAAGTAAATTACTATTGAAAAGCATTATACTAGCATAAGCAAACCATGTCAAACTTTTGCGCAGCTCCAAATTGCACCATAAAAAGTAATCGGTCAGCATCGCTATTCTTCAGGTTTCCAAGGGACACTGAAAGGTACGTTAAGACGGTCTTCCATGCTTGACTTTGCACATTAAGCTAACTCACGTTATCTGTCAGCTAAATATGTGCATTGTGCAAGCTATTTGGTTAGCTTGTAGCTATTTTTGCAGCATGCTTGCAGAATAATTGCATAACCAGACTTGGGGTTTTAAAACATACAGCAAGCTGCTTGCTAGCAAGACACAATGTTTTAGTTTGCATGTTATTGTCAACAGCACACAATGTGATTGTGTGATTATACCACTAACTATAACAATCATATCTTCAGTATTTTAATAACTAGTTCTTCAATCTCATTCAATGATCGCTAAATGTATAAATGAGAACAGTTTTTCGTTTTTTTAAGTTGTATCCGTGAGGAGCTCTTACAGGAAGTCAGAGAGGGTCGTTTTTATCATTGGCCATTGACGATCAGTGTTTGAATAACTCGTTCTTAATGTTCAATCTCATTCAATGAAGCTAAATATATGAATGAGAATAGTTTGTATTGTCTGTTGTGCACAGATACAAGCAGTGGATGGAAAACTGTCATTGCAAGGATCTTGAAGATAAAACACCTGACCAGCTGAACAGACAATACAGACTTTGTGCTAAGCATTTTGAACCATCCGTGATTTGTAAATCAGTAAGTAATACTGATGCAATTTGCTTGGCATTTGTTTATTTTGGCCTAGTTGAAACGTTTAACATTTTGAAATTGATGTAGTTGAACAGAGATGTGTACTTATTTAGTGCTACACACACCCATCAAATGGGTAGTTTAATAAATCGTTCATATTTCCAGAGTTCCTACAGGACAAGGCTGAAGGATAATGCCACACCAACCATCTTTGATTTATCAAACCAGCTCAATAAGCCACAAAGTAGGCAACGCAAGAGGATTAAAGAGCTGGTAGGGGTTTCTTTCCATTTAACAAATCACTTGTCATACTCAATGTATTGAAATCAAACAGCTTGTTATTGTTTTTCTCTTGCTATTATATTCTACAGAGTGAAGATGAAGCAAGGCAAATGAAAGGTAAATTGTGCATCTTAGGTTGAGGCTGTTTCAATTTACAGTGCGTTCAGAAAGTATTCAGATCCCTTGACTTTTCCACATTTTGTTGCATTAGCCATATTCTAAAATGATTAAATAATTGTTTCCCTCAATCTACACAATAACCTGTTTTTGCTTTCATTATGGGGTTTTAGAAATGTTTGCAAATGTATTAAAAATAAAACTGATATCACATTTAAATAAGTATTCAGACTCTTTACTCAGTACTTTGTTGAAGCAACTTCAACAGCGATTACAGCCTCGAGTCTTCTTGGGTATGACGCTACAAGCTTGGCACACCAGTATTTGAGGTGTTTCTTCCATTCTTCTCTGCAGATTCTCTCAAGCTCTGTCAGGTTGGATGGGGAGCGTCGCTGTACAGCTATTTTCAGGTCTCTCCAGAGATGTTCGATTGGTTCAAGTCCGGACTCTGGATGGGCCACACAAGGACATTCAGAGGCTTGTCCCAAAGCCACTCCTGTGTTGTCCTGTTGGAAGGTGAACCTTCGCCCCAGTCTGAGGTCCTGAGTGCTCTGGAGCAGGTTTTCATCAAGGAGCTCTCTGTACTTTGCTCCGTTCATCTTTCCCTCGATCCTGACTTGTCTCCCAGTCCCTGCTTCTGAAAAACATCCCTACAGCATGATGATGATGATGCTGCCACCACCACGTTTCACCGTAGGGATGGTGCCAGGTTTCCTCCAGACGTGACGCTTGGCATTCAGGCTAAAGAGTTCAATCTTGGTTTCATCAGACCAGAGAATCTTGTTTTTCATGATCTTAGGGTCCTTTAGGTGCCTTTTAGCAAACTCTTAGCGGGCTGTCATGTGCCCTTCACTGAGGAGTGGCTTCCATCTGGCCACTGTATTGGCCTGATTGGTGGAGTGCTGCGGAGATGGTTGTCCTTCTGGAAGGTTCTCCCATCTCCAGAGGAAATCTGGAGCTCTATCAGAGTGACCATCAGGTTCTTGGTTACCTCCTTGACCAATGCCCTTCTCCACTGATTGCTCAGTTTGGCCTGGCGACCAGCTCTAGGAAGAGTCTTGGTGGTTCCAAACTTCTTACATTTAGGAATGATGGAGGCCACTGTGTTCTTGGGGACCTTCAAATCTGCAGATTTTTTTTTTTGGTACCCTTCCCCAGATCTGTGCCTCAACACAATCTTGTCTCTGCGCTCTGCTGACTGAGGTGTCAAAGAAGTGGGGCTTGAATATGGACTACTGCAGAGGGCAGGCCCACTTCAGCTCTGGTGTGCATTCTAACAAAATGAAAGCCATTGCAACCAAACTCACAGAGAAGTATCCCACAGCAGTGTACACACCAAGTTCCACCTGTGCCTTGAATGTCTCACTGGCAAGTGGAATGGCTTTGACAGGCATTCAGATTGTCATGTCTACTTTCAAGAAGATTGAGTCTTTTTTCAACAAGTCGCCTTCACTGCAATTGGAGTTGGAGAATGCAATCTCCATTTTCTACCAGGGCAATGAAGAGAAGGCCAGTGATCTGAAAGAGGCCTGCCGTACCAACTGGACAATGAGGCATGATGCATTCGAGGTGGCAGTTGACGTTGTGGAATCTCTACTGCTCTGCGTAGATAGTGTTCATGACAATGAAGATCTGAGGTGGAGTGACCAAGTCACACATAATGCCTTGGAGATATCAGAGGCTCTGGCTGATTTTGAGTTTGTTGCAGCATTGGTTGTGCTGAAAAACACCCTGTCATTCACAAGAGCCTTCGGCAAGAACTTGCAAGGGCCAAAGATAGATGTCTACTTTGCTGCAAGCAGCTTGACCGCTGTGTTACACTCGCTGAACGAGGTCTTGGATAACATTGAGGTGTACCATGAGTTCTGGTTCGAAGAGGCTGTTAACCTAGCTGCTGCGCTAGAGATTCCAGTCAAGGTTTCCAGGCTGTACTTGAGAAAGCACCGGCCAGAAGCTGGAACAGAGATCCAGCCCGAAGGCTACTTCAAAGAGCACCTGGCCCCAGTGGTGAGCCAGCTCATCAAAGAACTGAACAACCTCTTCTCTGAGAACCACCTTAACGCCCTGAGATATTTGATGCTCGTCCCTGCTGTCATGGGGCAGCTGAAATTCAACATGTCTGAAGAGAACAACGTGGAGATGTACAGGAACGACCTTCCCAACGCAGACACTCTCCCCGCTGAGCTTCACTGCTGGAGGGTGAAGTGGAAGCATAGGGGCAAGGTGACCCTGCCCTCCACCGTCCATGAGACGCTGCAGCTTGCTGAAGTGAAGTTCTTCCCCAATGTGCTTGCATTCTTGAGGGTGCTCAGCAACCTGCCAGTCTTGGGCCTTGAGGATGCCGACGGCAATGCTTCTCGTAAACGTTTTCAGATGTAGCTGCAGAACACACCTGACAAACACAGATCCATTTCTAAACATAAACGTTGCCAGACATAACTATCAACCATAAAGTCCAGGTCATGTTAAGATGTACCCTCACAATGAAAGTTAAATCCAATTTAATTTCATGACCCTAATGAGCAAGTATGCCAGCCTGTTGACTTGTTCTTGTATAAATGGTAGTCTGTCTTCAGCATTTGTGACAAGAGCTGACCTCTTACTTATTGGATGTTTGATATGTTGACTTGAAACCACTTATTTTGGCTGTATAAAGTTGATCAATGACCATTGCAAGTTTTTGGGGAAATCATTGGATTTAGTATGCAACAAAACACTTAAATTCAAATCACAAAAAACTTGAGTTGAAACTATGTATAGGTCATTTTTATGTTTATGCAACTGGTTATGTAAATTACAGAACTGAAAATGTATTCTTATTACATAAGTCTTCTGGAAGTACTTTCTTCTAAGACCAATGTGATTGAAATACTGTTACATTTTAGTCATTTAGCAGCTGCTCTTATCCAATGCAATTTACAGGAGCAATTAGGGTTTTACCTAGTCGGCTTGGCGATTCGAAACCAGTGACCTTTCGGTTATTGGCCGAACACCCTTAACTGTTAGGCTACCTGCTTTGATCTAAGACTGTGTTATTTTTGTAAGAATGATTACAAATTAAGATCAACGTTTTTGATTCAGTCTAATAAGAATTGCAATTATTGTCATACATTTATTTACACCATTTTATTGTGTGATTGCTGCATTTCTGAAATAAATTGTTGAAAATGTTTCTTTCCTCGTTGACTTTGATCACACAATTCACAGTATGAAGCACATTTTTTTCCAATGTATGTCTATGATAAGATGTAGCTATTTCTGTTATAACCACAGTTTTCAAAGCTTTTAATAGGCTTTTTTGACAACCATGAACTCGTTCAGTCATCTTGTCACGTGACAAGTAGGCGTTTTATGAGGCCTCGTGGTATTCTGATATAATTTACTCGGTTGTCATATGCGGAACTTTCAAAAATACAGCTATCAAAATACATTTATTACAATCGTACTGATACGCCACTGCATACATAGAAGGAAAAATACAAAGATATACAATTGTGCACATTGTACTGAGATCAGAGATCAATGCGCCAAGCGGTGTCGATTTCCGCTTTACAAAGGTGTTCTTCCTGGTTTATGAACACTCGGGCAACTACACCGCTCAACAAATCAACTTTTTACGGAATGAAATAATTAAATTACCCAGCTAGGTACAAAGTTAATTTAAAGACTTTGTGCAAATATTAAGCTAAAGATTCAATACGGGTGGATTTCTGATTAATTGCACGATGCACGATTTATTCTGAACCAGTGAGTGCATGGATCCCAAAATGCCCAACCGCTGTGCCGCACCAAACTGTAACATCTATACAGATAAATCAGACGTCCCATTTTTCAGATTTCCATTGGACTCGGAGCGGTAAGTGCAATGTAGTTGGGTTAGATGTAAATAGTGTACAATCCACTACACACGATACTTTTTAAAGTAAAATTGGCATTCTTCATTAGCTAACTAAATAGCTAGCTGGTTGATCCATTGAAACCTCTAGAGCTTGCTAGTTAGCCTAGCTTGTGCTAACGTTGACGGTAATGGCAAAGATGGGTTGTTTGCTAGCCAGCTAGCTAGCTTGCTAAAAGGCTATTGTGGTTAAGGAAACCGTATTAATTGTATAACGTTAAGGATGAACTATACGTCTGTTTTAGTGAGAGGGTGATCCCTGGTCAGCCCTCAAAGTTATGAAAGTTATCTTTAATCTGACAACATCCTCATCATATGTTGTACTGTAGCTAGCTAGCTAAATTGGGTAGTCAGATTAATCAAGTTGTAATACACAATTAATTGGTATCAGTGATGTAGTGGTAAAACAAAGGTGGGTAAAACTATAAACTCCAGTGGGCGATCGAGATCAGACGAACAACCACCGATTTTAAACCAAAACATTACATTTTTAGAACTGCATTGTTTGATTCCATTTTCATGCAGGTCAATAGGGAAGGCCTAATGTAATTTTATGTAGTTACACAATGCACATCAGGTTGCCCTCCGAAAAATATTTATTTGGACTGGACACTAGGAAAGTCCAGAGAAATAGGATGTGGAGATCATTATATTGAAATGTGTTATCTTTTTAATCACGTTCATGTTCTTGGTATCTCATGTGAGCTGCACTGCAATTCTGTAT
This sequence comes from Salmo trutta, assembly GCF_901001165.1. NCBI lineage: Eukaryota > Metazoa > Chordata > Actinopteri > Salmoniformes > Salmonidae > Salmo > Salmo trutta. The sequence goes on along the minus strand of NC_042971.1, from coordinate 36,095,553 downwards.
TGTAAAATGCCCCTGTATAAAAGGCCCATAGTTGTATTCTATATGCATTTGAAGAGAACATGTTATTGTGTTTGATACGTTTACAGATTCTCTCAGGGATCCCATTTTAAATTTCAGGGGACCCCAAGTTTGGGATCCGCTGTAACCTCTGCTTGCTTCCTCTGCTGCCTTCTGCATTGCAGCCTGCCTCACCCCAGTCTGCCTCACCACTGTCTCTCACTACTCGCTGTAAAGCAAAGTAATTTTTTGTGAATCTATGTAGCCCATCTTTTGTTAAGAGTATAGCTAGCTTAATTTCAGTCAATTGCTCCTGCTGAGGTCAAGATCTGTTTAACGTTAGCTTCTAACGCCATCCTTCTTGCCAGATAGCCATCTGACTGAAATATCAGCGAATATTTTCTTTAAGAATGTAGTAAAGTAAAAGTCATCAAAAATATAAATAGTGAAGTACAGATACTCCCCAAAACTACTTAAGTAAAAATACTTCAAAGTACAACTTAAGTACTTTACGCCAGTGGTCTGGGCTGAGGTAGTTCGTTTCACGTCTGTGCCTGGGCAGAGTTTGACTTTGGACAGAGTGGTGAATGAAGGCGCTTCTAACAAGATAAATCCGGAGGGAGTAGGGGAACATAACGAGCATACCTGACTCATGATTCCACTCTTCGCAGAGAGGCAGTCACGATTTTGAACTCCGATCAATAATATTAACATTGTGACCGTTGAGCAACGCTGGGAACGCAATAATAAATGTGTGAACGTTAATTAACGAAATAAAAATGTGCGTAGACACATATTAAAAAGGTGCGTAAACTGTGTTTACCCTCCACTAAATCCCAAATGGGTCTATATACAGCCTAAAACAATGCTTGCACAATCGTGTACATGTTCCTACAAGCCAGAATGTTGAATAAATTACATTTAAACTTACTCTACGGATTGTCTGCACGGTTTGTCCTTCCCCTGCTTGAAATCTGAGATAAAATATCTTCAGCAAAGTAGCTAGTTATTGTTTACCCAACTTTTTGGAGGGCGAGTAGGTATAGATGGGTTAGCTGACAACGTCACGAAAACGATGCGCATGCTTCAGTGGAGCAGAAGTCCGTGAGTTGTGATTCTGGATGGCCAGATGGCTACGACAAACTGCCATGTGGGGAATCGTGACTCGTTTCATGTTGTTTTTGATACCATATCTTGTTTTGAGGTATTTTTGACTGATTTCATGTCAATACTAATAGCTAGCTAACCAACAACTGTAACAATGTATTTGAGACAGGTGCACATGTATGTTTTCAATAAGCATTGGATACAAAATATAGTTAACAATCTAAGCCAACCCCGTCTGTTTTGCCCCATAGTTGCGCATGCGTCGGTTTTGTTGCTAAACAACCAAACCGTCTATAGAGGTCGCCAGCTTGTAGTCCTAAAAAACATTAATTACTTCAGCCATTCCTATGGGGAAAGTAGAGAGTTTTATGATAACCGTAGACCTTATTTTCGGGGTTTAACACAGGCTTACGAGATCTTACACGTTTTGTTCTATGACATTATCTATCAGTCAGTTATCATGATCAGAAGGATTACTTTATCCTATCCCAGGTATTCCTTAAAGAGGTGGGGTTTCAACAATGCAGAGTTAAAAATTAAGACAAATATTTGCTCAATAAAAAGGAAATAGTAACATAATAACGATACTATATACAGGGAGTACTGGGTGTATTTAAAACTAACTTTACTTTGGTGCCGAACCATATACCTACCGGATTCTAAGAAGTTTGGTAAACAATACTTTCCTGTGGATATTTTGTTTACATTTTTGAGCAGTTGAAGGACAAACCGCGCACACAACCAGTAAAGTTTAAATGTAATTTTACTCAACATTCCGGCTTGTAAGGAACATTTACATGATTTTGAAGGCATTCGTTTCTGGCTGTAAATACAAATGTTGTATTACATCTTGTTTAATCAGACTAGCTTGCAGGCTATCTAGCTTTGATGTAGCAGGTTACACCCCCTCCCCATGTTGATGAACGTCCAGTTTATTAGGTACACCACCCTCTTCAGGAAAATGGTTCTCTCCTACAGACAGTGAGTCACGTGGCCGTAGCTCGCTATATAAAACAGGCAGACAGGCATCGAGCATTAAGTTTCGGTTCGATTGAACGTTTGAATGGGCAAAACTAATGACCTAAGCGACTTTGAGCATGGTATGATCGTCGGTGCTAGGCACGCTGGTTTCAGTATCTCAGAAACGTCTGGCCTCCTGTGCTTATCACGCACGACAGTGTCTAAAGTTGACCGAGAATGGTACAACAAACCAAAAAAATTCCGGTCAGCGGCAGTCCTGTGATCGAAAAACAGCTTGTTAATGAGAGGTCAAAGGAGAATGGCAAGAATCATGCGGGCAACAAACAGGCAAATAATGGCGCAGTGCAACAGTGGTGTGCAGAACGGCATCTCGGAACGCACAGCTCGTCGGTCCTTGTCACAGATGGGCTATTGCAGCAGACGACCACACCGGGTTCCACTCCTATCCGCTAAAAACAAGAAGTGGCTCCAGTGAGCATGTGATCATCAAAATTGGACGATTGAGGAGTGGAAAAACATTGCCTGGTCCAACGAATCCCGTTCACCGTTGCATAATGCTTATGGCAAAGTCAAGATTTGGTGTAAGCAGCATGAGTCCATGACCCCATCCTGCCTGGTGTTAACGGTACAGGCTGGTGGCAGTGGTGTAATGGTGAGGATATTTTCCTGGCACACGTTAGGTATCTTGAAATGTTGGGTTCCACGACCCGAAGAATTCAGGCTGTTCTGGCTGCAAACCGGGATCCGACCCGGTACTAGATGGGTGTACCTAATAAAGTGGTCACTGATTGTACATTGAATCAATGCATCAAGTGTGTGAGCTTCATGAATATAAGCTCCCCGAAAATGGTGATTATACATTTTACCTTACAGAAGTCAGGGCAGGCCTAGCCCCACAAGTTTGTCATGTATACAGTTAATAACTGTAAGTACAATTATTTTAACCATAACATTCCGACTTAACATTGTAGAAGCCTACCAGCCGCAAGATGGCGCTATTATTCCTTTTACATCGTTTGTCTTCTTACATCCGACTTTAATGTGGCCAGCCGACAATACACGTCCCCCATGGACCGGCTCGTACGTAAAACAACCTTCATTCAGGATGCATCGGTTTCCTCCTTAACTCAGGTTAATGGCTCGTCAGTGGGAAATTGTGTACTGTCTTAATAAAACACAATTTTCCCCGTCCGTTTTCTGATTTTCTGACAAATTCCGGATAGTTACACACAGCGTGAGTCCGTTTACCCCTGGCTGAAAGCGCACCACAACATCCGGAAGTAGAATTAGCCACTGTAGCATGGTGGTGGTGGAAGTAGTATTAGCCACTGTAGCATGGTGGTGGTGGAAGTAGTATTAGCCACTGTAGCATGGTGGTGGTGGAAGTAGTATTAGCCACTGTAGCATGGTGGTGGTGGAAGTAGTATTAGCCACTGTAGCATGGTGGTGGTGGAAGTAGTATTAGCCACTGTAGCATGGTGGTGGTGGAAGTAGTATTAGCCACTGTAGCATGGTGGTGGTGGAAGTAGTATTAGCCACTGTAGCATGGTGGTGGTGGAAGTAGTATTAGCCACTGTAGCATGGTGGTGGTGGAAGTAGTATTAGCCACTGTAGCATGGTGGTGGTGGAAGTAGTATTAGCCACTGTAGCATGGTGGTGGTGGAAGTAGTATTAGCCACTGTAGCATGGTGGTGGTGGAAGTAGTATTAGCCACTGTAGCATGGTGGTGGTGGAAGTAGTATTAGCCACTGTAGCATGGTGGTGGTGGAAGTAGTATTAGCCACTGTAGCATGGTGGTGGTGGAAGTAGTATTAGCCACTGTAGCATGGTGGTGGAAAATGTTTTATTAAGACCATATTCATATTTTGCCCGTTTTCTTTTCCCACTGATAATCCATTAAATGGAGTTAAGGAGAAAACCAACGCCTTTTCAGCCTGAATAGAGGATGTTTTATGTACAAGCCTGTCCATGGGGGGGACGGGTGTATTACCGGCTGGGCTCACTGTGTCGACACCTAGCGGTCGTAAGATATTTGGAAGAACTATGCCCTCTAAGGGTCTCTGCGCTAGAGAAGCATTGGAATTAGAGGTCAACTGCCCCTAAAAAGCAACTTCGCATTTTGAAAACGGCATATGTGGCATCGATATGAGTCAAACATTTATTCTAGTGTCAAAATTGACTACAAAGTGTAAATAGGATCATTTGGCAAGTGTCTTCACTGACATTTTTAACCTGTCCCTGACCGAGTCTGTAATACCTACATGTTTCAAGCAGACCACCATAGTCCCTATGCCCAAGAACGCCAAGGTAACCTGCCTAAATGACTACCAACCTGTGGCACTCACGTCTGTAGCCATGAAATGCTTTGAAAGGCTGGTCATGGCTCACATCAGCACCATCATGAGAAACCCTACACCCGCATCCTGCCCCAACAGATTGTTGGTCAATTTCTTCAACCAATGATCAAGTCTATATAATTATCAAACATACATTAGTAATGGAAAGGAAACACTCTTTGTTTAAGTATCACAATTATCCTTTAGTAATGCAATTGTAGGCAGAAGTTGGTACAGAGTACAGTATATGATAGCTCTCCCCAGGTTCTGCAAAATGACTAAGACATCCTGTAACTCATATAGCCTCTTCCAGTCCTCCTTGCGTGAGTTTCCCTGGCAACAACATTTTAATAAATCTAACCTCCCCCTGACAGCAGCAACCATCTTCTCAGCAATTAAAAGCTCAGAAATGGGTTTGACCGAAACTTGACCTTTCATCACAAGTATAGGTTCATAACAAGGTGAACGAGTCCAAGCATCTTCTGACAGGTGGCTGTTTTCATCAGGCCTGCGGCAGCCTTGTTCTCAGAAAACCAGTCGTATTCTCAGAACCTCAGATTGCCAGGTGGGGCCCAGACAGGAGGAGTATGTATGAACGTTGTAGGTTTCCGCCTTCTGATAATGTCTGAAGGGCACAACACTCAAACAGGTGTTAATACACACACACAGAGGTCTCCTAGAAGAGAAGCCCTTACAGTTAATCATAACACAATTTGTTAACCCTTTAAAAGGTATGAGGCCTCGGTTTAACCCTCTTCAAGATCCACAGATGACGCAATCTCAATTGCACTCCACACTGCCCTTTCCCACCTGGACAAAAGGAACACCTATGTGAAAGTGCTGTTCATTGACTACAGCTCAGCGTTCAACACCATAGTGCCCTCAAAGCTCATCGCTGAGCTAAAGACCCTGGGACTAAACACCTCCCTCTGCAACTGGATCCTGGACTTCCTGACGGGCCACCCCCCCAGGTGGTAAGGGTAGGCAACTTCACATCTCCACACTGATCCTCAACACGGGAGCTGCTCAGGGGTGCGTACTTAGTCCCTTCCTGTACTCCTTGTTCACCCTCGACTGTGTGGCCAAGCATGATTCCAACACCATCATTAAGTTTACAGACGACACGATGCTGGAAGGCCTGATCACCGACAACAATGAGAGCCTGTAGGGAAGAGGTCAGAGACCTGTCAGTGTGGTGCCAGGACAACAACCTCTCCCTCAATGTGATCAAGACAAAGGATAGACAGGCTACTTTAGGAAACTTTCTGAATGAACATATAGGCCTATAGAGAATCAGCAAACTCTCTCACACACACACACACACACACCTGTAAAAGGACACTTTAATCAAAGCCACCAGCGTATGTCAGACACTAGCAAATATTTCTCCTTTCCTTAAAACGTAGGGTAACTTGGGGAAACCACTTTGTCACAATGTTTTTTTAACCCTTTCCCTGGATGCAAGTAGTCTTGATCAACAAAAAATTGTTTGTCTCATCTCAACTTTTTAAGTCACTCCATCAAAACGATTTTGAGGTACATTGATCTAATATTTTGTAATTTAGAAAGATTTATATATACAGTACCAGTCAAAGGTTTTGACACCTACACATTCAAGGGTTTTTCTTTATTTTTTATTATTTTCTACATTGTAGAAGAATAGTGAAGACATCAAAACTATCAAATAACACATGGAATCGTGTAGTAACCAAAAAAAGTGTTAAACAAATTACAGTACAGATCCATGATGAAATTCGTTACCACAATTCTGTTACTGGGTGTAGGTCCACTTCACTTACTGTAGTTCAATAACCAAAATATTTTTTTTTCAAACCCAAGGTTTCATATAATAGCTGACACCTCATTCCTTCTGCAGACATATTTGTATCTTAATTCTGAGCAGATTAAAGTTTTATTTGGGAAAACTTGGTCATGCAAAAAACTGAGGGAGAATGTACCGAAATTCTGTACCGAAATTCTGTTACCTAACTTTGCATCTGCACAGTTCTTCCAGTAAATGTGTTTTTGTAAACATTTCTGTGTAAAACGTTTTAAAAGTAGGCCTTGTTCATAGAGTTGTATGATGAGTTTAACGTTGAAATCAATGTTTTTGTTTGGAATAGATGTTTGTGTGAGGAAAAATCAGTCTCAGTGCAATTCCATTACCGTGGTTTACGGTAGTACACCTACCTTCCATGTCGCTAAACAGTCACAGGACGGTTTGCTAGTGATACGCAGATAGACCTTTTCATCGGTCTAGAACATGGGGGCAGGACTATCCATATTGCAGTTTTGAAATCTAATCCTGTGAATTTTTCTTTTCAGATGTAAACAATGGTTAAATAATTGTCATCGATCTGACTTGGAGCCAAAAACCCCTGAGGAGTTACACAATTCCTTCCAAATTTGTGCAAATCATTTTGAGCCTTCCTTGATCTGTCGTGACGTAAGTATTATTATTTACTGAAGAGACCAGTTATCAAGGGCTGAGAATTGCCAGGGACCTCACAATAATATATTATCACGATACTTAGGTGCCTATATTGTGACGCTCCCAATTCTATATGAATTGCAATTCGATACTGCTATTTGATGTTGCAAACATTGATGCAAGCGGAATTGCTCAATATCTGTCTGCTGCAGAGAGCATGAGAAACTTTGTTTTGATCAGTCATGGAAGTAAGTGTTGAAAACATGTTATTGGCTCACTTTTCTTTTTAAAGATGGAGAACAAGCTATAGGATGACAAATACCTGAGTTTTGGTGCAGGTACAGCTGACTAGCGCTAACTAACGCTACCTATGTTTTTTCTGTTGTTTTTTTATTTTTTATTATTTTTTTACAAATTGATGCCTGGAGTCAAAGTATCTATCATATCATCCAAAATAAAATTGTGATATGTAAATACAGATTTTTTCCCCCTCCCCATCACTAGTTACAGTGCATTCTGAAAGTATTCAGACCCCTTCCCTTTTTCCACATTTTGTTATGGTACAGCCTTATTCTAAAATTGATTAATGAAAATGTTTCCCTCATCAATCTACACACAGTACCCCATAATCACAAAGTGAAAACAGGTTTTTAGAAATGTTTGCGAATGTATTAAAAATAATAACGGATACCTTATTTGCATAATTATTCAGACCCTTTGCTGTCAGACTCAAAATTGAGCTCAGGTCCATCCTGTTTCCACTGATCATCCTTGAGAGGTTTCTACAACTTGATTGGAGTCCATTTGTGGTAAATAAAATTGATTGGACATGATTTGGAAAGGCACACACCTGTCTATATAAGGTCCCACAGTTGACAGTGCGTGTCAGAGCAAAAACCAAGCCATGAGGTTGAAGGAATTGTTCGTAGAGCTCCGAGACAGAATTGTGTCAAGGCATAGATCTGGGGAAGGCTACCAAAAACTTCTGCTCCATTGATGGTCCCCAAGAACACTGGCCTCCATCATTCTGAAATGGAAGAAGATTGGAACCACCAAGACTCTTCCTAGAGCTGGCTGCCCGGCCAAACTGAGCAATCAGGGGAGAAGGGCCTTGGTCAGGAAGGTGACCAAGAACCTGATGGTAACTCTAACAGCTCCAGAGTTCCTCTGTGGAGATGGGAGAATCTTCCAGAAGGACAACCATCTCTGCAGCACTCCACCAATCAGGCCTTTTAACGCAGTAAAAGGCACATGTCAGCCTGCTTTGAGTTTGCCAAAAGGCACCTAAAGGACGCTAACCATGAGAAACACAATTCTCTGGTCAGATGAAACCAAGATTGAACTCTTTGGCCTGAATGCTAAGCGTCACGTCCGGAGGAAACCTGGCACCATCCCTACGGTGAAGTATGATGGTGGCATCATCATGCTGTGGGGAGGTTTTTCAGCGGCAGGGACTGGGAGATTAGTCAGGATCAAGGGAAAGATGAACGGAGAAAAGTACAGAGAGCTCCTTGATGAAAACCTGCCCTCAGACTGGGGTGAAGGTTCACCTTCCAACAGAACAACGACCCTAAGCACACAGCCAAGACAACGCAGGAATGGCTTCGGGACAAGTCTCTGAATGTCCTGGAGTAGCCCAGCCATAGCTCAGACTTGAACCCGATGGAACATCTCTTGAGAGACCTGAAAATAGCTGTGCAGTGACGCTCCCCATCTAATCTGACAACCTGACAGAGCTTGAGAGGATCTGCACAGTAATGGGAGAAACTCCCCAAATACAGGTTTGCCAAGCTTGTAGCGTCATACCCAAGAAGACTCATGGCTGTAATCGCTGCCCAAGGTGCTTAAACAAAGCACTGAATACTTATGTAAATGTGATATTTCCGTTTTTTATTCTTAATAAATGTGCAACATTTTTCAAAAACCTGTTTTTGATTTGTCATTATGGGGTATTTTGTGTGGGTTGATGTGTGTGGAAAAACTATTGAATCCATTTTAGAATTCGGCTGTAACGTAACAAAATGTGGAGAAAGTCAAGGGATCTGAATGCTTTCCAAATGCACTGTATATTGCAAAAATAAAACATTCATTTTACATTTTCATTCAGTTATATTGTTCAGGAATTTATTTTTATCTTTATTTAACTAGGCAAGTCAGTTAAGAACATATTCTTATTTTCAATGACGGCCTAGGAACAGTGGGTCAACTGCCTTGTTCAGGGGCAGAATGACAGATTTTTACCTTGTCAGCTCAGGGATTTGATCTTGCAACCTTTCGTTTACTAGTCCAACGCTCTAACCACTAGGCTACCTGTCTCCCCAGGAACCGGGCGGCGTCTTGAGTTACAGATGAGCTGTTCAGGTGGTGACTCATCTATGCATTAGCTAATAGACCCATTGACCGGGTTTGGGATGTAGGATATATCATACTATGGCTGACTCTGTAAAACGACAAATTTCACTGCACCTTGTATTATGTACATTGCTCTCAGAATAAAATCTCTTGCACACTAGAAATAATGTCTTGTCACATGCTTAGGGGAATCAAAAACTATTGTAGAACAGGTTTCCCACATACTGTGTGACGTGATGTGTAAGTCATGTAGACCTTTGTTGGGACTAGCTTAATCATAATGCACTAGGTCTATCTGAAGACCACTGGTAGGTCTGTATTAAAAGGTCATGCTTCTCCCTGTGGGTTCTTACTCTCAGGCATGCAAAAGAGTGGCATTGAAATTGTTATAATTATTTGTTTCTTTCTTTTTCAGAGCACTTTAAGAACATCCTTGAAAGAGGGTGCTATTCCAACCCGATTTGATTTTACAAGCCATTTGAACAATCCATCAGGCCACAACAGGAATAAAAGAATAAGAGAACCTGTAAGTATTGTCATGTTTAAAACACACAAGTGGTTTATAGTGTCCCTTATAAGGTCATGACCCTGAATGTTGTACCCAATATAGTCATCCTAACCTGATCTCAGTAAGTGTATAATCTGATACTATTGCATTAATTCCAATTTACATCTAAGTATGTCTTTAATCCATTTAGGCTGAGGCAGAGCTTGCATCCTTGAAGAAAGCTAAAGGGGATTGGTTTGGTAAATCTATTTCTTCTCATTTGTTGTTTGTTTTACCATAAGAAGAAAATATTTCCGTATTTGGCCACTCGCTGCAAAATGATATCTATTTTCCTACCAGAAATGACATGTAATTGGGTAGCAACTAGTAGTGTATAGTAATGTGGTCTGTATTGTCATAGGCTATATGTTAAGTTAGGAAAGTACACCTTTTGATAGGGTATTTGTAGAAATGGCTCAACATATTTATTCAGTAACACTTTTTTTTTTTTTTCTTGTCCATGTTTTCTCTTTTACTACAGAAGATGAAGCTCCATCTGAGGTGAAAGATAAGCCAGGAGAGAATAGCGCAACATGTGATTTACAGCAAGAGGAACAAAAGAGAGAGGATGTTGCCAACTCCAAAGCAAAGGAAATCCTTAAAGTCTACTTTAAGGAAACCCTTGCCTTCACTGGATTCAGCATAGGGAACGATGCAAACCCCAACACAGATGAACCAATGGGAGACCACAGAGGACAACAGTCTCTCAACCCCGTCTGTGTTGAAAAAATCGACCAGAAAGAAGTCCTCCAGTTCAGCGAGGACCTCATGCGGGAGGAGATCCGGAACAGTTTGAGGTTGGCACGCTTTTTCTCCATCCTGCTTCAAGATGTGACAAACATCGAGGGAAAAGATCAGATCCCAGTTTTCATCAGGTCCGTCACTGTGGCAGGGTTCCCTCAGAAACACCTCATGGGGTTCCTGCCCTGTTATGCAGATGCTGAAGGTCTGTTTTACATGCTGCTCTCAGAAATTCGGAATAAGTGGGGGCTGCGGATGGAGCATTGTCGAGGACTTACCTACCTGACCACAGGCGGTTTATGTCAGAAAATGAAGGATCTCACCAGCAGGATTCTGCAGGAGTTTCCTCAGGTAGTGCTAGCACCTAGTGACCCATACGCCTTTAACATGTGGCTAATCCGCTCCATGCCCATACCTTATATCCAGAAGGTTGTGAACACAGTGGAGGAGGTCGCCACAATAATTAGAGGATCCCCAGATCTTTGGGAAAGACTGGAGGTGAAAATCAAGTCTTCATACAGCCACCTTAAAGGTGAAGTGGACAGGATCATAGAGGCTTCCCAGAACACCTGGGAGTATGGTGTTGATGCCTTCCAGACCATGTTGGACATTCTTGAACCATTCCTTGCCTGCATCAACGAGGTGTGCTCGGCTGCGAACGCAGACACCGCTACTTGTGAGCAGATGGCCAAGCTCAAGCCGATCCTGAAGAACTTCAATTTCATCATCACCCTGGTTGTTCTGAAGAATACCCTCTGTTGCGTGAGTATCCTCAACCCGAGTCTCAGGGGAGCCATCAGCATCAGCAGCACCTTGCAGTACACAATCTCCAACGCCTTAAAGCTGGTCAACAAACATCTGCAGGAGATCGCAATATTCCACAGGAAGTGGTTTTCTGACGCAGTGGGCAGGGCTAAGAAGCTGGGAGTGGAGGTCGCTAGGCCGGATGAGAGCTCACCTGAGACTGGCGAGGCAGTTGCAACTGAAACCCCTCTGGAGGATTTCTACAGAGAGACTCTGAGCAGGCAGATCTTACTGTACCTTGTTGCGGAGGTAAAGAGGGTGTTTAGCACTGAGATGGTACGGATTCTAAGATGGCTCTCATTGGTGCCGTCTTACATGGCTGACCACAATTTCAGTATCCGCAGGGATAAAGTGGCGGACGCAAACTTGAACAACCTTGCCCGGCCTGACACGTTTTACGATGAGCTTGGTTGCTGGGAGGTGAAGTGGAGACATGCTAGTAAGCGGAGGATCCTGCCCACAACAGTGTTTGCAACGTTGAAAATCCCAGACATTGCATTTTACCCAAATGTGCAGAGCCTGCTGAGAGTTTTGGGCACCATCCCCTGTGTGAACGCAGAGGCAGACGTGTATGGGCAGTACAACATGGTGCTGGAGCGGTACCAGTCTTACCTGAAAGCCACACCGGAGGATCAGAGACTGTGCAACATGGCATTTGTCTATGTCAATCAAGACGTGCACTTCAATGTGGAAGACATGGTGGAGTCCTATGTGGAGAAGCATATTGACATATTGCAGTTTTTGCATATGGTAAGTTTATTTTAATATAAAGGTTATTGTGTTCTTGTTGTTTTTAAAGTCTTTGCTCTGCAATCAAATAAACTGAAGATTTCAAATAACTAGAAAAACTAAACAAAAGGAAAGTACTGTAAGTGGATGTTGGATATTTCTTAACTTGTTTTCTTACTAATATTTGCATTTGTAGGTTTCAGTTACTGAACAAAACCGTTATTTTGCTAATGCTTTTATTTTCTGTTCATAGGATGATGAGGTAATAGAGATGCAGCCTGAAGCTGGTAAGGAAGTACAATTATTAATATAATAATTTCATAATATTTATTGCACTATTGTGTAAATATCAAAATATTTGCATTAATACCTATGTTTTATTAATTATTCCTTCTTGGCTCATGCTCTTCACTGTTTTGTTTCAGAACCTGTCTCTGAGAATGATGGGAATCACACTCTAAAAGAGAATGTTGAAGAAACACAAGAAGAACCACAGGACATACCCTCTGAGATGGAGACCGAGAGAGTGGGGCAACCGAAACTCCCAGCCACAGAAACGAATAAGGAGGCACTCAAATCTGCTTTGCAGGTTGCTGTGACAGCTGCATATAACAGCCAGAGCAGACAGCCTGGTGAGGCCTCTGCTGAACAGGATGGCGAGGTTGAAGACTCATTGAAATATGTGTCGAAGTCTGAGATGGAAGAAGTTCTCAGAGTATGCGAGGATGCTGTCAGGGAGGGAATTCTTGTGGAGGTGGGCACTTCCTTTTTTTCTCTGTTCATTGACCGCGTTGTGAAGTTAGGGGAGAAAAAACACCTTCCTCTCTTCCTCAGGTTTGTGGACAGTTTTGATGTCATGCGATTGGAGCTCATGGGATTTCTGGATGTGGATCTTGACTGTGATGCCATGTCAGAGCGCATATTGGAAATTGTAACCAAAGAGTGGCATCTCGATTTGTGTTACTGCAGAGGTCAGGCCTACCTCGGATCCGGTGATGTCTCCTACAAGCTGAAAGCATTTGCCTGCAAAATCCAAGAAAAGTACCCCCTTGCAATATGCACACACTGCTCTTGTTACTCCTTTAACACATGGTGGTCAAAATCCACCCCTGTGTCATCAGTCAAACGGGCCCTGGATGTTTTTGAAGAGGTTTTGATGTTTTTTGGGAGCATGCCTATGCTTGAGAAACAGCTGGATCATGTCATTGCATTTGGTCTTAGGGAAAGCTATGAAAAGGTTCAAGAATTGCAGGGGAAGTTCTGTACCGTCTGGCAGGAGAAGCATGATTCCTATGAAGTCTTTGTGCAGATGCTGGAGCCCCTTGTCGAATGTTTGGAGAAAATCAAGAGCAATCCACAGAGGTGGAAATCCTCACTCTCTCTAAAAGCTGGAGCACTGCTGCGTTTGATAAGGGACTTTGATTTTATTGTGCCCATGGTAGCCCTGAAGAACACCTCTTCCTTCACCAGGGAACTGAGTGCAGGACTCCAGAAGGATCATTTCAGCGCAGCATCCCAACTCTGCCAGATCAGTGGTATAGTGGCTACTCTTAATAGGGTCAAAACAAACATCAAAGTATTTCACCAGAATTGGTTTGACGAAGCTTGTGCGCTCGCCCAGAGTCTAGGTGTGCAGATAAAAGTGCCTGATAATTCCTCTGCGTCCAGGGATAGCATGATGAAACCAGCTCTGTATTACAAAGATGCACTAAGTGTGCCCCTAGTGGACAACCTCACCAATGCTGTTAAGGATCATTTCTCTGAGGACCACAAGGAAGCCCTAAACTTCCTCTCCCTGGTTCCCTGCTCTGTGACTGTGAGTTACATGTTTGAGATCCTGAGGTCAAAGCCTCCTCTCTACGCCAGTGATCTGCCTGACTCCGACAACTTCTTCACCGAGTTGTGCTGCTGGAGGGTGAAGTGGAAGACCAAAGTTGCATCCGTGACCATCCCAGACACCATCTTTCAGACTCTCCGTCTGCCACTCATGCAATACTTTGGGAACATCAACACACTGCTGAGGATCATGTCTGTGCTACCCAGCACAGTACTAGAGAACTGTGGGGAAGTGATGCGCCACAAGATGTTCCAGGAATACCTAAGGAACACCAGCCCCAAGGACAGGTCCCCATGTCTGGCCATGCTGCAGGTGGGAACCAACTTCAACAGAGATCTGGACCGGATGGTGACTAAGTGCTTGAAGGTCACTCCCCAGGCTTTAGAGGGCATCTGCTTGGTAAGTTTTCACTGTTGAAATAAATGTCCATGATTATTATTTTGTCTAATCTGTTAAGCCTATGTAGTCTTTCAGAGCAGCCTATACTGAAATGTTGTCTTTTTAAAATAAATTATTTCCTTTTTGTCTTTTTTTTTTTTTTTTTTAGGATAAGGAATCCAAAAGTCTGATGAAGAACTCTGAAGGTATGTTATAGAAAATATTTGTTACAATGAATCCCCATGTGACCATGTAATAAATATGTATGGTAAAACTTACCATTTAGTATGTCGGTAATAGGGATGGACCTAGGTTTTGTCAAGTGACTAAATAAATTAACTCTCTGATAGAACATTATAGAATTTGAACTGAGTAAATTGAATTAAATAATTTACCTTTTATATTTTCAGTCGATCATGGCAAAGATGGAACAGAGGACCTTGAGAATCAGTCTTCTGACAAGAAAGAGAACCAGGAAATGAAAGCGGTGGATGAGAATGGGCACACTGGAGATAATCGACAGAGTTTGGAAATGGTTTTCAGATTGGCTGCACGTCTAGGGAAAAAGAAGTGCCAGCTCTCCGAACTCTCCAAAGAAGATCAAGTCCTTCTCATCCAGGATCTCGGCCTGTGCCACTGGTTTGGAAGAGATGGCAAGTTCACGCTTAACATAGGAGAGGAGGAAATGGTAGAGCTTCTCACAAAATCCATTAGGGAAGTCATACTCTTAGAAATACAGGAGTCCCCCTTCTTTTCTCTTATCACAGATAAACCTGTTATAATTGCTAATAAGAGCTATCTGCCTGTCTTCGTCAGATATGTTGGGGAATGTGCCCCCAAGGTAGAGCTCATTGGTTTTTTGCGATTTTTTGAAACCTGTGACGTTGATGTTCAAGCCAAGAATCTTTCAGCAACTCTAACCGAAGACTGGGGATTGCCGATGAGTCAGTGTCGTGGACAAGCGTTCATGCGCATGGGCTCAGGTTGTCACAGCCTGAAGAAGATGTCTTTGGAGTTCCTCGAGAGCTATCCTCTGTCTGTCATCACACCCAGTGAGTCTTGTGGCCTTGCCTGTTGGCTAGCAGGAAGTGTACACTGCCCACCTGTCACAAAGATGCTGGGAATTGTGGAAGATCTTCTACTGTTCTTTGACCAGTCACCTGGACTGGAGGCAGAGCTAGCACAGGCCGTGGATGGGTTACTGAATACACCTCGGGAGGCCTTGGAGGAAATTCCAGAAACCTGTTGCTCCAGGTGGAAGAAGAGGGAGGACTTTTTTGATCTCCTAGTCGACACATTGGAGGGAGTCTTGAGTTGCCTGGATTCAGTTAGTTCCAGCGCCACGGGCACTATGTCACTACATGCACAGGTCCTCGCCACTGCTTTGAGAGAGATGGATTTTGTCGTCACACTTGTGATCCTGAAGAATGCCTGTTCTCCTCTTCGAAACTGCAGCACTGTTTTCCGCTGTGGTAACCCTGCTGACATCATCTGTGAAGTGGAGAAGATCGTACCAATCATAGAGACCCTGAACAAGATGTTGGAGAACATAAGCACTGTACACACACCTTGGTTTGAAGAGGCATTCCAACTAGCATCCAAGGTGGCCCCTCAGCAAGTGTGTTTCCCAGAGGAAGCTAACTCTTACGAGTCTCCAGAGGTCTACTACAGGGACAACTTTAGCGTTCCTGTACTGAGCTGCCTCATTGACGAAATGAAGTACAACTTCTCCGACAGTCATTTGAAAGCCCTGAAGCTCCTGTCTCTTCTTCCCACCTGCAATCCACAGCCCATTTCAGAGCCAATCCGCGCAGAGTCCACCGACAAGCTATACAGTCTCTACCTGTCTGACCTCCCTGATCCTGACACAGTAGAGCAGGATATCAGTAACTGGGCCACAGTGTGGAAAGAGAAATATCAGGACATGTCACCACCAGCTTCTATCTCTGAGATACTGCTTCACCCAGAATCTCAAAGCCATCCCACAGTGACAATGCTGCTCAGACTGGTGGCTGTTCTACCCAGCGTCAGTATGGAGTGGGACCTCATGAAGACCACCCTGAACTCCATGAGAGCTCTGCTGAAGAACACGGTCTGCAAGGGCAGCAAAACCGACACTGTGATGCTTCTCATGCATTACCCAACTGTTCAAAGACTAAGGGAGGTCATTGAGAAATGCATCGAAGTTGACCCAGAAAGCATCCCATGTCTTGAGCAGGTAAATGAACAGCAATACTCCTTTTAGCATTCCAATGATGATGCTTTAAGGACTGATTTTATTGATATACAGTGAGGGAGAAAAAGTATTTTATCCCCTGCTGATTTTGTATGTTTGCCCACTGACAAAGAAATGATCAGTCTATAATTTTAATGGTAGGTTTATTTGAACAGTGAGAAACAGAATAACAACAAATAAATCCAGAAAAACGCATGTCAAAAATGTTATAAAATTATTTGCATTTTAATGAGGGAAATAAGTATTTGACCCCTCTGCAAAACATGACTTAGTACTTGGTGGCAAAACCCTTGTTGGCAATCACAGAGGTCAGACGTTTCTTGTAGTTGGTCACCAGGTTTGCACACATCTCAGGAGGGATTTTGTCCTACTCCTCTTTGCAGATCTTCTCCAAGTCATTAAGGTTTCGAGGCTAACATTTGGCAACTCGAACCTTCAGCTCCCTCCACAGATTTTCTATGGGATTAAGGTCTGGAGACTGGCTAGGCCACTCCAGGACCTTAATGTGCTTCTTCTTGAGCCACTTCTTTGTTGCCTTGGCCGTGTGTTTTGGGTCATTGTCATGCTGGAATACCGATCCACGACCCATTTTCAATGCCCTGGCTGAGGGAAGGAGGTTCTCACCCAAGATTTGATGGTACATGGCCCCATCCATCGTCCCTTTGATGCAGTGAAGTTGTCCTGTCCCCTTAGCAGAAAAACACCCCCAAAGCATAATGTTTCCACCTCCATGTTTGACGGTGGGGATGGTGTTCTTGGGGTCATAGGCATCATTCCTCCTCCTCCAAACACAGTGAGTTGAGTTGATGCCAAAAGCTCCATTTTGGTCTCATCTAACCACAACACTTTCACCCAGTTGTCCTCTGAATCATTCAGATGTTCATTGGCAAACTTCAGACGGGCATGTATATGTGCTTTCTTGAGCAGGGGGATCTTGCGGGCGCTGCAGAATTTCAGTCCTTCACGGCGTAGTGTGTTACCAATTGTTTTCTTGGTGACTATGGTCCCAGCTGCCTTGAGATCATTGACAAGATCCTCCCGTGTAGTTCTGGGCTAATTCCTCACCGTTCTCATGTGCATTGCAACTCCACGAGGTGAAATCTTGCATGGAGCTCCAGGCCGAGGGAGATTGACAGTTCTTTTGTGTTTCTTCCATTTGCGAATAATCGCACCAACTGTTGTCACCTTCTCACCAAGCTGCTTGGCGATGGTCTTGTAGCCCATTCCAGCCTTGTGTAGGTCTACAATCTTGTCCCTGACATCCTTGGATAGCTCTTTGGTCTTGGCCATGGTGGAGAGTTTGGAATCTGATTGATTGATTGCTTCTGTGGACAGGTCTTTTTTACAGGTAACAAACTGAGATGAGGAGCACTCCCTTTAAGAGTGTGCTTCTAATCTCAGCTCGTTACCTGTATAAAAAAACACCTGGGAGCCAGAAATCTTTCTGATTGAGAGGGGTCAAATACTTATTTCCCTCATTAAAATGCAAATAAATTTATAACATTTTGACATGCGATTTTTTGTTGTTGTTATTCTGTCTCTCACTGTTCAAATAAACCTACCATTAAAATCATAGACTGATCATTTCTTTGTCAGTGAGCAAACGTACAAAATCAGCAGGGGATCAAATACTTTTTTCCCTCACTGTACAGGTTTTTTTCACGCTTAAGTGTTTTTTTTCGGAACGCCTATGTCCAAACGCAATTTTTTTTAATATATATACAGTACCAGTCAAAGGTTTGGACACACCTACTCATTCCAGGCTTTTTCTTTATTTTTACTATTTTCTACATTGTAGAATAATAGTGAAGAGATCAAAACTATGAAATAACACACATGGAATCATGTAGTAACCAAAAAAGTGTTAAACAAATCAAACTATTTTATATTTGAGATTCTTCAAAGTAGCCACCTTTTGCCTTGATGACAGCTTTGCACACTCTTGGCATTCTCTCAACCAGCTTCATGAGGTAGTCACCTGGAATGCATTTCAATTAACAGGTGTACCTAGTTAATTTGTGGAATTTCTTTCCTTAATGCATTTGAGCCAATCAGTTGTGTTGTGACAAGGTAGGGGTGGCATACAGAAGATAGCCCTATTTGATAAAAGACCAAGTCCATATTATGGCAAGAACAGCTCAAATAAGCAAAGAGAAACAACATTCCATCATTCATTTAAGACATGAAGGTCAGTAAATCCTGAAAATGTTAAGAACTTTGAAAGTTTCTTCAAGTGCAGTTGCAAAAACCATCAAGCGCTATGATGAAACTGGCTCTCATGAGGACCGCCACAGGAAAGGAAGACCCAGAGTTACCTCTGCTGCAGAGGATATGTTCCTAAGTTACCAGCCTCAGAAACTGCAGCCCAAATAAATGCTTCAGAGTTCAAGTAACAGACACAGCTCAACGCCAACTGTTCAGAGGAGACTGCGTGGATCAGGCCTTCTTGGTCGAATTGCTGCAAAGAAACCACTACTAACGGACACCAGTAAGAAGAGACTTGCTTGGGCCAAGAAACATGAGCAATGGACACTAGACCGGTGGAAATCTGTCCTTTGGTCTGATGAGTCCAAATGTGAGATTTTTACTTCCAACTGCTGTGTGTTTGTGAGATTAGATTAGGTGAACGGATAATCTCTGCATGTGTGGTTCCCACCGTGAAGCATGGAGGAGGAGGTGTGATGGTGTGGGTTGCTTTGCTGGTGACACTGTCAGTGATTTATTTAGAATTCAAGGCACACTTAACCAGCATTGCTACCACAGCACTCTGCAGCGATATGCCAGTCCCACTAAGCGTGAACCAGATGGGATATCATTTGTTTTTCAACAGGACAATGATCCAACACACCTCCAGGCTGTGTAAGAGCTATTTGACCAAGAAGGAGAGTGATGAAGTGCTGCTTCAGATGACCTGGCCTCCACAATCACCTGACCTCAACCCAATTGAGATGGTTTGGGATGAGTCGGACCGCAGAGTGAACAAAAGCAGCCAACAAGTGCTCAGCAAAACAAATGAACTCCTTCAAGACTGTTGGAAAGCATTTCAGGTGAAGCTGGTTGAGAGAATGCCAGGAGTGTGCAAAGGGTGGCTACTTTGACGAATAGTTTCACTTTTGTGGTTACTACATGATGTACTATTTCATAGTGTTGATGTCTTCACTATTATTCTACAATGTAGAAAATAGTAAAAAATAAATAAAAACCCTTGAATGAGTAGGAGTGTCCAAACTTTTTGATATATACAGTGAGCACCATAATTCATTGGACAGTGATCATTTTTTGGTTATTTTGGTTCTGTACTCTAGCACTTTGAGTTTGAAAGGATACAATGACAATCAGGGTGAAGTGCAGACTGTCTGCTTTAATTTGAGGGTATTTTCATACATATCGGATGAACCGTTTAGAAATTATAGAAGCTTGTGTACATAGTCCCCCCCCATTTTCGGGCATAAAAAACATTGGACAGTTTAACATAATGTAGAATAAAGTAATCATTGTTAATATTTGGTTGCATATCCTTTGCATGCAATGACTGCTTGAAGTTTGCAATGCATCGACATCACCAGACGCTGGGTATCTTCCCTGGTTATACTCTGCCAGGCCTGTACTGCAGCCATCTTCAGTTCCTGCTTGTTTCGGGGACTTATTGCCTTCAGTCTCCTCTTCAGTATGTAAAATGCATGTTCAATTGGATTCAGATCCGGTGATTGACTCGGCCAGTCAAGGATTTTCCACTTTTTGGCCATCAAAAACCCCTGCGTTGCTCTAGCAGTATGTTTAGGGTCATTGTCTTGTTGCATGATGAACTGCCGTCCAATGAGTTTGGAGGCATTTGGTTTTATCTGAGCAGATCAAATATTTCTGTAGACTTCAGAATTCATTGTTCTACTTCTGTCTGCAGTCACATCATCGTTGAAGACAAGTGAGCCTGTTCCACTGGCAGCCATACAGGCCCAAGCCATAACACCCCCTCCACCATGTTTCACGGATGAGGTGGTATGCTTTGGATCATGGGCATATATTTTTTTTCTCCACACTTTCCTCTTTCCATCACTCTGGTACATGTTAATCTTTGTCTCATCTATCCACAATACTTTTTTCCAGAACTCTTGGGGCTCTTTTAGGTGCCTTTTAGCAAACTGTAATCTCGCCTTTCTGTTCTTCAGGCTTATCAGTGGTTTGCATCTTGTAGTGTACCCTCTGTAGTCCTGCTGGTGTAGTCTTCTACGTATGGTAGACTTTGAGACATCTACACCTGCATCCAGGAGAGTGTTTTTGATCTGTTGGGCTGTTGTCAGGGGGGTTGTTGGGGGTTTTCTTCACCATAGAAAGTGTTCTCCAGTCATCCACTACAGTGGTCTTCCTCAGTCTACCGGGTCTTTTGACATAATTGAGTTTACCGGTTGTTTTTAAAAAAAAAAATTATGATGAACCAAACTGTTGACTTGGGTATGCCCAGGGTTTTTGTAATGTTCCTGATTGATTGATTGATTTTCATTTCTGAGCCTTATTACGGCCAGCTTCATTTGCATCGACACTGCTGTCTTTCTCATGTTGTCACACCCCAACAACAACCTCCAAAGGCAATAGCAAAGTCTAGAATCAATACTATTCATCAACAGCTCTCCTGCATTCACTAACGATACAAATTAATACACCTGCCTAACGACACACATCTGTGAAGCCAATTCAACAAATACCTGTAGTACCTTAAAATGGGGGGACCATGTACAAAAGGTGCTGTCATTTATAAACGGTTCATCCGGTATGAAAATACCCTCAAATTAAAGCTGACAGTCTGCACTTCACCCCCATTGTCATTGTATCCTTTCAAACTCAAAGTGCTAGAGTACAGAACCAAAATAACAAAAAAATGGTCACTGTCCATTGATTTAGTTTTGTTTGAATCCCTTTTTTTGTAGAATTGCATGAAATTTGCTTTAAAACAGCTACATTTTGTCACTGTGGCCAACAGGAGGGCCTTTCAAATGTTCAGTCATCGACCACACCATTTGCCAGGCCCATGGCCACGCCCACCACCTGAGCCCCATTTTGATAAAAAAAAATCCCTAGTATAGATATGCATACAATTATTTTATTCATGAGTTGTCAGTTTTACAAACAGACAGATAATAACAGTAAACAATACAGCAAGATCACCCCCCCCCCAATCCGCTGGCAAAGGAGAGATATGCATAGCAAATAAATGTGTTTTAAATGTACTCAATTCTGTTATGTAATTTAGGTGAAGAAACAAATGAAAGGTCTGAATCTGGAAAGTGGTAAGTGAATGTTTAAATCATGAAGATTCATCATGACATATTCTACATGAAACTTGTAATAGTATGTACTTCAGAGTGAAAATAAGGGAAAGAGGGGTGTTTATTTGTGTGTGTGTGTGTGTGTGTGTGTGTTTTAGATTTCAGAGCTTTTGATGTAAACCCTGATGAGAGACATGAGCAGACAGTTGAGGAACACCAAGCTAATATGGCAGAACAACCCCTTGCAGGAGAGTTGCAAGCGGAGGACGGCGTGCTGATGGCGGAGGACGGCGTGCTGATGGCGGAGGACGGCGTGCTGATGGCGGAGGACGGCGTGCTGATGGCGGAGGACGGCGGCGTGCTGATGGCGCAGGAGGACGGCGTGCTGATGGCGCAGGAGGACGGCGTGGCGCAGGAGGACGGCGTGGCGCAGGAGGACGGCGTGGCGCTGGCGCAGGAGGACGGCGTGGCGCTGGCGCAGGAGGGCGGCGTGGCGCTGGCGCAGGAGGACGGCGTGGCGCTGGCGCAGGAGGACGGCGTGGCGCAGGCGCAGGAGGACGGCGTGGCGCAGGCGCAGGAGGACGGCGTGGCGCAGGCGCAGGAGGACGGCGTGGCGCAGGCGCAGGAGGACGACGTGGCGCAGGAGGGCGTCGCGCAGGCGGAGGAGGGCGGCGGGCTGATGGCGGAGGAGGGCGTCGCTCAGGCGGAGGACGGTGTTGTAATGGTAGAGGACAGGGTCGTAGGTCAGAGGCAGGCTATGTCTTTCTATGACCCACCTGTGCGTGAGGAAATACTTAAGGAACTCTGGGACTCACAGTTCTTTACAATAATAACGGAACAGGCGGTTGAGATTGAGGGACAGCTCTACGTCCCCCTGTGCATCAGGTACTTGGACAAACAGGACACTCAGTGCGAGGAGACTGTAGCTTTCATCCCGTTCAGCCAGGACACTGCTGTCTTGGCTGATGCTATTGAAACAGCCCTATCAGAGAAATGGGGGCTCAATATGGAGTACTGTAGAGGGCAAGCTTTGCTAAGTGTTGGTGAGGTAGGGTCTCAGATGAGGGCTGTCTCTGCTGTAATAGCCCAGAAATACCCCCTGGCCATGCAAATGGTCAGCTCTGCTGTGTCTCTGAATGTGTGGCTAGCCAGGTCATCTCCTGCAGTGGCTGCAGCAGACTGTGCAGTGTCTGTAGAAAACATGTTACAGTGGCTCACAGAGGATGCAGAACGACAGACCAAACTAGAAGAGGTGATCATTGCCATATTCCAACATGATGAGGGAAAGGGTAATGAGCTTAGGGACAAGCTTATTAAGAACTGGGAGAAGAGTCATGATATGCATGATTTGATGGTAGAGCTCCTGGAGGTAGTCATGCTGTGCTTGAATGAGCTGAAAAGTGAGGAGAATAGCTTAGGGAGTGGCCAAGCACTGCTTTACTTCAATAAAGTCAGACGTTTTGAGTTCATCTTCTCGGCTGTCGTGCTGAAGAATGTCCTAAGCTTGACCAAAAAGCTGAGCCAATCTCTTCAAGGAAAACCCCTAGATGTGTTGCTAGCAATGAATAGCTTGCCTGATCTCCTAACTTCCCTCAATGAATTGAAGAGCGATATCGACACACATCACAAGGCCTGGTTCAAGGAAGCTGTCTCTTTAGCTTCCAAGCTGCAAATAACGTTGTTGCACTCTGCGTTGCTGGAACCCCTGAGTCAGTTTTACAAAATGGCGGTGAGTCTGAAGGTGATAGAGCACTCCATTGCTGAGGTCAGTGAGTTCTTCACAGAGAAGGTCCTCAGTACCCTGAGGTGCCTGGAGATTGTGCCTTACGCCATGTCAAAGCTAGAAAACAGCAGTGTAAATGCTCACGTTTTCCGCATGTACAAAGATGACATGCCTGACCTGGTCTCACTCCCCACAGAGATGAAGTCTTGGAGAGAGAAGTGGTTAGATCCCATGTCCGGGTATCTTCCAGCCACTGTGCTCGACACCCTGAAGGCATCAGACATTAGGAGCTTTAGTAACATTGAAACCCTCCTAAGGCTCCTGGTCATCCTACCATTTTCCCGGAGGGAGAGTACCTTCAGGCAGGGAAAGAGAAGCCTCCAGGGGTTCATACAACAGGAGACCAGGTCCCTTTCTGAACTTCATCCTCTGTAAATAAGTTGGTGTTCCCTCAAGCTGTTATTAGCATAAAGCAGGTTTCTGAGTTGGTGTCCTATACTGCTGACCCACTGTACCCTTGAGTAAATGTCCAACCTAATTTAGGTCTCAATAAACATTTTAACTTACTAGAAGACATTTCCCTGTATACATGAATGATCTAAATATTTTGGTCATTTTATTCATTGTTTTTTATTATAACATTTTTGTTTTAAGTTGTTTGGATAATTGTACTGCCTAATGGGACCAATGTCTTGACAAAAAAAGCAATGCTCACCTGAGGGTTACCAATGCTTGTGTGCCTTTATGCAAAACTAACAGTCAACCCCATGAATCATAAAAATACAGATGTCTGAAAATGACAGTCCCATCAGGCTTTTTGAAATAACTTTTTTTGTCAGCACCAAATAACATTGGACTGAATTTAAGAATCACTTGCATCAATTCACTGTCAATAAGTTGTATCATTCTCTTCCTTGGCACAAATAGAAATGGTTAGTTCAATCATGTAGATGTATTTTATGATGGTTTCTTGTCTATTTAGGAGAGTTCATTTTCTGTAAAGAATTCTCCAAATACTGTCTCCTTAAGAGTTCAACATTCATATATATTTGTCAAAAAAGGAAAATAAAGTTCTAAAAAGACTCAATGTTCTTATTGAATGACTTCACATTGCGGTAGCAGGCATACCATCATGAGTAAATCAATGTTCTTATTGAATGACTTCACATTGCGGTAGCAGGCATAACATCATGAGTAAATCAATGTTCTTATTGAATGACTTCACATTGCGGTAGCAGGCATAACATCATGAGTAAATCAATGTTCTTATTGAATGACTTCACATTGCGGTAGCAGGCATAACATCATGAGTAAATCAATGTTCTTATTGAATGACTTCACATTGCGGTAGCAGGCATAACATCATGAGTAAATCAATGTTCTTATTGAATGACTTCACATTGCGGTAGCAGGCATACCATCATGAGTAAATCAATGTTCTTATTGAATGACTTCACATTGCGGTAGCAGGCATACCATCATGAGTAAATCAATGTTCTTATTGAATGACTTCACATTGCGGTAGCAGGCATACCATCATGAGTAAATCAATGTTCTTATTGAATGACTTCACATTGCGGTAGCAGGCATAACATCATGAGTAAATCAATGTTCTTATTGAATGACTTCACATTGCGGTAGCAGGCATAACATCATGAGTAAATCAATGTTCTTATTGAATGACTTCACATTGCGGTAGCAGGCATAACATCATGAGTAAATCAATGTTCTTATTGAATGACTTCACATTGCGGTAGCAGGCATAACATCATGAGTAAATCAATGTTCTTATTGAATGACTTCACATTGCGGTAGCAGGCATAACATGAGTAAATCAATGTTCTTATTGAATGACTTCACATTGCGGTAGCAGGCATAACATCATGAGTAAATCAATGTTCTTATTGAATGACTTCACATTGCGGTAGCAGGCATAACATCATGAGTAAATCAATGTTCTTATTGAATGACTTCACATTGCGGTAGCAGGCATACCATCATGAGTAAATCAATGTTCTTATTGAATGACTTCACATTGCGGTAGCAGGCATAACATCATGAGTTAATCAATGTTCTTATTGAATGACTTCACATTGCGGTAGCAGGCATAACATCATGAGTAAATCAATGTTCTTATTGAATGACTTCACATTGCGGTAGCAGGCATACCATCATGAGTAAATCAATGTTCTTATTGAATGACTTCACATTGCGGTAGCAGGCATAACATCATGAGTAAATCAATATTCTTATTGAATGACTTCACATTGCGGTAGCAGGCATAACATCATGAGTAAATCAATGTTCTTATTGAATGACTTCACATTGCGGTAGCAGGCATAACATCATGAGTAAATCAATGTTCTTATTGACTTCACATTGCGGTAGCAGGCATACCATCATGAGTTAATCAATGTTCAAAGCGGTCACAAGAGGGCAACATTATTTCGGCATTTCATTTGGAATATATTAAGAGTCCCCTTTTGATCAAGAAAATGTTTGATTATAAAGCATATTTTATTTAAGTAATTTGTTTTTGGGGGGGCAGAATTGCAGCTGTCTGCTCTGTTGAGGATTGGAGAATGTAAGCATTGCCACACCTTTTGATATGGGATCCAAAGCCAAATAAACCATGAAGCTTGCTGTATATCTTACCAATTTGCAATCTTAATGGGAAATCTCAAACATGAAGACAAATCTCAAACATATGAACTGGTCTAGACAACAACAAAAGGAAATCTCTCCCATCTCATAATTGCTTATTGTGCAGTAGGCCTATGCACTTCCAACTTTTTCCTCCTATTGGTTGCTTTTGATTCTTCACTTTGTACAAATTTGAATTCCTCCCACTGTCATGGTAAATGTCTTAAATGTTGAATGGTGGGGGTGATTTTATTTGTTTACACTCCCTCTTGTCTATGATTTGCAACACATCCCTAGCCTAGTCTCTGGACTGGGCATCAATCACTGGGGTATTGTTTTCAAGCTAATGTCTTCAAATCTTGAAGGGAGGATATCAGTCTGTCTTCAGTGAGACCTTGGGCTCTGGGTCGGTTTAGGGCAATAACCTATGAGCTTTCTGAGGTTAGCTGCTGTGAGGAAGGCACTTCAGAAGGCTTATGAATCCAAGTAGAACAAGATCTTAACAAGACGACAATGCAATAATTTCTCCCACAAATCAACTATTTTATGGTCATCAGTTAAACACTTTTAATATGCAGTATTTTTTAAAGGAACCATGGGCTTTTCCAAATGTATAACTATGATGTAGATATTATACTATGAAAAGACACCATGAAAGACATTTTCAGATTTCGGGTGAGTGAAACCACTGTATTATACATTTTTCTACATTGTGTTTGTTATCTATAGAGAAGTCTTGAAAGCCAGAAGATTGCCTTCTTGAATCTATCCTGATAACCATTCCTGATGTGCTAAGCTTGAAAAGTTTTGTGAAAAGATGGACGCTGTGCAGACGCGCCAAATTCTTGTTCCTCTCATCATTGAGAGAATTTCCCAGTCATTTATAGATTTTGACCTAGGTACTGACCACATTTTCCACAAGCAATACATTTTTATTTTTGTGATCTGCCTGCCAGATATTTGTGTCTAGTGCTCAGCAGAAAGGACTGGGGTTCTGTGTGCTTTCAAATGTGTTCAAATTTCAGATTACCCAACTGATTTTGTAAGTCCCATAGGTATATATTTTCCTTAAAAAACAAAGCGTGTTTAGAAGAAAGTGTTTTGAGGAAAGTGTTTGATTTGTAAAAGAACTACTAATCTCAGGTAGATCCTGACTTAAAACTGAAGAAATCTTGTGTTTGTTTCTATCTATTTGAAATAACCACAATTAACCATTATTTTACGATAGTATTTTGGCAAAAACCAACTGGTTATAAACTGGAATATGTTTGACCCAGGGATTCTTTCATCACCTTGGGACTCAGACACTAAGAAAAAACACTTTCTTTCCATCTATGCATTAAAGAGCAGTGCATCCCCATCTCAACTATTAGTGTACTTCAAGGGACATGTATTCTTCCTGTGATCTGTAACAGCAGAAACCTCCCTTACAAGAAAGAGTTGATTGTTGGTGCTCAGCTCCGTGTGAAAGGAACATCTCCATGTCCTCGGTCAGCTGCTGAGCAAACGGATTTGTCTCTGCTGTGCTCTGGGTAGTCACTGACAAGCCCGGAGCCTTGTTTGCAGACTGGATTACAGCTCATTCTCCTTAGCTGTGGCCACCATGGTTCAGGTCCATTCCTTTTCAATTCAGGGAGTACACTGAAATTCCAATTTTACTCAATGCTTCTTTATGAGAAAATGTTTGGTTTACATACTTAATTGTCTGAATTGAAATGGTATTGATCACAACCCTGGTTGCTACATCCAGCTAAGGAACTCCTAAACTTTGCTCTGGTCAGTCCCATAAGCTATTGGTATCCCTCTCAACCCCACTGATACAGAAATAAAGGTGAACCTCATTGCAGGTGTTTTGTACTGTATCTCATGTTGACTCTTTTTGGTTGGTTGTTTTTGGGAACCCTTGCTATAACAAGCAAGAAATGCCTTCTCATCTCCCAGCAAAACAAGGAATTGCTTGCCATAATTAGAACTTCTGTGCTGGTTTCCTATTGGAAGTCAAGGTTCTGCTCTAATGTTAGACCTGTGGCACTCTAATCATGTCCATTGCTAGAATTTGTCACTCTGGAGGGGAATGCAGACAGGCTTAACTGGATTTTATTTAAAGGTTCCTTTTGCAAGGGACAAATGGCATCGCCCCCCATAATTCAGAAACACTGACAAATAGACCATTTGATTTCAGTTATCGCAATAACAAGTCAGCCGATCAGACCTAGAAACACGTTTTCATGCACTGGACAGACATTTCAAACTAAACTGTACTATTGGAAATCTATCTTTGTGACATGTATAGAAATGCCATTGATAAACGTAGTGCTTCCAAAGCTGTGTGTAAACAACATATAGATAGATATTCTTGAGATATTAATTCTACTGCTGACATTTCCTTAAATCTACTCCCTCTCCTAAAGCCAGGGCATCAGCAGTCAGTCACTGCTTGTCCGCTGAGCTTAGCCCAGTAAAAATGTGCCCCTTTACCAGCAGAGGGCAAAGACGATTAACTTGTGATCAGGTTACTGCTTTGGTAACCCCTTTTTCTGCTGCTGCTCCACTTTCAGATTTAAGCGTCACGCATTAATAAAGAGTGCTCCAGTACTCTGATACCCCTCCACCCATTCTGAGGAGGAGAAAAGAAACATCTTTCTGCTGCACAATTGATCTATTATGCTGTGCAGAGGCCTGTGGTCCTATGGTGGCAGCACTTGCCCCTGTTGGCTCCTTCATCTTTGTCTGGGTCAGTCTTCCTGAGAGGTGTTGGCAGAGTGAATCTGAACTGTGAAGGGAAGCACCACCCCACCCAGGTAGTTTACCTCCATCCTTCCGCTACCCTTATCACCTGCTCTCCCCTTTCCTCCTCTTTCAGCAACACCTTGTCAGACATAATATGCTCTCATATGACGGAGGGTCTGTAGAAGCTGACACTGACATCTCTTTTCATGTTACATGAAATGTCTTGTTGTGTCCTCTATCTGCATGTGGCGAAAAAGTACTTTTGATCCTAATTTCATGTCATAATACCCTAAAGAAAATATTGATTTGTTTTTTTCAGTAGTTTAATGCTCATACGTTATTTAATTTTATCTTACAATGTCTTCAAGGAACAACATTCATAATCTTTGTGAAGGCCTCCTTTGTATGTGCTTTATAAGCGCTTTATAAACCCTGACAGTTACAGCAGAGCAAATTGAGAAATCACTTAAAGGGATACTTCGGGATTTTGGCAATGAAGCCCTTTATCTACTTCCCCAGAGTCAGATTAACTCATGGATACCATTTTTATGTCTCTGCATCCAGTATGAAGGAAATTAGAGGTAGCCAATGCTTACTAGCGTTAGCACAATGAATGGAAGTCTATTGTATCTACTAGCATTCTAGTAGGTACCATAGACTTCCAGGCATTGCACTAAAGCTAGTTAGCAATTGCTCGAACCCTAGTTAGCGACTTCCTTCAAACTGCACGCAGAGACATAACAATGTTATCCATAGTTCATCTTACTCTGGGGGCGTCATTGCCTAAATCCTGAAGTATCCCTTTAATATTATAGTGTGGCCGGATTTTAGTATGGAACTATGATATTAATTTTAAATTAATCTGTAAATATATAATTTCACCTTTGAAATGAGTAACCAATGGTGTTGGACTCTGGATCTAGACAAGTACATTTGCCAAAGGGTCCATGAATGGATAAACAGTCCTATACAGGCCTGAGCACTCCTTGAAGACCAAATTAAGTGCCACCCATCTGTCACTTGAAAGGGTTTAGGCTCCTCAAAGCAGAGTTTAAGAATGGTTATAAACAAATGGTACACAAAAGATGTGCTCCTATCTTCTCCTGGTTGTAGAGCACAAATTGGATGGTGATCGTTGTTTCTGTTGTGGACCCTGCTGTGAGGTACACTATTGCCTGTTTTCAAAAGAAGAGCACCTGAAAATCCACACATCAAGATAGTATTTTCACATTGGTGAGCTGCCTCTTTGATGATGCGTTTTCCCTTTTTATAGGGAACGTTTGGTGCTTTCATTGATTATGGTGTTGTGTTATATAGGATGTCATAGACACGAATGTCATGTTTTATATCAGAACAAACTGACAATAGAATCCCGTAGTGTTTGGTGGTAAACATTTGATGAAAAAAATTAAATAGACAATTTTCAGTAAAGTCGGAGCTAGTAAGAGGTAATAATGAATGGAATAATGTTGCAGGAAGCCAGAAAGAGCTATGTCTGTCTGTGTCTCAGAGATTTCCAGCATTTCCATCTGCTTTCAGAAGAAGCTAAGCTTACAGTGAGGATCTTTTGAAATATTAAGCTGGGACATGTGCTTCGTACTTCATCAACAAGAGGACACTTAATTCAGTTGCATTGTATATGTTCCTTCCCTCCAGGACATCTAATCAACCCGGTGTCACAGGAAGTCCAAGAAGATCATTATGGACCTCAGCCACCCGAGCCACGGCCTGTTCACCCCGCTACCATCTAGAGATAGACACCACTAGCCGTCCTCCGCTCAATACCCTGCCCTGAACTTAGGCATTGTTACTAGCCGGTTACCACCCTCTACACTACCTTGCACCTTAGAGACTGTTGCCCTATGTACATAGTCATTGAACACTGGTCACTTTAATAATGTTTACCCACTTCATATGTATATACGGTATTCTAGTCAAGGCTCATCCTATATAACTACTTCTGTACACATCTTTCCTATTCATTTACTGTCCATACTGTCTATACACAACATTATATCCATATATGTATATTTATATTCCGGAATCTGACATTGCTCGTTCTGATATTACTTAATTTCTTTCTTTTTATTTTTTGGATTTATGTTTCTTGTTTTGTATTGTTAGGTATACTGCATTGTGGGAGCTACAAACATAAGCATATATCAACTTTCAGATCTTTCTCACAATAATGCAATGTCATTCACATTAGTTACTTGATTGAACTAACAAAAATATTCTGTGCCTGTAGATGGGAGTAACCTGTCCCCCCGCAAATTGACTCGGTACCGGTACCCCCTGTATATAGCCTTGTTATTGTTATGTAATTTTGTTGTGTTACCTTTTAATTTATTTTTTACTTTAGTTTATTTAGTAAATATTTTCTTAACTCTATTTCTTGAACTGCGTTGTTAGTTAAGAGCTTGTAAGTAAGCATTTCACAGTAAGGTCTACCTACACCTGTTGTATTCGGCGCATGTGACAAATACGATTTGATTTGATGTGAGCGCTAAAACAAGTTTATGCAACACCATGATGAAACTTGCCAGTCTGGTGGTGATGCTTAGAAACATGGAACAGGAGGGATAGAGAAATAAAAGCAAAGGGTTGAATGGATGCCAGACAGGTTAGTCTTTTCAGGGGGTAGTTGCTGGGTAGCTGTGACTCAGGGCCCATTCAGGCCTGTATCCCAGGAGGCGAAAGGTGAGTGGTCTTATCTCCTCTTGATATAGCTTTGGTACTCTTGAGATTGGGGAGACAATGGGACAACATTGTGAGCTGGAAAAGCCATTCCTCCCAAACGTTTAAGCATTGTATTCAGACCTCTTCAAGCTCTTTCTGTGGGGTAGAACAAGGCATTGTGAATTTGTTATACATATACAGAGAAAAATTGCAGGTGCTAAATATAAACAAAGGTTTGATGAAGGTTTGGCTGTTATTGGGTAAAACAACTATGAGGTTTTTCATTTTTATGAAATCGTGTGGCTTTGCTGTCCAGTCAGAACAGCCAAAAGGTTTCCTTTCCCCTGTGTGTTGGTTGAAAGGTGAGATGGGAGATCAAAGGCCTGTATGTTGATCCTGGCTCAGACAGGAATGGAGAGCCTCTGTGTAAAACGGTCAACCCTGAGACGGTGCTATAGTGCTCCATCTACAGTAAGCACTGCAGCAGCCCCCTCCTTCCCCACACACCGTACAAGCCATGTCCATTCACAGTTTACTGCCATAAAACACATTTCACCCACTCCGCCGGAACGAGAAACATGGCATAGTGCAGTCACACTACAAATAGGATTTGTTTAAGACTACTCTGTGTGACCCTGATTTAGCCCACTGCAGTAAAAGGTTAACTCAAACTCCAAGCGTTCCCTAGACACGTTACTGTCAAATAACAACCTTGGATTGTACCATGTTTGCCAAAGAGATTTGGGCCACAGAACCCCCCTGTGCAGAGGGAAAGTGGGCATGTCCTGGTTCGTAAATGTGTCTACCCCACATGATCAAACCGGCAGTTAGAAACTGTGACAGATCTTAATCCTCCCCTCTGGAGCAGCCAGTAGAGGATCTGCTAGCATGTTGGGCACGGGGCAGGTAGCAAGGTCAGTGGTTTAAACCATGCCTGCAGCCTGTCTGGAGCCCAGCCCACTCTACACTGAATCTTACTGGTGGGGGGGAGGTGTGTGTGTGTGTGTGTGTGTGTGTGTGTGTGTGTGTGTGTGTGTGTGTGTGTGTGTGTGTGTGTGTGTGTGTGTGTGTGTGTGTGTGTGTGTGTGTGTGTGTGTGTGTGTGTGTGTGTGTGTGTGTGTGTGTGTGTGTGTGTGTGTGTGTGTGTGTGTGTGTGTGTGTGTGTGTGTGTGTGTGTGTGTGTGCGTATTAATTTGCTTTCCCATTATTGCGTTTCAATCAACATTCATGATACTCGACCAGAAATAATACTGTTGAGTAAAAACAGATGGTGGGAGAAAGAGCGGCTGTGATAGTGTTACTAGTTTCAGTTGACAATAGAATTTCCTTTACGCTGAAAACCCTTCATATTTGTGTATAATGTCATGATTCTATTTCTAATCCGTGTATTCTGGCTCCACCAGCTAGCAACTGGAGCCTCCCTGGATCATTTTTAAACCAGTTATGTTCAATGGACATATCATTTATGTTATCATACAATTTCCAAACAGAAGAAAGAGGTTGTCATTATACTGTTATTAAAGGTAAAAAAAATGGAATATGAATATTAAAGTTGATTTAGGTTCCTAGCCCAGCATTGTAAAATCTGATGAATTGTGGGTGTTGTTTTAATTTCACGAAATAACTTTTCCAGTTTGTCTTTTGTTTTTGCAAAGACTGTATCAGGGTTTCAAAATTACTCGGCAAAGTATACCATAATGTAATGTAACATTACAGTAGGACTGTTCATAAAACATTTCCCATATTAATAAACGTTTATTTCTACATTTTAATTTATAAATGATTGAATTTCATTCTGGGCTGGTTTAGCCAGTAAAATAAAATGCCATCCTACTTTTTATTCTGT
Organism: Salmo trutta; assembly: GCF_901001165.1. Lineage (NCBI taxonomy): Eukaryota > Metazoa > Chordata > Actinopteri > Salmoniformes > Salmonidae > Salmo > Salmo trutta. Next base: position 36,062,195 of record NC_042971.1, on the reverse strand, counting down.
CATGTGCATTTTTACCCTCGTAATCCAATGCACATAAATTACACTCATAGTTAATGGTCCTATAGGACCATGCGTTGAATGTAATTGTCCTATAGGACCATGAAATGTAATTGTAGCCTACATTGTTGTGTGCTCCTTTCTCATTAAGTTTGTCCCCATAAAATAAAACGGCAAAACACCCGCTCAAATTACCTGCGGAGCTCTGTCTCAGTCAGACAACAACACACTGGAACCGTGTTAACAGTGGAAACATTCTCAATGAAGGTGTCTTAATTGCATGGTTACTACAGTGCTTGGGTGCGTGGTTGTTTTACTGAGGGGAGAGCACTGAGCGTTACGGAATTCTCTGCATGAGGCAAAGTGAGCAAAGAGAGCCAGGTTATTGGTTAATAGAAAATGCATATGGCGATGCATGGGAACATTCACTGATATTAAAACACAGAAACTATAAGGAAATAGTTAACTGCCTTGCTTGTAAAATTATTAATAAGGTGACCATGGTGGAATCATTATGTTCATGAAACATTTTCAGTACGCCCGTTTTTGTTTATTATTTTTGAATATATTTAACAAAACTCAGCATATTCAAATTGTCCACATTGAGTTGAAATTACATTTCAGTTTTTTTTATTACACAGATGATGCTGATAATAAAACAACAGGCCCATTAAGGATATAGCATAATAATAATAATCATCATCATCATCATCATCATCATCATCATATATTATTGGGCCTATTAGGCTGAGCTCCTTGCCATCCAGGACATCTATATCAGGCGGTGTGGAGGGAAGGCCCGTGAAATCGTTAAAGACTAACCTCCCAAGCCATAGACTATTCTCTCTGCTTCCGCACGGCAAGCGGTACCGGTGCATCAAGTCTGGCACCAACAGGCTCTTGGACAGCTTCTATCCCCAAGCGATAAGACTGATAAATAGTTAACAAAATAGCTACACGGACTATCTGAGTTAACCTTGTATCGTTATTGACCTTTTGTTTTAGTTTTGTACTCTCTCTATGTACACTCACAGGGCCCTACACACTCACACACACACTCATAGGGCCCTACACACTCACACTCACACATCTGTTCACTCACACATAATATGCACATGCGTTTGTACAGACTCTACACACACATACAAGCTGCTGCTACTCTGTTTATCTTATATACTGTTGCCTTTTCACCTTACCCCTATACATACAGTATCTACCTCAATCACTGCAGTATCCCTGCACATTGTAAATATGGTATAGGAACTGACCCTGCAGTATGCTTACTTACTTACTTATTGTGTTTTTAATATTTCTTCTTATTTCTCATGTGTTTTTTTCTAGAATTACATTGTTATTGATTAGTGCATTGTCGGGTTTTGAGTTCGCAAGAAAGGAATGTCACTGAACTAGTACATGTGACATTAAAACTTGAAACTATTCGTGGTTTCTATTATATATTAGACTATTATCATTGTTGTGAGCATTAGTGTTGGGGCAACCTAGAAAATAAAACTGCGAAAATATATAACAAAAACTATAACGCAATTGGTTCAAATGATCTAACATGTTGAGCAAGATTGGACAATGACAGGGTGGGTATTTTACCTCTCTCCTTGGAAGTCCAAATTCAACCCGCTTTGTTATGCTAATTGTGCCTGACATCACCAGTGAGATCAAAGCGGCGCAGGAGTACTTATGAGTTGAGGCTGCCGCACTGCCATGAGTCCAACGCATTCCGCAGCGAGAGGCACTGCACGCTCAATAACCTGCGAGAGAGAAGAGGTAGCCGCTGTTGCTGGGGAGTAAACGATGCTTACTTCTTCTTTGGATTCATTTGAATTGCGAAATTGTGGATTTATACGAATTTGTGGAGGATATTGAATTCAAAAGGATATTACACTGACACGAATTATCATTAAAGGTGAGGAGCAATGGTCTAGTTTCATGACATGACTATCAAAGTCTAAAGTTATCGATAACATGCTTATTTTCAGAGTTTGATAGCTTTTAATTGGTTGAACACGAACTAGGCTGTATAAAGATTAGGCTACTATATATCTGATTTTAGTTTGGATAGATAATATCCAAGATATTTTCGAATAAAGACTCGAGTGTAGGCTACCTTATTAACTTGAACGTGACTCATACTACATTTTAAGAGTAACTTTATTTTCCTCTTGTTCCCAGTGCGACTGAATAGAGGTACAAGGCTATAATAACAAGGAGACAGCTCCAAACATGCCGATAGAGGGGAAATTGAAATAGAACGATGTGGATTAAAGTTCCAAGGTTTAGCGGCTGATATTGCTATATTATACAAAGGGAATTTAATAGATATTTGTTGAAGGTGATCATGGGGAAAACTATTCATTTCATTGACAGTTCCACCCCACACAAAAGCCCAATGTAACCTCTGCATACATAGAGTGGTTTCCCTCGCATAAACCCAATGCACCTTATATAAAATGGGAGATCGGGACAAGTGGAACTACCACAACTTTAAGGCTTTGTAAAGAAAGTTAAATGTCTTTAAATGTTTAAGTGTTGAATACATGTTTTTAATGTAAAATCGGATTTTCTTATCTAAACTGATTGCCTGCTGATAGTTGATTGCTTGCTAACCGTTATACCACATGTGCTGTAGCTGACATTTCCAAAGGGTCTGATGTTGTGCTCCTGTACAGCGTAGCCAATTTAGATCACAACTCGCAACATGTATATAAATTAGGCTATAGGTTTGTAATACCCACATAGTTAGAGATGCTTTGGAAGATTTGCAACATGGTGAAAATAGAGTGAAATAATAGTGTTATTATACCGTCTTATTATTTGTGTTGATGAGACGTATTTATGCAACTATTATTTCCACTTTAAATATCACTATAATCAGTGAGATTAGTGTTTTGTTTGAGGCATAAAATTCAAGTTATTTTCAAAGAGCTTCCATATCATCACACGACAATAAAACCCCTATCTGATGGAGGTAATGCCCTGTACAAGTAGTGCCGTGTCTGCTGTAGGGTAGTGTGCTCTGCTGGTGTGTTGTTGCCATCCACTGATCATATTACTATCTGAAATGTATCTGAAGTTAAGCAGAAATTACAATTCAGTTTGTGTGTGTGTGTGTGTGTGTGTGTGTGTGTGTGTGTGTGTGTGTGTGTGTGTGTGTGTGTGTGTGTGTGTGTGTGTGTGTGTGTGTGTGTGTGTGTGTGTGTGTGTGTGTGTGTGTGTGTGTGGGAATCTGTCAACTCTCAATAGCCCCTGCAGTGAGTGTTGTTGCGCCAGTAGGAAGGATGTGCACAAGAGTTCCACAATTAATACATTTCTTGAAATAGGGTTTTAGATTTCTCTATTACTTTTCCATTATACATAAGAAATGTGGCAGTGAACAAAACCATTATAGCATAGATTATCTTTTGGCATTTTGTTTTGAATAGTGTGGAGTGTTCCTTTAATGGTGTATTTTTCTATTCCACCAAACAGGGTAAAGAGGGGGAGACGGTGTCATGGCAGTTGACTTGTGATTGCACCTATAAGAGCCTAAAAGCCAACAGCCACCTGCATTACTGTCATCTCTAAGTTGGAACACTATCATTATGAAGAAAACGTCTAACACCCTCCCACTCTGTCTGCTTACCATTCTGCTGCTGTCCCAGATCTGCTCCGGCATCAAATGGCTGTAAGGACCTTTTATTTTGTCTTTTGTGTGTGTGCATTTTTCCTTTTGCTTTACTGTTTATTGTGGCCTGTGTTGTGCATAGGCAGTAAAACAGAAGCTGGGGCTCTCCAAGTCCTTCTTGTTTCCTACTGTATTTAATCTAAACCTGCAGAAAAATATAATATAATTTCAATTTATTGTCCATCTGAGGATGAACATTTGCCACATTTTCTGCCGGTAAACTAAAAGAAAGGCTGTGCATTATTTCAGTCCAGGTTCTCAATTTGTCCCCTGATGAATGTTAATGAGAAGATTTGAACAGGAATTATGGAGTGAAAAATGAATCTGTTAGAACAGAGTACTCGAAAGCAACAAGCTGCTTGTGTGTTAAACATCATTATAACCAAGAGTGACATAATTTGGAAGTTCTTCCCTTAGATATACACATTCCTCATTGACTTTGGTACATATTTTTCTTTGGTTCATAGATTGATTGACATTTTATGCCTGCACATGATTTGGGATGTTTTTTTTATCATCTGTAGCATCTGAAACCTATGAGTGAGTTGTTGTAAGATTTCTATAGGCTATAACAGTCGAACAGCAAATGTGCCTCAGAGAGAGAGAGATGGGGATTGCATGACATTGTGCTAAATCCTATAGTAGAAAGGGTCTCTCCCAGCCTTGATATTTCTACGGGGCCTGAATGTGAACCAGATGGGGCCATAAACACCTGTGAGCTCTGGGTTACCACGAGCACAGGGGAGTCTGTCACAACTTATCGTTGGGCATGGAGTGGCCACTCCCCTCACTCCTAATCCAAAACAGGCTAAAGTGCAGGAGGCACTGGCTGGTTCTCACGGAACTCTCTTTCCCTCGCAGTGCTGCTGCAAGACATAGAAAACAGAGTCAGACACTGACTGACCAGGTTCTCTGGTGGTTTTTCTATGAACTAATCTGCTGTTCTGTCTATGTGCAAATCAAGTATGTGTGCCCCCCTTTTAGATTTCGTAATCAGATGATTTATGCCAAACAAAATTCTCGGTAGAATGCAATCCTTTTAACAATGAAGAATGTAAATGATGATAGATGGATAGATGTAGTCCTGTCAGTTAGATCTGGGTCAGGCTTGTTGCCTATGATGAATTAATAATTTGGCATGTTCTGGAACCTCCTCTGCTGAACTAAATCAGGAGAATAGTCTGATGCCAAGCTGTGGTCTGTTATGTTTTACCTGTTCGTGACTTCTTGAGAGATTTCCATTGGCATCCTCTCTTTGGTATTTTTGTATCTTCGAAGTCAAGTGGTACGAATGCCAAAAATGTTAAAAGTTCCAACAGTTGTGATAATCTGTTTGATTTGTTCAAAACATGTTTGAAGCGCAATGGTTCAGTATGTATCATAACTATAGTTATAGGCCTATAAATTAATGTATGTTAGAAGTGAGAAAATGACTTTCAGCTATGGCATCGGCTTTTGCATTCATAAAATCATGTCATATTTCATATAAAAAACGTTAAATATTTTGATCTTGGAATTTTTCAGATGTCATTTTTGCAGTATAGAAACCTCTGAGTTGAAGCCATCATAATGAAGTACTTATAATTACGTCTGTTTCTATTCCAGGGCCCTATCTCACACACCCACATCCTTACACATCAACCAGACCCAGCACTGCAAGCTGCTGCCCGGCCTGGTGTCGTCACAAGCCCAACTGTGTCGGAGCAACCTGGAGCTCATGCAGACCATAATCGCCGCAGCCCGCGAGGTCAAGAAGACCTGCCAGAAGACCTTTGCTGATATGCGCTGGAACTGTTCCTCTATTGATATCCCCAGTGACTCCTCGAAGTATCGTCCAGATCTTGACAGAGGTAGGCCTACTTACTAGTCACAATCTAGGAGAGACCGGGGTTGGTTGTCACACTTTTTACTCTTGTGTGTATTTCTCAGCAATGGGGCCCCTCATATCTTATTCCAACATGGAGTTATAAGCCATCAAACACACTCTGTCTACCTGTGACAACCAGCCCCATCGCAGGATAGGATGTCACACAGTATGTTGTTGGTTGTCACAATGTTTGCTAGTAGCTTATTCTTTTGTAACCGGAAATGAAGCAATATAGCATACAGCATCTTAGAAATAGCCTTTCTTTGAACTAAATATATTTCTAACAAATTCAACATTTTATGCCGTGAGAAAAACATGTGACATTTTGAGTAAATTTGGGTGTGTATGTGTTTGTTTGCACAAGCGGGGGGGCAACGAAGGGAACTTTTTATAGCACAAGCACAAAAGTGCTTGGGATTTATTATAATGGAGTTGATAGTGACAACCAACCCCAATACTAATAAAGATGTTAGTTACTACATGGCTGGACCTTGGAACTCAGAAAATAGGTTTGAAATATAGCTCTCCCTTTCCTCTTTTCAACAAACATAATTGTTCATGGATACTCCCATAATTAAAACAAAAAAGTTAAGAAAATCCCCCCTCACCTATGAAAAACACAAATTCTCCTAACCTCAATGTTTTGACATGCTGACATGAATTGACCAGGTGAATGAGTTCTTTCAAAGAATGCACACATGTTAACCTTACAAATATTGCACAGTGCCATTTAGATTGTCCTTGAGCTGTTCTTGTCTATTAATTATCTGTATTATGTCATGTTTTATGTTTTGTGTGGACCAGTAGGAAGAGTAGCTGCTGCTTCAGCAGTAACTAATGAGGATCCTAATAAAATGCCAAATACCAAAACCCGTGAGACAACAAACCCCAGTCTCCCCTACTGTTTATGGTGCTATGAGATCAATTGATTGAAATGGTGGTGTGAGATCCATTGTGCTAGGTGTGCAACCTAAACGTTTTATTCAATAGAACTAGGAGTGATCATCTCAGACCAAATTATCAGCACAGTAGAAACTCTGTGTTCTTGGTGGGATTCAAAAAGCTAATTCAAGTGTTGCAGGAGATCATTTACAAGCGAGAGTTTAAAGCCTTAATCATCGTCCTTGGGGGTCTTTTGTGCTCTGAGGGCAGAGCAGACTGGGCCAAGCAAAGGCTACCATTCTTCTTTGTGTCCCCTTGAAAGAAAGAAAATTGTCCTTTATCACCCTAGCCACCCACCTCCCTAATATCCGTGCTACAAAGTCCTTCTCTTTATGTTCCAAGTACTTGATGTGGTTGTCTTCATAGCTTAACAGTGCCTTGACTCTCTTTTGTGGCACAATAGATTCCATTCTTCATGTGAGAGATAGTATTGAGTTTGACAGTGACTATTAGAAGGGATCTAGACATCTTTTTTGTGACAACTCATCCTTCTCAGTTTAAATCCCTTTTACGCCACACATTACCTACATGCATCTGGTTTTCTATAGTAATGCAAGATGTTAAATATTATCGGCGAACTCAACTGAACATACGTCGTATGAATAGGCAGGCTCTTAGTTGCTCCTTCCAGTACAAAGCATTAGTCATGTATACAGTACGTGCTTACAGATTTTGATGGATAATTGTCTCATTATATGCACACTCCTTTCAGTGATTTGTCTGAGAGTCTTTCCATGTTCTGTACTTCTACTTTGATGGGTTTATTTCCATTGCCAAAAGGATCTTTGCTGAGCCAGGCAGAGCCAATGTCAGTTCCAGTTTTACTGAGTTTGGGTGAAGATATATATATATATATAAATAAAAAACACAACAAAGAGCTGGCTTCTAATCAAAGATTTAAGGAGATAGCTCCACGATGATGCGCCTCAGAAGACATGCTCCATCTGTCAACTGTTAGAACAGTCTTGAGAAGCCACTGGCCAACAATAGACTAGTGGTCTTCTTTATACAGGGATGTTTTTGTGGTCTGGCTGGTTCTTCCTGTCTCCTACCTCCATCGTCCAGCATTGACATATCTGCCCTCTGTGTGTACACACTTCATCACCTACATTAGATCCATATGATCCACTCCGGCTGTATAACCATATCTGTCGTGAGGTATTTTCCCTCACTCAAAAGGCCTTGTCTTGTTCCAAACAGGCACGAGGGAGTCAGCATTTGTGTATGCCCTGTCTGCGGCGGCCATCAGCCACACCATAGCGCAGGCGTGCACGTCGGGGGACCTGCGCCTGTGTTCGTGCGGCCCCATCCCCGGGGAGATCCCTGAGCCGGGCTACCGCTGGGGCGGATGTGCAGACAACCTGCACTATGGCCTGGTTATGGGCTCCAAGTTCTCTGACGCCCCCATGAAGATGAAGAAGGCAGGCTCCCACGCCAACAAGCTGATGCATCTGCACAACAGTGAAGTGGGGAGACAGGTACAAAGTAATCTTATTATCACAGATCACTGATGACTTACTGTTCATTCTATGTGGTAGTATTCAGAGGTGGGACCAAGTCACTATTATTTGAGTCACAAGCAAGTCACAAGATCTGAGTCTCAAGCCGAGTCCCAAGTAGAACGAGTCGAGTCTCGAGTCAAATCTAAGTCATGCATTCCAAGAACAATTCAAGTCGAGTCAAGTCACAAATTTTTTCAAGTCAAGTCTCAAGTCAAGTAAAAAAAATAAAACCTATACATGCAATGACTGTTTATTGAGGCTTCCTGACAGCCCTTTTCATTATTTTGTCTACAACATATTTTGATTATGTTATAATATATTTTTCAACTAATTCCAAATGCAAGCTTCATAATGTAAGTCAATTATACATTTCAGGCAGTTTTGACATACCTAAAGAACAGTAGCTAGGCATATGCCAGTAATTTATGACTGATGCCCCATTGCTGGTGAGCTTGCAAACTAAACAGTTAATATTTTTGATCAACAAACTAATATTTGGAGCTAGATATATATTTATGGCAATCTTCTCTCCCTAGCTAGCTTAGTGGTTCTCAAACGTTTTGACCTGCAAGATCCCAAAAATAATTGCTTAAAAGTTTGCGACCCACACACACACATGCCCGAGGCACATACGCTAACACGTGCACATAATCGCTGCGCAAATGTAGCCTGTCATTACAGCCATTACAACCATTCCTGTTAGCAGCCAATAACAACTAGGGATATTATGTCACATCTCTGGAGTCCAGAGCAAGCAAAATACTGCCAACCTGTAAAAAGTGGAGGTTGCAGGATCGTCTGGAAAGCATTGTCTGTCTGCACTGCACGCTTAGTGCTTCACTTTGGAGGGCTGCCTGCCTGCCTAATGCTCGTTGCCACCTGAACTGGGTAGCCCTTTCCTTCTTCACAAATACCGTCATCAATTCGCCAGAATATGTTACATTTTCATCCCATAATATTGAAGGCAGTGCGATGTTATAGCAAGCCTTAGACATGATATAGCCAGTAGCCACCCAAACTAGGACTATTTTAAATATGAACATGATCAATGAAATTGGCAGGTAGCCTATTATTGTTCTGGCAAAGATGCCTCCGTGGTTGATTTCTAAACTGTATATTATATGGATAAATAATATAAACGTAGGCCTACTGTGTTTTTGTCAGGCAAAACTGGAGAAAATAATGCAAGTTATTACTGGTCACTAATCTCTGGATATGAGCGCTCGCCTTCGCGTGTCAATGCTGATGACTGATCATTGGTCAACAATCAAGACCTGCAACTTTTTGGTTCTGAAGCACAGATGAGATGTTTTTGAGACAATCTTTTGGTATAATACCGTAGGGTAGGTCTATATTAGAAACCAGATCAAACAGGCAAAGGTATATACACTATATATAAAATATAATATATATGCATATGTAGCCTATTAAAATATGCATGAAAAATATGTATTTTTCCCATTCAGCTTCATACTCGCGACCCCCCAAAACGCTCTCACTTTGAGAACCACTGCGCTAGGTCTTCCGACCTGTGTTGATTAACAGTTTGCTGGTCCAATTCATTAGCCAATCTGTTGCACGTTCTTTTGTATGTCGATGCTGCGGCTACTGTCTCTGGCTGCTTGGAGAGTAATCCACAGAGACTCTGTGCCACAAAATTAGTGAAAACATTTTACAAAACCTAGCCAGATAATTTCAAGTCATCATTCTCAAGTCAATGTCGAGTCACAAGTCTTAACTCTTGTGTGGTGTTCATGTTTTTGTTATTCCCCCAATGAATGGACCCACAACATTATTGGGTTTTTAAAACAATACAGCCATAACAATTTACATAAAAATAGTTAATACTTAGATGTTGACTTATATAAATTACAAGCAATATAGACAGCATACATATCAATAAAAGCGCTATTTGTTTTTTTTTAAATAAAATTGAATTTTTGTTCACAGAAATCTATTTTTATCAAGACATGGGTCGAATAAATCATGTTTATCTTGAACAAATATAAATTAAACAAGGTTTTCATCACTATTGATGTTTATTGCTTTGAACTGAACAAATTGAAAGGACACATTTTTCTGTATTTTATGGAAATGATAAATGAGCCCCATTGAACACAAATTAAGACCGGTATACACATCACATGAGGGACAGAGTTTTACTGTGTGTGTGTAGCAAATGTATTTCTTGCACTTGATGGATGTGTACTGTGTCTTCCTGTCCTTCCTGTCCTTCCTGTCCTTCCTGTCCTTCTTCCACATACATCGCAGCGCTTCTTCTTGTTGCTACCGGCTGCAATCTACAATGATGAAAACACAGTTCAGGAATTCTACTAACATCTCACTCACTCACATATATAGTTACAGCAGGCCAAGTTAGGAGAGTCAGACACACATGCAACAACATCACTCACACTTACTTCCGGTATTGGAGTTGTTAGTTCTGTGCTTCGGGCAGATGGGGCACCAGCATCCTCCTCCTGAATCATCCTCATGATGACTGCAGAAGCTGGGGTCCTTGGGATATGTTGCCTCCTCTAGATTTGAGGTCTTACCAATGTCTTGCCCAGCTCCTCGAGAAAGAGATGTCTTCTCTTCAGCTTCCCTCTGTTCCAATCTGGGTTCAACGCCATCCAGATGACAAACGTGTTGTAAGCCGAGATGTCCAAGATGTTGAAGAATATCACAAGGGGCCAGCGTAGGGTTCTTCTTTTGCAGCTGTAACCAGCTTGTCTAAATTGTCCATCGCTCCTTTTGTGGCATTGTAATCCATTATGATTCATTCTGTTTTTTGATGTTCCTGGCCACAGATTCTCCCATCCCTATGCAGCATACTCACGAGTACCACATTTTTGCCTTGCTTTGGCACGTAGGACACTAGGGACGTGTCGGCCTGAGGTGGGAGCTCTGGCTTGTTTTTTCATACTGTTCCTACCATCGTCAGCTTCCTCTTGAGGAACTCCTGTCCCAGCTTGTGCGAAGTAAAAAAGTTATCGGATGTGATGTTGTGGCCACCGAGTCCCTGTGTCACATCCAGGACAACCCGCATCCCTTGGTTCTTCTCAGAGGCTCCCCCATCTGGCTTCCCTGTATACACTTGCAAGTTTCACGCATATGATGAAATAGCATCACAAGCAGTCCAGATCTTGATTCAGTATTTTGCGGGTTTAGACTGTATGTACTGCCTGAAGGGGCAGCAGCCCCTAAATGGCATAAGCTGCTCATCAACAGTAACGTTGGGCCCAGGGATGTAAAACAGGAGAAGGCGGTCCACCCACTTGTCCCACACTGACCTGATTGCAGCTAGCTTGTCTCTCTGCCGCCGAGCTGGTCTGGTGGCTCAGTTATCGAAAGCGGATAATCCTGGAAATAATGTGTACATTTTCCAGAGACATTGTTGCATGGAAAAGTTATCTGCCAGTTTCTGCATTCCACAGGGATTCTGCGGATTTCCCATTGGATCTAAAAATACCAGCAAGGATAAGAACCCCAAAGTATGCATGTAAATGAGTTTGGCCCATCTCCTTCCATCTCTCTCCAAAAACACACCTGCCCTCAAATTAGTGCAGTCCAGAATGATTTTCAGGATGGTGTCTGGGATGAACAGTTCAAAAGAAGACTTTATGTCCTGCACATGAGTAACCGCCATCCGCGTCGGCCCTGGATGCATCCTTATCACATTGGCAGCCATGCGGGGTGGCTCATTCTTTGGGCAAGAAGACCATTCAATGTCACCATTTTTTGACATCTATATTTCTCCTCCTGCAGGCTGCTGACGAGCTGGTTGCACACGGGCTGGCTGCTGATGGGCTGGTTCTGGGGCTGGCTGAGGGTCAATCTCATCCTCTTCTTCCAACTAACTGTCAGACTCCGAATTGACAGAGATTTGATCCTCATATTCTGAAATGTCTTCATCTTCCAAAGTGGAAGATGCTCCTTCCACACTGCTATAGCTTCTCTCTCTGCAAAAATTATTTCTAAGGCCCTCTGAGCAGAGATTATTTTTTGCCATACTGATTGATTGTGGTAAGGAGCTACAATGTATCAGACTAATGTATTATAATAACATTGTGCACGTTCCCGCAAGACATTGTGTAGTTTCACACACTACAAAGGGTAAAGAGTGCGAGAATAGCGGGATACAGGCAGACAGGCAGGGAGAGAGCCAGGTTAGGAGGAGGAAGACAGAGTGAAGGCACACAGTAAACCTTTTTGTTGAATTTTTACTTGTTTTCACCTACACATACACTTTTCCACACTTTTATTACCCTCGGGTCCAGTGGACCCGAACACCACATATGTAATAAAAATGCGTAGGGAGGTGAACAGTGTGCACTCAATGAAAAGTTGTTATTTTACATGTTCTTCATATAACATCGAAAATGGGTCCCACAGACCCGAACACCACACAAGGGTTAAGACTAGTAGTAGTAGTAGTAGCAGTAGGAGTAGCAGTAGTAGATTGGCTTGAAAGATGGATATATGGATGACTATTTGGGCATACAGTCCATTCGGAAAGTATTCAGACCTCTTGAGTTTTTCCACATTTTGTAACATTACAGCCTTATCCTAAAATAGATTAAATCATAATGAAAAAGCCAGAAAACCCCCCAGAAATATAACATTTACATAAGTATTCAGACCCTTTACTCAGTACTTTGTTAAAGCACCTTCTCTGCAGATCCTCTCAAGCTCTGTCGGGTTGGATGGGGAGCGTCGCTGCACAGCTATTTTCAGGTCTCTCCAGAGATGTTTGATCGGGTTCAAGTCCGGCCTGGCCCACTCAAGGTCATTCAGAGACTCCTGCATTGTCTTGGCTGTGTGCTTAGGGTTGTTGTCCTATTGGAAGGTGAACCTTCACCCCAGTCTGAGGTCCTGAGCGCTCTGGAGCAGGTTTTCATCAAGGATTTCTATGTACTTTGCTCTGTTCACTCGATACTGACTAGTTTCCTTGTCCCTGCTACTGAAAAACATCCCAACACCATGATGCTTCCGCCACCATGCTTCACCGTAGGAATGGTGCCAGGTTCCCTCCATACGTGACACTTGGTATTCAGGTCAAAGAGTTCAATCTTGGTTTCATCAGACCAGAGAATCTTGTTTCTCATGGTCTGAGAGTCCTTTAGGTGTCCCTTGGCAAACTCCTAGCGGGCTGTCATGTGCCTTTTAGGAGGAGTGAGGAGTGACTTCCTTCTGGCCACTCTACCGTAAAGGCCTGATTATTGGAGTGCTACAGAGATGGTTGTCCTTCTGGAAGGTTCTCCCATCTCCACAGAGGAACGCTGGAGCTCTGTCAGAGTGACCATCTGGTTCTTGGTCACCTCCCTGACCAAGGCCCTTCTCCCCCGATTGCTCAGTTTTGCCGGGCGGCCAGCTCTAGGAAGAGTCTTGGTGGTTCCAAACATCTTACATTTAAGAATGATGGAGGCCACTGTGTTCTTGGGGACCTTCAATGCTTCAGAAATATTTTGGTACCCTTCCCCAGATCTGTGCCTCGACACAATCTTGTCTCGGATCTTTACGGACAATTCCTTCAGCCTCATGGCTTGGTTTTTGCTCTGAAATGCCCTGTCAACTGTGGGACCTTATATAGATAGGTGTGCCTTTCCAAATCATGTCCAATCAATTGAATTTACCACAGGTGGACTCCAATCAAGTTGTAGAAACCTCATAAGGATGATCAATGGAAACAGGATGCACCTTACTTCAATTTTGAGTCTCATAGCAAAGGGTCTGAATACTTATGTAAATTAAGGTATTTCTGTTTAAAATTTGTTGTAATTTTCAAACATTTCTAAAAACCTGTTTTTGCTTTCTAATTATGGGGTATTGTGTGTAGATTAATGAGGAAAAAACAATTTAATACATTTTAGAACAAGGCTGTAATGTAACAAAATGTGTAAAAAGTCAAGGGGTCTGAATACTTTCCGATTGCACTATATATAGCTCTTTTCAGGGCCTATAACTGTAAATCAATCCCCTTGTGCAATCTTTGACATTTTCTGCTATAGCATTAGCCTCAATAGTAACAGTGTTTTACGTTCACGTCCTCCAGGCCCTGAGAGATGCGCTGGTGATGAAGTGTAAGTGTCACGGTGTGTCTGGTTCCTGCTCCATACGGACCTGCTGGAGAGGCCTGCAGGACCTGAAGGACATCGCCATTGACCTGAAGACCAAGTACCTGTCAGCCACTAAGGTGGTGCACAGACCCATGGGTACGCGCAAGCAGCTGGTCCCCAAGGACATTGACATCAGGCCCGTCAGAGAGAACGAACTGGTCTACCTGCAGAGCTCTCCGGACTTCTGTGCCAAGAACGACAAGCTAGGTTCCGTCGGCACCCAGGACAGGTGAGACTGTTACAGGAACTGTGGGTGCGCACTTTGTGTGTATGTGTATGTGTATGTATATGTGTATTTGAGGCAGCTACATTAAGGCAGCTATATACAATTTTAAATATTACATGACATTACATTTCATAACACTTTTCACAACACATTAAGTGTGTGCCCTCAGGCCACTAATCTACAATACAAAATCCATGTGTACGAGCCCTATTCTGAGCCAATTTAAATGTTCTAAAGTTATATTAATAACTCTATTGTCCCATTAAATGCAAATGTTATCGAAAGTCGAATCAAACACTTCATGAGAGCCCATGAGCTCATGTTGCACAGCATTTCAATAGGCTATGCAATTATGCGAGAAAACAGAGTGATGGCTATATTTATTTCTCAATTTTCCTAATATTAAGCAAATATCAAGCACATTGCTTATCTTTACAACAGGAGTATAGCCTACCTGGCTGGCATGAAAATGAACTACAGGAAAGCATCCTCCATTCGCTATTTAAGTGCATAGATGACATGTATTTTTTCCCGCTGCCCCTGTTTCGATACAGGTGCATGATAATGGTCCATTCTAAATCAAAACAAATTTCACACATATATTATTTAGTACATGTAAAGACAAGATTAAATCAAGAATAGACTCATGGGTGACAATATTAGCCTATCAATTGTGAATTATATACTTTCACTTGTGAATGATACCCAGCTTTTTTTGGTGACTTTTTAGAATCATAGTCGCACACCTCATGTAGCCTAGACCATAGGCCTATATGTTTTGATAAGGTTTGTATCACAACTAAAGTGGCCAAATAACTTCTTAAAATGAAGCACATTAATACTCTTTACAAGGGGTGTAGAGCTTAACTGTCATACTGTCAAGGCTGTGGGTAACTGGTGAAAGGAGTCAGGCGCAGGAGAGCTGAGATGCGTGGACAAGGTATTTAATTCAAGAAAACACCAGTATAAACACAATACTATGGTACTGGAAAAATACCGGTACCACGAAATAAACGGGCGTAAATAACAAAACCCGGTAACAATATACCAGCCGTCAGATACAGCCTTACAAATAAAACAAACACGCACACAAACGTAGGGGAAACCAGAGATTTAAATAATGAACATGTAATGGGGGAATTGAAACCAGGTGTGTAAAAACCAAAGACAAAACAAATGGAAAATGAAAAGTGGATCGGTGATGGCTAGAAGGCCGGTGACATCGACCGCCGAACGCCGCTCGAACAAGGAGAGGGACCGACTCCGGCGGAAGTCGTGACACATACATACATATACAGCGTGTGAGTTTCAAGTTTGGGGAACATCATTTTCACCATAAAAATGCAGCTTTATAATAAAAGCATTACATGCATAATCGCCTTTGTGGTCACTTTTGACTATGGTGTTTTCCCGCTAATGGAACATTCATGCTTACAGTTTACTGCCGTGTGTGCATTGATGGGCTTATAATGTGAAGAAATAGCCTAATAGTTTATTAACATTTTAAGCTAATTGTTCTGATCTGTTGCGTCAACCTCATTGCCTAAACATTTTTTGGGGGATGCTAGTGGTTGTATTAATTTGGGATCTATCGCATCCCACGACTGTCCCAGATTATATTTGGAATATTTATTTCTAGCACAGAATAGAATAGGTCAGCTTTTGCACTATGGGGCATAGTAGATTGACATAGGCTAGTGCTTTTGATGTTTGTTAGACCTAATCATCTTGTTGGATGATGAAAAGTAAACGTGGACAGTTCTTCCAAAATCTTCAATATGCACCTCGGAATTGGATAAGGATGCGTGCAACCGCTCAACACAGAATAGCCGCATGTGCGCAGTCCCTCAAATCATTTGGAGAAAATGTCCTTTCTATTTTATTCAGCTTTGTTCAATTGTATTATTCATACTATAAAATAATATAAAATAATGCCACGAATTCTAACCAAATCTTGTCTGCTAAATTAACTAGTGTAGCCCACAGCCATATGGCATAGCCAGATCAGGACCTAATATAAGGACAACTCAGAGTATGATATTCTGTTCTTCTGAAATAGACTACATTTTCTTCATATCATGTTTCTTTAGAGCTGTCTAAAATAAATAATGGATTTATTGTGAAGGTGTAGGCTATATTACATGGATTTATTAGACTTTTTAAAATGTAGACATTCCAACGGTCTGCATTATGTGATGTGTAGAAGCCAGGAGATGCTAAATGTGTTTATGTTAATTAACGGTCAATTACCGTGAGACCGTCAGTTATTTACTTGACAATTACCGGCTGACGAAATTTTGTGACCGCCACAGTCCTAGTGTCATGGGTGGAGCATTGTGGAAGAATATACAGCCTGATCTTATGTTAATTCGGGACATTCAAATTACTATGATATATCACATTTGGTATGGTTACATAAGACAGAAGGTTACTTATGAAGTGAATGTCTAGCAACCCAAAGGCTGCATGTTCGAATCTCATCACGGACAACTTCAGCATTTTAGTCAATTAACAAGTTTGCAACTACTTACTACTTTTTAGCTACTTTGCAACTACTTAGCATGTTAGCTAACCCTTCCCCTAACCCTAACCTTAAACCTTTAACCTAACTCCTAAACTTAACCTTAACCCTAACCTAACCCTAACCTTAACCCCCAACCCCTAGCCTAGCTAACATTAGCCATCTATCTAATGTAAGCATTAGCCACCTAGCTAACGTTACCCACAACAAATTAGAATATGTAACATATCACATGTTTTGGAAATTCACAACATATTGTAAGAATTCCAATTCGTAACATATTGTATGAATTGCAATTCGGGAAACATATCATACGAATTGTAATTCGGAGCCTACAAAATTATACAAAATGGAAAAATGTATACATACCATGAGAATTGTAACATATCATACTAATTGGAGTGTCCCGAATATACATTTACTATGTTACGTCTACCCCTGAATCAAGGTTGTAATATAGGACCTTACAAAATCATAGCTACTCTTTTGTGAAAGCTCTAGATACTCAGTATGTTGGCCTGGCTCTGCCTGGTTCCTGCTTCACGGCCATGCAGCTAACATTTAGGAAATTACCAATCCTGTTTGTTTTCTCAAGCGGGGAGTTCGTCCAGGATGTTGATTTACTTAGCTGCCGCCCTCCCTGGTGGCAGGAACCATTTTGTTTTGAGAATCCCTGATAAAGCAAGTGGCCCCTGAGATTGGCCTGTCTGTGGTATGTCTGAGCACGTGTCACTGACATGCCCATTGTGACTGGTGCCCTTGTGTTGCTATCAGACAGGGGTGAGTAATGTGGTTATTCTTAGAGCCTGAGTGCATTCAGCTGATATCGATTTGAGAGCACGACACAGAAGGAAGTGGGTAATGGTCCCCAAAGATTAAACAAGATTCTCTCTATTCATCTGAAGGTATTCATTAGGAAATATATGTTGCATGTTGTCTGTCGGACCACTTTGAGAACTTAGTGGGAAGTAAGGGGTATTTTCTTTGTCTGGGGTAAAGGCCAGATACAGTTGAAGTTGATAGTTTACATACACCTTAGCCAAATACATTTTTCACAATTCTTGACATTTAATCCTAGTAAAAATTCCCTGTCTTAGGTCAGTTAGAATCCCAACTTTATTTTTAGAATGTGAAATGTCAGAATAATAGTAGAGCGAATTATTTATTTCAGCTTTTATTTCTTTCATCACATTCCCAGTGGGTCAAAAGTTTACATACACTCAATTAGTATTTGGTAGCATTGCCTTTAAATTGTTTAACTTGGGTCAAACGTTTCGGGTAACCTTCCACAAGCTTCCCACAATAAGTTGGGGGAATTCTGGCCCATTCCTCCTGACAGAGCTGGTGTAACTGAGTCAGGTTTGTAGGCCTCCTTGCTCGCACACACTTTTTCAGTTCTGTCCACAAACTTTCTATTGGATTGAGGTCAGGGCTTTGTGATGGCCACTCCAATACCTTGACTTTGTTGTTCTTAAGCCATTTTGCCACAACTTTGAAAGTATGCTTGGGGAAGACCCATTTGCGACAAAGCTTTAACTTTCTGACTGATGACTTGAGATGTTGCTTCAATATATCCACATCATTTTCCATTCTCATGAGGCCATCTATTTTGTGAAGTGCACCAGTCTCTCCCACAGCAAAGCAGCCCCACAACATGATGCTGCCAACCCGTGCTTCATGGTTGGGATGGTGTTCTTTGGCTTGCAAGCCTCCCCCTTTTTCCTACAAACATAACAATGGTCATTATGGCCAAACAGTTGTATTTTTGTTTCATCAGACCAGAGGACATTTCTCCAAAAAGTACAATCTTTGTCCCATGTGCAGTTGCAAACCGTAGTCTGGCATTTTTATGGCGGTTTTGGAGCAGTGGCTTCTTCCTTGCTGAGCGGCCTTTCAGGTTATGTCCATATAGGACTCGTTTTACTGTGGATAAGATACCTTTGTACCTGTTTCCTCCAGCATCTTCACAAGGTCCTTTGCTGTTGTTCTGGGATTGATTTGCACTTTTCGCACCAAAGTACGCATCTCCTTCCTGAGAGGTATGACGTCTGCGTGGTCCCATGGTGTTTATACTTGCGTAATATTGTTTGTACAGATGAACGTGGTACCTTCAGGCATTTGGAAATTGCTCCCAGGGATGAACCAGACTTGTTCATCTCTGGAATTTTGGAATTTGGAATTTTCCAAGCTGTTTAAAGGCACAGTCAACTTAGTGTATGTAAACTTCTGACCCACTGGAATTGTGATACCGTGAATTATAAGTGAAATAATCTGTCTGTAAGCAATTGTTGGAAAAATGACTTGTGTCATGCACAAAGTTGATGTCCTAACCGACTTGCCAAAACTATAGTTTGTTAACAAGAAATTTGTGGAGTGGTTGAAAAACAAGTTTTAATAACTCCAACCTAAGTGTATGTAAACTTCCGACTTCAACTGTATAAAGGCCACCTACCTTCTACAAAACTGCGCTAGCCATCTTTGGCAGCCTAGTGGGTTTTCTGCCTTTTGTATCTTTTGCCATGGATATTCATTTTAGTAGCGTAGCTAAATCTCTGCCGGGCTGCAGAAGATGTATGACAAATTTCAATAAGGAGTAGGGTTCAGGGCTCTTGGAGCTGGAAATGCAGAACATTGAAAACAATTCATGCAAATGTCTCTTTAGGCCACTTAACAGATAACCTGAAGACATGCTCCGTGTCAGGTGTAGTCACTGTGCATCTGCTGTCCCCAACCTGATAAGGGGCCCGTAACACGTGGTCTATGGCATATATTCAGTGCTTTACGCTGTCACAAGGCATCCCAGCCTCCTGTGTGACTACGTGTGACGCAGATGTGCCGTGTGGTGTGTGTTTCCACGAGGGTCCCAGGGGTCTGGGGGATGTTTTAACCGCACCATTCCACACCTCCTCCTCCCCATCACATGGCCTCAGCGCCATCCACCTCACTCCCACGATCCCTAGCCACTCCACAAGAGATAGTGCACTTTGTTTGACCCTGACAGAGCCGTGTTGAATGGTACACACTTCAGGGTGGCCTTATCTGTGTTTACCTTTCAAGTGAGTTCTAATCTCGCTACTCCTCGCCTTGGATATTTTTGACCCCGTTGATAATACCTGGAGTGTAATAGCAGCAAACATATGTAGCCTACTTCTTAGTAAAGGATATAAATGTTGGAAGCCTCCTTCTGTAGAAAGCTGTCCAGTGATATACCTTGTAGCGACATTCCTTGTGGGGTTAGAATGTGTTCTGTATTAATAAGAAATGCATAACAAGTTAAACCTCAATAACATCCCCAGAGCTGAGGGATGATCAGTATCTCAAAGGCAACAAGCGCTGTGGGTCTCACGAGGGATGGCACCATCGAAGGATGTTTTAGTTCAGAATTTGATTAGTAGCTCTGACTGTGAGACACACAGCTGTGTGAGAGCGATGTGGAGTTTACAGATGGTCATGTCCTTTTGATCCATTAACTTTACACCAGGCACCAGACTGAAAGGTCAGATTTTCTCTGACAAAACATATCTGTGTAGAGCTATTGTTAATTGGCCTGTCCCAAAGGCCACTATTGTAATGAGTCTGTCCTACTTTCCCAATGACTCTAACTTCCCTCCCTCCCGCCCCTCCACCCCTACCCTCCTCGTCCCTTCTCTGTGTCAGCAGTCTTCAGCCATCCTCTCAGTGTCTCTGTCTCTCACCAAGCTGGCCATTAACACTCTGGTATTATAAAACAATGCAATTATGTGGCGCGAGAGTGGGTTAAATAGAGGGAGGGCTCCCGTGTGTATTCACTGTGATTTATGATACAGCTATTCTCTGCTCACTTAAGATGCCCCCAGGCTTAAGAAAGGGTCCCAAGCGAAGCATTCGGTGCCCTAAGACAAAACACAAGGGGAAAATGTTTGGGTGAATGCACAATAAGCATTCGTCAAGCTCCCCCTTTTAGAGACATTTGTTAGGCTTGAGATGGTTTCGGAATTGTCCAAAACATTGGACAAAACGTTTTGGGGTTGGTCTTTGAGAGAGGAACTCTTCTAAGGTCAATGGGGTTGTTTGAGGGGGGAATCTATTATGGAGACTGGGTTTATGTGTATGTAAATGTTTTAGGGACCTTGAGGGCTTTCCATAAACCACAATGTATTACCAGTGTGTAGAATGGTTTGTTTTTCTCTCATTTGTTTGGGGGCAGAATGAGTGTCATTTAGGAATGCAAAAAGTTCTCAAACATAGTTGTAACTTTTTCTTCCTTTCTGTCTGTTCATTCCAGGCAATGCAACAAGACGTCCATCGGCAGCGACAGCTGTGACATGATGTGCTGTGGGCGTGGCTACAACCCCTACACAGAGAAGCTGGTGGAGCGCTGCCACTGCAAGTACCACTGGTGCTGCTATGTCACATGTAAAAAGTGTGAGAGGATTGTGGAGAGATACGTCTGCAAATGAGTCCATGTTGTCTACTTCATCCACCCACCCACCTAACCGCCCCACGTCTATGTGCTGGGGCTACAGATAACCAAAGCACTACGTTACCAAGAAGGCTTACTTTTGTCTTAAGCTTTAGCATGTATATTTTGACAAGAAAGTGTTTATTTTTGTTCAATCTTTTTAATTAAACTCTGACTCACAAGCTGGACTTAAAACCTTTTCCATTTTACGAACGCGGACACATGGGTGTTGTGACAATGCCTAACGGTTTACGTGAAGACCACCGTCCTCAAGGATTTTTTCTTTCCTTTCATAAATGTGCATTACACTTGCCGTACTCAGATATCAAATGTCTATTTTCGTATATACTTTTATTAAAATAAATGATATTGGATTTGTTTTTTGAGGAGAGGGACTGTAGTCTCCTCGTTTGCTGTTGGGGGTATACTTCCAACCTCGCTCTGATGTTGACACTCACCGTTTACTTCAGAACCATTCCACGGAATTCAAAGGGTTCTGAAGGATCCATGGTGTTTTTCCTCAAATGGTAGTCCTTTCTTCAACAGAGAAAGACACTGAAAGAAAGAGAGGGAAAACGTGCTCAACACACAAAGGGAACTTAAAGTACTTTTAGTTGTGGAACTTTTTTAGTAACTGGTGTTGAACTCTTGAGCACTGGACCTTGACTGGGGACTCGCCTGCAGACACACAGTTCTGTGTGCATCCTCAGGATAAGGACAAAGAACTCCCAGTGTTAGAAACAGCACATTATCCCTATAATGTCTGACATGCAGGTAGTCCAAAGCCTAACACCCAGAGCATATGAACAGAACACATGGGTCTCCTTTAATGCCGTGTTATGATGAACCACTCTTATGTGGCTGTACATAGTCTTTTTGTATGCTGAATTAAAGAAAGAAATATTTATAAACTAATTATAGACTCTTTAACAAGCTCTCAATGTTTTCCTTTCCCAAGACCGCAACTCATCATCATCATCATGGTGAATTTCTTTTTTGTAATTTAGAAGAAACTTGGCAAGAGAAATATGTAACCTCACAGGCTGGTGTTTTTGAAATAGACTAGCTATATTTCTTCCCCCCGAAGCATTACTGTAATTAATGACATCTCAAAGTGTTAAGAAAATAACAGTTTCACACAATGACCTGTGACTGTGAGATAAATGAGCACACTTGTAATGTGTTTTAGTGTTCAATCAGAAGGCCAATTGGGATCAACCTCTCAATTGCAAAAACCCTGGGAAAGTGTTTGTTTGGACATTCCTCACTGTCACAAGGGCTATTAATTATGATTCTATCATGGGTTTAGCCCAACCCTCAAACAATCATCTGAATGAGGAGAGATCTTGGATTGGGCTAAACTTTCAATTAAAAAACAAGGCAAAAGTAAACATGTTGCGCCCCACCTTTAAGAGTTTGCATTTTCAATCTCTTGTTATAGCGCCACTATCTGACCAATCAGTATAATTTTGTAAACAGCGGATGTCTATGGAAAACGCATCATTCACCCAAGTTACGTAAAAATCTGGCCAGTGTTGTCTGAGACTAACGTACGAACGGACGGACAGAGGACAGATGGATGGTGACAGATCCACAATCCTCTCCCTGATTTCATCGTGGGGACAACAGAAATAAATCTCATTTATTTTCATACAAAGGGTTACATTTTTTTAGGTTGTTAGTCAAAGGAACAGATCTTGGCAGTTGGCACTCTATAAGGCTATAGGGTTACAGGGTTACACTGACCAAGCCTTGTGTTGCTTTGTAGTTTTCATGATTCTGAACAGACAGAAATAACTATGGAGGGCTTGAAGCTTAGCATCTTGGCCCATGCTGAGGCTCCAACCTACACCAGCCAAGCATATGTACCGCTATTGACCTAGCCCGCTCGTGGGAGCAAACTAGAACACTATAGAACTGCAGGGGAGGTATGTTTAATAGAACGCAATCATTGTTACATTAGCTTTTTGGAGGCCTTTTATGAGCTAGGTTTTTGTTTGCAATCATACGACTACTGCTAACAAATTGATTGATGGGCATGTTTTAACTGATTGAGGTAGTTATATTTTAGGAATGATGAGAAATACACTGCAGAGTGAATTCCAGATACAATGTGTTGTCTGTAATCCAGCCAAGCCAGTGTCATGGAGGCATAACCCCTTTTTCATGCTGTGTTACATCAGCCAATGAAAACCACAGGTAGTACATACATAGAAAATGTGTAGAAGGGTTGAACAATGGACACTATCTACTTAGGACCTTCAAAGGCTGTCCTGTCAACCTATCTGTCAGTCTTCTAAATGCAGTGCCAGCGTGTGAGGATGGACGCAATCTGTCGTGATGAGGAATAGGTGTGGGAGGTAAATGGGGGTTGGAGGAGGAGGATGGTGGGGGTGAAAGGTTAGAGGTCTGGGGGAAAGAATGGGGAGTTGGAGGAGCACTCTGTGCAGGTGAGTGGAGGTCTCGCTCCACACAGCTCAGCCTGTCGACAGCCTCAAGGACCCTTCAGTCAGTGGCATTCCCTAGGCTGGCAGCTGGATGGGAGGGGGAAGGAGGATATGTGTGTGTGTGTGTGTGTGTGTGTGTGTGTGTGTGTGTGTGCGCGTGCGCGCGCGTGCGCGCTTGCGCATGTGTGCCGACTGTTGTCTGTCGGTGGGGCCACTGCCCACACATAAGTGAGGCTAACCTGATGAGTGAGGAGACACAAGGTGCCCTCCATGTAGCAGGCCAAACTTAAGGGCCAGTGACACGCCAGGGGTTACAAACCTTGGTTCTGACAACTTTGGCTTTCAAAGAGCTTGTGAGACCATCAAAGCCATGTGGTCATAGAGTGCGTGTGTGGGTGTGATGTGAAGGGACGGTGTATGGCTATATGGTGACTCTTGACTTGGAGTGCAATAGTAAACTTCAACCTCTCACAAGGCCTCCACTTGACCTCTTGAACACAAAGCTAAAGACAGTGCCACCTTTGCTAATGGTGACAGCAAGCATTTCCCAACGTAATTAAATACTTGTATAAGTCTGTTAATCCCCTAAATGTATGCTCAATATAAAAAACAATAACGTGAACACAATACTGAATTACTTTGATAATAGTCTTGTTGAAATGAATTCACTGAAATTTACTAGCAGAGATCTACCATGCCTTTAGAATAAGTTCTGAGTTCTGTCTGCATGCTACAATGCTACAATTCCACTGACCTCTTTCTGACCTCTCTAAAACATCTGATTGAACAATGAGGTTGAAATCTATCACAGAAGCACAGCAACAAAGAAGGTTTTAACTAATACTTTCACTTTGCGAAATAATTCATATAAGCCATGAAAGCATGGCTAATTCTATCCATTTTCCAGCGGACCACTAGTAGCTAAAGGAATACAAATAAACTTGTTGCGCATTCTGTCTTTTTTCTTTCTCTCTCCACACAAAGCCCAGAGAGAAGCAGAGGAGGAGCTGTTAGCTAATGTGAACAGAATGTCCAGGCAGCTTTGTTGCTCAGCCTAACACCATCACATACAGCAGTTTTAGAACACCATAGTCCTAGGCCGCTAAAAATCATTGTCCTCTAAGAATAACAAAACAACCCCACACTAATTGTAACTGAAGTTTACTTTTCTATGTATTTTCCAAAAGTATCTGTTTAGCCAGGGTGGCTCTGTGGGAGTTGGCCTGTAATCGAGAAGGGAAAGGAGAGTTTAATGGACAGCAGTGAAAATCTTCCGGGGTTAATGTCAGCCGAGACCATATAATGACAATCGCCTTTGTGTGCCCTCTGGTCTAGATACTCGCTGTGAATGAGGGAGACAAAGAATTTGACTGGAGTGGTAAAGGCTTTGAGATGTACTGACCCGTACCTTAAATGGACTTTTGTGAGCCACTCCCCACCCTCCTGCTCTTTGTAAATAGGGCCCAGCAGTATGTGCTGTTAAATGCCGTTTTGTTGTTTGCTGTGAGCAGGCGCCTGGGCCGGCGCTCCGGGGCAGTTAGGATGTGTCCTGAGGCATGTTGCCTGGGAGATAGTAGAGGCAAGGCATGCACTGCAGCAACATCCCAGATAAAGACTAACTTGTAAGATGGGTGAGATGGGGGATTAGGGGAACTGGTGAAGGGAGGTGATGGAAGGTGGTTGAGTGGAGAAATATGTAGAAATAACGGGTGCTTTCCAGAGAAATAGAATTACCTGTAATTCTATTTCTATGGTGCTTTCCCTCAAAATCAAGTCAGTCAAACACCGTCACAGATATGGTACAGATGCTCTCATAATACTGAAGATCAAGACTCTTGGCACAGAGAGCACTCATTATTGAGAATGATTCAGCACTAAAATAAGTATAAAAACAGTTACCATAATAGGAGACACAAAACATGCCATGTGTTTTAGATCAAAGGCAGACATTCATGTTAATTGATGTCTTCAGATACTTATACTTATTCCAATTGATTTCAGCTGTAGCTATTTCTATAACGAAAAAAGATTTTCATTACACAAAGCTAATTAAAACTGACAAGCATATATTGCCTCCTTTTACAATACCTCTATATGACAGTGTTATGATTAAACTCGAAAAGGGAATGTAAATCTCCTCTTCTAATATCAGTGTCCTTTCAAATGCATACAGGATTTTTTTTGGGGAGGATACATGTTAAATACCAAAAATTTTAGCAAAAACTTTAAAATTTATTTTATTTGTATTTATTTTATGCATTTTAAATACATTACAACATATATTACTGAATGTATTTATATAGATTATACACTACATGGCCAAAAGTACAGTACCAGTCAAAGGTTTGGACACACATACTAATTCAAGGATTTTTCTTAATTTTTTACATTGTAGAATGATAGTGAAGACTTCAAAACTATGAAATAACACATTGAACTATGTAGTAACCAAAAACGTGTTAAACAAATCAAAATATATTTTATATTTTACATTCTTCAAAGTAGCCACCCTTTGCCTTTATGACAGCTTTGCACACTCTTGGCATTCTCTCAACCAGCTTCACCTGGAATGCTTTTCAAGCAATCTTGAAGGAGTTCCCACACATGCTGAGCACTTGTTGGCTGCTTTTCCTTCATTCTGTGGTCCAACTCATCCCAAACCATCTCAATTGGGTTGAGGTCGGGTGATTGTGGAGGCCAGGTCATCTTATGCAACACTCCCATTACTCTCCTTCTTGGTCAAATAGTCCTTACACAGCCTGTTGGGTCATTGTCCTGTTAAAACAAATGATAGTCCTACTAAGCGCAAACCAGATGGGATGGAGTATCGCTGCAGAATGCTGTGGTAGTCATGCTGGTTAAGTGTACCTTGAATTCTAAATAAATCACCGACAGTGTCACCAGCAAAGCACCCCCACACCATCACACCTCCTCCTCCATGCTTCACTTCATATATCCAAGATGGCGTAGCAGTCAGACGTGTGTGTCACGATCGTTATATAAATAATCGGACCAAGGCGCAGCGTAAGTAGAGTTCCACATATTTATTACAGTGAAACTTCAAAACAACAAAGAATTAACGAACGTGCAATACGTAGTGCACATAGGCACTCATACAAACAATATCCCACAACACAGGTGGGAAAAGGGACACACTAAGTATGATCCCCAATTAGAGGCAACGATATTCAGCTGCCTCCAATTGGGAACCATACTCACACTCCAACATAGAACTATAATAACTAGAAAACCCCCCTAGTCATGCTCTGATCTATTACACCATATAGAACCCCGAGGGCTCTCTATGGTCAGGGCGTGACAGTGTGTTTGTCTTGTCCCGTGTTAATGAGTCTGTAAAGTCTGTATTTCGTTTTTTTCTTATATATTTTAATCTCACTTTCCATCTACGAACTAAACATATTTTCCTGCAACCCGCCTCACCCAATGTGGTACAGATCTGTCATTTTTTTATACCTTATAACTGGAACCTCCATCAGAAGCTAGCCTTTAGCTCAGACACTAGCCAGCTTTAGCTCAGACAATTACCTGCCAATCTGCACAGCGCAATATCATCCCAGAGAATATCGGACTCCTTTTCTCCACCACATCACTGGATTTCTGCCGCAAGCTCTGGACCATCACACTGGATCATCGCAGCTAGCTAGCTGCAACCGAGTGGCTACTCTTGGCTATCGCATCTGTCCCGAAGCCAGCACCAGTTAGCCTTGAGCCAGCCTTGAGCTAGGTTCATCTCCTGGCCAGCCGACGGAGTATACCAGCTAATTCTTGGGCTACAATAGCTCTTTTGCCAATTGGCCTGGACCCTTTATTGTCGACACGGAGCCCCACCGATCCATCACAACTGGCCTGCCGACGTAATCGTCTGATGTGGTTTCAACAGGTGATTTCCGTTGCGATGTCGCCAAAAGCTATCTGCTAGCCCCGGCCTGCTAGCTTTCTGAACGCCGTGTCTCCCGCTCGGCTAGCATAGTAGCAATGACCGAATGGCTCCCTGACTCACCTATTGCTGCTTATTGGACCCTATGATCATTTGGCCACACAGCTGATGCCTGCTGGTCTATTCATTAACACTGTACCTCATTTTGTTTATCTGTTGACCCCAGCCTCAACTGTGTGTACCTAACTGACCCTCTCTGCCCATTCATCGCCATTTACCCATTGTTGTCTTAGCTCTCCTGACCAACGCCCGTGATTGCTTTATGCCTATCTCTAATGTCAAAATGCCTTGTCTACTGCTATTTCGGTTAGTTATTATTATTATTATTATCATTTGTTGACCTCTGTAACCGTAAAAGCCTTGGTTTCATGCATGTTACCATCAGAAGCCTCCTCCCTAACTTTGTTTTATTCACTGCTTTAGCACACTCCGCCAACCCTGATGTCCTAGCCGTGTCTGAATCCTGGCTTAGGAAGGCCAGCAAAGATTCAGAAATTTCCATCCCCAACTACAACATTTTCCGTCAAGATAGAACTGCCAAAGGGGGCGGAGATGCAATCTACTGCAGAGATAGCCTGCAAAGTTCGGTCTTACTATCCAGGTCTGTGCCCAAACAGTTCGAGCTTCTACTTTTAAAAATCCACCTTTCCAGAAATAAGTCTCACTGTTGCCGCTTGTTATAGACCCCCCTCAGCCCCCAGCTGTGCCCTGGACACCATATGTGAATTGATTGCCCCCCATCTATCTTCAGAGTTCGTACTGTTAGGTGACCTAAACTGGGATATGCTTAATAACACCCCGGCAGTCCTACAATCTAAGATAGATGCCCTCAATCTCACACAAATTATCAAGGAACCTACCAAGTACAACCCTAAATCCGTAAACATGGGCACCCTGATAGATATCATCCTGACCAACTTGCCTTCCAAATACACCTCTGCTGTTTTCAACCAGGATCTCAGTGATCACTGCTTCATTGCCTGCATCCGTAATGGGTCTGCAGTCAAATGACCACTCCTCATCACTGGCAAACGCTCCCTAAAATACTTCAGCGAGCAGGCCTTTCTAATCGACCTGGCCCGGGTATCCTGGAAGGATATTGACCTCATCCCGTCAGTCGAGGATGCCTGGTTGTTCTTTAAAAGTGCTTTCCTTGCCATCTTAAATAAGCATGCCCCATTCAAAAACAGATATACAGTAGCCCCTGGTTCACTCCTGACTTGACTGCCCTTGACCAGCACAAAAACATCCTGTGGCGTACTGCATTAGCAACGAATAGACCCCACTTTTCAGGGAAGCAAAGGCTAGCTTTTTCAAACAGAAATTTGCATCCTGTAGCACTAATTCCAAAAAGTTTAAGGACACTGTAAAGTCCATGGAGAATAAGAACACCTCCTCCAATAAAACTACGATTATCAAGAATTTCAATAAGCATTTTTTTACGGCCGGCCATGCTTTCCACCTGGCTACCCCTACCCCAGCCAACAGCTCTGCACCCCCCGCAGCAACATGCCCAAGCCCCTCCGCTTCTCCTTCACCCAAATCCAGACAGCTGATGTACTATAAGAGCTGCAAAATATGGACCCCTTCAAATCAGCTGGGCTAGACAATCTGGACCCTCTCTTTCTAAAATTATCTACCACAATTGTTGCAACCCCTATTACTAGCCTGTTCAACCTCTCTTTCGTATTGTCTGAGATCCCTAAAAATTGGAAAGCTGCCGCGGTCATCCCCTCTTCAAAGGGGGAGACACTAGACCCAAACTGTTACAGACCTATATTCATCCTGCCCTGCGTTTCTGAAGTCTTCGAAAGCCAAGTTAACAAACAGATCACGACCATTTAGAATCCCACCGTACCTTCTTCGCTATGCAATCTGGTTTCCGAGCTGGTCATGGGTGCACCTCAGCCACGCTCAAGGTCCTAAACGATATCATAACAGTCATCAATAAAAGACAGTAATGTGCAGCCGTCTTAATCGACCTGGCCAAGGCTTTCGACTCCGTCAATCACCGCATTCTTACCGGTAGACTCAAAAGCCTTGGTTCCTCAAATAACTGCCTCGACTGGTTTACCAACTACTTCTCAGATAGAGTTCAGTGTGTCAAATCAGAGGGCCTGTTGTCCGGACCTCTGGCAGTGTCTAAGGGGGTGCCACAGGGTTCCATTCTCGGGCCGACTCTTTTCTCTGTATATATCAATGATTTCGCTCTTGCTGCTGGTGATTGTCTGATCCACCTCTACGCAGATGACACCATTCTGTATACATCTGGCCCTTCTTTGGACACTGTGTTAACAAACCTCCAAACAAGCTTCAATGCCATACTACACTCCTTCCATGGCCTCCAACTGCTCTTAAATGCTAGTAAAACTAAATGCATGCTTTTCAACCGATTGCTGCCCGCACCCGCCCGCCCAACTAGCATCACTACTCTGAACAGTTCTGACTTAGAATATGTGGACAACTACAAATACCTAGGTGTCTGGTTAGACTGTAAATTCTCCTTCCAGACTCACATTAAGCATCTCCAATTCAAAATTAAATCTAGAATCGGCTTCATATTTCGCAACAAAGCCTCCTTCACTCATGCTGCCAAACATACCCTCGTAAAACTGACTATCCTACCGATCCTTGACTTCGGAAATGTCATTTACAAAAAATCTTTCAACACTCTTCTCAGCAAATTGGATGCAGTCTATCACAGTGCCCTCCATTTTGTCACTAAAGCTCCATATACTACCCACAACTGCGACCTGTACGCTCTCGTTGGCTGGCCCTCACTACATATCTGTCGCCAAACCCACTGGCTCCAGGTCATCTATAAGTCTTTGCTAGGTAAAGCTCTGCCTTATCTCACCAGAGTAACACCCACCCATAGCACGCGCTCCAGCAGGTATATTTCACTGGTCATCCCCAAAGCCAACCCCTGCTTTGGCCGCCTTTCCTTCCAGTTCTCTGCTGCCAATGACTGGAACGAATTGCAAAAGTCACTGAAGCTGGAGACTTATATCTCTCTTACTAACTATAAGCATCATCTGTCAGAGCAGCTTACCGATCACTGCACCTGTACACAGCCCATCTGTAAATAGCCCACCCAACTACCTCATTCCATATTATTTTTTGCTCTTTTGCACCCCAGAATCTCTACTTGCACATCATCATCTGCACATCTATTACTCCAGTGTTAATGCTAAATTGTAATTATTTAGCCATTATGGCCTGTTTATTGCCTTACCTCCCTAATCTTACTACATGTGCACACACTGTATACAGATTTTTCTATTGTGTTATTGACTGTTTGATGTTTGTTTATCCCATGTGTAACTTTTTGTTGTTGTTTTTGTCGCATTGCTTTGCTTTATCTTGGCCAGGTCGCAGTTGTAAATGAGAACTTGTTCTCAACTGGCCTACCTGGTTAAATAAAGGTGAAATAATAAAACATTTTTAAAAAACGGTGGGAACCACATATGCGTCTCACAAAGACACGGCAGTTGGTACCAAAAATCTCAAATTTAGACTCATCAGATCAAAGGACTGATTTCTACCGGTCTATGTCCATTGCTCGTGTTTCTTGGCCCAAGGAAGTCTCTTCTTCTTATTGGTTCACTTTAGTAGTGGTTTCTTTGCAGCAATTTGATTATGAAGGCCTGATTCCCACAGTCTCCTCTGTACAGTTGATGTTAAGATGTGTCTGTTACTTGAACTCTATGAAGCATTTATTTGGGCCCCAATTTGAGGTATAGTTAACTCTAATGAACGTATCCTCTGCAGTGGAGGTAACTCTGGGTCTTCCTTTCCTGTGGCGGTCCTCATGAGAGACAGTTTCATCATAGCGCTTGATGGTTTTTGCGACTGCACTTGAAGAAACTTTCAAAGTTCTTGAAATTATTTTTTTCTTGAAAAAAAATAACAAATAAAAATGTTCAGGATTGACTGACCTTCATGTCTTAAAGTAATGATGGACTGTCGTTTCTCTTTGCTTATTTGAGCTGTTCTTGACATGATATGGACTTTGTCTTTCACCAAATAGGGTTATCTTCTGTATACCACCCCTACCTTGTCACAACACAACTGATTGGCTCAAACGATTTAAGAAGGAAAGAAATTCCACAAATTAACTTTTAACAAGGCACACCTGTTAATTGAAATGCATTCCAGGTGACTACCTCATGAAGCTGGTTGAGAGAATGCCAAGAGTGTGCAAAGCTGTCATCGAGGCAAAGGGTGGCTACTTTGAAGAATCTCAAATATAAAATATATTTTGATTGTTTAACACTTTATTGGTTACTACATGATTCCATATGTGTTATTTCATAATTTTGATGTCTTCACTATTATTCTACAATATAGAAAATAATAAAAATAAAGAAAAATCCTTGACTTCATGATTCCGTATGTGGGTAGTGTTCTCCTGGGATCCGCTTTTCCACTGCTCCAGAGTCCAATGGCAGCAAGCTTCACACCACTCCACCCGACGCTTGCCATTGCGCATGGTGATCTTAGGCTTTTATGCGACTGCTCGGTCATGGAAACCCGTTTCATGAAGCTTCCGACAGTTATTGTGCTGACGTTGCTTCCAGAGGCAGTTTGGAACTCGGTAGTGAGTGTTGCAACCGAGGACAGATTATTATGCACTACTCTCTACAGCACTCAGCAGTCCCGTTCTGTGAGATTTTGTGGCCTGCCACTACATGGCTGAGCCATTGTTGCTCCTAGACGTTTCCACTTCACAATAACAGCACTTACAGTTGATCGGGGCAGCTCTAGCAGGGCAGAAATTTGACGAACTGACTTGTTGGAAAGGTGGTATCCTATGACAGTGCCACATCGAAAGACACTGAGTTCTTCATTACGGGCTATTCTACTGCCAATGTTTGTCTATGGAGATTGCATGGCTGTGTGCTCGATTTTATACACCTGTCAGCAATTTTTCCTAATTTCTACCAGCTACCTGTGCAACTAGAGGTGAAAAAACACTAGATCACCTTTACTCCACACACAGACACATACAAAGCTTTCCCTCGCCCTCCATTTGTTAAATCTGACCATAACTCTATCCTAGGGCTGTGGTGGTCATTAACTTTTGTCAGCTGGTTATTGTCATGCAAAAGTCTGCCGGTCTCATGGTAATTGCCTGTCAATGAACATAAACACATTTAGCATCTCCAGGCCTCCATGCATTCAAGCAGCTGATGCATGATTTTAGAACATCTATATTTCAAAAAGTCTAATAAATCGCTTTAATATACACCATCACAATAAATCCATGATTTATTTTAGTCAAGTCTAAAGAAACATTATGATATGAAGAAAATGTATTTCAGAAGAACAGAATATGAGTTGGCCTACTGTATGTTATCTGGCTATGTGCCATGCCATAGGCTGTTGGCTTGTTCATTTAGCTGACAAGATATGCTTATAAATCCCTTATCATTATTTTGTATTGTTGTTTTTGTCGCTCTGCTTTGCTTTATCTTGGCCAGGTCGCAGGTGTAAATGAGAACTTGTTCCCAACTGGCCTACCTGGTTAAATAAAGGTGAAATACATTTTTTTTGTATATGATTTTATAGTAAGAAGAATATAATTGAACAGCTGAATAAAATAGAAAGGATAATTGTCCCATTGAACGAGTGCACTTATGAAGTGGCTATGTTGAGCATAAAAGAGATAATTTGAAACAGGTCCTATATGCTAGATTTAGAGTTATTTGGCAACTGTAGTTTTGAATGATACAAACCTTAGAATGTCTTAGAAATCAAAACATATATGGCCTGCATGGTGCTACTAGGCTATTGGTGGTTTGAAAAAGTAGCAAAAAAAAGCTGTGCGCTCTGTTCCTTGCCTCAGGCTGCACAGCTGTTCTCTCATCAAGTGATCATATTTTCACCCATTAGACTATTCTCATTTTAATATTGTCTTTTGATTTAGAATGACCCATTATCTAATGGGCAATAACAGGGGCCGGGGGAAAAAGACATGCCATCTGTATGCACTCCAAAAGCGAATGGAGGCAGTGTGCACTTTCCGTTTTGTAGGCTACATCGTTTTGTAGTGAAGCATGTGCTTATTATGAGTTGCTGAGAAATAAATATAAGGACACTTATTTCACTCCACACATAAACCACTGTTTGAGCAGCTGCCCAACAGGTGATATTTCGCCCAAGCTCTGTAGGCCATGGACTTTCCAACCTTGTTCCTGCAGCTACCAATTGCTTACTTTGGGAAACCAAGTAAGATCTGTTTGGGAACATCGATAGTAATGTGTTTTCGCAACTAAACATTTCACTAAACTGTTGACAGACCGTCTGCGGGACAAAAAAATGAATAAAGGAGAGAGGGGAGGGCATGGAAACGCATGGTGGTGAAGTATTATTTATAGCTAAAAGGTAATGTGCCACCCAATTAATTATTAAAATATAAAAATTCCCTATTACTTGGCTATTCAAAATCAAACTCACTAATTGTAGGCAAACTGTAACAACAGCATCGCCTATCCGGCCCAAGACATAGAAACTACCAATTGGTAGTTACAGTCTTGTCGCATCGCTGCAACTCCCGTACAGCCTCAGGAGAGGAGAAGGTTGAGAGCCATGGGTCCTCCGAAACACTAGCCAGCCAAGCCAATTGTGCGCCGCCTCATGGGTCTCCCAGCCACGGCCAACTGTGACAAACCCTGGGATCGAACCCAGGTCTGGAGTAACGCCTCAAGGACTGCAATGCAGTGCCTTGGACCACTGCACCACTCAGGAGGCCCCTGCAAATTGATTTTAACAAACAATTAGTCCCCCAAAAAATGCAGCCCTCCGTTGAATTTCAAAATCCCGATGTGGTCCTCAAGCTAAAAAGTTTGCCCAACCCTGGCCTAGGCTATACCTTCTCTCCCAGACTCATGAATATAAATTTTGCAGCATAGCATAAGGTAACCAGTCCATCCAGTATGCATAATAATACAATCCATACTCAAAGGCTAGACCAATTACAGTTGAAGTTTACATACACTTAGGTTGTCATTAGGAGTCATTAAAACTCATTTTTCAACCACTTCACAAATTTCTTGTTAACAAACTATAGCTTTGGCAAGTCGGTTAGGACATCTACTTTGTACATGACACAAGTAATTTTTCAAACAATTGTTTACAGACAGATTATTTCACTTATAATTCATTGTATCACAATTCCAGTGGGTCAGAGGTTTACATGTACTAAGTTGACTGTGCCTTTAAACAGCTTGGAAAATTCCAGAAAATTATGTCATGGCTTTAGAAGCTTCTGATAGGCTAATTGACATAATTTCAGTCAATTGTAGGTGTACCTGTGGATGTATTTCAAGGACTACCTTCAAATTCAGTGCCTCTTTGCTTGACATCATTGGAAAATCTAAAGAAATCAGCCAAGACATCAGAAAAAAATTGTAGACCTCCACAAGTCTGGTTCATCCTTGGGAGCAATTTCCAAACGCCTGAAGGTACCACATTCATCTGTACAAACAATAGTACGCAAGTATAAACACCATGGGACCACGCAGCTGTCATACTGCTCAGGAAGGAGACGCATTCTGTCTCCTAGAGATGAACGTGCTTTTGTGCAAAAAGCGCAAATCAATCCCAGAACAACAGCAAAGGACCTTCTGAAGATGCTGAAGGAAACAGGTACAAAACTATCTATATCCACAGTAAAACGAGTCCTATATCGACATAACCTGAAAGGCCGCTCAGTAAGGAAGAAGCCACTGCTCCAAAACCGGCATAAAAAAGCCAGACTACGGTTTGCAAATGTACATGGGGACAAAGATCGTACTTTTTGGAGAAATGTCCTCTGGTCTGATGAAACAAAAATATAACTGTTTGGCCATAATGACCATCGTTATGTTTGGAGGAAAAAGGAGGAGGCTTGCAAGCCGACGAACACCATCCCAACTGTGAAGCACGGGGGTGGCAGCATCATGTTGTGGGGGTGCTTTGCTGCAGAAGGGACTGGTGCCTTCACAAAATAGATGGCATCATGAGGAAGTAAAATTATGTGGATATATTGAAGCAACGTCTCAAGACATCAGTCAGGAAGTTAAAGCTTGGTTTCAAATGGGTCTTCCAAATAGACAATGACCCCAAGCATACTTCTAAAGTTGTGGCAAAATGGCTTAAGGACAACAAAGTCAAGGTATTGGAGTGGCCATCACAAAGCCCTGCCCTCAATCCTATAGAACATTTGTGGGCAGAAC
Source organism: Salmo trutta (assembly GCF_901001165.1). Taxonomy (NCBI): domain Eukaryota; kingdom Metazoa; phylum Chordata; class Actinopteri; order Salmoniformes; family Salmonidae; genus Salmo; species Salmo trutta. The sequence goes on along the minus strand of NC_042971.1, from coordinate 36,026,277 downwards.
TGAAAAAGTGTGTGCGAGCAAGGAGGCCTACAAACCTGACTCAGTTACACCAGCTCTGTCAGGAGGAATGGGCCAAAATTCACCCAACTTATTGTGGGAAGCTTGTGGAAGGCTACCCGAAACGTTTGACCTAAGTTTAACAATTTAAATGCAATGCTACCAAATACTAATTGCATACCCCACAAGACATGTCACCAGAGGTCTCTTCACAGTCCCCAAGTCCAGAACAGACTATGGGAGGTGCACAGTACTACATAGAGCCATGACTACATGGAACTCTATTCCACATCAGGTAACTGATGCAAGCAATAGAATCAGATTTAAAAAACAGATAAAATACACCCTATGGAACAGCGGAGACTGTGAAGCACACAAACATAGGTACAGACACATGCAAACACACATGATAACATACGCACCATACACACATATACACATGGATTTTGTGTTGTAGAAATGTGGTAGTGGAGTAGGGGCCTGAGGGCACACAGTGTGTTGTGAAATCTGTTATGAATATATTTTAATGTTTTTTATAACTGCCTTATTTTGTACATAATGTTTCTGCAACCGTATCTTACTGCAAAAAAATAGCTTATGGATATCAGGACAGCGGTCACTCACCTTGGATTAGACTAAGATTTTTTCTTCAACAAACAAGACGCACAAGACATCCTCCAAAAACCCGGCAGGGCCGACATCCACGTTATGTGCAAGAGGAAGCGACGCAGGTACAGAGGACAAAGAGCCGGATGCCTGGTCAGGACCCGAAAAAGGGAACTTGAGTGGGAAAGCTACTACTACTCGCCAATGTGCAATCATTGGACAATAAACTAGACGAGGTATGATCCCGAATATCCTACCAACGGGACATCAAAACTGTAAGTAAGATGGGGGGGGGGGGAGTCTCTAGATTTAAGGAAGTCTCTAGATTTTGCTTGCCTGAAGTAGAGTATATTGTGATAAACTGCAGGCCACACTACTTGCCTAGAGAGTTTTCAGCTATACTTTCGTGACTGTTTATTTACCACCACAGACAGATGCTGGCACTAAGACCGCACTCAGTCAGCTGTATAAGGAAATAAGCAAACAGGAAAACACTCACCCAGAGGCGGCGCTCCTAGTGTCTGGAGACTTTAATGCAGAGAAACTTAAATTAGTTCTACCAAATTTCCATCAAAATGTTAAATGTGCAACCAGAAGGAAAAAAATTCTAGATCACCCGTACTCCACACACAGAGATGCGTACAAAGCTCGCTCTCCATTTGATAAATCCGACCACAACTCTATCCTCCTGAATCCTGCTTACAAGCAAAAATTAAAGCAGGAAGCACCAGTGACTTGGTCAATAAAAAAGTGGTCAGATGAAGCAGATGCTAAACTACAGGACTGCTGTTTTGCTATCACAGACTGGAACATGTTCCGGGATTCTTCCGATGACATTGAGGAGTACACCACATCAGTCACTGGCTTTATCAATAAGTGCATCGAGGACGTCGTCCCCACAGTGACTGTACGTATATACCCCAACCAGAAGCCATGGATTAAAGGCAACATTCGCACTGAGCTAAAGGGTAGAGCTGCCGCTTTCAACGTGCGGGACTCTAACCCAGAAGCTTACAAGAAATCCTGCTATGCCCTGCGACGAACCATCAAACAGGCAAAGCGTCAATATAGGGCTAAGATTGAATCGTTCTACACCGGCTCCGATGCTCGTCTTATGTGGCAGGGCTTGCAAACTATTACAGACTTCAAAGGGAAGCACAGCTGCGAGCTGCCCAGTGACACTAGCCTACCAGACGAGCTAAATCACTTCTATGCTCGCTTCGAGGCAAGCAACACTGAGGCATGCACGAGAGCATCAGCTGTTCCAGGCGACTGTGTGATCACGCTCTCCGTAGCCGACGTGAGTAAGACCTTTAAACAGGTCAACATACACAAGGTTGCGGGGCCAGATGGATTACCAGGACGTGTGCTCCGGGCATGTGCTGACCAACTGGCAGGTGTCTTCACTGACATTTTCACCATGTCCCTGATTAAGTCTGTAATATCAACATGTTTTAAGCAGAACACCATAGTCCCTGTGCCCAAGTATACAAAGGCAACCTGCCTAAATGACTACAGACCAGTAGCACTCACGTCTGTAGCCATAAAGTGCTTTGAAAGGTTGGTAATGGCTCACATCAACACCATTATCCCAGAAACACTAGACCCACTCCAATTTTCATACCGCCCAAACAGATCCACAGATGATGCAATCTCTATTGCACTCCACACTGCCCTTTCCCTTCAGGACAAAAGGAACACTTACGTGAGAATGCTATTCATTGACTACAGCTCAGCGTTCAACACCATAGTACCCTCAAAGCTCATCACTAAGCTAAGGATCCTGGGGCTAAACACCTCCCTCTGCAACTGGATCCTGGACTTCCTGACGGGCCGCCCCCAGGTGGTGAGGGTAGGTAGCAACACATCTGCCACGCTGATCCTCAACACTGGAGCTCCCCAGGGGTGCGTGCTCAGTCCCCTCCTGTACTCCCTGTTCACCCATGACTGCATGGCCAGGCATGACTCCAACACCATCATTAAGTTTGCAGATGACACAACAGTGGTAGGCCTGATCACCGACAACAACGAGACAGCCTATAGGGAGGAAGTCAGAGACCTGGCCGGGTGGTGCCTGAATAACAACCTATCCCTCAACGTAACCAAGACTAAGGAGATTATTGTGGACTACAGGAAAAGGAGGACCGAGCACGCCCCCATTCTCATCGATGGGGCTGTAGCGGAGCAGGTTGAGAGCTTCAAGTTCCTTGGTGTCCACATCAACAACAAATTAGAATGGTCCAAACACACCAAGACAGTCGTGAAGAGGGCACGACAAAGTCTATTCCCCCTCAGGAAACTAAAAAGATTTGGCATGGGTCCTGAGATCCTCAAAAGGTTCTACAGCTGCAGCATCGAGAGCATCCTGACTGGCTGCATCACTGCCTGGTACGACAACTGCTCGGCCTCTGACCGCAAGGCACTACAGAGGGTAGTGCGTACAGCCCAGTACATCACTGGGGCTAAGCTGCCTGCCTTCCAGGACCTCTACAACAGGCGGTGTCAGAGGAGGGCCCTAAAAATTGTCAAAGACCCCAGCCACCCCAGTCATAGACTGTTCTCTCTACTACCGCATGGCAAGCGGTACCGGTGTGCCAAGTCTAGGACAAAAAGGCTTCTCAACAGTTTTTACCCCCAAGCCATAAGACTCCTGAACAGGTAATCAAATGGCTACCCGGACTATTTGCATTGTGCGCCCCCCCAACCCCTATTTTTACACTGCTGCTACTCTATGTTTATCATATATGCATAGTCACTTTAACAATACATTCACGTACATACTACCTCAATTGGGCCAACCAACCAGTGCTCCCGCACAGTGGCTATCCGGGCTATCTGCATTGTGTCCCACCCACCACCCACCACCCGCCAACCCCTCTTGTACGCTACTGCTACTCTCTTTTCATCATATATGCATAGTCACTTTAACCATATCAACATGTACATAATACCTCAATCAGCCTGACTAACCGGTGTCTGTATGTAGCCTCGCTACTTTTATAGCCTCGCTACTGTATATAGCCTGTCTTTTTACTGTTGTTTTATTTCTTTACCTACCTATTGTTCACCTAATACCTTTTTTGCACTATTGGTTAGAGCCTTAAGTAAGCATTTCACTGTAATATACTTCATTTCTGTTGTATTCAGCACACGTGACAAATAAACTTTGATTTGATTTGATTTAAAGAGGCGACTCCAGGATGCTGGCTTTCTAGAAAGAGTTGCAAAATAAAAGCCATATCTCAGACCGGCCAATAAAAAGAAAAGATCAAGATGAGTAAAAGAACACAGACACTGGACAGGGGAACTCTGCCTAGAAGGCCAGCATCCCGGAGTCGCCTCTTCACTGTTGACGTCGAGACTGGTGTTTTGCGGGTACTATTTAGTGAAGCTGCCAGTTGAGGACTTGTGAGGCGTCTGTTTCTCAAACTAGACTACTTTAATGTACTTGTCCTCTTGCTCAGATGTGCACCTGGGCCTCCCACCCCTTTCTATTCTGTTAGAGCCAGTTTTCGCTGTTCTGTGAAGGGAGTAGTACACAGCGTTGTAAAAAGATCTTCAGTTTCTTGCCAATTTCTCGCATGGAATAGCCTTCGTTTCTCAGAACAAGAATAAACTGATGAGTTTAAGAAGAAAGTACTTTGTTTCTGGCCATTTTGAGCCTGTAGTCAAACCCACAAATGCTGATGCTCCAGATATTCAACTAGTCTAAAGAAGGCCAGTTTTATTGCTTCTTTAATCAGAACAACAGTTTTCAGCTGTGCTAACATAATTGCAAAAGGGTTTTCTAATGATCAAACTTGGATTAGCTAACACAATGTGCCATTGGAACACAGGGGTGATGGTTTCTGAAAATGGGCCTCTGTACGCCTACGTAGATATTCAATTTTAAAGAAAACCTGCCGTTTCCAGCTACAATAGTCATTTACAACATTAACAATGTCTACACTGTATTTCTGATCAATTTAATGTTATTTTAATGGGAAAAATGGGTTTTTCTTTCAAAAACAAGGAAAGTGACCCCAAACTTTTGAACAGTAGTGCACGTACGCACGCAGCCTAGTGGTTAGAGCATTGGACTAGTAACCAAAAGGTTGCAAGATCAAATCCCCGAGCTGACAAGGTAAAAATCTGTTGTTCTGCCCCTGAACAAGGAAGTTAACCCACTGTTTCTAGGCTGTCATTGAAAATAAGAATTTGTTCTTAACTGACTTGCCTAGTTAAATAAAGGTGAAAAAATAAACAGAAGCCTTTTTTTATTATTTCACCTTTATTTAACCAGGTAGGCCAGTTGAGAACAAGTTTTCATTTACAACTGCGACCTGGCCAAGATAAAGCAAAGCAGTGCGACAAAAACAACAACACAGAGTTACACATGGGATAAACAAACATACAGTCAATAACACAATAGAAAAATCTATGTACAGTGTGTGTAAATGTAGTAAGATTAGGGAGGTAAAGCAATAAATAGGCCATAATGGCAAAATAATTACAATTTAGCATTAACACTGGAGTGACCGATATGCAGATGATGACGTGCAAGTAGAGATACTGGGGTGCAAAAGAGCAAAAAATAACAATATGGGGATGAGGTAGTTGGGTGGGCTATTTACAGATGGGCTGTGTACACTTGCAGTGATCGGTAAGCTGCTCTGACAGCTAATGCTTATAGTTAGTGAGGGAGATATAAGTCTCTGGCTTCAGTGACTAATGCAATTCGTTCCAGTCATTGGCAGCAAAGAACTGGAAGGAAAGGGGGCCAAGGAGGTGTTGGTTTGGGGATGACCAGTGAAATATTCCTGCTGGAGCGTGTGCTACGGCTGGGTGTTGCTATGGTGACCAGTGAGCTGAGATAAGGCGGGGCTTTACCTAGCAAAGACTTATAGATGACCTGGAGCCAGTGGGTTTGGCGACGGATATGTAGCGAGAGCCAGCCAACGAGAGCATACAGGTCGCAGTGGTGGGTAGTATATGGGGCTTTAGTGACAAAACGGAGGTCACTGTGATAGACTGCATCCAATTTGCTGAGTAGAGTGTTCGAGGCTATTTTGTAAATGACATTGCCGAAGTCAAGAATCGATAGCATAGTCAGTTTTACGGGGATATGTTTGGCAGCATGAGTGAAGGAGGCTTTGTTGCGAAATTGGTAGCCAATTCTAGATTTAATTTTGAATTGGAGATGCTTAATGTGAGTCTGGAAGGAGAGTTTACAGTCTAACCAGACACCTAGGTATTTGTAGTTGTCCACATATTCTAAGTCAGAACTGTCCAGAGTAGTGATGCTAGTCGGGTGGGCGGGTGCGGGCAGCGATCGGTTGAAGAGCATGCATTTAGTTTTACTAGCATTTAAGAGCAGTTGGAGGCCATGGAAGGAGTGTTGTATGGCATTGAAGCTCATTTGGAGGTTTGTTAACACAGTGTCCAAAGAAGGGCCAGATGTATACAGAATGGTGTCGTCTGCGGAGAGGTGGATCAGACAATCACCAGCAGCAAGAGCGACTATCTCGATTATCGTAGAATTATCGGTGGTGACAGTGTTTCCTAGCCTTAGTGCAGTGGGCAGCTGGGATGAGGTGCTCTTATTCTCCATGGATTTTACAGTATCCCAAAACTTTTGGGAATTAGTGCTACAGGATGCAAATTTCTGTTTGAAAAAGCTAGCCTTTGCTTTCCTAACTGACTGTGTATATTGACTTCCCTGAAAAGTTGCATATCGCGGGGGCTATTCGATGCTAATGCAGTATACCACAGGATGTTTTGTGTTGGTCAAGAGTAGTCAAGTCAGGAGTGAACCAGGGGCTATATCTGTTCTGAGTTCAATTTTTTTAATGGGGCATGCTTATTTAAGATGGCGAGGAAAGCACTTTTAAAGAGCAACCAGGCATCCTCTACTGACGGGATGATGTCAATATCCTTCCAGGATACCCGGGCCAGGTCGAATAGAAAGGCCTGCTCGCTGAAGTATTTTAGGGAGCGTTTAACAGTGAGGAGGGGTGGTCGTTAGACCGCGGACCCATTACGGATATCTATGAGGGTGCCCATGTTTACGGATTTAGGGTTGTACCTGGTAGGTTCCTTGATAATTTGTGTGAGATTGAGGTCATCTAGCTTAGATTGTAGGACGGTCGGGGTGTTAAGCATATCCCAGTTTAGGTCACCTAACAGTACGAACTCTGAAGATAGATGGGGGGCAATCAATTCACATATGGTGTCCAGGGCACAGCTGGGGGCTGAGGGGGGTCTATAACAAGCGGCAACAGTGAGACTTATTTCTGGAAAGGTGGATTTTTAAAAGTAGAAGCTCGAGCTGTTTGGGCACAGACCTGGATTGTAAGACAGAACTCTGCAGGCTATCTCTGCAGCAGGGTTGGCGGAGTGTGCTAAAGCAGTGAATTAAACAAATTTAGGGAGGAGGCTTCTGATGTTAACATGCATGAAACCAAGGCTTTTATGGTTACAGAAGTCAACAAATGAGAGCGCCTGGGGAATAGGTGTAGTACTGAGGGCTACAGGGCCTGGGTTAACCTCTACATCACCAGAGGAACAGAGGAGGATAAGGGTACGGCTAAAGGCTATAAGAACTGGTCGTCTAGTGCGTTGGGAACAGAGAATCAAAGGAGCAAATTTCTGGGCGTGGTAGAATAGATTCAGGGCATAATGTATAGACAAGGGTATGCTAGGATGTGAGTACAGTGGAGGTAAACCTAGGCATTGAGTAACAATGAGAGAGGTTGCATCTCTGGAGGCACTAGTTAAGCCAGGTGAGGTCTCCTCATGCATGAGGCAAAAGAGCTATCTAAGGCATGTTGAGTGGGACTGGGGGGTCTACAGTGAAATAAAACAATAAGAACTAACCGAAACAACAGTAGACAAGGAATATTGACATTAGAGGGAGGCTTAAAGAAATGAGCATAAACAATAAAAAGGCCAAAACCGTTCCATTTCGGAAATTGCATTCACAAATGAATGTGTAACGTATACGCAGGGAGTTAGGAAGCAGGTGCAGAAGGTGCGTTTAATAACTAGAAACGTGAAGATAATCAAAACAGGAGTAGCGTACTGAACGTAAATGTTATAGTGTGTACACTATATAAATAATTACATGGTTATTATTGGCATTGACCGTGACCTTTCCCCTTTGATGATGTCATCACTAGAGTGAGATCTGCGCAATGTGATTCTACCACCGGTTGAGTGGGCTATCTAGTTCTGCTATATTTGTACCGTTTGTACCTGGCTGTACACCTTTTAGTTATTGGGTTGAAAGTAAAGGAAAGTAATATTGAAATGAGTGTGGGCATTCCTTGTCAAGTTACTACAGTAAACAAAACCAATACTGCCTGAAGACTGAGGCTCCTGAGGGCTAAATAAAGGGAGAGTAATCAGGGTGATGATGAAGTACAGGTGTGCTTAACGATGGGGAGAAGGTGTGCGCAATGATGGTTACCAGGTGTGCGTAATGTGGGTCGTCAGGACCGGTGGTTAGTAGACCGGCGACTCCGTGGGGGAGTAGGCGCAACAGTACCTCCATCCTGCTTGCAACTCCAGGCGCAGGACAACGCCTGGAGGGCGAGGAGCGGGCCGGTCTGGGTGGTAGAAATCCCGGACAATGTTGGGATCCAGGATGTCGTCCACCGAGACCCAACAGCGCTCCTCTGGACCATACCCCTTCCAGTCCACCAGGTACTGAAACCGACCCCCACGACGTCGGCTCCCATCGATATCCAGGGGAGTTGGAGGGGTGTCGCGGTGGACCATGAAAGGAGGAGGAAAACATGAAAAGAGGGTGAGATTTGGTAGTTAGTGGGGAGTTGTAATTTATAGGTTACCTCGTTCACCCTCCAGGAGGACCTTGAAGGCCCCCACAAACCGGAAGCTCATCTTCCTACAGGGCAGGCAGAGGGAGAGGTTCCTGGTGGAGAGCCAGATGCGATCCCCAGGATGGAACATGGGAGCCTCACTAAGGTGGCGGTCCGTCTGATCTTTCTGGCGGCGGACAGCATGCAGGAGCCTCACGTGTGCATCTTTCCAAACCTCCTCTGTGTGCCTGAACCACTCGTCCACCGCAGAAGCTTCGGTCTGGCTCGGGGTCCACGGATCCAGGGCTAGCTGATACCGCAGGACACACTGGATGGGGGTCAGCCCAGTGGAGGAGTGATGCAGGGAATTCTGGGCGTACTCCACCCAGGGAAGTAACTTGGCCCACACCCTCTGCCGGTCCTGTCAGTGACTCCTAAGGAACCTCCCCAGCTCCTGTTTCATCCTATCCACCTGCCCATTGGACTGAGGCCAGTACACGGAAGTGAGACTGACCATGACCCCCAGCTTCTCCATGAAGGCTTTCCATATTCGTGACAGGAATTGGGGGCCACAGTCATTGACGATATCCTCCGGAAGGCCATAGTGCCAGAAGACCTGCTGGAGGAGTGCCCCAACGACCTGGAGAGCAGTAGGGAGACCAGAGAGAGGGATAAAATGACAGGATTTAGAGAATCTGTCCACAACAACCGTAAAAGTAGTGAAACACTCGGAAGAGGGGAAACCAGTGATGAAATCAATGGACAGATGAGACCAAGGCCGCAGAGGCACAGGAAGGGGAAAGAGTTTCCCTGCTGGAGTGTGCCGGGTGGATTTAGTTTGGGCACATAAGGAGCAGGAATTGACATAGCGAGCGATGTCCTGAGGCAAGGTGGGCCACCAGTACTTTCCGGAGATAGATTGAATAGTGTGGGTAATACCTGGGTGTCCAGCGACGAGAGATGTGTGCGCCCAGGACAACAGCCGATTCCTTATCCCTGTGGGGGAGGGTGGGTGCACTCCGGAGGACAGATAGCAGGTGCAGGTTCCCTCTCCAGAGCCTGGCGAATGTCCACATATACGTCCCAAAGCACGGGGGCAACGACCCGTGAGGGCCGAATGATGGGTGCACTCAGGACAGGAACCTCTCCCAAATCGTAGAGACGAGACAGGGCATCGGCTTTGACGTTCTTTGAACCTGGGTGATATGACAAGGTGAAGTTGAATCTAGTGAAGAAAAGGGCCCACCTTGATTGGTGTGGATTCAGCCACCTCACTGTCCATATGTACTCCAGGTTCCGATGGTCGGTGAGGATGAGAAATGGGTCTTCTTCAGAGCTCCCAGTCACCGACGTCATACTTCCTCTCTGCAGGAGACAGTTTTTTTGAGTACCATGCACATGGAAACAATTTCTGTGGGTTACCATGACGTTGGGACAGGACGGCATCCACACCAACTTCTGAAGCCTCCACCTCCCCCTCCACCCCGTAGGGCAGCGTAGGATCTGGGTGTTTCAGCAACAGGGCAGAGGTAAAACACCCCTTCAGTATGCGGAAGACCTCATCGGCTGCAAAACTCTGCACCAACTTACGGGGACCACTCTTGGGGTGAGAGGAGAGGCGATGGAGCTGAAGTTCCTAATGAAGCGGCGGTAGAAGTTGGTAAACCCCAAAAACCGTTGTGGTGGTTGGGACTGGCCATAATATGACTGCATCAACCTTCCTCTCCTCCATCATCACTCCCTGTGGACTGATCTGGTATCCAAGAAGGAGACAGCGACCTGATGGGGAGCAGGTGTGCGCAATGATGGTTGCCAGGTGTGCATAATGTGGGTCGCCAGGACTGGTGGTTAGTAGACTGGCGAAGTCGAGTGCTGGAGCTGAATAGCGGGAGTAGGCGAGACAGAATGTTTTTAGTCTTTGCTGTAATAAAGGCTTTACATTGTTCCAAATGGTCAGAAAACATATATTGTAATCTAACAGCACTTGTATGGCACACATAATATGCAAGTAGTGGTTGCTCCTTACCTTCCTTTTCTTGATCTACAGTATTTTCCACTAGACAAATGTATTCCACACATCTGACTTCCCCTTGCCTCCTGAGCGACCAGTAAACATTACCCCATTTCGAGTTTATTTGTCACGTCCTCTGCATCCATTTTGTTGTCACGTGTTACGGTGTTCAGAGTTTGTTATAACCAATTTATTGATGTGATTATGAAATGCTGTAGGTCAGGCCCTATTGGTTACGTGCATGCGATGCATACATGTGTCACATAAAGAGATCAAGGGTTGAGGGAATAGGGAATGTTTTTCCAAAACAAATGAGGGATTTTGGTAACTCAAGTTTTCAGTCAGAAATGGCTGTAATTCAAATCAAATCGTATTTGTCACATGCTCCAAATACAACAGGTGTAGACCTTACCGGAAAATGCTTACTTACAAGCCCTTAACCAACAATTCAGTTGAAAAAAATAAAATATTTACTAAAAAAACGAAAGTAAAAAATTTAAAGTAACACAATAAAATTACGTAACAATAACGAGGCTATATACAGTACAGGGGGTAGTGGTATACAGGTTAGTCAAGGTAGTTTGTACATGTAGGTTGGGGTAAAGTGACTGCATAGATAATAAACAACGAGTAGCAGCAGTGTAAAAACAAAGGGGAGAGGGCCAACGTAAATAGTCTTGGTGGCCATTTGATTAAATGTTCAGCTTCAGCAACATGGACAACGCAATACACACTGTTGATGTTCTGTAGTGGTCTCTGCAGCATGGAGGAGAGAGAGACAATGGGTGCTAGTCACACAGTCACTCGCTGTCTTTTTTTTTCAACACAGCGCAGCAAGTCTGAGCCAGGCCCGGCACAATAAAATCTATTGTGTTTGGACACCCTCTAGTCATTAGTGTGTCTTAATTATTTCATCAAACAGTTTGCTTAAAGCGTCAGACAAACTCAGTGCATATAGTTGATTTGATTAAAACACATAGGATTGTGTCTATATATGGAAGAATACATGTTTAAAAATTTTGACCAATCAATTGGTTGAAAGAACAGACGACTCTTGGTCAAACAAGATGTTTTTTTTCCGCCTATTTCACATCCTCAAAATCCCCAAGTATGACTCAAGAAATATGCAATTAATCTGTAAATCATTTTTACGTTTTTTGCTGAGGATGTTTAAGTAGCGCAATTGTTTTTCTTCTATTTTGTATATATATATATATTTTATTTTTTCTCCCAACGGAATCAGTCAGGAAACACCTCCAGACAGAAATCTTGTTTTTCTAATGAGCAACAGAAAAAAAACAGGTGCCAATCGGTGTGTTCGGTGGCTGTTTAAATAGTTAACCAAGTAGCTACCCGGACTATCTACATTGACCCCTTTTGCACGAACTTTTTTTTACTCATCACATACGCTGCTGCCACTGTTAACTATCGGTCATTTTATTCCCACTTATATCTGCATATCTACCTCAATTACCTCGTACCCTGCACATTGACTCGGTACCCCTTGTATATAGCCAAGTTATCGTTACTCACTGTGTAATTATTATTACTTTTATTATTACGTGTTTTCCTTTTCTATTATTTGTCTATTTCTTTCTCTCTGCATTTTTGGGAAGGACCCCAAACTAATCATTTCACTGTTAGTCCACACCTGTTGTTTCCATTGTATGTGACAAATAACATTTGATTTGAAATACATCAAAACAAATGTTTGAAAATATATTCTCACCTGTATTTATCAATATCTTTGGTAAATATATTTTTTAAAAGAACATTTGACTGTATTTAAAAAAATATATGTGCTCACATTAAAACCTTTGGCAAATATAAGATATTCACCAAATCATATTGTAATGAAATGGTGACTGTCTTAACAATGAAGCTCCTCAATATAAGAATTGTGTCACGTCCTGACCAGTAAAGAGGGTTATTTGTTATTGTAGTTTGGTCAGGGCGTGGCAGGGGGTGTTTGTTTTATGTGTTTCGGGGTTTTTGGTTTATGTTCTATGTTAGTATATTTCTATGTTTGTTCTAGTGTGTCTATTTTTATGTTTACGTTTGTTGGGTTGACCTTCAATTGGAGGCAGCTGTTCCTCGTTGCCTCTAATTGAAAGTCCTATTTAGTAGGGGTGTTTTTCCATGGGTTTTGTGGGTAGTTGTCAGTGAACCTTACAGGACTGTTTTTCGTCGTTTGTTTAGTATAAGTGTTTTGGTTTTGTTCAATAAAAGAAGAAGATGAGCATACATATACCCACTGCATTTTGGTCCACTCACTACGATGTTTATGACAACTTGTCTTATGCCTTAGCCTCATTAAGATTGTGGAATTGACAGTGTTCAACTACATTTGATTAATTTAACAGAGCATAACACAGCTTATGAACTGGCTTGAGACTTTCTCCCATGGGTGGCTAAAGAGCGCTACCATAAGGCCACGCCTCCAACAAGTCACGCCTCCAGATCCTCTTATTGGCTGCTGCAGCTACAATATATTTTGTCAAAATGTATTTTTATTGTACTTGACACATACCAAAAGCATACAAAAAGCACTAAAATGTATTTAAATGCATTTAAATGAATACAAAAATGAATACAAACATATGTTATCGGTCATGATTTTTTCATTATTTAATTTAGCTGAAGAGAGTTGCTTACTATAGTAATCTCAAAAATACATCTTTTTGAGATTGGAAAACTTGTTTTTTATTAAGTTAAACATGTGCTCTTTATGACAGAATGTTTAAATTTGGTGAAATCAAAACTGATTTGTTTTTACTCATAATAACAATGTATATTATATCACTGCCAAAGTTGGTGGCCCAAAAATCTGCATTGATTAATACGTAAAGCGTAATATAAGAATCCTCTGAAGGGCCAAACTATGTCATATGCTGAATTAGGAACCACTTTGGCCACCCTCTAGACTAGATGTCATAGCCATGCATTTCTGGAATTGTCAGGTCTTACATGCATTTGAGCAAAGCTGCAAATGTATGTTCATGCATCTCTTGAATACATTTTAAGGCATTACATCCATTTTAGCATAGATGCAAATGTCTGTACATGTATTTGAAATACATTTTATGTGAAGTTAAATATATTGAAAAAATAAAAAGTCAATGTTCTATTACCAAAACAGAGCGAAGAAGAGAGAAAGAGCAAGATGAAAGAGAGGGAGCAAGGGAGTAAAGGATGAAAGGAGGTATAGAGAGCTAAGTACTCTGGGAAAAGTAAACAGCGGGCCATGTAATCACAGTGGATCTGAACAGAGGGCCTACAGAGAAGTCTGCACCCTGAGGAGACAAGTCAACAAACCCAGGGGGAAAATGGCTAACTAATTGACATTACTGAGCAGGGTTGAGGACACACACACACACACACACACACACACACACACAAAATAGACTGGTTGTCAGTCTAGCTTATGTTCACCACATTTTCAATCTGTGCTTCTTCTCCTCTTTAGTTACATTCCACTTCGTTCTGCTCAGTTAATTTTCCCAGATTTCTGGCGCATATATGTTTTAACCAGCTGCTCACTTTTATCCACTTTATATAATCTGAATAATGGACAATTTCATCCCCTTCCTGACAGTAGTCGCAAACTCTCCCGCTGTCAGAGGCCAAAGTAAGCTGGCCCAGAGTAGGCCCACGATGATGGACGTTTGCTCAGCACTCGGCCAACAGGCCTGGGATCAGTACTGGAGATCAGATAAATGGAGTGGTGGTGCCTCTGAAACTGACCACAGAGCAGTGGAGGCGTGGGCAGGATGCCCTGGCGTTTCAGGACCATGTGATGTATATTTCCTGATGGTATTATAATGTAATATACAGCTGGACTGGCCCTTTAATGTTAAGACTGGCACAAGCCTACTGCTCTCAGGAATCTGACGCATATCATTATTGGGCTTAATCACAGATGTTTAACTGACCACAGTTTTTTCCCTTAGACGTTGCCATGTTCATATAAGACTTCATCGGGCTAACAACTTCGTATTGCATGATAGGGATTTTACTGTCTGGAGTAGCTAATTGAATAGTAGGAAACATACTGTAACTGCCACTGCCTTGGTAGAAATCCTGTACACTGCTAAACAATAAGGGTGCTTTGCGGTTCTAAGAACCATTTTGACGGCCATATATGAACCGAGCTATTAAACCCCTTTTGGTTTTATATAGCACCATTTCTTCTAGCAGTGTACAGTACATAGTGCCAGGTGACGTACTGCCCAGACTAAGAGTGGGTTACCCTTGTGAGTTTACTATATGCCCCAGTCAGTCAGAGTCCTCTCCGATCAGGTTATATGTGGCCACTTTCTCCAGTTCCCAAATGAATGGCTGAGGTATAGAATTCAGACGTCCCCCCTCCTTATTGCAACTCAAGCGCAGCACAGTAAATCAATCAACCGGACCTCCAAATCTTTCAACTTGTGCTCCGTTTTCATAACATTTTGTAGAGAAAGAAAAATGGAGGATTTTACGTGATTAGGGGGAGAAATTAAATATATATACATGCATATTTATTTCAATCTATCTTCCATTCCAACATATGGGTAAGTTTGAGTGGTAGCCAGATTTCCCTCCTACTTTAATTGCTTCCATATTTTTTTCAGTGGATGAGGTAATGCCATCTAGTTAGTAAAGACTGAGTAGGAATGGCAGTCCGTGAAGCCATTATGTGTAATTATGAGTTTTTGCGGTAGTTTCTACTGAGGATCTTGTAAATCGTCTGATTAGAGACACGCCCACTAGTAACAGAAGGTGATTCTTATTTTTTTCCAGGAAAAAAAATACACATCTTTCAGCATAGATTTCTTTATTTGGTAAGTTAATATTAATATCAATCATCTGATAATCAACCATACCATCAACCTTCTAGTGAAGGTGCTGAAATCACCCATTTTCTCTGACTCCCAAGCTTGCAGTAGAGGGAAGTTGCCCTTTGGCACAGATTCTAACCTTAACCATTGGAAAGAGGAAAATGCTAAACTGACCTTAAATCAGTATCTAGGAGCAACTCTCAATTCAACAGCTGTGTAGGCTACCTCTCCAGCTCATTTGAGAGTGACTACAGTTGTGACTGAGGGGATTTCTGCAGGAGCAGCCCATCACTCCTACTGCCACTGACCCCATTCACAGGCCACAGGTCTACTATATCATACATGTGTCTGATGTGACTGTGATTTACTGGGCCCTATTAGAGTGCTGGAATGGGCTCAACCCCTGACTGTGTTGTTAAATCTACACTTTGGCTAGGCCGAGAGGAATTGATGCAATGCTGCCTACCTGCCTCTCTAAAAGGTTTCTCTCTCTGGCTCTGTCTCTCCCAAACTCTTGGTACACACACACGCAACTCTCTCCCGCTCTTTGCAAACCTGTTCCATAGCCTTTAGGTTAACACCGGCCTCCCTGATATCATAACTCTTATTAATAGCAGTGTATTGTCATGTAAGAGTTGTACTAGCTGTAAACATGGCTTGGGCGTTCTCCATTAACCTCTACAAGTCTAAGCTGATGGGGGAGGGGGTTCTACTAAGCTAATATATGGAATTGTTTTAAGATGGTCATACCATGGATCATTTAGTTTTTTTTAAAATTATAGATATTTTTTTTAAATAAAACAATTATTTTATATAATATTGATTTTGACCTTTACTACTATAGCCCATTGAAATGCATTGAATAACACATTCATATAAATTGCCAAAAAGACAGTCAAAAAATGTATCATAAGGAATAAGGTTTTGAAGGGTCTGTCCTATACAGTGCCTTCAGAAAGTATTCAGACCCCTTGACTTTTTCCACATTTTGCTATGTTACAGCCTTATTCTAAAACTGATTATATTGTTTTTTCCCCCTCATCAATCTACACACAATACTCCATAATGACAAAGCAATACTTTGTTGAAGCACCTTTGGCAGCGACTACAGCCTTGTCTTCTTGGGTATGACTCTACAACCTTGGCACACATGTATTTGGGGAGTTTCTCCCATTCTTCTCTGCAGATCCTGTCAAGCTCTGTTAGGTTGGATGGGGAGTGTTGCTGCACAGCTATTTTCAGGTTTCTCCGGAGATGTTTGATCGGGTTCAAGTCCGGGCTCTGGCTGGGCCGCTCAAGGACATTCAGAGACTTGTCCCGAAGCCACTCCTGCGTTGTCTTGGCTGTGTGCTTAGGGTCGTTGTCCAGTTGGAAGGTGAACCTTCGCCCCAGTCTGAGATCCTGAGCACTCTGGAGCAGGTTTTCTCTGTACTTTTCTCTGTTTAATCTTTGCCTCGATCCTGATTAGTCTCCCAGTCCCTGCCGCTGAAAAACATCCCAACAGCACGACGCTGCCACCACCATGCTTCACCGTAGGGATGGTGCCAGGTTTCCTCCAGACGTGACGTTTGTCATTCAGGCCAAAGAGTTGAATATTGGTTTCATCAGACCAGAGAATCTTCTTTCTCATGGTCTGAGAGTCTTTTAGGTTCCTTTTGGCTCCCAACCATGCTATTTTGTTTGTTTTTTGTATTGCTTGTAACTTATTTTGTCACTTATGACCGCAAAGCGATAACTCACCTTGAATTGGACTTATAATTTTTCTTTAATGAGTCGGATGAGAGGGATTTACTCCAAACACCCGAACAGGCCTTCATCCCCGTCATTCGCAGGAGAAAAATATGTAGACTTCGCAGGAGGAGATCGGGGTGCATTGTGAGGATCAGCCAATGAGTGGCTAATCTTTTTTTTACATCTTTTTTTACCTTTATTTAACCAGGTAGGCTAGTTGAGAACAAGTTCTCATTTACAACTGCGACCTGGCCAAGATAAAGCAAAGCAGTGTGACACAGACAACAACACAGAGTTACACATGGAGTAAACAATAAACAAGCCTATAACACAATAAACAAGTCAATCTGTCACGCCCTGATCTGTTTTACCTGTCCTTGTGATTGTCTCCACCCCCTCCAGGTGTTGCTTATTTCCCTGGTGTATTTAGTCCTGTGTTTCCTGTCTCTCTGTGCCAGTTCGTCTTGTATGTTCACGTCAACCTGCGTGTTTTTCCCATGCGCCTGCTTTTCTATTCTCTTTTACTAGTCCTCCCGGTTTTGACCTTTGCCTGTTTTTCTGGACTCCATTCCCGCCTGCCTGACCATTCTGCCTGCCCTGACCTCGAGCCTGCCTGCCATTCTGTACCTCTGGAACTCTGAACTGGTTTTTACCTTTTGCCTGTCCCCGACCAATCTCTTGTGGATTGTTAATCAACATCTTGGACTCTAACCATCTGCCTCCTGTGTCTGCATTTGGGTCTCACCTTGTGCCCTTATACAGTATAATCTGCCTTTGCCATCTGTACTGTTAGCCAATGTCCAATCGCTGGAACATAAATGGGACGAACTAAAAGCACGTATATCCTACCAACGGGACATAAAAAACTAATATCTTATGTTTCACCGAGTTGTGCTGAATGAAGACATTAATAACATACAGCTGGCAGGTTATACACTCTATCGGCAGGATAGAACAGACGCCTCTGGTAAGTCAAGGGGTGGTGGACTATGTATATTTGTAAAAAGCTGGTGCACGATATCTAAGGAAGTTTCTCAAGGTTTTGCTCGCCTGAGGTAGAGTATCTCATGATATGCTGTAGACCACACTATCTACCTAGAGAGTTTTCATCTGTATTTTTCATAGCTGTCTACATACCACCACAGACCGATGCTGGCACTAATACCACACTCATTGAGCTGTATACCGCCATAAACAAACAGGAAAACGCTCATCCAGAGGCAGAGGCCCAGAGTCCTACCAGACGAGCTAAATAACTTAGCTTTTCTGAAATTCTGCGATACAATGTTTTTTATCACGTTAATTTCATATAAAGCAATAAGTAATGTGCTCAGTTTTAGGACGATTTTAAGCAGAATACATAATACAAAAACAATTAGAAACATCTAAAGTGCTGAACTTTGTTTATTTTCCTGAACAAACTGCTCTGTCATAATCCACTCACACACACCTCTCCATCAGGCTTGGGGCTTGATATCAACATGAGATGCACCTCCCACTCACACTCTCTCTCTAAAAAACCCCAAATAGATTCAAAGCTGATCAATCGCTTTCCATTTGAGGATCGAAATTTACGTGAAAGAAATAGTCTTTAAAATACTTGAGATTGTGTAGCATCCAAAACGGTTTGGATGCTACAGACGTTTTCATGAGAACACAGATTTTCAGGATGTCTCATGTTCTGACAAATACTGCTGTAGCTCCTCCACCTTCCACCGCAGATGCGAAAGGCCGATATCGGCGGATGTGGTGGATTGAGACGCAGCCCATACAAAAAAACAGATATCGCTAGTTTAAACTGACGGATATTGATGGGGATTTTTTCATTATGTTACTTAGATTGACGCATGGGTACATCAATAGACTGTTAAAGTCCATTAAAATGCCTTCAAGTGTTTAGAAATGAAACCCAAATATACTGGTTACGCTGGATCCACACCAAGCAGCCAGCACACACTCTCATTACTCCGTTCACTGCCCTCACAATGGCCCAAGATTAAAATCTTGTTTGGGTCCAACCAAACACTGGCTCTTTGTCTACTCCAGGCAGATCTTTTAAGCTGCCCTAACAGAGAGGTGCCTGTGATCGCACAGCAACCCCCCCCCCCCCTTTCTCTTTCTTTCTGTGTCTGAACATTGCGTTGAATCGCCCAATGTAACAACATTGCACAGATACAAATGAAAGACATTTGTCCTCTGGTGAGGATGGGTATGGATAAAGTACAACACAATATGTAATGGAGGAGTATTTGTCTTTATTTGGGAGGAGAACACTAGGGCCTAGATGACAAATGTGCTGCTCCATCTTAATTTGGCCCTATATGTTATTCTAGAGGGGGTCTGTCTTTGCTGAGGAAGGGTGGGGAAGAAGGAGAGACTAGGGAGTGGATGGAACAAGCCAGGGGGCTTAAGGGGAGACTGTGAGATGAAATCAGGGGCTTCATTCTGAGGGGCTTCATTCTGAGCAAGGCTTTTTGTTTCCATACCCAGTCCTTAGCTGATTAGACCTGCACAACCCTCTCCGCTCTGGGCTCCTAATATTTCCCAGCAACTTGGCGCTCCCAGGAAAGCATGGAAGCCATTTTGTCTTGACCTCTCATTACAACAAGCAAATATTTTCCCCCATTTTGGATCAACATCTCATTACAACAAGCAAATATATTCCTGCAAATGGTCATGCCTTTTAATCCCCCATCTCTGTGTAACAAGTCTGGATGCTGCCTATCTGTCCCTCTCATGCCCCCATCATGGCCTGCACGTTTCCTGCCTGTTCTAAATAGCACGTCCTAATATTTACTTCCCCTTTCAAGCCAAGGCAGAGTAGGAGCCAGCCTGGTGCAGTCAGTTTGTTGAGGAGAGAAATTGATGCTCTCATTTATTCTGTTGCTGGAAACAAACATTTCTCCATTCAGGGCCTGTGTGACTTTGCTGAGGGGGAGGGAGGGAGGGGAGGAGGAGGGAGATTGGGGGGAGCTGTGGATTGACAGCGGCAGGCTCATTGGCCAGGTTCTTTTTTGTGTGATTGAGCACCCTCAGCTCAGCTCTCTGTGCTTACAAAGAGAGAGAGCGAGTGCCAGGGACTGTTGCACAAAACACCAATGGTGGGACCAAACTTAATACTGTGCATATGTACAAATATGTGTGTGAATACCGGTCACACATACGGGACTACTAGTAATATATACTGATATGCCTGTGTGGTAGTCATCTAAATGAATTGGATATGATTCTCACACCAACTCCAGCCACTGACCCAGTTTGTGTGTGTGGCATTGGATGACACATTAGCTTTGTTTAAAGACAGTCAATGATTAAAGAAAACTCTAGTCTTCAAAAGGCTGGTTTCAGTCGGCTGTCAGCTGCAGCCAAGGCTGTGTGACTGTATCCAATAGCTATTAAATAAACACAGGCAATACAAAAGACATCTGCTGTGTTCAGTAGGTCAGACTAGAGTGATCGATGGTAGTACAGCGGAAGGCAACTCTACAGAGGCTGTTGGATTGGATTTTATATGGGTAAAAATAATACATACATCAACAAGACATGTATTTGAACCCAGAGGATAGCACATAAAACCCATTTTCAAAGTGGTCCTCGGTGGTAGAGCAGCATGAAGGAACCAGGCATGGGCCTGATTGGGCAGGCGGAGGCAGTGTTCTGTGTGTATACATAAGCAGGCTCTGAGATACTGCCATACCCCCCTTTACTGCAGTTAAGTTAGACAGATGAAGACTTTGACATAGGATTCATTAAAGAGTTTATTTCCAAAACGGTATATCCACAAATTTTTCACATTTGTGTTTTTTTCATCAGAAATTATTGCTTATTGGGACCTTTATGTGTGTAGATAATATTACTGTCCTCAGATTTTTAAATCATACATTTTTGATGTGTATTAGAATTGGTTTTGTTGCAAAACGCTATACACTGAGTATATAAAACATTAAGAACACCTGGTCTTTCCATGACATGGACTGACCAGGTGAATCCACGTGAAAGCTATGATCCCTTATTGATCTCACTTGTTAAATCCACTTCAATCAGTGTAGATGAAGGGGAGGAGACAGGTTAAAGAAGGATTTTTAAGCCTTGAGACAAGGATTGTGTATGTGTGCTATTCAGAGGGTGACGACAAAAGATTTAAGTGCCTTTGAACGGGGTATGAAAGTATGTGCCAGGCGCACCGGTTTATGTCAAGAACTGCAACGCTGCTGGATTTTTCACACTCAACATTTTCACGTGCGTATCAAGAGAGGTCCACCGCCCAAAGGACAGCCAGCCAACTTGACACAACTGTGGGAAGCATTGGAGTCTATAATCGCTGTGGAAGCTTTCAACACCTTTTAGTGTCCGTGCCCGACGAATTGAGGCTGTTCTGAGGGCAAAAGAGTGGGGTGAAACCCTATATTAGGAAGGTGTTCCTAATGTTTGGTATACTCAGTGTATATCCATTGTGTAGCTGAAATGGAATGTTCGTATACTGTATATTTAACATATAAATTCAACACATCATGAATCTAGCCTCATGCTATAGTGTTTGGTTAGAGTTAGACCTCATCCCAAATGGCACCCTATTCCCTATATAGTGGAGTACTTTGACCACAGCCCAGATCTCATATTAGTGTACTGATTATTTTTTAAATATATATTTAAATATAGACGTCACAAATGTTTGTACAATTCTTGAATTTAAAAAAAACTATTTGTCACATTTGTTTGTGTAAAACCTTGCAGTGCTACTTTTTTCTCTAAGAGTGGGGCAGATATATCTAGTTTGCAACAAAATGTGATTGCTTGTCTCTTGGACATGAAACCATGTCGTGATAGGTTTCAAACAAATACATGTCTGTCATTTAACAACCCCATGCCATGATTAGATGGGGGAAAAACACATCTCTTTCATAGGTTCTTTAAAGAAAAAAGTGAATTTGACAACATTTCTGAAAATTGATATATAGTGTTTTGGAATGAAACTGTTCAATTACTTAAGGCCAAGGAAGGATTTTACTTTTTCTTTCCCTCTATTTCTTTTCACATCTCTCCATCTTTTTTTTAATCTGTGTCGGAACCAGATTTTTGCAAACTGTTGTGTCCCATCGCCAGGGAGTTTTTATCCTGGCGCACAGTGCATTCCGACATTAACTCCTTTTCCCTTTGGAATTTACATCAATACTCACAGAAACAGTGTCATGTTCGCAATAAGATTCATGGCTTTGCTGCATCCAGAGAGACACGAGAGATGAACTGCATTCCCAGCAGACCATAAAAGCGTTTTGACTTGTGTACAAAGATTTGAAACGACAGTTTTATAACATGATTGAGACTTACTAGAATATTATTTTTGGCGTTGGCACTGATGAGGATATAACTCAGTTTCAGAGTTTTTCCCTTATAAATGCCAACCTCTAAAATGACATTAAAGTACCTTGCTCAGTGTTTATCTACCTATTTTTGTACCAGTGACTGGCACCAAACTATGATTATCCTCTTTGGAGGGAGGACAGCTTTGATTAAAACTACATTTAGAAATGCAATAGTTTGCTGTCAGGTATCTGAGGGACCGGTCAGGTACATCAAAGAAATGAGGTTTAAGAAACACTGAACTAGCTTGACCATAAAGTTATTGAGAAAGATCCTTGAGACTGGACCCAAGGTTCCATGGCCCTTTAAAATGAGTTTGACAGAGCAGACTCAGAGCACTTCAGTCCGTCGTGATGGACGGCCTCAGCACGTAGGCACTCACACTTCTCTTCAGCCTGCCAACTGGAGATTATCATTACAGCCTCGGCTCCTGCACCCCCCCGATGGTGCTGTTCTGGGCAGAAAGATTCGGGGACCGGTGGCTTGGGGCCAACATTCCAGCCTAGTGGTCATTTTGTTGGATGGATTTCCTGAAGGCTTTCATGCCAGCGTGGCACTTGTGATCCACAATTACTGCTGCGCTGCCTCTGTAATCACTGCCCATGACAGGTGGAAAAGACCAGGGGCATTCCAGAAATGTCCCTGCCAAACAATGGCTGTTCTAACCTGGCTTTCACATACCACTCCACTCGCCTCCCCACGGTCAATCACTATAAATTGGCACCTGTTTCCGCACATAGACTTTGAATTTTTGGGGCCAACCTTTGTTTAACCAAATTATTATGGATACATTTTTGGCCCTATCAAGGAGTGAGGGAAAGCAGATAAAGTTAAAAAAAATCTGAGAGACAAAAGCAGATTTCACTGACTAGACTACAGGATGCTGAGCATCAGGAGGACTCCCATTGGCCCTGGCTCTACAGCCAGTTCACTGTAGTATAAATAAAACAAAATTGAGATCACAGCTATCAAGCAATTACATAAAGTGACACTTGTAGATGTCGTGCTCAGCCCTGTTAGATACTGTACGTAGGGGCCAAAGCTTTGAGATACGTGTGATCGTCTGAAGTTTAGCTGCACATCTTTGACCACACAAGGGCCTCATTAGGAAATTAGATCATGTTTAGAATGTTTAGAACGTCTACATCAACTCTACAATGAAATGCAGCTGCGTGTCTGTCCTTTATCTTGGTTAGGAATCCGACTGGGTTAAAGCCTATCTGAGAGGACAGGGAGACAGCACTGGTAATGACCGGCTGCTGCTCAGGTCAGACTGATCTATGAGGGAGATGTACTGCTGCTTCCAGAAAGGACCTGTTAAAGGGAGGTCAACAGAGACTGACAGAGATAATATCTAGGGTAGGATTCTATCTGGGTTAACATAAGGGACTGGTAAAAATATAAAAGTTTGCAGACTGAGTGAGGACAGATATTTAAGAAATACTTAAATGTTTTCTTTGCAAAATAATGTTTGATCAGATATGAGCTCTCTGCCAGACATTTCAAATGGTTGTTTGTGTTATTGTCCTCTGTGGTATTTTGGAGGAGGTTGTTGGAGGGTGTTACACAGAATGGAATGTGCTATGCTTGGTGGCGTATACTGATTTTGCACAGATAGCAGGGATATCTATCTCTCACTCACTCTCATCACCCGTTTTGTTCTCTCTCGCTCTGGTTGTGTGTGTATATGAGTCTCTCTCTCACACACATTTGCATATTCCCAAACACACAAACTTCTCTCTATCCTCTCTCTATTCTGTCACCTGGTTTGTATTGGGTGGGGGTCAGAGCACAGATGCCAGTTAAATGGTCTTAAGAAAGCCTGATTAGCAATGGAAAAAAAGGGGTCTGGAGATTATTTGGATCCTGTTGATAGAACGAGGGGGAGTAATCCTGGGCTGCATTCATGAATACATTTCAAAGCCTACACGCTCAGTCCAGCACAGTCCACAAAGATCTATTTTCAATGGTACGGTCTTCCATATAGGAAAGCTAATGGAATTGTAGCTGCTGTGTTGTTCTAGGAATATATCCACACTCACTTCTCCGCTGGTGCTGGGTCAATATGAATTTTGTTCTACATTTCAAGAATCAGAGATTATTCTGTCTGTCTAGGGATTAGGGAAATGTATGACTACGCTTCATTTTGTTTAGAAATGCCAAAGAAATCACGAAGCTCCAGATGGTATTCCATTTGAAGTACCTTGGCATCATACTGGATTCCAACCTCTCTTTTAAAAACCAGGTAAAAAAGGTAACTCAAATAACCAAATTCAACCTAACTAATTTCGGATTCATTAGAAATTGTTTGACTACAGAGGTAGCGAAACTGTACTTCAAATCTATGATACTCCCCTACTTAACATACTGCTTGACTAGTTGGGCCCATACCCATTCAGTATGTCTACAAACAGGCACTCAAAGTGCTTGATAGGAAGCCCAATAGCCATCATCATTGTTACATCCTCAGAAAACATGAGCTCCTGAGTTGGAAAAATCTTGTGCAATACACCGACGCATGTCTTGTATTCAAGATCCTAAATGGCCTGGCTCCCCCTCCACTCAGTACTTTTGTTAAACAGAAAACCCAAACCCATGGCAGCAGATACACAAGGTCTGCCATGAGAGGTGACTGTATAGTTCCCTTAAGAAAAAGCATCTTTAGTCAATCTGCTTTCTCTGTGAGAGCTTCCCATGTCTGGAACACACTGCCATCAGACACAACTGTACCACCTTTCACACTTTCACAAAAAACATGAAGACACAGCTAAAGGCCAATCAGACTTGTGAACATAATCCCCTGCTGTGTATTGCCACTTTCCATGTTATCTGTTGTCTGTAGCTTGTGGTGTGGAAGCACTTTGTTGCTTTTATGTATTTTGTTTTGTTGCTTTTTGCACTATTGCTCAGTCTGTATGCTATGTGTTGCTTGTCCTATGTTGCTCTGCATGTGCTCACTGCTCTGTATTGTTATAGTAATTGTTTTTAATAACCTGCCCAGGGACTGCGGTTGAAAATTAGCTTAACTTCAGCCTGGAGGAAAATAAAAGCAAACCAAACTCTGATAGGTAGACAATGTTCCTCCACGGCGATAGTCAAGCGGCAAGGGTTCAATTGCTCACAGAATGTTGTCTCTCTCCAACCCCCCAGAGGAGTGCAGGCAGGTTATTGAGTGCACTGAGAGAGACTGAGGGCACATGGCTACAATGCTGAGCTTTGCAAGGGGCACCACCTGCACAAAGGAGAGAGTCATATTTTGTAATGATTCTCAGAGCTTTGGATGGACTACTTTGAGACAGGGTATTGATGGGCGTGTAGAGAAAGGATAGAGCATTGTGCATTTGATCCTCTGCCGTCAGAGCGAGAGAGAGATAAATAGAGAGAGCGACTAGTTTAGCCTTGAAGCTGCAGAGGGCATGAGGGTCCTGGTCCTACATGAAAGGATCTGATTATCGCTTCTATCATCGTCCACTCTCTCAGAATGCCCCTTTTGATGTCCGCCCTTGTTTATTTGTTTGTTTCTTGGCTTGTGTTTTGATGCTGATAGCTGTTTTGGCTTGTGGCTGTTTGTATTATTTCTCATCTCTCTCCTCACTCGACATGCATGACGTGTTTGAATGGAATGTTTAGATTGGACTGTATGAAGAAGAATAAGATACAGGCATACATCTGGAGTAAGTCTCTTAAGTTCTCTATTATTGGAGTGACACTGATCCTTTACATAACCAGTATCAGGTATGTATTACTGATGGTTCGCAGGCCGTGGCAGACTCCATTTGTTTTGGTTAAAAACTTTGTCTAATTGTGAGGCAAATCTCTCCTGCCAGAACCAATTACCAGACTAATGACTGGTGTCGCTAATAAAGCGCAATGATTCGAAAACACTTTTTCAAACTCTGACTTCACGGGACAGGATGGGCCTTCTGCACTTCATCCAACGCATGTCTGAGCTGTCTTTCCTCCCGAAGCACATATGGCTAATGATCATCCAGGCGCAGCTCCCCTGCACCCAACAACTGGCCCCACTGCCCTCCACCCCCTGCCTGCCAAACACAGTCAAGAGGATATGTCTGACAGACATCAAATCCACAGGCTTTCCTCGTCTCTCTCAATGAAAATACCCTAGAGGGAGGAGAACTGAGCCGGGACATTAAAAAGGTAGTGTAGGAAAAAATAAGTCATCCATGTGTTTATTTTCAAAGATGGTAGTTTATTTTGTTTTCTACCTAGAACAGTTGTTTCCTTTCCTCCCCATGTGATGGCCTCTGCTATCTCTTTCTCTCTCATTTCTTTGTGGTCCTGCTGTCAATGCTCTACTGACCTTGCACTTTCCTCTTTTTTTCCAGTGCTGGGTTGGTATTGCAGCTGGGCTCGCCGCACTGCCTCCTGCCTTTCTGCACATAGATGATTTCCTGTGGCCCCCTCTGCCCTTTCTCTGTCTGACAGTGCCTCTAATCCCTCTGGCTGCATACTACTTCTCACTGCAGCTCCAGTGCTGGCCCAATCACTCTGCCCCAGCCGGTGCTGCCCCAGCCCCCTATGCCAGGTATTCACATTACTCTCCAGCTCGGAATAACCACTGCCTACACCCGGCCCACATCAACCCAACACTGGGAGAGCAGGAAAAATGTGCGCAGAAAGATGTGGTACTGACATGTGTGTATGTAAATGTGTGTGAAAGGGATAGAATAAATTACGGTTATTTGATTTAGGTTCACAGTTGGGTGAAAAACATTTATGCCCTTAAGTTGATTACTTTTTTTGCAAACCAATTAGTTTTCCCACGTTGATTCAATGTCATCGCATTGATTTTTGGGGTTGAAATGGTGTAGAAACAACATTGATTCAACTAGCTTTTGCCAAGTCGGCGAACACTGGAACAAGTCCTTACCCCAAGGCACAAAATATTGTCTCACGAGACTGCGATGCAGAGAACTCACTGTCTAACCCATAGTGATCTGATACACAGATGACTAGTAAATACAAACCATATAACCCAGTAGAGGTCTGATAGACAGATGACTAGTAAATACAAACCATATAACCCAGTAGAGAGGTCTGATAGACAGATGACTAGTAAATACAAACCATATAACCCAGTAGAGAGGTCTGATAGACAGATGAACTCTGTAAAGGCTAATCCATAGTGACATGTTAACGCCACAGCAGCTCCCTCCCCTCTCAGGGAGAGAAAGTTTCCCCAGCGTGAGGAGGCGGGGTGCGGTACAATTCCTGATTTACTGCCACCCTAATGTGGTGCAGAGCTCTGAGAGAGACTCAAGGGGGTCTGGGACGCACCCTAACCCCCCCCCCCCCTTCCCGTCCCTCTCCTCACTCTATCTCATCATCCTCAATATGAAAGAACACTGACAATGTTCTGTTTTCCCCCACTGGTCAGCAGTGTCAGATTTCCTCTACTGTAATGCATTGGGCTGGTGTCAGGTGCCTAGAGCCAACACACGTCCATTCTGGTTCAGCTGGTTCGTTTGCTTTGGGGAGCTGATCAATGAAAAGAGGATGTTGAGCCTCAAAAGAGATGCAAGGTCAAAGAGGTGTTTGTTTGCGTGTGAAACAAAACAATGAATTATCAAAGAATCAACATTTCAGTGTAAACCTTGTTGTCCTTCTAATAGTATCCACATTTATGTACACAGAGATTCGATGGAGGCGTTGATATAGCCTATTCTGTAAGCATTTATACCGTCAATTAAAACCATATTTCATTTCATACAGTTGTTTATGCCGGGTAATGCTAGAGTCACACACCAAGCCATGCAATTTCCCCCGTCTCTTCATCCATCTGCTGTGACAGCTAGACTCAGCATAGCACAAATACAAACTAAATATTTACTCTCCTTATTGTTCCTCATGGTGACCTCCTCCTCTCCTCTGATTCTCTCTCAGCAGGAGCCAATGTGTTCATTTCAGGAACCATTAAAAAGTACTATTTGGCAAGAGCGCTTGCTCGACTACTTTCCTTGTCTTTTTAGTCCCGTTCTGTCATGTCACCTCTTATTACTGTACTTCCAGTTCAATGGTGTTTATGCTAAAACTGTGTATTGCTGTGGTTATCAGTTCAGAATCGTCACATGCATGCATACAGAAAATCTCACAACGGTTTGAGATAGTTGGCATAATAGAATAAAGCAGTTTAACTGAGGGGATGTAACGACTGTCTAAGGAAGAAGTGGACCAAAATGCGGCGGAATTAGGGTTCGTCATATTTAATTTCACGAACACTATGCATTTACAAAAAAACAACAAAACTGACAGCCAACACAGTCCTGTCAGGTACAAGCACACTGACATGAACAATTACCCACAACCCCACAAGGCAAAGTAGGCAACTTAAGTGTGACTCCCAATCAACCACAACCCTCTACAGCTGTGCTTGATTGGAAGTCACACGGCCAAAATCAATGAAACAATAAAAAACACACACTCCCTTCTGCCACGTCCTGACCCAACTACCCCCTCTACTGGTCAGGACGTGACAGTACCCCCCCCCTCAAGGTGCAGACGCCGGGATGCACCTAAAAAAGGAAAACAAGAAAATCCCCAACAAAATTTAACACCTAAACAATAAGGGAGGGAAGGGAGGGTGGCTGCCGTCACCGACGGCACTGTGCTACACCCTCCCTCCCCAACCCACCTATCCTGGAGGTGGCTCAGGTGCAGGACGTGGACCTCGCTCCACCTTCGGCGTCGCCCACTTTGTTGGCGCCGATAGCTGCGCCGGGCAGACGGGCCACTCGGGCTGACCCTGGCAGACGGACCACTCTGGCTGGGTCGGAAGGCATGCGGGCCACTCGGGCTGGGCCGGAAGGCAGGCAGGAGGGCCACTCGGGCTGGGCCGGAGGGCAGGAGGGCCACTCGGGCTGGACCGGAGGGCAGGAGGGCCACTCGGGCTGGACCGGAGGGCAGGAGGGCCACTCGGGCTGGACCGGAGGGCCACTCGGGCTGGACCGGAGGACAGGAGGGCCACTCGGGCTGGACCGGAGGGCAGGAGGGCCACTCGGGCTGGACCGGAGGACAGGAGGACCACTCGGGCTGGACCGGAGGACAGGAGGACCACTCTGGCAGATCCTGACAGGCCGGGCACCCTGGCAGATCAGGGCAAGCGGGCACCTCTGGCAGAACAGGGCAGTCTGGCCACTCTGGCAGAACAGGGCAGTCTGGCCATTCTGGCAGAACAGGGCAGTCTGGCCACTCCGGCAGAACAGGGCAGTCTGGCCACTCCGGCAGTTCCGGGCAGTCTGGCCACTCCGGCAGTTCCGGGCAGTCTGGCCACTCCGGCAGTTCCGGGCAGTCTGGCCACTCCGGCAGTTCCGGGCAGTCTGGCAGCTCTGGGCAGTTCCGGGCAGCTCTGGGCAGCTCTGGGCAGCTCCGGGCAGCTCTGGGCAGCTCTGGGCAGCTCTGGCAGCTCTGGCAGCTCTGGCCGCTCTGGCCGCTCTGGCAGCTCTGGCCGCTCTGGCCGCTCTGGCAGCTCTGGCAGCTCTGGCAGCTCCGGCTCAGGATTCACCAGGCTGGGGAGACATAACGGAGGCCTGGCTCTGGGCGCAGGCCCTGGACTCACCAGTCTGGGAAGACCCGCTGGAGGCCTGGTTTGAGGAGGTGGCACAGGAGAGACCAGGGTGGAGAGACCCACTGGAGGACTGGACCGTGGAGGAGGCACGGGCTTGACCAGGATAGGGAGACCCACTGGAGTACTGGTCCGTGGAGGAGGCACAGGCTTGACCAGGATAGGAAGACATGCAGGAGGCTTGGTTCTGGGCGTAGGCACAGAACGTGCAGGGCTGGGAAGACATGCAGGAGGCCTGTTTCTGGGCGCAGGCACAGTCTTTACCAGACAACCAGCACGCACCTCAGGACGAGTATGGAGAGCTGCCTCAGGTGACATTATTCCCACGACACGCTCATTAGGGCGAATGCCGTACTTTATGCACCACACTAACAGCTCTCTCATCTCTCTCTCTCCTAATTTCCCCATTAACCCCGTCACAGTCTCTGCCTCATATCCCTCGCTCACCTCCAATGTCATCCCGACTGGCTCTGGTTCCGACCTCAGCTCCACCGACTGTCCCGTGTGCCCCCCCCCAAAAAAAATCTTGGGGCTGCCTCTCGCGCTCGTTGCGCTCTCTCTCCTCATAATAGCGCCTCTCCGCTCTTGCCGCTTCAATCTCCCACTGCGGGAGGCGATAATCCCCAGCCTGAGTCCATGGACCCTCTCCGTCCAGGATCTGTTCCCAAGTCCATTGGTCCATCACGCTGTAGTCCTGCTGCTCCTTCCTCTTCCGCCGCTTGGTCCTGGTTTGGTGGGTAATTCTGTAACGACTGTCTAAGGAAGAAGTGGACCAAAATAAGGCGGAATTAGGGTTCGTCATATTTAATTCACGAACACTATGCATTTACAAAAAACAACAAAACTGACAGCCAACACAGTCCTGTCAGGTACAAGCACACTGACATGAACAATTACCCACAACCCCACAAGGCAAAGTAGGCAACTTAAGTGTGACTCCCAATCAACCACAACCCTCTACAGCTGTGCTTGATTGGAAGTCACACGGCCAAAATCAATGAAACAATAAAAAACACACACTCCCTTCTGCCACGTCCTGACCCAACTACCCCCTCTACTGGTCAGGACGTGACAGGGGAGAAATGTTATTGCGTAATTCATCTCAGAAAATCAAATTCTTCTCCATTTTCCAACTATTACATCTGTTTCCAAGTATTGCAGAAATGCTAATTGGAAGAGTTGTGACTTGTTTTCCCAAAAGAGACAACGTTTTGATAGAAAATCCCAGACTGTTGGTAGGGCCACATACAAAACCAGTCTTTCATCTCCATGGCAACAGAAACACTTCAAGATGGCCACTCTGTGAGAAGAATTCACACTTGTCCATAATCACATGACCTGACATGACCACCTCTCCTCAAAGGCCCTGTCCTGGAGAGGCTGCTTTGAAAGCTGGGCACTAAATAAAATGACATCAGAGGACATTACTGCCATCAAATATTGCAGTGAACACAGGGAAAACAAGAGACTTTTCTGGCATTTTCAAGTGGGACAATTGTTGAAAAACCATTTACACTAACCCTATTCTAAAATGCCTCTCCATTCATCTCAATTTGAATGTGCTACTGGACTCAATTCAAGAAATATCTAGATGAATGTAGCCAACATCAAAGATTGTAAAGAGCACAATGGGATTATTAAATGCCAAGAAGAATTATACTGGTGGGACAATCCTGAACAAAACAGAGATCTCATCTACTTCTGAGCAAAACATAACACTCCATATCACTTCTTCTTCTAAAGAGTTTCCTTTCAAGTGTTTGTGGACTTCACTGGAATTTAAAGGATAAGGCCTCATTTCTGAGTCAGTTCGCAAAATCATTTTCATCACAGCGATATTTCCCAATAATATACTCTCCTCCACAAACACCCCAATAAAACTGAATTTTGTCTGTCTCATTTTCTCTTTCCTTCCTAACAGCGATGGTATATCAACCAGCAACAGGGGGGGTTGTTTCCCTGTGACCCAGAGTCATAGCATTTGATGTGGGCCTGAGATGTAGCCTTAGCCTTGTGGTCCCCTACAACAGAGGTTTTATTAGAGTCCTGTACTCAAACTTCAGTTTCACACCCTAGCCTTCAACTGGACAATATTTATTTGTGTAGATATTCTCCGGTTCACATACATTTTATACTGCCATCCCACATTGTTTATGAAAATGTATAACACTCCAAAATATACCGTAACCCTAAAGATCTTTATTTATTAAATGCATTTAAGTTATGTAGGGAGTTTCTCATTTTATAGTGGAAGAGCTGAACCGGCCTGGCCTGGACACTGTCCTCTTGTCCTGGCGGGGTTACAAGGTGAGGGCTGCTCTGCTAACCTTACCCTAACCCTACAGGCTCTGTTGGGTCAGTCCTACTCAGCAGGGTGGCACAGTGGCAGGCCAACACATTCCTCCAGGTTGGGTTCTATGGGCTGGGGATGTGGCTGTGGCCCATCTCTGGTTACTGATCAAAGCCAGGTCTGGTCCCCAGCCAGGCCTGTCCATGGCACACAGCAGGACAGAGGCAACAGCGTCACACTGAGATGCTCAGAAAAGCCCAGGGTGTCCCTGAATTTGTCAGCTAATTACAGATTTGTTTGAAAGAAACACAGCATGTGTGTGCGTGTTTGTGTGTGTGGGGGGGAGGGACTGAGTGAGTGAGTGACTACCAGACAGTGAAACAGGCAGCAGATCAGAGACTTCTTGATATTTTGGTCAAGGGCATTATTAAAAAAAGCCTTCATTTAATTTTAGTCTCTCTGACAGCCCTTGACTGCAGTGTTACATCATGCACAGTCCTTCCGTGACTTATTATTAGTTACAGGGAGGAGATCCAGTCTCAGAGTCAGACAGACAGCCACAATCAGTCCTGACATTTAGCTGTCGCCTCTGGTTAACTCTGATCACAGGTCACATCAAGGCCATCCCACATACTCAATACAGTGAAACATCGTAGTCACTTTACCCACATGTGGTATTCAGCAGTAACAACAGGTGATTTAACTGCACTAAACAAAAATATAAATGCAACATGTAAAGTGTTGGTTTCCATGTTTATGAGCTGAAATAAAAGATCCCAGAAATGTTTCACACACCAAAAAGCTTATTTCTGTCACATTTTGTGCACAAATTGTTTATATCCCTGTTAGTGAGCATTTTTCTTTTGCCAAGATAATCCATCCACCTGACACGTATGGCAAATCAAGAAGCTGACTAAACAGCATGATCATTTCACAGGTGCACCATGTGCTGGGGACAATAAAAGGTCACTCTAAAATGTACAGTTTTGTCACACAGCACAATGCCACAGATGTCTCAAGTTTTTAGGGAGTGTGCAATTGGCATGATGAATGCAGGAATGTCCACCAGAGCTGTTGCCAGAGAATTTTATGTTAATTTCTTTACCAGAAGTCACCTCCAATGTCATTTTAGAGAATTTGGCAGTACGTCCAACCTGCCTCACAACCTCAGACCATGTGTATGGTGTTTTGCGTGCAAGTGGTTTGCTGATGTCAGTGTTGTGAACAGAGTGCCCCATGGTGGCAGTGGGGTTATGGTATGGGCAGGCATAAGCTACAGACAACAAACACAATTGCATTTTATCAAAGGCAATTTGATTGCACATAGATCCCGTGATGAGATCCTGAGGCCCATTGTCGTGCCATTCATCCACCACCATCACTTTATGTTTCAGCATGATAATGCATGGCCCCATGTCGCAAGGTTCTGTACACAATTCCTGGAAGCTAAAAATGTCCCAGTTCTTTCATTGTCTGCACACTCACCAGACATGCCACCCACTGAGCATGTTTGGGACGCTTTGGATTGAAGTGTACGACAATGTTCCTGTTCCCGCCAACATCCAGCAACTTCGCACAGCCATTGAAGAGGAGTGGGACAACATTCCTGAAGAGGAGTGGGACAACATACCACAAGCCACAATCAACAGCCTGATTAACTTTATGCTAAGGAGATGTGTCACGCTGCATGAGGCAAATGGTGGTCACACCAGTTACTGACTGGTTTTATGATACACACCCCTACTTTTTTTTAAGGTACTATATCTGTGACAAACAGATGCATATCTGTATTCCCAGTCATGCGAAATCCATAGATTAGGGCCTAATTTATTTACTCCAATTGACTGATTTCCTTATATGAACTGTAACTCATTAAAATCTTTGAAATCGTTGCATGTTGCGTTTATATTTTTATTTAGTATATACTGTATCTCCTCTAAACTGAGCAGCAAGCTTGTGAAGTTGGTTACAAGAACACAAATGTATCGTCCTTTGTTAATTTTGTTCTTCTCATTTTTGTGGGTCTTTTAAGTGAATCCTGGCCCAAGGCCAGAGGCAGCAAGTCAGGATGGCTGCAGAAGGCCCTTCCCCTCTGCTGCTCTGTTCTGTGTGGAGGATACCCAAACCACACCAGAGCTCTGTTTTTGATCAGTGACTTTGCATTACCTCTCTCTCACCAGGCCAGGGGCTAGGGGCTGGGGGCTGTGTGTCCATCCAGGGGGCCTGGGAGAGCTCAGCAGACCCTGGGTGTCTGGGCACAGAGACAAGGTTGACCTGTTGGTCAGATGGAAAGCCAGAGGGGTTGAATAGTCCTACAGCAATCGTTCAACTAGCCTCCTGTGGTAGCGCACATATATGTACAGGACCAGTCAAAAGTTTGGGCACACCTACTCGTTCAAGGGTTTTTGTTTATTTTCTACACTGTAGAATAATAGTGAAGACATCAAAACTATGAAATAACACATATGGAGTCATGTAGTAAAGCAAAAAAGTGTTAAACATCAAAATATATTTTAGATTTTAGATTCTTCAAAGTAGTCACCCTTTGCCTTGATGCTAACTTGGCATTCTTTGCACACTCTTGGCATTCTCTCCACCAGCTTCACCTGGAATGCTTTTCCAACTGTCTTGAAGGAGTTCCAACATATGCTGAGTACTTGTTGGCTGCTTTTCCATCAATCTGCGGTCCAACTCATCCTAAACCATCTCAATTGGGTTGAGGTCGGGGATTGTGGAGGCCAGGTCATCTGATGCAGCACTCCATTACTCTCCTTCTTGGTCAAATAGCTCTCACACAGCCTGGAGGTGTGTTGGGTCATTGTCCTGTTGAAAAACAAATGATTGTCCCACTAAGCGCAAACCATATGGGATGGCGTATTGCTGCAGAATGCTGTGGTAGCCATGCTGATTAGGTGTGCCTTGAATTCTAAATAAATCATTGACAGTGTCACAAAGACACGGCGGTTGTAACCAAAAATCTCAAATTTGGACTCATCAGACCAAAGGACAGATTTCCATCGGTCTAATGTCCATTGCTCATGTTTCTTAGCCCAAGCAAGTTGGTTCTTCTTATTGGTGTCCTTTAGTAGTGGTTTCGACCATGAAGACCTGATTCACTTAGTCTCCTCTGAACAGTTGATGTTGAGATGTGTCTGTTACTTGAATTCAGTGAAGCATTTATTTTGGCTGCAATTTCTGAGGCTGGTAACTCTAATGAACTTATCCTCTGCAGCAGTGGTAACTCTGGGTCTTCCTTTCCTGTGGCTGTCCTCATGAGAGCCAGTTTCATCACAGCGCTTGATGGTTTTTGCCATTGCACTTGAAGAAAATTTCAAAGTTCTTGACATTTTCCGGGCTATCTTCTGTATTCCACCCCTACCTTGTCACAACACATCTGATTGGTCAAACACATCCTGTTTGGGCTAGGGGGCAGTATTGAGAATTTTGGAAAGAAATATGTGCCCATTTTTAACTGCCTCCTACACCAACTCAGAAGCTAGAATATGCATATTATTGTTCAGGTTTGGATAGAAAACACTCTGAATTTTCTAAAACAGTTTGAATGGTGTCTGTAAGTATAACAAAACTCATATTGCAGGCAAAAACCTGTGAAAAATAGATTAAAAAAAATGTGAATTTTGTGACTGTACTATTTAGTGTCATTGTTTTATAGATACCATAGTGAGAAAGGATTCAGTTCGCAACTCCTACGGCTTCCACTAGATGTCAACGATCTTTATAAAGTTGTTTGAAGCATCTGTGATGAATACAGACCGAATTAGAATGCTTGGAAGTTGACACGTCATCACTTCATTTTGTGCGCCTGCGCATAAATCTGAGAAGAGTGTCTTTGTCATAATCGTTTATTCTAGACACTTGATAGGTTGTGTGAAAATATTACTGATGTTTACTGATGTTTCACGTTAAAAATGGACCAAAAGATTAATGCTAAACAACGTTTGACATGTTTGAACAAACGTAAATAGATTATTTACTAGGTTTTTTTTAGCTTTTCGGCGTGACTTTACACCTACCAACTCGTTTTGTGGGAGCCTACTGAACGCTAACTATTTGGTGTTATTTGGACATAAATTATGAACTTTGTCAAAAGAAACCACATTTGTTCTGGACCTGGGATACCTGGCACTGCCTTCTGATGGAGATAATCAAAGGTAAGGGGATATTTACAATGTTATTTATCGATATTAGATGATGCTAACTGTATAGCTTAGCTTATAGCTTAGCTTATTGTTCTTAGCATAGTACCCAGTTTATTGCAAAATGTGATTTCCCAGTAAAGTTATTTTGAGATCTGGCCATTCGGTAGCAATTACGAGATGATAATATATTATTCTTTGAATGACAATATTATAATTTACCAATGTTTTCGAATAGTAATTCCGTGATTTGTAATGCTGGATTCACTGGGAGCATTCGAGCCGAAAAAAATTCTGAATTTCACCGCGACTGTAAATGCTGTTTTTGGATATAAATATGAACTTGATGGAACTAAAAATGCATGTATTGTATAACATAATGTCCTATGAGTGTCATCTGATGCAGATTGTCAAAGGTAAGTGCATAATTCTAGCTAGTTTTCTGTCTGTTGATGCCCTTCTTTGAATTGGCTAAACATTACACACAGCTATTGTCAATGTACTCTCCTAACATAACCTAACTTTATGCATTCTCCGTAAAGCCTCTGAAAATCGGACAGCGTGGTTAGATTTAGGAGATATATCTTTCAAATGGAGGAAAATAGTTGATTATTTGATTATTTGAAATGATTATTCTTGCAGTTTTGAATACCCCGCCATGGTCACATGACAATGAATCCCAATACCGGGATAAGATCCTGCCCCCTGGCCTCAACAGGTTTTAAGAAGGAAATACATTTCACAAATTAATTTTTTACAAGGCACACGTTGATTGAACTGCATTCCTGGTGACTACCTCATGAAGCTGGTTGAGAGAATGCCAAGAGTGTGCAAAGCTGTCATCAAGGCAACGGGTGGCTACTTTGAAGGATCTCAAATATAAAATCTATTTTGTTTTGTTTAAAACTTTTTTGGTTACCACATGATTCCATTTGTGTTATTTCATAGTTTTGATGTTTTCAGTATTATTCTGCAATGTAGAAAATGGTATAAATAAAGAAAAACCCTTGAATGACTAGGTGTGTCCAAACTTTTGACTGGTACTGTATACTGGCAAACCTTTAATCAACATGAAAAGCCAAAACACAGTCAGATCAATTGTTATACAAAAATGTCCCCTTGGCTATGCTATCTAGCTTGGCTAAAACTGCACACCAGGGGTAAATTCCCTGTACACTCCCCTAGGTTGACCCTTCCCTCCCTGGGGGCAATTTGGCATGAATCCCCAATTGGGAGAGTGAGGGCCTGGAGAGCTGTGTTGTGTTGTTATTGAACCGACAACCAACAGCCCATATTCAAGTTTAGCTTTCTTAAGGATCCAGAAAATCTCAAGCTATATCAGACTGTTCATCAAAGTTAGCTGTTTTTCTGGTCACTGGGGGAACTGAACAGAGCCTTGGTGACTGGAGTAACTGAACAGAGCCTTGGTCACTGGGGGAACTGAACAGAGCCTTGATCACTGGGGGAATTGAACAGAGCCTTGGCCACTGGGGGAACTGAACAGAGCCTTGGTCACTGGGGGAACTGAACAGAGCCTTGGCCGCTGGGGGAACAGAACCGAGCCTTGGTCACTGGGGGAAATGAACAGAGCCTTGGTCGCTGGGGGAACTGAACAGAGCCTTGGTCGCTGGGGGAACTGACCAGAGCCTTGGTCGCTGGGGGAACTGACCAGAGCCTTGGTCACTGGGGGAATTGAACAGAGCATTGGTCGCTGGGGGAACAGAACAGAGCCTTGGTCACTGGGGGAAATGAACAGAGCCTTGGTCACTGGGGGAATTGAACAGAGCATTGGTCGCTGGGGGAACAGAACAGAGCCTTGGTCACTGGGGGAACAGAACAGAGCCTTGGTCACTGGGGGAAATGAACAGAGCCTTGGTCACTGGGGGAAATGAACAGAGCCTTGGTCACTGGGGGAATTGAACAGAGCATTGGTCGCTGGGGGAACAGAACAGAGCCTTGGTCACTGGGGGAACAGAACAGAGCCTTGGTCACTGGGGGAATTTAAAAGCGGCCTGCGTTCACGGAGTTGTGCTCTGCTGCTCTGTTGCCTGGGGCCTGTTGTGTTGTTCAAGACACAGCTATTTAGTGTCATCAAACCAAATATATAGGTCCTAATGGTATGGTAGAAATGATGTGTCATAAATCAGGCAGGGTGAAGAGGAGAAGAATAACTCCCTGCATGACATGGTAGCCGTTTAGAATATTCACAAGGTTTTCGAGTGGAACTTTGGAAACCGCAACCTGAATGACATCATTCCACTGTAAAATTGGTTTGATGTTTGTTTGAGTTGAGTGTGCATGTGTGATTCACAAGAAGCACTTTTTGCGGACAAGAGTTTATTTTCTGAAAGCTGTTATGGAAAGAGCTTCCAACCCTTTGGCTATAGTCAGTGTGATTGTGTGGTTGTGTAGTTATAGTCAACTGGCTAGAGTCAGTGTACAAACGTGTCTGTTTGAGGGGAGTCCATTGGTGGGTAAAAGGGGTGTGTTAAGTACATTATTAATAACATACCCTGTCTACCCACATTTATGTAAATGTGAAATCTACTGAATATTTTAAAGACAAAATAAAAAAAAACATCTCTTTGAGGGCTAAACTGTTAAATCTATACATAAATCGGGTGTGAAAGAAACTGGAATTTTAGGAATAACAATGGTTTTCTAATAAGTCTGAGAATCTGGATCAAATTAATAAAGACTTAAAAAAATTAAAAATTACATGTATTTCTAGCATCTAGTTGTGCACTTTAAACACTGTAAATCAGTGTAAATCCTGCATTCTGTAAAGTATGGGCCATGCCATTGTGTGTTGACCTAAGGCACAGTAAAATAAGCCTGGTTTAGTTATAACACTGCTCGGACAGGATGACGAGGATGATATTTAACAGTTTCCATGGTATTCATCATAATGAGTGGACCATTTCTCAAGAAAGATGTG
Source organism: Salmo trutta (assembly GCF_901001165.1). Lineage (NCBI taxonomy): Eukaryota > Metazoa > Chordata > Actinopteri > Salmoniformes > Salmonidae > Salmo > Salmo trutta. Next base: position 35,986,985 of record NC_042971.1, on the reverse strand, counting down.
CCCTACACTTCAGATGGTATTCAGGACCTAGCTATGTCTCAAAATGCAAAGTACACTACTTTTGTGTGTCTGCCACATAGGCTGCCTTGTCTTGCTTTATCCTTTACTTCAAAAAGCTGTTAAGTTTGTTTTTGTCAGAAGGAGAATGGTTTCAATCCATGGTAGTATGTTATGTCTTGAGAGGAGCTGGGCTCTGTTAAGCTCGGTTGTTTGAACAAGAGACCCCGTGTGTGTGGACGGACATTTATGGAGGAGCTTGATGAAGACTGTCGGCCATTGCGGGTCTTTGGTTTCAGGTCACAGCCCTGTATGGACATATACTGCAGGGGGCTGATAGGCTCCCCGCCCACCTCAAGAGCCCAGGGGTCAGAGGTCAACCACATCAATGCTGTCATGTGACCTCCCCTCCTTGACCCTTGAAACACCTCACCTTACTAGCCCATATCTCTGGCATCAAGCACCGGCCACACCCCAGAAGGAGCTTTGCCTGGTACAGTACTAGGACCCCAGAGATACGAACATGCAGGGAATGGAGGCAGTTCGGAACTGAAATCTACTTAAAAAGTCCATCAAACCATCAACAAATATATGTAAAATATTTCTATAACTATTTATCCACATACTGTACGTTTCTGACATGCTTTCAGCAAATGAAAACACACAAGCAATGATCTACAGCCTTATCTACCTTGACTTAATTTGGCCTCAACTACTGTGGACCCTGACATCTCCCGTCATACAATCCTGTCCTGACGGCCTCTTGTCTTCACCCTGCTGCCTTGCCTTGCCTTCTCTCAGTTCCCTGCTGGCTGAGAGGAGAGCTTAGAACTGTAATTACTAGAAAAGGAATTCCCATTCATGTCAATATTCTGAAAATGAAATAATGAGATAACCGTGGAACAGCTTCAAAATGGTTTCTACTGAAACAAGACCACAACAGTCAAAGTGAATTGTCTGGTCACATTTAAAGCTTGTCTGAAACTCATCATTAAAAAACATCAACTTTATCCCCTGTGTTCCACAACAACACAATGTGAAACTGATCAACTGAAGCAATTGAGCCTCACAGTTGTCATGCATAAGTGAGAACTGGCCTCAACTGTATTAAACAAAACGCTTTGAAGAAAACCTGTTTTGAAACACTTTGAAATGTTCAGTCTCACATTAAGCCTGGTAATGATACTTCTTTGAATGGAAGTCCTTGAGAAATGTGAGTGATCAAATTAAGATCCTACATCTGTAACGAACATAGTGCTGCTCTTAAAGTCCGCTTTCCCTGTGGCTCAGTTGGTAGAGCATGGTGTTTGCAACGCCAGCATGGTGTGTGCAACGCCAGGGTTGTGGGTTTGATTCCCACGGAGGGCCAGTACAAAAAAAAAAAATGCATGAAATGAAATGTATGAAATATATGCCTTCACTACTGTAAGTCGCTCTGGAAAAGAGCATCTGCTAAATGACTAAAATGTAAATGTCCGAACATTTCAAGTTTGTGACTTGTCATTACATTCCCCTAACAAGCAGGCATTCATCCAACCACTTGACCTCAAGGAGAAACTGCTTTGTTCTCACTCAACATAACCAACCCCCCCCCCCCCCCCCATGTTACAGGATCTGTTAATAATTTACAGGACGTACAATAATAAATCACCAAAGCAAGAATGCAGAGCTATGAAACCATGGCACTCCAGTTCTTTGATGGAGCAGATAGGGGCATTTGATTTCACAAACATTCCACTATTGAGCTTTAAATGCAGCATAAATTGAATAATTCCAAAAAACATGTATTTGATGTGGAAGTGTGGATCACGCAATCTCATACAACAAAGGAGATATCTCTGATCGATAAAAGGGTTAAAGACAAACATTTATAGGCAGCAAATCGCTTGTGTGGCCAACCGTTTCAAACGCACACAATCAGTGGTGGAAAAAATACCAAATTGTCGTGCTTAAGTAAAAGTAAAGATACCTTAATAGAAAATGACTCAAGTAAAAGTGAAAGTCACCCAGTAAAATCCTACTTGAGTAAAAGTAAAAAAGTATTTGGTTTTAAAAATACTTAAGTATCAAAAGTAAATGTAATTGCTAAAATATACTTAAGTATTAAAAGCAAATTCCTTTATTAAGCAAACCAGACAGCACGATTTTCTTGTTTTTGCTATTTACGGATAGCCAGGGGCACACTACAACACTCAGACATAATTTACAAACAAAGCATTTGTGTTTAGTGAGTCCACCAGATCAGATACAGTATGTATGACCAGGGATTTTCTCTTTAAGCATTCAAAATGTAACGAGTACTTTTAGGGGCAGGGAAAATGTATAGAGTAGAAAGTACATTATTTTCTTTAGGAATGTAGTGGAGTAAAAGTAGTCAAAAATATAAACAGTAAAGTACAGATACCCCAAAAAACAACTGAAGCAGTACTTTAAAGTATTTTTACTTAAGTACATTACACCACTGGAAACAATAACTAGAGCACAAAATTGGCCTCTTCTTACATTACCTTTCGGACATACTGCAGCCTATTGAGCAAAGTGGGGATGAAGTGGCCACGATGGAATATATATGAAATATTCCTTTTTTTTTATTTAACCTTTATTTAACCAGGTAAGCTAGTTGAGAACAAGTTCTCATTTACAACTGCAACCTGGCCAAGACAAAGCATATAAATAAATAAATAAATAAATAAATAAATAAATAAATAAATAAATATATATATATATATATACACACACACACACACACTACATGACCAAAAGTATGTGGACACATGCTCATCAAACATCTCATTACAATATCATGTGCATTATTATGGAGTTGGTCCCTCCTTTGCTGCTATAACAGCAGCCAATCTTCTTGAAAGACTTTCTACTAGATGTTGGAACATTGCTGCGGGGACTTGCTTCCATTCAGCCATAAGAGTATTGGTGAGGTCGGGCACTGATGTTTGGCAATTAAGCCTGGCTCGCAATTGGCGCTCCAATTCATCCCAAAGGTGTTTGATTGGGTTGAGGTCAGGGCTCTGTGCAGGCCAGTTACATTTTTCCACACCGATCTTGACAAACCATTTATGTATGGACCTCACTTTGTGCACAGGGGCATTGTTATGCTGAAACAGGAAAGGCCCTTCCCCAAACTGTTGCCACAAAGAAGCACAGAATTGTCTAGAATGTGTTAAGATTTCCCTTCACTGGAACTAAGGGGCCTAGCCCGAATCACGAAAAAAGCCCTAGACCGTTATTCCTCCTCCACCAAACTTTACAGTTGGCACTATGCATTGAGGAAGGTAGCGTTCTCCTGGCGTCCGTAAAAACCTGGATGGTGTAGAGTGATTCATCACTCTAGCCAACGCTTGGCATTGCGCACGGTGATCTTAGGCTTGTGTGTGGCTGCTGGTCCATGGAAACCAATTTCATGAAGCTCCCGACAAACAGTTCTTGTGCTGCCGTTTGCTTCCAAAGGCAGTTTGGAACTCGATAGTGAGTGTTGCAACCAAGGACAAGCAATTTTTACACGCTACGCGCTTCAGCACTCAGCGGTCCCATTCTGTGACCTTGTGTGGCCATTGTTGCTCCTACACGTTTCCACTTCACAATAACAGCACTTACAGTTGCCCGGGGCAGCTCTAGCAGTCAGAACTTTGACGAACTGACTTGTTGGAAAGGTGGCATCCAATGACGGTGCCACGTTGAACGTCTCTGAGCTCTTCAGTACGGCCATTCTACTGCCAATATTTGTCTATGAAGATTGCATGGCTGTGTGATTGATTTTATACACCTGTCAGCAACGGGTGTGGCTGAAATAGCCGAATCCACTAATTTGAAGGTTTGTTCACATACTTTTGTATATACAGTACCAGTCAAAAGTTTGGACACACCATCTCATTCAAGGGTTTTTCTTTATTTTGACTATCTTCTACATTGTAGAATAATAGTGGAGACATCAAAACTATGAAATAACACATATGGAATCACGTAGTAAGCAAAAAAGGGTTAAACAAATCAAAATATAGATTCTTCAAAATAGCCACCATTTGCCCACTCTTGGCATACTCTCAACCAGCTTCACCTGGAATGCTTTTCCTACAGTCTTGAAGGAGTTCCCACATATGCTGAGTACTTGTTGGCTGCTTTTCCTTCACTCTGCGGTCCAACTCATCCCTAAACATCTCAATTGGGTTGAGGTCGGGGGATTGTGGAGGCCAGGTCATCTGATGCAGCACTCCATCACTCTCCTTCTAAGTCAAATAGCCCTTACACAGCCTGGAGGTGTGTTGGGTCATTGTCCTGTTGAAAAACAAATGATAGTCTCACTAAGCGCAAACCAGATGGGATGACAGCATAATGCTGTGGTAGCCATGCTGGTTAAGTGTGCCTTGAATTATAGATAAATCACAGACAGTGTCACCAGCAAAGCCCCCCCCCATCATCACACCTCCCCCTCCACGCTTCACGGTGGGAACCACACATGCGGAGATCATCCGTTCACCTTCTCTGCGTCTCACAAAGACAGCCTGGTTGGAACCAAAAATCTCAAATTTGGACTCATCAGACCAAAGGACAGATTTCCACCGGTCTAATGTCCATTGCTCGTGTTTCTTGGCCCAAGCAAGTCTCTTCTTCTTATTGGTGTCTTTTAGTAGTGGTTTCTTTGCAGCAATTCAACCATGAAGGCCTGATTTACGCATTCTCCTCTGAACAGTTGATCTTGAGATGTGTCTGTTAGTTGAACTTTGTGAAGCATTTATTTCAGCTGCAATTTCTGAGGCTAGTAACTCTAATGAACTGCAGCAGAGGTAACTCTTGGTCATCTTTTCCTGTGGCGGAAATCATGAGAGCCAGTTTCATCATGGCGCTTGATGGTTTTTGCGACTGCACTTTGAAGGTTCTCGAAATGTTCCATATTGACTGACCTTCATGTCGTAAAGTAATGATGGACTGTCGTTTCTCTTTGATTATTTGAGCTGTTCTTGCCATATATGGACTTGGTCTTTTACCAAATAGGGCTATCTTCTGTATACCACTCCTACCTTGTCACAACATAACTGATTGGCTCAAATACAAATTTGTCATGCCTGCTCCTGCTATCCGTCTTTATACGCACCTGTCTCCATCATTATGCACAGCAGCGCTCATTGGACTTACCTGGACTCCTTCACGAGGTTGATTGCCCCTGTATATCTGTCTGTTCCTCGGTGGTGTTCCCTGTGTCCGCATTAATTGTTGTTATGTGTTCCTGTCCAGACGCTGTTCCTGTTCTGTTTTATGTCCGTCAGTTATTAAACCTTCACTCCCTGTACCTGCTTCTCTTCTCCTTAACAAGGCACACCTGTTAATTGAAATGCATTCTAGGTGACTACCTCGTGAAGCTGGTTGAGAGAATGCTAAGAGTGTGCAAAGCTGTCATCAAGGCAAAGGGTGGCTACTTTGAAGAATCTCAAATATAAAATATATTTTGATTCGTTTAAAACTTTTTTGCTTACTACATGATTCCATATGTGTTATTTCATAGTGTTGATGTCTTCACCATTATTATACAATGTAGAAAATAATACAAATAAATAAAAACCCTTGAATGAGTAAGTGTGTCCAAACCTTTGACTGGTTCTGTATACTGGCAAACCTTTAATAAACATGAAAAGCCAAAACACAGTCAGATCAATTGTTATACAAAAAGTTCTGTGTAAAATCCTCCATAAAAATCTGTACAATCTTTCCTTTTTGGGTCTCCTTCACATGGTGCAACAGGTCTGAACAGCAATGTGGCTAATAGCAAGATCCTTATCACTTAGTCAACAGTCAACAGAATCTTCCCTGTCACAGTGACCAATAGCAGCATAGCAGCAGGCGCTCAGCTAAAGGCCAGAAGAACCAGCTACTGTATTTCCTGTCTACACAACACGTCATTCTCTCCTTTTGTCTGACCAGCGTCACCACTGATACCGAACACAATATGGCCAGTAGAAGCATGGCTCTATGGCACATTCAAACAATCAAAGCTTAAACAATGGAAAACATATGAACAGTTACAGATACTGTTCATAGGAACTGTGGTGAATAACAAAATACATTACATTACACTGAGTGTACAAAACATTAAGAACACCTTCCCAGTAAGGGGTGGCAGGTAGCCTAGTGGTTAGAGTGTTGGTCCAGTAACCGAAAGGTTGCTGGATCGAATCCCTGAGCTCACAAGGTAAAAATCTGTCGTTCTGCTCCTGAACAAGGCAGTTAACACACTGTTCCCTGATAGGCTGTCATTGTGTATAAGAATTTGTTCTTAACTGACTTGCCTAGTTAAATAAAGGTTCAATTAAAAATATATATATATTTAGTTACACAGCCTCAATTCATTGGGGCATGGACCTTACAAGGTGTCAAAAGCATTCCAGAGGAATGCGGCCCATGTTGACTCCAATGCTTCCCACAGTTGTGTCAAGTTGGCTGGATGACCTTTGGGTGGTGGACCATTCTTGATACACACAGGAAACTGAGTGTGAAAAACCCAGCAGAGTTGCAGTTCTTGACACAAACCAGTGTGCCTAGCACCTTCTACCATACCCCGTTCAAAGGTACTTAAATCTTTTGTCTTATCCATTCACCTTCTGAATGGCACACACACACAATACATGTCTCAATTGTCTCAAGGTGTAAAAATCCTTCTTTAACCTGTCTCCTCCCCTTCATCTACACTGATTGATGTGGATTTAACAACTGACATCAATAAAGGAGCATAGCTTTCACGTGGATTCACCTGGTCAGTCCATGTCATGGAAAGACCAGGTGTTCATGTTTTGTACACTAAGTGTATATTCCTTGTTTTATAATAGAAAAATGAAAAAATGTTCTGTGCTTTGTTCCATATTCAAAATGTGGTCAATGTGGTCCAACTCTTTTCATCATGTAGTATTTTCCATGTGTAGAGTGCATTACCATTATTGACAAAGACATTTTCCCAGGGCAACATTTATTTGATATTGTGCAATGTATTTGAACCGTGAAGAACATTACAGTGAAGCCATTCTGTATTCGTTCATTGCCAATTAGCCATCCATCAACTTATCTAAGAGTCTCATAAGTAATGACCATATTGCCATTGTAATGACGATGAATGGTTATTTAAATGATTACATCATTATATGACACAAAACATCAAAAGTAAGTGTAAACATTCACACACATTTAACACCACAGAAGATCCTATCATGTGTCCCCCACAGCTGGCAAGCATCTACTTTATGTAATCTGTTCCACACAGGGTTACTGTAGCTTGATAGTTAGTGTCCTTGTCTGTAAATAAAGAAAGTGATGCTTGCTCCTATACGGAATTATTTACAATATTAAGATGATAAGCTTAAGGACTCAGGTGGGATTTTGCACCAGGCCCGTTCGGGCCAGCAAGGTGGTACACAAAGATGACATTGTCCAGGTACCCTCTCTGCCTCCCACCAATACGCATCAGCATCACCCAGCACAAACACTCCTGTCCATTTGGTTGTGTGTATGAGTCAGTCACTCAACCACAGGGTCAGTCCAAATGGACTTCAGCTAAATGCTTGTTCTGTACAACCTCTGCTCTGGGCTAGGATAGGGAGGAGTTGGAGCAACAGGGTTGGCTGGCTGTCGACAAAAATAAAGCTTTGCTGTCTCCACTGACCTCTAGCAAAAACCAACCCAATTTTTCTGAGAGCAGTATAAATGTTTTGACTAGGCAATCCACAATCTTTCTCCTCTCATGGTTATTAAAACTCTAATCGCCTTCAATAAATAGGTTGGGTTTATATTTGAATGAGGACTTGCTCAGGGCGAAATGGATAGGATGGGGAATGTTATTTGTTTATCTGGTTGCTGTTGCAGAATGTGGTGGGGTGAGCTCGAGCCTTGTGACGGCTGAAACGAGATTGAAACGGAGGCTGTTTTAAAATAAACTGACCTCATATTTTACTTGAGCTGGCCAAGTACGGGGCTTGAAATTATGGCATGAATAGAATCAACAAATACATATCCTGGTTTATATGTACCTACTGTACAGTGTATTCAGAAAGTACTCAGACCCCTTGACTTTTTCCACATTTTATTACACTACAGCCTTATTCTAAAATGTATTAAGTTGTTTTTTACCCTCATAAAATCTACACACAATACCCCATAATGACAAAGCAAAAACTGGTTTTAGAAATGTTTACAAATGTATAAAATGTAAAACTTAAATGTTACATTTACATAAGTATTCAGACCCTTTACTCAGTACTTTGTTGAAGCACCTTTGGCAGCGATTACAGCCTCAAGTCTTCTTGGGTATGACTCTACAAGCTTGGCACACCTGTATTTGGGGAGTTTCTCACAATCTTCTCTGCAGAACCTCTCAAGATCTGTTAGGTTGGATGAGGAGTGTCACTGCACAGCTATTTTCAGGTCTCTCCAGAGATGTTAGATCGGGTTCAAGTCCGGGCTCTGGCTGGGCCACTCAAGGACATTCAGAGACTTGTCCTGAAGCCACTCCTGCATTGTCTTGGCTGTGTGCTTAGGGCCGTTGTCCAGTTGGAAGGTGAACCTTCGCCCCAGTCTGATGTCCTGAGCGCTCTGGAACACGTTTTCATCAAGGATCTCTCTGTACTTTGCCTACGTTCATCTTTCCCTCGATCCTGTCTAGTCTCCTAGTCCCTGCCGCTGAAAAACATCCCCTAGCATGATGCTGTCACCACCATGCTTCATCGTAGGGATGGTGCCAGGTTTCCTCCAGACTTGACGCTTGGCTTTCAGTTAAAAGAGTTCAATCTTGGTTTCATCAGACCAGAGAATCGGGCTGTCAAATCATATCAAATTTTATTGGTCACATACACATGGTTAGCAGATGTTATTGCGAGTGTAGCGAAATGCTTGTGCTTCTAGTTCCGACAGTGCAGCAATATCTAACAATTCCACAACAAATACCTAATACACACAAATCTATGTAAAGGAATGGAATAAGAATATATAAATATATGGATGAGCAATGTCAGAGCGGTATAGGCTAAAATGCAATAGATAGCATAGAATACAGTATATACATATGAGATGAGTAATGCAAGATATGTTCAAATTATTAAAGTGGCATTAATAAAGTGACTATTTCATGAAGTGGGAGCTGGAGGGGATGGCTGCTGTTTTATGGGTTCTTAACAAACCGTGCAATTTTGTTTAGTTTTTCGCATTGTTTGAAACTTATTTTGTACATAATGTTGCTGCTACTGTATCTAATGACTGCTGCTCTTTAATTATTTGTAACTTAAAAAAAAATATTTTTCTTAAAACTGCAATGTTGGTTAAGGAATTGTAAGTAAGCATTTCACTCTAAGGTCTACCTGTTGTATTTGGCGCATGTGACAAATACAATTTGATTTGATTTACTAGTGTTCCATTTGTTAAAGTGGCCAATGATTTCAAGTCTGTATGTTGGCAGCAGCCACTCTGTGTTAGTGATGGCTGTTTAACAGTCTGATGGCCTTTAGATAGAAGCTGTTTTTCAGTTTCTCGGTCCCAGCTTTGATGCACCTGTACTGACCTCGCCTTCTGGATGGTAACGGGGTGAACAGGCAGTGGCTCGGGTGGTTCTTGTCCTTGATGACATCGGGTGCTGTAGGTGTCCTGGAGGGCAGGTAGTTGTGTTGTGCAGACCGCGAGAGCCCTGCAGTTGTGGGCGGTGCAGTTGCCGTACCAGGCGGTAATACAGCCCGACAGGATGCTCTCAATTGTGCATCTGTAAACATTCGTGGGGGTTTTAGGCGACAAACCACATTTCTTCAGCCTGCTGAGGTTGAAGACGCGCCATTGCGCCTTCTTCATCACACTGTCTGTGTGGGTGGACAATTTCACCCTTGTCAGTGATGTGTATGCAGAGGAACTTAAAACTTTTCACCTTCACTGCTGTCCCGTTGATGTGGATAGGGGGGTGCTCCTTCTGCTGTTTCCTGAAGTCCACGATCATCTCCTTTGTTTTGTTGACGTTGAGTGAGAGGTTATTTTCCTGACACCACACTCTGAGAGCCCTCATCTCCTCCCTGTAGGCTGACTCATTGTTGTTGGTAATCCAGCCTACTACTGTTGTGTCGTCTGAAAACTTGATGATTGAGTTGTAGGTGTGCATGGCCTCACAGTCATGGGTAAACAGTGAGTACAGGAGGGGGCTGAGCACGCACCCTTGTGGGGCCCCAGTGTTGAAGATCAGCGATGTGGAGATTTTGTTTCCTACCTTCACCACCTGGGGGCGGCCCATCAGGAAGTCCAGGACCCAATTGCACAGGGCGGTGTTGAGACCCAGGGCCTCAAGCTTAATGATGAGCTTGGAGGGTACTATGGAGTTGAATGCTGAGCTATAGTCAATTAACAGCATTCTTACATAGGTATTCCTCTTGTCCAGATGGGATAGGGCAGTGTGTGGTGTGATGGCGATTGCATCGGCTGTGGACCTATTGGGGTGGTAAGCAAATTGAAGTGGGTCTAGGGTGACAAGTAAGGTGGAGGTGCTATGATCCTTGACTAGTCTCCCAAAGCACTTCATGATGACAGATAGTCATTTAGTACAGTTACCTTTGCATTCTTGGGTACAGGAACAATGGTGGCTATCTTGAAGCATGTGGGGACAACAGACTGGGATAGGGAGAGATTCAATATGTCCATAAACACACCAGCCAGTTGGTCTGCGCATGCTCTGAGGACGTGGCTAGGAATGCCGTCTGGACTGGCAGCCTTGGAAGGGTTAACACGTTTAAATGTCTTACTCACATCGGCCACGGAGAAGGAGAGCCCACAGTCCTTGGTAGCTGGCCGCGTCGGTGGCACTGTGTTATCCTCAAAGCGGGCAAAGAACGTGTTTAGCATGTCTGGCAGCAAGACGTCGGTGTTCGCGATGTGGCTGGTTTTCCTTTTGTAGTCCGTGATTGTCTGTAGACCCTGCCACATACGTCTTGTGTGTGAGCCGTTGAATTGTGACTCCACTTTATCTCGCGGTATTGACATTTTGCCTGTTTGATTGCTTGCGGAGGGAACGACTACACTGTTTGTATTCTGCCATATTCCCCGTCACCTTGCCATGGTTAAATGCGGTGGTTCGTGCTTTTAGTTTTGTGTGAAATGCTGCCATCTATCCACGGTCTCTGGTTAGGGTAGGTGATAATAGTCACAGTGGGTACAACATCTCCTGTACATTTCTTGATAAACTTAGTGACTGTTTCGGTGTACACATCCATATTATTCTCAGAAGCTACCCGGAACATATCCCAGTCTGCGTGATCAAAACAATCTTGAAGTGTGGATTCAGATTGGTCAGACCAGCATTGAATAGTCCTTTCCACGGGTGCTTCCTGTTTGAGTTTCTGCCTATGGAGTCGTGGTCAGATTTGCTGAAAGGGGTGCGGGGGAGGGCCTTGAATGCATCCCGGAAGTTAGAGTAACAATGGTCCAGTGTTTTTCCAGCGCAAGTGCTACAGTCAATATGCTGATAGAATTTAGGTAGCCTTTTCCTCATATTTTCTTTGTTAAAATCCCCAGCTACAATAAATGCAGCCTCAGGATATATGGTTTCCAGCTTGCATAAAGTCCAGTGAAGTTCCTTGAGGGCCGTTGTTGTATCGGCTTGAGGGAGGATATACACGGCTGTGACAATAACCGAAAAGAATTCTCTTGGGAGATAATACGGTCGGCATTTGATTGTGAGGTATTCTAGGTCAGGTGAACAAAAGGACTTGACTTCCTGTATGTTATTACAATTACACCATGAGTCGTTATTCATGAAACATACACCCCTGCCCTTCTTTTTCCCGGAGAGATGTTTATTCCTGTCGGCACGATGCACTGAGAATCCAGGTGGCTGGACCAACTCCGACAGTATATCCCGAGCGAGCCATGTTTCCGTGAAACAGAGTATGTTACAATTCCTAATGTCTCTCTGGAAAGCAACCCTTGCCCTGATCTCGTCCACTTTGTTATCTAGGGACTGGACATTGGCGAGTAATATACTTAGACTGACTAGAAGACCGCTCCAGCTTCCTCTTCTCTGGTGGCGTTGTTTTGGGTCAGCCTCTGAATCAGTTCAAATGCCCTGGGTGGTGCGAACAATGGATCCGCTTCGGGGGAAGTCGTATTCCTGGTCGTAGTGCTGGTAAGTTGATGCCGCTCTGATATCCAATAGTTTTCCCCGGCAGTATGTAAAGCACAATATTTTCTGGGCCAACAATGTAAGAAATAATACATAAAAAAACGAAATACTACAAAGTTTCCTAAGGACTAGAAGCGAGGCAACCCTCTCTGTCGGCACCATGTGTTGCTGTGTGCCTTTTACTGGTGAGTGGCTTCCGTCTTGCCACTCTACCATCAAGGCCTGATTAGTGGAGTGCTGCAGAGATGGTTGTCCTTCTGGAAGTTTCTCCCATCTCCACAGAGGAACTCTGAAGCTCTGTTAGAATGAGTGACCATCTGGTTCTTGGTCACCTCCCTGACCAAGGCCCTTCTCCCCCGATTGCTCAGTTTGGCCAGGCGGCCAGCTCTAGGAAGGGTTTTGGTGGTTCCAAACTTCTTCCATTTAAGATCGATGGAGGCCACTGTGTTCTTGGGGACCTTTAATGCTGCAGAAATGTTTTGGTACCCTTCCCCAGATCTGTGCCTCGACACAATTCTGTCTCAGAGCTCTATGGACAATTCCTTCGACCTCATGGCTTGGTTTTTGCTCTGACTTGCACTGTCAACTGTGGGACCTTATATAGACAGGTGTGTGCCTTTCCAAATCATGTCCAATCAATTGAATTTACCACAGGGGGAGTCCAATCAAGTTGTAGAAACATCTCAAGGACGATCAATGGAAACAGGAAGCACCTGATCTGAATTTCGAGTTTCATAGCAAAGGGTCTGAATAATTATGTAAATAAGGTATTTCTGTTTTTAGCTGGATCAATTTTAGAACAAGACTGGAATGTAACAAAATGTGTAAAAAGTCAATGGCTCTGAATACCTTCCGAATACACTGTGTGTATTCACAGTTTTTAGAGAAGATCCCATTATGAGGGTGTGTATATGAGCATGCAGGAACTCCATAACTCACTGTTCTACAGACTGATTGAAAATAGTGACAATGATAATAGTGATGTTGATTATGAGGATGATAATAAAGTTGAGAAAGTTGAATGAAAATGAGCCGATCGTTTTGGACAAATGTAACAGCTACAGATACAGTTACAGAATATAACATAAAAACAATGTAAACCTGTTCAGAATGACGGTCTTTGGCTCCTTGGTGCCTGAATGTCTCTTGGCCATTCAATGCCACACACATCTTCTCTGTGAGCCTGGGTGGGTTGGTGGGAGAAACAAGAACAGAAACCAAAGCTGGGGGGAGGGAAATAAATCAGTACAACAGCCCTCTTACACGAGAGGATCCATCACTATTTACATTAAATATGTGGTTTAATAAGTTTGTCCTAATTTATTCCCAGCACTGGACTCAGAAATATGAAATTATAGGTCTAACCCTTTCTTGGTCTGCCCTTGATGAACAAAATTAAAATCTTTTGAACGTCTTATTACTGTAAACAAGTTCAAAATATCTTCATGGCGGTCACATAGATTTGCAGAGGTAGCTGACACATCAAATTCTTTATATCTCCATGTATCGTATTAAGATAAACAAGCTTAGTGGAGGTCTGGACATTTTTGTTGCTTATTTATATAAGCTACAGTTTAACCAGGTTAATGGTCATTACAACTGTACCATTTTTTTATTTAATGACATTTACATTCAGAGTCTGAAGCACCAATTTTCCCCAATCAAGCTTCTATTCACAGAGTCAGTATATTCCTGGTAGGGGTCTAGCAGTCTACTGTATCTGTCCCTTTTTTACCAGTTATTTATGGGGCTGAACTGCATGTAAGGTAATTAATAATGGTTTAATTCATCCCAGGCCAAGTGTACACAGACCTCACTGGAGGAGAGGACAGCTCGACTCAACCCAGAAAATCCCACATGATTTAAACCTAAACCTGCTTATTCCCCCTGGACACACACACACAGCTGAGGCTTTCTATGGAACAGAGCCATTCACTGAAGCAGTAATACGACCACAATCCTTTATGATTCTGACCAGGGCCCAGATTTGTTCATAGTCAGGAAAATCTCCTTGCTTTAATTCTGACACATGAAACATTGTATTTATACTTCATTATAAAGGAGTGTAAATGTTTCCTGTAGGCCTGATTTTGTGGTTGTGCTAATTATATTGTATGTTTTAAATGTTGTAATGTATTGCCTACTGCTGCCTTCTTGGCCAGGTCTCCCTTGTAAAATAGATGCTGTGTCTCAATGGGCTTTTTCCTGGTTAAATAAAGGTTAAATAAAATAAAAAAGAAATATCACACAATATGTTTGAAAAAGAGATGCAATGTCCTTATCACATGTAAACAAAGGAGGCCATTCTCTCTTTGTAGAACAGTGGATGGGACATACAGTGTCTATAAGACTGAGCTCATCTCTTCCCATCGTTTCCTGGGCCTGTCAGGAGGCTTGAGGAGGAAAGCCTGATCTCTTCAAAAGAACATGAGCAGTGGTCATAAGTGTGGGCTAACATTAATCTGGAGGAAAACAATGGTTGATGGCGTTTCACGGACAGACAGAAAGACAGACATTTCCCAGGGTTCCCCTGATGGGCCTGTCTAGGTGCTTGGGGGAGAAAGCCCTCTCTCTCCCACTTTCTCTCTCTTCTGTTCTCTCTGTTTCTTCTGTTCTCTCTCCATCATCTCTCTCCCTCTCCATCGCTCTCCCTCCCTCCACTGGCAGGCTGCTCTATCTCAACTCCTCCAGAAGGTACATGTGACCCCTTCTATTTCCTGTTGCTGCATGGGCCTGCCTGCAAATGAACGCCATGTCAGGTGTTAGCTGATACCTCTTTCTGCTGAAAAGGAAAAGGAGATGGTGAAAAAATAAGAAAAACAGTTGAATGGTCCCATATTAAAAGCAGGGATGCATTAGGCTGGAAAACGTCAGGTTCTGAGTGAGGCAAAATGTGAACCTTTTAGATCCGGGGGGTCTACTCTGTCTGACATGTTTTCTGTGTTGGGGCCCAGGCCCAGGGCTGTTCTGAGCTGAGTTGGGGCCCAGGCCCAGGGCTGTTCTGAGCTGAGTTGGGGCCCAGGCCCAGGGCTGTTCTGAGCTGAGTTGGGGCCCAGGCCCAGGGCTGTTCTGAGCTGAGTTGGGGCCCAGGCCCAGGGCTGTTCTGAGCTGAGTTGGGGCCCAGGCCCAGGGCTGTTCTGAGCTGAGTTGAGGAACAGGACCCAGGGGGGACATAGAGCTCTCCTCACAGCCTCTCCCTATAGGCCACCTGGGAGACACATCACAGAGACAGCACTTCCTCTGCTGGAGAGCCCAGCAGCCCTGTGACCAGACAAGCATTCTTTTAATTTAACCTGACCTACTCTGCTCTGTCTGGCAGAGTACTAGAGGAATGGTTCCTTATTTGTGAGGATTCTGTGAATGGCATTATGCATGAAATACCATTGTGTACACTTTTGATGATTAAGAAATGAGTTACATGAAAAGTTTGGTCTCTTCCAACTAGAATGTCAAAAGAAAATGCTCTGCCTCAGACAAGAGCAATCCCAATTTTTATTTTATTTTATTCAGTTCTACAACTTTGTGTGCTTCTGCTTGGGTGTGTTTCTGGCTGAGGCAATGTGATAGTCAGGCTCAATCTCAGTAGATATGATGATCTATTGGCTGTGTGTGATGATTTTTACCAATACTCTCCGTCACCCATACTGAGCAAAATCATAAATTCCAATTCAATACACCATGTTCAGCTGCACACCACTTCCAGATCTTTCCAACATGACTTGATGGTAGCAGAATGGAATGGTAAAAGAGATTTTGCCAAACGGATCCATCAATTTATCCCCAAATGAAGACTGGTTGACAGTTAATTCTAGAGATGAAAACAATGAGGAATATTTCGTCTGAAACATTAAATTCCTGAGATTTATCTCACATTTTAACTTTATAATAGCTATAAATGATTTTCCACAGAGAACACAAAATTGAAAAGCAAACTACATGCCAATGTGAAGGTATTCACTTTGGCATTATTTAGTGTTTTGGTGGAAATCTAGTTGCATGGTTGATATTCTAGCTGCTGCACACTGAATTCCTCCTTAATAAAGCAGTTGAACACACACTGAATTCCTCCTTAATAAAGCAGTTGAACACACACTGAATTCCTCCTTAATAAAGCAGTTGAACACACACTGAACTCCTCCTTAATAAAGCAGTTGAACACACACTGAATTCCTCCTTAATAAAGCAGTTGAACACACACTGAATTCCTCCTTAATAAAGCAGTTGAACACACACTGAATTCCTCCTTAATAAAGCAGTTGAACACACACTGAATTCCTCCTTAATAAAGCAGTTGAACACACACTGAATTCCTCCTTAATAAAGCAGTTGAACACACACTGAATTCCTCCTTAATAAAGCAGTTGAACACACACTGAATTCCTCCTTAATAAAGCAGTTGAACACACACTGAATTCCTCCTTAATAAAGCAGTTGAACACACACTGAATTCCTCCTTAATAAAGCAGTTGAACACACACTGAATTCCTCCTTAATAAAGCAGTTGAACACACACTGAATTCCTCCTTAATAAAGCAGTTGGCTAAGAAATAAAGTGATGACAGAGAAACAACTTCTCAGCATGTACAGAACCTCCCCGAATTTCAATGACAAATAATTGCTTTATCACTAATAATCGTTCCCTTGCCACAGCCATACTATGAACTGTACCAGCTATGATAAGCTCACAGGACTGCCGAGAGTCATGCAGTTGAGCTCCAGGCTTAATCTCCTCATGTAAATATGACCTGTGTGTGTGCGTGTGTGTCCAGGTTTGACTCTCTACCTAACCTAATAAATACCCATGAGCATGGAGTAGGGTTTATATGCAGAGCACACCCTGGCTCTCAGCTGTGATTGTGTGTGTGTGTGTGATTGTGTGTGTGTGTGTGTACGTGCATGCAAAACACCCACTCTCAGCACATAAAAGCTCTGGGTCAGAGAGGCTGGTTTATTTGTATTTACTACAGGGCTGGCTGGGGTGAGAAAGGTGTGCCCTTCCCAGGTCCTGTGCTGTGGAGGGGACATCCCGTTCTCACTGAGCAGACCACTCAGATCTCATTACACTGTATTAGCTTCTAAAGCCCACTATATTTGTTTATTTGGATCCCCATTAGCTTTTGCAGAAGCAGCAGCTACTCTTCCTGAGGTCCACAAAAAACAGTAACAAAACACTGATACACAAGGACAGTCACACAAAGTTTTTATGAAACGATATACAAACAATATAAATACAAAATAATACAAACAATACAACTAAACAATATGGATGTGTCCCCTCACAGTCCCCGCTGTTCCATGAGTTGCTGTTTGATCCGTTTTTTAAAGGTAATTTTGCTGTTTTCATTAGTAATTTGAGATAGGAGAGAGTTCCATGCGATCATTCGTTTTGTACTTGGGGACTGTGAAGAGACCCCTGGTGCTATTTCTTGTGGGGTATGTATGGGTGTCTAAGGTGAATGTTATTTGATTATGCAGACAATCTGGAATTTTCATCACAGTACTATTTCTCAGAAAAACTAAAAGAGAAGCAGTTAATCTCTCGTCAACCCTCAACCAGGAAAGACTGGCATGCATGTTGTTGATGTTAGTTCTGTGTGTGCAGTTAAGGGCAAGGTGTGCTGCTCTGTTTTGAGCCAGCTGCAGCTTTGCTAGGTCTTTCTATGCTGCACTTGACCATATTACTGAACAGTAATCAAGATGGTACAAGACCAGAGCCTCAACAACTAGTACATTTGTTTTGTGTAAAAAATGCAGAACATCTTTTTATAACAGACATACCCCTCCCCATCTTCACAACAACTTTGTCAGTATGACTTGACCATGATAATTGACCATCCAATATTATACCTAGGAGTTTATCTTCCTCAATGGTCACACCCTTTATGTCGTCTCCATATATCTACTGTTTTCTCTTAGGAACAGACTGGAAACCGTTAATTCCCCCCCGGCCATCAATAACCACCCATCCCAGACATTCACAAAAACACTGAAAACACCCAGGGTGGTGAGAAGATGCCACCTGGATGGTGGATGGATGGAATTCCTCTTCCTATGAGCTATGAGGTGGGGGCTGTTGGAGGGTTGGGTGCCACATCGCTCAGCTCACTGAAGGTAGAAGTAGCCTCCACTCGGCCGGCGGCGGCTTGAGAAATGGCAGTCTCCACGTCCACTCAGAAGTGAAAAGAAAAGTGATATATTCTGAGAACAAATATAACCTCTTGGGACTAAAGAACCTCCAGCAGCATAGCAGAGACAGGAGGTACTAAATCAATAGCGTCACAGGTTCATTCATTCGTTTTTGTTTTTCTCTCGGTGTCAACACTGTTATTTTTAGAGCAAACTCAGAGTGTCTCACTCAACAGCTGTGACCCACCTGGGACATGGACGTCGTGGAGGAAAGTAAGTCAGGGGTGAATTCTTTAATAAGCCCATGGTCACCTTCCAAGGACCAGTAGAGCTGCATGGCAATGACAGTGGACTGGGGTGTGAAGCAAAGTCAGGCAGGACATAGACTCCTCATATAGACATGGCTCATCTTGGGACCCCCGACTGTGACCTTATCCTCCATGCCTCATTAGTCTATCTTCACACACACACACACACACACACACACACACACACACACACACACACACACACACACACACACACACACACACACACACACGTGGGGCCTCTGACACACTATACACACGCATATGCCAACACATACGCATGCATATACCAACACACGTAAACGCACACATGAATGGACACACCCATGTGCTGAATGCGGAAAAGTTCCAGAATGTTCAGAGCTCTTAGTGTGATGTACTGTAGTTTACTGTACCGTGTGGGAGGGCTGTGGATTGCAGACACCTGATCCGCCTCTTGTCTCTGATACTGTTTATGCATTTATGTTAGATAAACGGTTTCAGACTGGGATCAGTAAGCCAAACATTTCATCTCAGTCAGGACAAGTAAAGCGGGACAGGATGAAGTGGGGAGTGCAAAGCTATGCTTCTTTAAGAATAATAATAATAATAATAATACAGCCTTTTGTAGCTACCACCGTGTTGAAACCTCAGCTCGCCGCCATCACAGGAGGCAAAAATGAAATCCTGTCTCGAGATGCCAAAAGCTGTTAGAGTTAACGGTGGCGCTCGCCCTTCGGCAGGCTTCAATGAGAAGGGAACGTGGATAGAAAATGACGGTTCTATTATGGAAGGAGCAGCTTGCACCCAAACTACAGGTCACGAGAGAAAGGGAGAGCAGAGCACCAGAACTTCTTAATGTTTTCATTTAAGACTGAGGAGGTGATTAAATCAGGGAAGATAAACACATCCCTTGGAGACGAGCCCAAGCAACGCAACAATGTGTCTCTACTCCGACATAAAGAGGCATTCAATCGGAGGAGGAGAGGAGAGAAGAGGAGGAGAGGAGAGCTGCCTTTTCTCATTCCCATGACTGGCCTGGCCTGTCTAACTAAGAGTCAGGAGCCCAGACAAACACCATTCACATCTGCCCTCATACCTTTGATAAACAGGCAAGCACGCCGAGGAGTTTTAGTTACATCTGTCTACCCTGTGACAGGTTTTAAATGCTGCCTCTCCTCCACTGAAGGGCTGTTGAGCACTGGTTGATGGGGACACAGTTAAAGTTACAGCAGGAGCAGCGACAGATGGAAAAACGTTACAAAAGCAAAGCAGCACTCTTAAGTTCACATGCCCCTAATGTAGCAGTGTTTTTGGCTCAGCAGCTATATTGTACAGTTACATATTTTAAAAACAAAGCCCACAATATTTTAGCCCTGAACATATCCCCCCCCCCCCTCTCTCTCTCTCAATAGAAGGGCTTTATTGGCATGGGAAACATATGTTAACATTGCCAAAGCAAGTGAAGTAGATAATAAACAAAAGTGAAATAAACAATAAAATTTTCTTTCTCTCTCTCTCTCTCTCTCTCTCTCTCTCCCCCCTCAGCGACAAGCTACACCTCCCTCCCCTCTCCGCCATTCAACACCTCCGAGCTGTCATCGCCACAGGCGGACAGGGGCCCATGTTTCCCATACGAGGCGAGGGGATATGTGTATTCTCCTCTTCAGTGGGGAGATTGTCACTGTATTACTGTGTAAACCACACAGCCTGGCTCCTACCCTGCACTACACACCTTGTGGTCCACATTGTCACCTCGTAGCCCTGACGTCACTGTTGACATCCATACCCACACACTTTGCCCTTCAAAATGGATGATTGCATCACCAGCCTGACACAGAGAAAAAACAATCTGGTCCTGTGTGTAAAGGGCAAGGCTGTATAAGCTTTGCCTTGCTACCTAGACCCTTGCTCTGGACAAACGCTACGCTACTCCCACGGATGTTAGTTTCTTCTCCACAATTAGTCTGGATCTGAGTACCTCCCCCGACCCTTCATCGAATGCGAACACATTCGGGGCCGTCTGATTGGCCCAGAAACCTATGGGTTGGGCCAGAGTAAGAACACACGTGGGTAAAGTGGATACTCTGATTGGTTAGAGACGATCCAATCGCTGTAGAAAGCCCCTTGTGCCCCTCATCACCACAAACGACTTCATACTAAAAAATGTAGGGAACAACAGAGCAGCCAAAGAATTTAGTGTGAGTTGTCAGGCTTGTATAGCTCCAGCTCCTACTCCAGGCCATGGAGGTTATTTATGCCTGCTAGCCTGAGGGAGATCCCCAGTGAGCACAAGGCATTCTGCGGTTAATGGGAAATCCTCCTCATTTTGCTCATACAATGAGATTTATTCCGCAGACTTAAGTTGTAGCACATGTGTTTTGCATGGACATAACAGCATATCGGATATGACTGCTGCCCCTATGCCATAGGAGTCATTTGTTAGGGAGTGAAGGCCCCTCCAGTGGTCTGCCAACCCTTGTACTGTACACAGACATGAAAAGCTTCAATGCTGTACCTATCTCCCACATTACAGATTGAGTGTTTAATAGCCACACCTGCAACAGGGTTGACTAGTAGTAGCTATTCAGCAGCCTGATGGTCTAAGGGTAGAAACTATTGGCCAGTCTCAGTTTTTGCAATGATGCTCCTGTACTGCCCACGTCTGAGTGATTGAAACGGGGAGAACAGGGCATGGCTTGGGTGGCTGGGGTCCCTGATGATCTTCTTGGCCTTCTTGCGACACCTGGTGTTGTAGGTGTCCTGTAGGGCAGGCAGTGTGCACCCAATGTTGCGTTCAGCTGCACGTATCACCCTCTGAAGAGCCTTGCGGTCTGAGGCGGGGAAGTTGCCGTACCAGGCTGTGATGCAGCCTGACAGTATGCTCTCGATGATGCTCCTGTAGAACACTTGGGGACAAGCCTAATTTCTTCAGCATGCTGAGGTTTAAGAGTCACTGTCGTGCCTTCTTCACTATGGTGTCCGTGTGGTTAGACCATTTCAGCTTCTCTGAGATGTTTACACCAAGGTATTCCGAGTTATTGACCTCCACGGTGGCCCCATTGACGGTGGCCCCATTGACGAAGATGGTGGGGGGTCCAGCCTGGTTCCTTCTGAAGTCCACAATCAGCTCCTTTGTTTTACTAATGTTGAGGGAGAGGTTGTTACCTGGCACCACACCGTCAGAGTGCCTACCTCCTCCCTGTAGGCTGTCTCATCGTAGTTGGTATTCAGGCCTACTACTGTTGTGTTGTCAGCAAACTTGATGATGGAGTTGGAACTGTGTGAGACCACGCAGTCGTGGGTGTACAGGAAATACAGGAGGGGACTGAGGACGCACCCTTGTGGGGCCCCCGTGTTGAGAATCAGTGTCGAGGAGGTAATGTTGCCTACCTTCACCCCCTGGGGGTGGCCCATCAGGAAGTCCAGGACCTAGTTGCATAGGGAGGAGTTTAGACACAAGTCTGTGAGCTTTGTAAGGAGCATTTAGGGCACTATGGTATTGAAGGCTGAGCTGTAGTCGATGAACAGCATCCTCACATATGCATTCCTTTTGTCCAGGTGGGTAAGGGCAGTGTGTAGTACAATGGCGATTGCGTCTGTGGATCTGTCAGGGTGGTAGGCGAATTGGAGAGGGCCGAGTGTGTCGGGGAGGGAGGAGGTGATATGGTCTTTGACTAGCCTCTCGAAGCACTATATGATGATGCTAGTGAGTGCAACTGTTCGGCAGTCATTCAGTTCAATTACTTCCCCTCTCTTGGGCACAGGGATGATAGTGGACATCTTGAAACAGGTGGGTATAGCGGCCTGAGCTAGGGAGAGATTGAAAATGCCAGATGGTCTGCACATGCTCTGAGGACACGGCTAGGGATGCCGTCAGGGCCGGCAGCCTTGCGAGGGTTAACACATTTGAATGACTTACATACGTCCTTAGTGGTGACCATGATGTGGGTGGCTTTCTTTTTGTAACCAGTGTCTGACCCACTGAATTGCTCCTCTACTTTATCCCTATACTTGTGTTTCACAATCTTGATCAATCTGTGTAAGACATATTTGTATTGTTTAACCAAACTATTGTCCCCGGTCACCTTGCCCTGTTTATAAGCAGCATCTCTCTCTTTCAGTTTTCCTACAAGTCTGCTATCAATCCACGGTTTTTGATTTGGGTATGCTTTTAAAGATACTATAGGCAGTGGCGATTTTAGCATGTAAATCTTGTTGGGGCAAAAAAAACAAAAAAAACAAGTGGGATGCATGCCAGCAAAGCTACTACACAACACTAAGTAATAGAGGAAGAAACTTGCGTGAAGAAAATACAGAGAAAAGGGGGCAGAGGTCAGCCTTCTGAGAATTCATAGGCGAGTGAGTAAAACTCCACTATCTTCCGTTCTATTGCCCAACGTGCAATCATTGGAAAACAAAATGGATGATATACGATCAAGACTATACTACCAACGGGACATTAAAAACAGTAATACATGTATCTCATGTATCTTATGTGTCATTACAGGATTAAGATTGAATCCTACCACACCGGCTCTGACGCTCGTCAGATGTGGCAGGGCTTGAAAACTATTATGGACTACAAAGAGAAACCCAGCCACAAGCTACCCAGTGACGTGAGTCTACCAGATGAGCTAAATGTATTTTATGCTCGCTTCGAGGCAAGCAACACAGAAGCATGCATGAGAGCACCAGTTGTTCTGGACAACTGTGTGATAACGCTCTCGGTAACCGATGTGAGCAAGACTTTTAAACAGGTCAACATTCAAAGCCGTGGGGCCAGATGGATTACCAGGACGTGCACTCAAAGCATGCGCGGACCAACTGGCAAGTGTCTTCACTGACATTTTCAACCTCTCCCTGACCGAGTCTGTAATACCTACATGTTTCAAGCAGAACACCATAGTTCCTGTGCCCAAGGAAGCGAAGGTAACCTGCCTAAATGATTACCGCCCCGTAGCACTCACGTCAGTAGCCATGAAGTGCTTTGAAAGGCTGGTCATGGCTCACAACAGCATCATCCCGGATACCCTAGACCCACTCCAATTCGCATATCGCCCCAGCAGATCCACAGATGATGCAATCTCAATTGCACTCCACACTGCCATTTCCCACCTGGACAAAAGGCACACCTATGTGAGAATGCTGTTCATTGACTACAGCTCAGCGTTCAACACCATAGTGCCTACAATGCTCATCACTAAGTTTAGGACCCTGGGACTAAACACCTCCCTCTGCAACTGGATCCTGGACTTCCTGACGGGCCGTCCCCAGGTGGTAAGGTTAAGCAACAACACGTCTACCACACTGATCCTCAACACTGGGGCCCCTCAAGGGTGTGTGCTTTGTCCCCTCCTGTACTCCCTGTTCACCCACGACTGTGTGGCCAAACACGACTCCAACACCATAATTAAGTTTGCTGACGACACAACAGTGGTAGGCCTGATTACCAACAACGATGAGACAGCATATAGGGAGGAGGTCAGAGACTTGGCACTGTGGTGCCAGGACAACAACCTCTCCCTCAATGTGAGCAAGACAAAGGAGCTGATTGTGGACTACAGGAAAAGGCGGGCCGAACAGGCCCCCATTAACATCGACGGGGCCGTAGTGGAGCGGGTCGAGAGTTTCAAGTTCCTTGGTGTCCACATCAGTAATGAACTATCATGGTCCAAACACACCAAGACAGTCGTGAACAGGGCACGGCAACACCTTTTCCCCCTTAGGAGACTGAAAAGAGTTGGCATGGGTCCCCAGATCCTCAAAAAGTTATACAGATGCACCATCAAGAGCATCCTGACTGGTTGCATCACCGCCTGGTATGGCAACTGCTCGGCATCTGACCATAAGTCGCTACAGAGGGTAGTACGTAAGGCCCAGGACATCACTGGGGCCAAGCTTCCTGCCATCCAGGACCTATACACTAAGCGGTGTCAGCCACCCAAGTCATAGACTGTTTTCTCTGCTACCGCACGGCAAGCGGTACCGGAGCGCCAAGTCTAGGACCAAAAGGCTCCTTAACAGCTTCTACCCCCAAGCCATAAGACTGCTGAACAATTAATCAAATGGCCACCTGGACTATTTACATTGACCCTCCAATTGTTTTTACACTGCTGCTACTCACTGTTTATTATCTATTCATAGTCACTTTACCCCTACCTACATGTACAAATAACGCTGTACCCCCGCACATTGACTCGGTACCAGTACCCCCTGTATATAGCCTCGTTATTTTATCGTGTTACTTTTTATATATATTTTTTTAGTTTATTTGGTAAATATTTTCTTAACTTTTTCTTGAACTACATTGTTGGTTAAGGGCCTGTAAGTAAGCATGTGACAAATAAAGTTTGACTTGATGTGAATTGCACTATAACGGTGACAAACGGTTCCCACAAACTGGCTATCAGCGGACCCTTGTCTAGCAGCGAAACAGTTCATTCAGCCTCATTTAATGCTTTAAAAAAACATAGTTGATATGGCTGACTTACTAAAACAAAAGTGGTTTCTATTGACAATTTCTAATGAAAAAGATGTACAAACTATGGCATAGGGGGACGACAAGTGGATAAGAGAATCCGTAATTTTAATTAAGACATTAATGAGCGAGCTAGGACGGACGTAGTCAATACAACTATTTGTTTAGCACTTTTGAAATGTACGGTGACAGAATTCATGTCACATCTTCTCCTGGTCCTCCCATCCGGCTTACGACGTCGACAGAATACTAACCACAGGTCCTGAGATTCATCATTACGCACACCTGGTACTTATCATTACTCGCACCTGTTAATCATTATGATTCACACCTGGACTTCATTACCTTTATCATTTCCTCCCATTTATATGTCACTCCTTTATGTTTTCTCACCAGTTGGTATTGTTATTGTTTACCAGCATGTAGCCTTATAGAATTGTCTCGTTACTGGTTTTGTTGTTTTTATTAAACTTTTCACTTGCACCTGCTTCCCGACTGACAGCTGCTTTATTACAATTCAGAACATGGGCCGTTCTTACAGTGTTCTCCCTGCACAGTCAGAACCGTAGGATGAATAAAGGGGGCATAAGCACACAATGAAAGCTCTTACAATATTCGATGATTACATTTCTCTAAAACAGGTTATAGGATAATTGTGCGCCAAGAAGTCAGAAGAGTAGGAAAAAGTAAATAGACCAAATTATTAGGGTGAGGCACACGGGCTACTAACATCTTACTACACAACATACACTTAGTATTACTTTCTTAGCTACCGTATACATATCTCCCTGGCATATTACATAATTTATGCAGCAGCATACAATACATTTTTGGACTCACCTTATTGTGCTGTGCTCACCTAAACAGGAAGGTGGCGGGGTGGTCCTTTGTGGGAAAATTTTGCCATCAAGTCTGGCATTCTCAGGATTTATGGTGCTTTCAAAACAACTGGCAACTCGGAAAAAACAAGGTAGAATCATGATGACGTTATTAATCTTCAGGTCATACCTCTAGAAAGTTGCCGGATTTACAATTCCGAGTTGGATGACCGTTCAAAACGTATTTTCCCAGTCGTCTTGAACTCAATGAACTCAAGTTTTCGTAGTTCCGAGTTAACAGAGCAAAACAGGCAAGCCCCCCCCCCCCCAATTTAAAAAAAAATATTTTCTTGCTAAAAATGTGGGGCTCAAAACAGGTGGGGCAGGTGGCTCACAGGTTCCTGCATGTTTCCCTCGTTGCACCATGTCTTGTTGGTCATAAAGCAAAGCCCACCACCCTTGTTCTTGCCAGAGAGAGCCTGCTTCCTATCCGCTCGAAAAACTGTTAAACCCGCTGGCTGTTGTAACGCCCTGGCCATAGAGAGGGGTTTTTTGTTCTTTATTTTGGTTAGGCCAGGGTGTTACATTGGGTGGGCGTTCTATGTTCTTTTTCTATGTTTTTGTATTTCTTTGTTTTGGGCCGTGTGTGGATCCCAATCAGGCACAGCTGAAGTTCGTTGTTGTTGATTGGGAGTTACACATAAGTGCATGTTTTTCCGTTGGGTTTTTGTGGGTAATTGTTTCTGTCATTGTGTTTCACCTGACAAGACTGTTTGGCTGTCGGTTTTTTCTTGTTTTGTTTGTATAGTGTTCTTTCTAAATTAAATATGATGAACACTAACTCCGCTGCGTTTTGGTCCACTCTCTCTCACGGCAGTCGTTACAGCTGTATATAATCCGTTCGGATGTCAGAGGAAAGCCAAGATCTTATATCCCTCTGGAAGGAGATCCTCATTCGTCAAGTTTGTTCATTAAGGATTGAACATTGGCGAATAGTATGCTCGGAGGATGGGTTGCCAGGTGTCTTAATTAATCTCACTAAGATCCTTCCATGTCTGCCTCTCCATTGGCATCTTCGCTTCCTATTATCCGGCAGGACTCCCAAGCAGCTCGGCACCTCGTCGAAGAAGCTAGTCCATTGTTCTGCCGTCTCAGGGAATTCGGGAAGGTCGGGTGGACGGTGAGTTCCTAGCGATTCGTATTCCAATAGTTCTACCCGGGTGTGTGTAGTAATGCACGAAACAAACTAATTAAGAACTCTTCGCCATTATGGTGACACGTCACACTAATGCCAAGAGTACTAGACAAACAATCAGTATAATCAATAACTGTCTGACAGTGTATGTCAAAACTCAGCATCTGCCTTGGTAAAATCTCACTATAATTCTTCAGAACTTGAAACTAGAAAGACAAATCTGTAGGATGTATCAGGATCCTTAGAAAGGGCAACAATCAGGAAGTAACAGCCTTGTCACGACTCCAAAATAGTGATTGTTCCAATTGAAATGTATTTCTGTCCTACTTTTCTATTGTTCATCCCTATATCCAGTATCCACTTTGTGTCTATTCTTAGTTCTATTGTCTGTGGGATTACGGTGACGTTTTATTTTATCACTGCTACAGCACCTTCAGTGCCGTCGCCGCCAGGTAACTAGTGGTCATCCAGTGCAACGTGATCTACCTACTACTATCTAACACTGCTCTAACACTGCAACGCTATATATCTCCTACTTAGCTTTATGCTGGATGTGTACCCTACTTACTGGCACAGTGTTCACAGGATTACCTGGTGTTTTCCAGTGACAATCAAGGGTAATCTTGAAGTTGTCAGACTCTTTAGTCATTTACTGCAGCAATTGCTGATAATCAACAACCTTTTTTCATTTATTTGTCCTTGAATGTATCAGCCCATACACTGAATGTACAACACATTAGGAACACCTTCCTACTATTGAGTTGCACACCTTTTTGCACTCAAAATAGCCTCAATAATTCAGGGCATGGACTCTACAAGGTATCGAAAGTGTTCCACAGATATGCTGGCTCATGTTGATTCCAATGCTTCCCACAGTTGTGTGAAGTTGGCTGGATGTCCTTTGGGTGGTGAACCATTCTTGATACAAAAGGGAAACTGTTGAGCGTGAAAAACCCAGCAGAGTTGCAGTTCTTGACACACTTAAGCCGGTGTGCCTGGCACCTACTACAATACCCTGTTCAAAGGCACTTAAATCGTTTGTCTTGGCGATTCACCCTCTGAAAGGCACACATACACAATATTTGTCTCAATGCTTAAAAATCTTTCTTTAACCTGCCTCCCCCCTTCATATACACTGATTGAAGTGGATTTAATAAGTGACATCAATAAGGGATCATAGCTTTCACCTGGATTCACCTGGTCCAGTCTATGTCATGGAAACGACAGTTGTTCCTAATGTTTTGTACACTCAATGTATATTACCAAATTGTGAACTCTATGAGGCTTCCTGAGAAAATGAAGGCTAGCTAGATAATAGAGAAACTGTTAGTATACAGTACATCCACTAACAAAGAACATCTTGATCCACTATTCCAGTGGACTCCAGTGTCCCTGATGGGAGGATAAAGATAGAGGTAGAGAGGAGACAGCATGAGATGTGGCATGTGGTTGTTGTGGTTACAGTGGAACAGCTAAATAATCAATGTATTTGAAGTCAACCTGAACAGAAGTCATGTTATGTGAATTTTCACGCTAATCAGGTTAGGCTAAATTAGACCGGGTAGGAACACAACTGAAACAGCTGTTGCGTTTCCTATCAGGAAGGAGGGACCAATTTCGATAGAGCAACACACACATATGCATCCAATCAAATGA
This sequence comes from Salmo trutta, assembly GCF_901001165.1. Classification (NCBI taxonomy): domain Eukaryota; kingdom Metazoa; phylum Chordata; class Actinopteri; order Salmoniformes; family Salmonidae; genus Salmo; species Salmo trutta. The sequence continues at coordinate 35,958,286 of NC_042971.1, read as the reverse complement.
GGGGTCAAAGTTGAGGCTGCTAAGACCAATAAAACATCTGAGGTTGGAGATATCAATCTGGCAAAGGCAATATTAGTCAGATAAGAAGGATAAATGAGACCTTTCAAAGAGGAGAATGTGACAGCATGTCTCCACAGACCATTACAGTACCCCCTTGGGGATTGAGCTCAGCTCTGGATCCCCCCTCACCCCCAGGACTGGATCACTCCTTTATCTCATCCATCTCATTTAGACCAATCCTGTTTGGACCATGCTCCGTGGTGTTGCTCTCTGATCCACACCCAGCAGCTTCTACAACAAGGTTACCCAACTGGCGGCCCTCTGTGATTTTATTTGGCCCCCCAAACTTTCAGATTAGTTTTTTTTATATATACAGTGTATATATTCGTCTTCGGATGGGACGTTAAATGGGTGTCCTGACTCTCTGTAGTCAATAAAAGATCCCATGGCACTAATCGTAAGATTAGGGGTGTTAACCCCGGTGTCCTGGCTAAATTCCCAATCTGGCTCTCATACCATCATGGTCACCTAATCATCCCCAGCTTACAATTGGCTCATTTATCCCCCTCCTCTCCCCTGTAACTATTCCCCAGGTCGTTGCTGTAAATGAGAATGTGTTCTCAGTCAACTTACCTGGTAAAGTAAGGGATAAATAATATATGTAATATATATATTACATACATAGAAAAGTATGTGGACACGCCACCTTCAAATTAGTGGATTTGGCTATTGTAGCCACACCCATTGCTGACAGGTGTATAAAATCGAGCAAACAGTCATGCAATCTCCTTAGACAAACATTGGCAGTAGAATGGCCTTACTGAAGAGCTTGATGCCACATTACCAAAAAGTCAGTTCGTCAAATTTCTGCCCTGCTAGAGCTGTCCTGGTCAACTGTAAGTACTGTTATTGTGAAGGGGACACATCTAGGAGCAACAATGGCTCAGCTGCGAATTGATAGGACACACAAGCTCACAGAACGGGACCGCCGAGTGCTGAAGTGCGTAAAAATCGTCTGTCCTCGGTTGCAACATTCACTACCGAGTTCCAAACTGCCTCTGGAAGCAACGTCAGCACAAGAACTGTTCGTCGGGAGCTTCATGATATGGGTTTCCATGGCCGAGCAGCCACACACAAGCCTAAGATCACCATGCGCAATGCTAAGAGTCGGCTGGAGTTGTATAAAGCTCACTGCCATTGGACTCTGGAGGGATGAATCATGCTTCACCATCTGGCAGTCCAATGGACAAATCTGGGTTTGGCAGATACCAGGAGAACGCTAACTGCCCCAATGCATATTGCCAACTGTAATGTTTGGTGGAGGAGGAATAATGGTCTGGGGCTGCTTTTCATGGTTTCCCTTCAGTGAAGCTGAAGGGAAATCAATGCTACAGCACACAATGACATTCTAGACGATTCTGTGCTTCCAACTTTGTGGCAACAGTTTGGTGAAGGCCCTTTCTTGTTTCAGCTTGACAATGCCCCCGTGCACAAAGCGAGGTCCATATCAAATTAAATCCTAGAAAATGTTATTGGTCACACGGTTGACAGATGTTAATGCGAGTGCTGCGAAATGCTTGTGATTCTAGTTCTGACAGTGAAGTAATATCTAACAAGTAATCTAACAATTTCCTAACAGCTACCTAATACACACAAATCTAAAGGGGTGAATGAGAATATGTACATATAAATATATGGATGAGCGATGGCCGAGCGGCATAGGCAAGGTGCAATAGATGGTATAAAATACAGTATATACATACATATGCTATGAGTAATGTAAGATTTGTAGACATTATTAAAAAGTGGCATTATTTAAAGTTCCATTGTTTAAAGTGACTAGTGATCAATTTATTCAAGTGGCCAGTGGTTGAGTCTCAATGTAGGCAGCAATCTCTCTGAGTTAGTGATTTCTGTTTAGCAGTCTGATGTCCTTGAGATTGAAAAACTGTTTTTCAGTCTCTCGGTCCCAGCTTTGATGCACCTTTACTGACCTTGCCTTCTGGATGGTAGCGGTGTGAACAGGCAGTGGCTCGGGTGGTCGTTGCCCTTGACGATGTTTTTGGCACTCCTGTGACATCGGGTGGTGTAAGTGTCATGGAGGGCAGGTAGTTTGCGTTGTGCAGACCGCACCACCCTCTGGAGAGCCTTGCGGTTGTGGGCGGTGCAGTTGCCATACCAGGCTGTGATACAACCCGACAGGATGCTCTCGATTTTGCATCTGTAATAGTTTGTCAGAGTTTTGGGTGACAAGACAAATTTCTTCAGCCTCTTGAGGTTGAAGTGGCGCTGTTGCACCTTCTTCACCACACTGTCTGTGTGGGTGGACCATTTCAGTTTGTCTGTGAGGACCTTTAATGAAATGAGCCCTGGCCTCAACACCATCTAACACCTTTGGGATGAATTGGAACGCTGACTGCGAGAGTGGAGGCTGTTATAGCAGCAAAGGGTGAACCAACTCCATATTAATGCCCATGATTTAGGAATGAGATGTTCAACGAGCAGGTGTCCACATACTTTTGGTCATGTAGTGTATATAAACGGGACCAAAATATAAACGCAACATGCAACAACTTCTAAGATTTTACTGAGTTACAGTTCATATAAGGAAATCAGTCAATTTAAATGAATTCATTAGGCCCTAATCTACAGATTTCACATGACTGTGAATAAAGATATACCTCTGTTGGTCACAGATATATACACAGTGCATTCGGAAAGTATTCAGACTACATTACTTTTTACAAAAAAGTTTTGGATTGAATAAAAAAGGTCCTCATCAATCTTTACACAATATCCCATAATGACAAAGTGAAAACAGTTTTTTTTATAAATTTGCGCAAATTTATTACAAATAAAAAAACAGAAATACCTTATTTACGTAAGTATTCAAACCTTCGTTATGAGACTGAAAATTGAGCTCAGGTACATCCTGTTTCTATTGATCATCCTTAAGATGTTTCTATATCTTGATTGGACTCTACCTGTGGTAAATTCAACTGATTGGACATGATTTGGAAAGACAAACACCTGTCTATATAAGGTACCATAGTTTACAGTGAATGTCAGAGCAAAAACCAAGCCATGAGGTCGAAGGAATTGTCCTAGAGCTCCGAGACAGGATTGTGTCGAGGTACACATCTGGTGAAGGGTACCAAAACATTTCTGTAGCATTGAAGGTCCCCAAGAACACAATGGCCTCCATCATTCTTAAATGGAAGAAGTCTGGAACCACCAAGACTCTTCCTAGAGCTGGCTGCCCGGCCAAACTGAGCAATCAGGGGAGAAGGGCCTTGGTCTGGGAGGTGACCAAGAACCCAATGGTCACTCTGACAGAGCTCCAGAATTCCTTTGTGGAGATGGGAGAACTTTCCAGAAGGACAACCATCTCTGCAGCACTCCACCAATCAGGCCTTTATGGTAGAGTGACCAGACGGAAGCCACTCCTCAGTAAAAGGCACATGACAGCCTCCTTGGAGTTGGCCAAAAGGCACATAAAGGACTCTCAGACCATGAGAAACAAGATTCTCTGGTCTGACAAAACCAAGATTGAACACTTTGGCCTGAATGCCAATCGTCACGTCTGGAGGAAACCTGGCACCATCCCATGTTTTTCAGCGGTAAGAAGTGGGAGACTAGTCAGGATCGAGGGAAAGATAAAAGGAGCAAAGTACAGAGAGATCCTTGATGAAAACCTGCTCCAGACTGGATCGAAGGTTCATCTTCCAACAGGACAACGACCCTAAGCACACAGCCAAGACAAAGCAGGAGTGGCTTCGGGACAAGTCTCTGAATGTCCTTGATTGGCCCAGCCAGAGGCCGGACTTGAACCCGATCGAACATCTCTGGAGAGACCTGAAAATAGCTGTGCTGCGATATTCCCCATCCAATCTGACAGAGTTTGGAGGATCTGCAGAGAAGAATGGGAGAAACTCCCCAAATACAGGTGTGCCAAGCTTGTAGTGTCATACCCAAGAAGACTCAAGGCTGTAATCGCTGCCAAAGGTGCTTCAACAAAGTACTGAGTAAAGGGTCTGAATACTTGTAAATTTAATATACTTTTTTTATTAGTAATACATTTTCCAAAAATTCTAAAAACCTGTTTTTGCTTTGTCGATATGGGGTATTGTGTTTAGATTGATTTAATCCATTTTAGAATAAGGATGTAAAGTAACAAAATGTGGAAAAAGTCAAGATGTCTGATTACTTTCGAATGAGACACACACACACGCACGCACGCACGCACACGCGCACGCGCACAGACACATTCCAGGGTTTTTCTTTATTTTTACTATTTTCTACATTGTAGAATATTAGTGAACACATCAAAACTGTGAAATAACACATATGGAATCATGTCGTAACCAAAAAAGTGTTAAGACTTTTCAATGTAAATAAATTAATTAGGCCCTAATCTATGGATTTCACATGACTGGGCAGGAGCGCAGCCATGGGTGAGGCTGGGAGGGCATAGGCCTACCCACTTGGGAGCCAGGCCCACCCACTGGGGAGCCAGACCCAGCCAAACAATGTTTTTACCTACAAAAGGGCTTTATTAGAGACAGAAATACTCCAGGTTGCTGGTCTCATACAATCCCGCAGGTGAAAAAGCCGGATTTGGAGGTCCTGGGCTGGCTACATGTGGTTTGTGGTGTGAAGCCAGTTGGACATACTGCCAAATTCTGTAAAACAACGTTGGAGGCGGCTTATGGTAGAGAAATCAACATTCAATTCTTTGGCAGCAGCTCTTGTGGACATTCCTGCAGTCAGTATGCCAATTGCACAGTCCCTCAAAACTTGAGATATCTGTGGCATTGTGTTGTGTGACACACCTGTCAGGTGGATGGATTATCTTGGCAAAGAAGAAATATTCACTAACAGGGATGTATACACATTTGTGCAAAACATTTGACAGAAATAAGCTTTTTGTGCTCATGGAACATTTCGGTGATCTTTTATTTCAGCTCATGAAACCTGGGACCAACACTTTACATGTTGCGTTTATATTTTTGTTCAGTATGCATATATATATATATATATATATATAAAAATACAGATGAAGTCGGAAGTTCACATACACTTAGGTTGGAATCATTAAAACTCGTTTTTTAACCACTCCACAAATTTCTTGTTAACAAACTATAGTTTTGACAAGTCGGTTAGGACATCTACTTTGTGCATGACACAAGTAATTTTTCCAACAATTGTTTACAGACAGATTATTTCACTTATCATTCACTGTATCACAATTCCAGTGGGTCAGAAGTTCACATACACTAAGTTGACTGTGCCTTTAAACAGCTTGGAAAATTTTCCAGAAAATTATGTCATAGCTTTAGGAGCTTCTGATGGGCTAATTGACATAATTTGAGTCAATTGGAGGTGTACCTGTGGATGTATTTCAAGGACTACCTTCAAACGCAGTGCCTCTTTGCTTGACATCATGGGAAAATCTAAAGAAATCAGCCAAGACCTCAGCAAAAGACATTTAGACCTCCACAAGTCTGGTTCATCCTTGGGAGCAATTTCCAAATGCCTGAAGGCACCACGTTCATTTGTACAAACAATAGTACGCAAGTATAAACACCATGGGACCACACAGCCGTCATACCGCTCAGGAAGGAGAAGCATTCTGTCTCCTAGAGATGAACGTACTTTGGTGCGAAAAGTGCAAATCAATCCCAAAACAACAGCAAAGGACCTTGTGAAGATGCTGGAGGAAACAGAAACAAAAGTATCTATATCCACAGTAAAACAAGTCCTATATCGACATAACCTGAAAGGCCACTCAGCAAGGAAGAAGCCACTGCTCCAAAGCTGCCATTAAATTAAGCCAGACTACGGTTTGCAACTGCACATGGGGACAAAGATCGTACTTTTTGGAGAAATGTCCTCTAGTCTGACGAAACAAAAATAGAACTGATTGGCCATAATGAACATCGTTATGTTTGGAGAAAAAAGGGGGCGGCTTGCATGCCGAAGAACACCATCCCAACCGTGAAGCACGGGGATGGCAGCATCATGTTGTGGGGGTGCTTTGCTGCAGGAGCGTCAGGTGCACTTCACAAAATAGATGGCATCATGAGGAAGTAAAATTATGTGGATATATTGAAGCAACATCTCAAGACATCAGTCAGGAAGTTAAAGCTTGGTCGCAAATGGGTCTTCCAAATGGACAATGACCCCAAGCATACGTCCAAAGTTGTGGCAAAATGGCTTAAGGACAACAAAGTCAAGGTATTGGATTGGCCATCACAAAGCCCTGACCTCAATCCTATAGAAAATTTGTGGGTAGAACTGAAAAAGCGTGTGCGAGCAAGGGGGCCTACAAACCTGACTCAGTTACACCAGCTCTGTCAGGAGGAATGGGCCAGAATTCACCCAACTTATTGTGGGAAGCTTGTGGAAGGCTACCCGAAACCTTTGACCCAAGTTAAACAATTTAAAGGCAATGCTACCAAATACTAATTGAGTGTAAACTTTGGACCCACTGGGAATGTGATGAAAGAAATAAATCATTCTCTCTACTATTATTCTGACATTTCACATTCTTAAAATAAAGTGGTGATCCTAACTGACCTAAAACAGGGATTTTTTACTAGGATTAAATGTCAGGAATTGTGAAAAACTGAGTTTAAATGTATTTGGTGTGAATGAGAATCACATCCATTTTGATACGCGACAAACGTGATACTGTTTGACTATGATAAATTATTTTGATTAAAACTTCCTATGAATGTCAAATGAGGTTAAACATATTGATATGTACTATCATCTTTATTCTATTTCTTTGTAATAAGATAATGCTTAGTATTTACTGTAGTAGTTACACTGGTACATTAATAGTAGCTCGGTCTTGGCAGGCCTCAAAGAAGCATGATGTGCCACATAACAGTTGTGCATAAATAAACCAGCAGTAAGTCTAGAAGACGAAGACTGCTGTCGGCCATCCAAAGAAATAAAGGCACAATTTACGATCACTATGTGACCTGCTGCAGTTAGTACAACCCAATGTTAAACCACAACACTGGTAATTGATTCCTTTCAGACATCTCCCTAATCATCCCATAGACTGGGGCCTGGGTAGTCAGACCTTCCCGACAGCTACTCACATATGATAATGTTGGGCAGTAACCCCAAGAGGCCTCTCCTATACCCCTCAGTGATAAAGGTCCCCAGTGGTAGCCAAGCTGGGATTAAAGAGGCTTTATGCTTTGTGTTTGTCACAAGAACAACTCAGGCAGCTAATGATCGCTTCTTCATAAATCTCCCGCTGGTCTGCCTGGGACCTGGCTGACTCAGAGCTCTGTCTTGATCAGCCACATTCTCTCTAATCTCCAAACCATCCCGCCTCCTGTCCTGCTTGGACTCGGTTGAAGGATGGGTGCCGTTTAATGTCCCCTACCCCTCCACCCTTCCCTCCACCACTCCTGATCTCCTCCTGTTCTTCTCTGCTCAACAGTCAGTCAGAAGGGCAGCTCTGGTCCACTGTCTCACTGTTCTCTGCCCTCTGTAGGGGGGCAGAGGTCACCGCAGAGTGTGTGTGATTGGGTTAAGACGGCACAAGCTACAGTAATACAAAAACTGACAAAACAAGAGAACAATTTCTAATTTCTGTCCCAAAACCACTAGCATTAAGTATTGTAACTGTTGTTTTAAAGGGTGTGTTGTGGCTAGTCGCTGCACTTAAAATGTTCTCTGATAGTTTGGAATCACTCTTCCCCCTCTCTTCCCTTTCCCTGGTTAAAACATTGACTTTATTGTTATAATAACCATTGCAAAATAAATGTTCAGACAGGCAGTGTGTATGTGCTGCTTTGGAGGGCAGCACCATTCTAAGGCAGACAAAGGCAGGGCGGCTGGTAGCCCAGTGGTTAGAGCGTTGGGCCAGTAACCGAAAGGTTGCTAGATCGAATCCCCGAGCTGACAAGGTAAAGATTTGTCGTTCTGCCCCTGAATAAGGCAGTTAACCCACTGTTCCTAGGCCGTCATTGTGAATAAGAATTTGTTCTTAACTGACTTGCCTAGTTAGAGGCATTTTATTTAAAAAAAAACATTTGATTAGATGCATCAATCACTATTAGGAGGCCATCTGCCCATTGATACATACAGCCAATGAAAAGGGAACGTAACCCTGTTACGATTTAAGACAACGTTTATTCAACTTATCATGGAACGAGACACTCCTGACAGTGCACAAAGAAGTACATTTTGTCCAATAATGTCTGGCTATGTCTGTAGCAAGCCAAGCCGTTTCAATTTAGACCCCTGTTCTGTATCGGTAGGGATTCCATGGTAGGGGAAGACTGGAAACACATGTGGTTAGTGGAGCTTCAGGAGTTGCTGCTGCCTGCTTAGCAGATGGATGCTCTGATGCTCTGCTCTTAACGTGGGCCAGACCAGGGGCCAACAGAGGCCTTGCTTTCAACACCCATACCTGTTTGGCTTATCTTTAGGCCTTCTGGAGGATATGATGGAGAGGTGGGAGAGCCGAGGGCAGCCAGGACCAGAGGTAGTAGGGAAAAGAAGGAAAGGGAAGGCCCATGAGACTGCTGTAGGGTCTCCCAGGGAGACTAGCTGTCAATCACAGTTGGGAAAGGCTTTGACTTCTACACTCACACCTCACCTTGGATGTCAGTCGTCAGGCTTTGATGCCGACCCCCCCGTGTGAGACCACCAAATGCGGCCTGGTTTGGTATTTTCACGCTGTCGCTCAAGATACATTGCATGCTGTCTGTCTGTGGATGTACAGTAACGAGAATGGAAGATGTGTCCAGGAACAAGTCCACAAAGAAATACCCTCACATTGTTAAGACACTTCACTGGGGCTGTGATTGCTAAACCTATTTCCCACCTGCACTGCACTGGTGAAGAATCTGGGCAGGGGCAGAGCGTAGTGGGGGCAGGTTGAAAGGCGGGCAGAGCCGGGGGTGGGTACAGACTACAGGTGTGGAGCCCTCTGCTTTGTATTTCTGCATCTGTGAAAGTGTGGCCTCTTAATCCCAGGGAGATGTCTCCCTTTCAGTAGGGCTTTGCAGCATAACAGCAGAGGTAACTGGAGCTGATGCCCATGGCTGGGGCTGATATCTGGTACAGTAAATCACTGAATATAATAATATAAATTATGGAGGGCCTGCATGCTTCCCAGAGTTAACCTGAGCTCTGAAGTCACCTCTGATTGCAAAAACAACTCCCATAGTCTAATCTTTAAAGGTGTAGTCCACTGTGGTCCACAACGTTTCCCCACACGCTCCCTCCAGGGGATCATTAAAGGTGCAGTGGTCCATTAGGTTCTCACACACACTCCTCTACATGTTCCTGTTTTGGAGGCTCTGTCTGTCTACCATAATCAGTTTCCTGGTAACCTCTCGGTTGCCATAGTTACGCATGCCATTGTGGTTTGTCAACAACAGGTCTGTTTGTCTGCTCTCTGTGGACAGAATGTGTTGTTGTAAAACATGATGAATGTAGATAAGTTGCCCGGGCTGTCAGTTATGGATAGCATGAATCCATTGAGTCGGAGTGGATGTCATTGGCATGCCTATTGCATAATGTTAACCCATCCTGTTATGTCAGGACCACAATGTATGTCTTTTAGCCCTTCATTTCTACTAGAACAAAAGTTAACCCATCCTGTTTTGCTGGTACGAAGAAGGCTACATCTCTCATTATCATATTTGTGTCAGAAGTAATTCCCCAGTTTAAGCCGTATCTCTCGATATGATTGCTTCCCCAAGATGTACAAAGAGGAAGTGCTATAACTAACACCAAAAAAGAGAGCAAAATGTTTCCAGAAGATCTAGATTACAAACACACATTTCATCGTCCATTATCCCTATCAAAGGCAGCTGTGAGGACATTCTATGGAATACAGTAATAGCCTACTATCAAACATCTTTACTGAAAACAACAATGATATAATAGCATCCTACCGAGAACTAGTAATTCTTTGCGCCGATAATCCGATAAACGATACAGTATGATATGTCAACGCTCACATCTCTGCAGACTTTCATACTGTGTTGGATTTCAGTGTAAAACCGGCAATAAGAGTGACGTTAATGGCGTAATAGTACTATTTTATGATTAAAGGAAGGACAAATAATATCAATGTCAAGGGCTTCTAATGGACCACTGATGTCACAAGGACAGCATTAAACCCAGGAATGTTGTAGAATGTTATAGGTTTCATTTACAACCTTGAGATTTTACATGGCTCCTAAACAAAAGCGTTGCATTCTTTATGGTGGAGTAAAAATAAAAACATGACAATGGGAGAAGGAGGAATCCCAGCCATACAATAAGAGCAGGTCAGACTCCCTGTCTATACATTAGAAAGGAGGATGTGGGAATCTTGTCTGCGACTAGCTGTGATTGGCACATCTTTCAGCAGTGAGAGACAGGCCTGTCCTTTAAAGAGGAGCCACATAGTGACAGACAGGAGCAAGTATTTCTCATTACTCTTCAAAAGGCTGAAAACTCCTTTCTTCCCTTATTTTGTTTCATTACATCGGGGGTGTCTTTCCATCTCTCTCTCACTCTCTTTCCATCTCTCTCTCTCTTTCCATCTTTGTACCACGGAGGCCCTGACTGCTGGCTCGTTCCCATTATGCAATGATACTGAATTTCATAAGTTCTTGAATAACAACAATTTGTCGGGGTTCGTCTCTCTGAAAATTGGTCAGAGAAGTGAGGGTGAACATAACGTAAGGAATGAGTGGTGTTTGCCAGAACGGCCGCAGAGCAGAGCTGGAGCCAAGGAGTAGATCGTTGGAAGGGTCCTGAGTTACAGAGCCATGGCATGTTCCTCCCCCTGATGGAAACTAGGCCATAAGGGCCTAGAGATTGACATGGAATGCATGGAACACAGCAACTTCTCTCAACCTCTCTAGCACCCAACAGAGGGTGTGTAGCATGTGTGTGTGTGTACGGGGGGGGGGTGGCAAATAATGAATATATGATTGATATAAATGAGGGAAAATACAACAAGGCTTTCATACAGACTGCCATGAAAGTTGCAACTGAAGGGTAACAATGTGGATTACACAACTTTCCTTTGCTTGCTCAAATGCCTTGTAAAATACTCTGTACATTGAAGATCACAGGATTCTCTTTGCTGGATGCTTAGTGAGCCTAAAATGTACTGTTATGCACCATTACTCAAAGCTGAATCAATACAATACAAAATGATATGTTTCCTTCCATCTCTAGGTCTGATGTACTAGATTTGATCCAAGATGTTTATGTATTCTGCAGAGTGCCCAAATTCAGCAGGAAGCAAATGAATGGAAACAATCCACAGAAAACATGACAACTAAGGAAGAATGGAGGGAAAAGGGCACTAGGCTAAAGGACAAACGGCAGGCAGAAAACTGCTACGTCGGGCCTGGCTGACACTGAAATGATTATGTTGGAAGAGGATGACCAATGAATGAGCTGTAATGTGAGCCTGATGAACCTCACATAATTAAATAGAACAGTATTTTAGTGTAAATCAAATATGTCTATAAATATATTATATTTTGCGGACCCTGGCTCCTACATAGCATGTTTCCCTTCATAAGACCACAAGCCTGATCTGATTGGGTGCCTGAGATCTGTTAACGGAGCCCTTTCAGATCTAACTGCACTCTGCGGCATAGCGGATACTGGCTGAACACCATGTGGAAGCTGAAAACTCTGGGCTGCCTGTATCTGCTTAATTTGTGTGTGCATTGAGAACGCCGATGAAGACATTAGCGATGACAATGTTTCTTCAGTTATCTACTTAAGTCTCAATCTCTTCTTTTAAAGCAGCAGTGGCATCTCAAATAATACAGCAAGCTTTCAGAGTTGCAGGTTGAATACAGAGAGTATGTCCCAGGATGACTTGGCCACAGAATTGTTTTCACGGAGACGTTTGACAAGTCTGAAAGAACACCAGAGAGTTTTGTAAGAAATTAAGCTGACACATTGATGAATGGTTTGCTGAAAATAATAACCCCAGATACATACCTAAAACCAACTGTCGGATTCGGCCATCTAGGGCGGTCCACCGCTGCCCATAGGTATGCATAGCAATCGGGAGCTCAGAGGCGAAAAATGTCACCACAGATTTAACAGAAGAAGAATAGAAAAAAAAACTGGGTGAAAAGTTATCCAGGCTGATACATCTGCACATAATGTACTGTACTTCAGAGGGCCCTGTTTGATTCAGTCAGTGTTTCAATTGAGCTATTGCCTCTGATATCAAAGCATCACTGCAGGATGGAAGCCATTCTCGCCTTCATAGTGAACAGCCTTTATACTCTGACAAACAGCCCACAGAACAGAGTAAATCTACTAGTATGAGTCCTGTGGTCAGGAATGGCTTCTGATCTAAAGGCTTCAATACACCTGGGCAACATGACGAGACAATTAACAGTGAGACAACCTCCTGGGTCTTCTTATATAATGGTACAACCGTCTTCTCTGGTAAAATTTAAGATTGGCTTCTCAATACATCCTTGCTGACAGTGTTCACGTGTCTCATTAAAAGATGAGCTCCGATTATCAACAACCAGGTGTTAAGGCACAGAACCACAACGGAACAGGATTGTCACGGTATGAGTCAACATTCAGATTCTAATCAGAGTCAAGTCAGGTTCGAATCGGCCAAATGTCTGCAGACCTCTAGAGGAACAGTTGGGCCTAGGGGAGAGGCTGACCAGATAACAGTTGTAACTGCTTTGTCTAAGCAGCTGAGGAACTCTGCAGTAAAACAGAAAACAGGGGCTTTAGAATGTTGATAGACACTTACAAAGGACATATGAGTGGGTTTAGATGGCTGAAAGTGTCAACATACTGTAGCTGCCCCTCCTCTCTCCATGTATCTTTTAACAGAACTTTTGCAGTAGGTCTACTAATCCTCCCAGTCAGGTCTGCTGCCTGCTAAATGTATCTGGATATACATGGCTGGAAGAGCACCTGTCAACGTACAGCTGCCCTCTCCTCTCCTCATGCATATTCTATCAGAATTGATAAAAAGGTCTATAGGGTGCCAATGTTGTGAAGAGTAGTATGGTGAGAGGATGGTCACTCATCCTACCAGTCACAATGTACACATCATCTACTAATGCATGGCTGTCCCTCAAAGGGAAAATAAAGAATGAATGAGTCCAAGACTACACATTTTACAGAAACACATGTAGCCATATTATGTTGCTGTTCAACCAACTGATCAACCAGTAAAAAATTGGATCTTTCCTTTAGTGTAGTGAGAGGGCTTTCGCAATATTGTTATCTATTGTTAGCGAAGGGGACTGCTGTTAAAAAACGTATTGTGTGCTTGGGGAGTATTCCCCTCTCCCCATCCATGTCGGGTGTCAGCTACACCATTCATAGCTTGTAAAGGTAATTATAGAACGCCACAAAGTGTTCAAGTGCTAATTTAACACACCGTGTTCATATGAGCTTGTTAGCTCGCTTCTCAGTGCGCTGACGTCAGCCCTAAGCGATTGTGCCCTATGGTTTTCATTTCACAAAAGCCCAAAAAGGAACCGTCATGGTCACTGCGATGTTATTCTTTGCCCAGTATATTCCACTGACATCTCTCCAATCCCAATATTGATATCTCTCCAGTGAAATCAGTTCCACACAAATGCGTTTCATGAGGCTCAACATGTGGCTGTGGAGAGAAGAGAGTCAGCCCCATAAAAGTCAGGTTTGTGGAGAGAGGGAAATATTTGGGCTTTTAAAAGAAAACACTGGAGGGGTGTTTTTTAGGAACGAGGCGTTACTACTGGAGAGATTGGGGAACGCCAGGCCAGGCCGGAAGATTCCAGGCAGATGGACCAGACTGGATTGGGCGGCTGAGATGGTTGAAACGACTGGGCTGCAATGCAGCGTGGCATGGCCTGGACATGATCTCACAGTCCACAGTCACAGGACCAGAGCCCATGAGAGGAGAGTAGAGGAGACCAGGCTGGGATATGACACGCCATGGCTCAGCCATTTCTCATTCAGACATGGGGACCAGAGCAGAGCGGTTTCCCTCCATGCTCGTAACCTATTCCCCTTATCCTTGTATTATGACTATAATCCAGCTATAAAGAATTATGGTCACAGTATGAGGTCTCTGCTCACTAATGAATTAAAAACTCCACTTCCCTCTCTCTCTCTCTCTCTCTCTGTTGACTTAAACCCACACTGTTGAACACGTGCCAGATCCGATTTTTGACTCAAGCTCGTCTCATTCTCATCACCTCTCATGAGCCTTAAATGGACTGTTGATGGGGCGAGGCGAGTAGCATTACTCATACAATCACTACACACACTCATACAGTAGGCTACACTCTGCCTGCATTGCATTGAACTCAATGACAGTGAAATAATGCTGCTGGAATGGAGTTTTCTATAGATGGTCCCACAACTTGCCGTTGTTTTTAATAAGGCAAGGTGCTGTGTGTGTGTTGGTAATGTATGTGTAGGAAACACCCTGGTGGGAAGGAGTATTCTCTTATTAATCCATATATAGACACACATACATACAAACTCTCACTCACTCGCAGCTATAAAGCTGGGGGCTCAATCACACTGCGAGCTGTGCACTGATTTGGCCGGTGTGTATTTTGCGAGGTGGCGCTGATGGGGAACAGGCCAGCAGGCCTGACACAATGGCCATTATGAACTCTCAAGCTGTGCACCGCGTCTCACACATACCGAGATGGGTTTACGCATGGGAGCATAGAATGAATAAGGCCTGCTCACTCTCCCGATAAAGATTTCTACATTACTGAGTAGAGGCCTTTGCTGTATGCATACCAAATTCCCCCTGAAACAGAGCATAGACCTGTACATATATACACCATATCACAACTCCTTACCTGGGTTTCTAAGGCGACAGGTGACATCATCTCTCTCTCTGCTGTCGCTGTGATTGGCTGAGGTGGCACTCCCAGCAGGCAGTGGGGCTGTGGCTGTGTTCCATCCCAGGACTCAGAGTCTAAGGCACCTGTACAGGATTAGGGCTGAGAAGACAGACACAGTGCACAGAGAGAGAGAGAGCTTATAGGATTGTGGAAGCAGGAAACAGCCTTATGTAGACCTGGAGATTGAAAAAACTCAGGGACAGACATAGTGCTTGCATTAGTGCAATAAACTATAAACCATGAAAGGTACAATAAAAGGTTACAAATAAAATAGATGAGTTGAATGTACAATGTAAAAAAGACAGTTCCGCATTATAGCTGTGTTTGGTATTAAACAAATATAAAATATAAACTAATGCAAAGCCTACGTAAATCTGGTCCTGAGTGTCTGCGTTGAAGGACAGTGAACCTCCGTGACACTGAAGGATTTATCATTTAAGCCTCATTTGATCTGATCCTTGTCAAGGACTACACCCACTGGGCACGACACGTCATTTCAATGTGGAAATTTGGGTAATATTTGGCTGAGATGTTGATCAATGAGATTTCAACCTTTATTCACCCACTCAAAAAGACAACCAGAAGTTTGTTGAATTCCCAATGTGTTATTACTGTGCCTTCAACCATTTAAAAAACAACAAAGTTCAAATGGGAACACAATGTCAGATATTTGTATTTATGCAACAACTTAATGTGGTATCACTGTGCTTAATCTAATAGCACAACCACATGACCTGGATTGCAGTTGAGATTACATTAAAAGTACATAGTGCAAGTGATGAATGCAGTTCAAGATTCTGCACAGATTATTATAGCAATTGTGAAGATCTCCACAGTTGCAACCTTTGCATGCTATCTTGAATACACTTTCTATGATTACATAAGAAGGCATTTATAGTTACAGTAGGTTAACCTCACAATGTGGTCCGGGATGTGTTACTAATTTTAAGGTTGAATAAATACTGTTACATCAGATTGGAAACTTTAGGCTATTTACTGTATTACAAAAGTATTATTGAATTGTATTTGGTTGACAATGCAACCAAATATCAACATTTGAAGGATATGCATATTTTGTTTGTCTTAAATTACAGTTTGTCTACAAATTAACAATTGATATGTTAGTGTAACCGATGTGAAATGGCTAGTTAGTTAGCGGTGGTGCGCGCTAATAGCTTTTCAATCAGCAACGTCACTCGCTCAGACTTGAAGTAGGATTTCCCCTTGCGTTGCAAGGCTTTTGTGGCGCGATGGGTAACGATGCTTCGTGGGTGTCAGCTGTTGATGTGTGCAAGGGTCCCTGGTTCGAGCCCAGGTTGGGGCGAAGAGAGGGACGGAACCTACACTGTTAAGTTAAAGTTAAAGAATAGGATGGAGACGTGAATCCAACATATCAATTAGTCATTTGTAGACAAACTGGAATTAAAGGCAGATTAACATCAGTGGCACAGATGGAACTATCCAAGCAGAAGATACATCTTTCAAAGGTTGATATTTGGTTGTGTTGACAATTAATATTAATATCTAAGGACTAATTCTAATCAAATTTGATTTAGTCCTATTCTTTAACTTGATTTTTGGTTGAGATGGAGACTTGAATGCAACATATCAAATATTAATTTGTAGACAAATTTCAAGTCAACCAAAGCTTGAAACCCTAGGCTTTTTACTGGAAACAAGTACTGCTGATGACTATGCAAATGCTATATTGGCCTAAATAATATAATTGATGATATATGAGTTATAAAGTATGGTTACATTTAATTTTAAAACCTACCCTTCGGAATGACAGTGATTATATTGAGTAATTAAGAGATCTCTCAATAATCACTCTCATGATAACACATTGGTAGTAGTTAAAAATATTAATGCTGCGCAGGGCTAGGCTTGGTTAAAACCCTGGATGAGCTGTAGATAGATCAACTCTAGTAGAAGGTGCTGCCCAACCTATAGTGTTTTTCTGATAGTGGATATAACGTTGAAGATCTGAAATTTTTCCAAAGGTACAAATTCAACAGCCTTGTGAATGTTGACCTGTTAAAAGGTCTTGCTCACATCAGCTACGGAGAGCGTGATCACACAGTCATCTGGAACAGCTGGTGCTCTCATGCATGCTTCAGTGTTGCTTGCCTCGAAGCGAGCATAAAAGGCATTTCGCTTGTCTGGTACGCTCGTGTCACTGGTCAGCTCATGGCTGGGTTTCCCTTTGAAGTCTGTAATAGTTTGCAAGCCCTGCCACATCCAACGAGCGTCAGAGCCAGTGTAGTAGGATTCAATCTTAGTCCTGTATTGACGCTTTGCCTGTTTGATTGTTTGTCTGAAGGTATAGCGGGATTTCTTATAAGTGTCTGGATTAGTGTCCCGCTCCTTGAATGTGGCATCTCTAGCCTTTTGCCCGGTGCCGATGTTTTTTTTATTTCACCTTTATTTAACCAGGTAGGCTAGTTGAGAACAAGTTCTCATTTACAACTGCGACCTGGCCAAGATAAAGCAAAGCAGTTCGACACATACAACAACACAGTTACACATGGAATAAACAAACATACAGTCAATAATACAGTAGAAAAAGTCTATATATAATGTTGTCTGTAATCCATCGACATACCTCACAGATGGATTTGGCTCCCAGAATGTATGGCACAAGTGAATCCAGTGGTTTGTAACCCAATTTGAGCAAGCCAATGCAGCTCTTTGAGTTGGGATATTAGGTTACTCAGGCTATTGGGTTATCTCCTACAGTGGTAACCAAAGGCCTCAAACAGGCAGGATAGACTCATTGCATAACAAATGCCCCAGGAAATGCTGCTGCATTTTCTTGTCAGGCATGTAACTTGTTAAAAGAACATGCTGTTATAATATCACACACAAGATGACAAGAGGACATTATTTGTTGGCCATGCTGTTTGTCAGGATGGAGTGGACCAGAAGTACATGGCACAACTGGCTGAGGATAACCTCAGTATAGGACAGGGACATGACTTGGGTTGTACAAAATGGAGGGAACTCATTGTCGTCTAGTTCCTTAATGCCCTAAACACTAAATATAGAATAAAGAGAAGGAAGGTGGGTAGAGGTATACTGTTTCAGTATGAAGTCAGGTCTTGAATTGTTAACCAAATCATAGAGATATAGGAGATGGGAGGGAAATGTAAAACTGCCTGAGGTCTTAATGCACCTCCACAGTGCCATGTCTCTAGAACAAGCCCTCTACTCTTATCCTCCTCCTCTTTCTGGTCATTTAACTCAATTAGAGATGAAAGGCTTTCTAAGAACAAGCAGGCATTACCTGGAAGCTCCTCCCTCCACACTGAAACCATCCAATAGGCTGAAGGAATGTCAATTTAGTTAATATGTGACAACAGTCCTTTCATTTGCTTTTCGTTCCTTCTTAAAAATACTTTTATGGCATCATTATGAAGGTATGTCAGCTATGGAGAAGACAAACACTGATGTATTTTATGCTGTGGTGAGGATGTCTAGAATGGTTGGAAATGAAGGCGCTTACTGGTCGTCTCTTCACTTCACAGCTGCAACCAACCGCTATCTGGTAGCTATGATGATACCGTTACCTAATAAAGACAAATCTAATCAGTGGAGGCTGCTGAGGGGAGGACGGCTCGTAAAAATGGCTGAAATGGAGTCAATGGAATGGTATCAAACATGTGGTTTCCATGTGGTTGATACCACTCCATTGACTCCATTCCAGCCATTACTATAAGCCGTCCTCCCCTCAGCAGCCTCCACTGATCTACATGGCTTTACAGACCATTCTGAAGACACCTGGCTACTGAAACACAAAGTTAATAAAGCGTGGTCTCCATTTCAGTTAAAGCGAAAGGTAGAGGTTTGGACATCTGGTGATTAAATAAAATAAACTGAGATTAAGAAAAATGTAATCTATGAAGCAGATTGAGTAGTCTTCCGTTTATAATGAGTGTTTGCAGCTTGAATTCTAGCTAATGAGGTATGTGTGTGTCATCCAGAAGGGGGGCTGAAGGGGAGCCAGAGGACAGGGGCTGGGGACTAGACCGCCTGGCCTGACTGCAGCATTAGCCTGCTGACAGAACTACACCTCACTCATTCATTTACACTCAAACATACACTCACAAGCACATCATCCCTGACTCGATATGTCTATTTACATAATGCACACACCCACACAACAACATGTGGACACACAGACCCATAGGTCTCTTGTGCAAAAGAGATTTGACCACAGTTGGCCTCAGGGATGGCTAACCCTGGAAATTCCTTTGGTCTCTACTGAGTTAGGTAAATCAGCTTTTAGTTTTCTTGCACCTTCCTTGTGGAACAATCTTCAAAATGTTCTTAAATTATGTTTTGGTGCATCTAGGGCAATTCAGAAAGTTGATTGAGGACCTTATTACTGATGAATGTGTTTGTTTTTTATGATCGTGTTTTTCTTTCTGGTTGCATTTTGTATTTATTTCGATATGTGTATTTTATGTAATTTAGGGCTCATCTGTAAAAGAGACCTTGGTCTCAGTATGACTCCCTGATTAAATAAAGGTAAAATCAATAAAAAAAATCTCAGCGAGACTTACCTGGATAGCATGGTCCCAGATCTGTTTGTGCCATCATCCTACTACTTATCATGCCAAACAGGTCTGAAACCAGGCTATAACCTGGATAAATACAGGTTAAATAAAATGCAAACACACATGCCCATTCACACTTCCGAAACAAACACAGGTAGACCAGTATACAGGGGGCTACATACATCCATGTTATTGGACTGAAAGTCTTTAATAATAAACACTCTCCATACAAAACTATACAGTTGAAGTCGGAAGTTTACATACACTTAGGTTGGAGTCATTAAAACTCGCTTTTTCAACTACTCCACAAATTTCTTGTTAACAAACTATAGTTTTGGCAAGTCGGTTAGGACATCTACTTTGTGCATGACACAAAGTAGTAATTTTTCCAACAATTGCTTACAGACAGATTATTTTCCTTATAATCACTGTATCACAATTCCAGTGGGTCCGAAGTTTACATACACTAAGTTGACAGCTTGGAAAATTCCCCAAAATTATGTCATGGCTTTAGAAGCTGCTAATTGACATCATTTGAGTCAATTGGAGGTGCACTTATGGAAGTATTTCAAGGCCTACCTTCAAACCCAGTGGCTCTTTGCTTGACATCATGGGAAATCTAAAGAAATCAGCCAAGACATCAGAAAATAAAATGTAGACCTCCACAAGTCTGGTTCATCCTTGGGAGCAATTTCCAAACACCTGAAGGTACCACGTTCATCTGTACAAACAATAGTACGCAAGTATAAACACCATGGGACCACGCAGCCGTCATACCGCTCAGGAAGGAGACGTGTTCTGTCTCCTAGAGATGAACGTACTTTGTTGCGTAAAGTGCAAATCAATCCCATAACAACAGCAAAAGACCTTGTGAAGATGCTGGGAAACGGAAACAAAAGTAAGTATATCCACAGTAAAACGAGTCCTATATCCACATAACCTGAAAGGCCGCTCAGCAAGGAAGAAGCCACTGCTCCAAAACCACCATAAAAAAAATATTGTACTTTTTGGAGAAATGTCCTCTGGTCTGATGAAACAAAAATAGAACTGTTTGGCCATAATGACCATCGCTATGTTTGGATGAAAAAGGGGGAGGCTTGCAAGCCGAAGACAGGGAATTTTTACTAGGATTAAATGTCAGGAATTGTGAAAAACTGAGTTTAAATGTATTTGGCTAAGGTGTATGTCAACTTCCGACTTCAACTGTATGTACAAGGTCACATACTGTATAGAATTTTATGGAAATAATCTACTATGGTTCAATCTCTCATCATAAATACAATACATTTCAACAGTCATCCACCACAGTACTTGATCATAATAGAAAACATCAGTTGACCATATCAGCTTCTGTCTACAGAGATCTCTGTGGTCCTTTCCCAGAGCAATACACAGGGGACACAGTTAGACCCAAATTGTATGTAAGTATTTTAAAGATTTGAACAAAGGTCTGATGACTGTTCTAATACTTTACAATGTTATCAATGACTGACTGACTGCCTACGAGGGAAAAGAATAAAACATGAATTCCTTTAAAACAAAAACTCACTGAGACATTATAAATAACGCACATTGCCAATGGACACCAGTGCAAGAAAACAAAGTAGTTCAACAGGGAAATGTAAGAAAAATTGTAAGAAAACAAAAAAACAAGAGGACTAACATTTAAAAGGTGGATAGTACATGTCTCATTAACATGTAAGGCCTGAGTGAGACATTCCAATAGCATACAGTACACATAGGTTTGCACATTTTGAGGAATATTCAGAGGTGAAAACTTTCCGTGGGAATTAACGGGAATATATGGGAATTAACGGAAATATATGCAAATTAATATTAATACCATTTAAATGTAGATGTTTTTTTTTGCATTGGATATATTTAACATATCATATGGAGACAGAAACATAAACCTTTTACCTTATCATAAGTAGACACAATTGCAAATGATTAAATCCTTCCAACAAAATTTAAAAAAACAATTTAGTAACAAAATTAACTTTAATAAAATGAGTCTACTCTTCACATGGGATGATTTCACTGAACAACAAAAGAAAGGGAATATTGAATGATCCCCAATGATCCATCGCATCTCCCAAAAACATTTTCAACATACATCTGTAAAATGATAGTCTAGAAACTAAAGCTTTGGTTGTCTTCCTCTCAGGCTTCCATGTCTTCTCCCTGGACCTCCTCAATGTCCACCTCTTGAACATCAGACTCTGAGGCCTCATCTTCACTGTCACTTTCCAACCTTGTTGAGGATGGCCTGTTGTCAGGCTCAAAAAGCCTCAAATTTGCCCGGATGGCCACCAATTTTTCAACCAATTGGTCAGCCTGTTGTGTGCTTTGGTGGTTGTGGGTTCCCAAACAAGGACCAGTTGCGCTCTGAGGCGGCTGACGTTGGTGGGATTTGGAGGGGAAAGAGCCTCAGATCCACAAAGTCCCTTCCACCAGGTGGCTGATGAGATATGTTGGCACGACTGCCATATTGCATCTCCATCCCAAAGCCCTTGCTTGGAAGTGTACTTCACCAGAATGCCAAGAACCTTGCCCTCATCCAGACCACAGTGGTGAAACACGGTAGTGATGACACCATAGGCCTTATTGATCTCTGCACCAGAAAGGGTGCTCTTGCCAGCATACTTGGGGGTCCAACATGTACGTTGAGGCGTGTATGGGCTTCAGGCAGAAGTCTTCACACATTTTGATGTATTTCAGAACTGCAGTTTCCTCTGCTTGGAGCAACAGTGAAGTGGGCAGGGCAGTACGGATTTATTCTCTTACATCTGCAAGCAGAGTCTGAACATCACACAGGATGGCATTGTCTCCCTTAATCCGTGCAATGGCTACTGCTATAGGTTTCAGGAGTTTCAGGCTGCTTACCACTCTCTCCCAAAATGCATCATCCAGGAGGATCCTGTTGATGGGGCTGTCCATATCGGCAGACTGTGATATGGCCATTTCTTGGAGAGACTACTTCCCCTCCAGGAGACTGTCAAACATGATGACAACACCACCCCAATGGGTGTTGCTGGGCAGCTTCAATCTGGTGCTCTTATTCTTCTCACTTTGCTTGGTGAGGTAGGTTGCTGCTCTAACTTGATGACCCTTCACATACCTAACCATTTCCTTGGATCTCTTGTAGAGTGTATCCATTGTTTTCAGTGCCATGAGGAGCAGATTCAATGCATGAGCAGCACAGCCAATGGATGTGATGTGAGGGTAGGGACTCCTCCACTTTAGACCAAGCAGCCTTCGTGTTCGCAGCATTGTCTGTCACCAGTGCAAATATCTTCTGTTGTCTAAGGTCATTGATGACTGCCTTCAGCTCATCTGCAATGTAGAGACCAGTGTGTCTGTTGTCCCTTGTGTCTGTGCTCTTGTAGAATACTGGTTGAGGGGTGGAGATAATGTAGTTAATTATTCCTTGCCCACGAACATTCGACCACCCATCAGAGATGATTGCAATACAGTCTGCTTTCTCTATGGTTTGCTTGACCTTCACTTGAACTCTGTTGAACTCTGCATCCAGCAAATGAGTAGATAAAGCATGTCTGGTTGGAGGGGTGTATGCTGGGCGAAGAACATTCAGAAATATCTTCCGATACACATTGCCTGTGAGCATCAGAGGTGAACCAGTTGAATACACAGCTCGAGCAAGACATTCATCAGCATTTCTCTGACTACGTTCCTCCATTGAGTCAAAAACTTCTGATTCCAGGAGGTCCATGAGCTGTTGCTATTGATAAGGTGTCTGATTCATAATTTTCACCTCGAATAGAACTAGATGGAATTTTGTCAAAGGTTGCTTGTTGTGAACGTTGAGGGAACTTTATGCACTTGGCCAGATGATTCTGCATCTTTGCTGCATTCTTCACATATGATTTGGCACAGTATTTG
This sequence comes from Salmo trutta, assembly GCF_901001165.1. Lineage (NCBI taxonomy): Eukaryota > Metazoa > Chordata > Actinopteri > Salmoniformes > Salmonidae > Salmo > Salmo trutta. The sequence goes on along the minus strand of NC_042971.1, from coordinate 35,934,936 downwards.
CAAATGTACACAGCTTTTCCTTCTACATTAGCTGCAGTGAAATGTCTCCACCCATCAGATAGTGCCCGTGGCATTTTCCTGTAAAGATTAGTGAAAAAATTGTAAAAAAAAAACCAAATACAATTCTGTGTACAGATAAATAGTTAAGCAGTTCGATCAAACAACTTCTTTGTAAGATACATGTTTTACAATGAAACATATATGGAAACAGGTGAATTAATACTCCTCAGTTAGCAGGTTCAAACAAGCTAAAACCCACATGGTAGCAAAAACTAACTAGCAGAAATTGTTAACAAGTTAGAAATTATTTAAGCACACTTTGCTGTAGGCTATTATTTTCTAGTTAACAAAGAATCATGTATGTCATATAAAATATATTCACCCCACCCAGTATTGTAATCAAAACTTACCAGAAAACATGTAGTCCTTGGCTCAGACAGTGTAGTAGTGTGGGCTCAATAGCATCTCATTAGTGTGCAAGATCTTGAGAATCAGCTATACATGTGATGGAAGAGTGCACTGTGCATGCAGAGGGTTGCAATTCCATTGAACTGGGAATAGTTTAACCAAAATATGCCACAAGACCTAGAATTGCCATATGTGTATCCCACAAAAAAGGTTCACTGTTATAAGCTAACTTTTTGATGAATTTAGGCAAAATTCCCCAAATTCCAGGGCTTAATTCCCCATGGAAAATTCCAGAAAAAATTCCAGAAATTTACCGGAAAGTTTCCGACCCTTTGCAACCCTAAGTACACACCAGAAATGTTTTTGGTCTATTGAATAATATGTGAATTATTGGACTTTATATTAATACTTATATTAATGGGGCTTATTAAAATAGTAAAAAAAGAAAAAAAACAGGTATGGAGAGGACAGAGAAATTGCACTGTATCCCTGCCAGCTCAAGCCTCCCTCCCACATGTCATGGTCGCTTAGGATAGAGACAGGGTAGCCCTGTCCAATGGCTGTTGGACCTGGAGGTGCAGGTCGTAACAGTAATGGAGTATCTGATTGGGCCAAAGGTCTAAGCTGCCCTGGCCTTGTGACTGGTAGGTGGCAAGAGGTCAGAGGTCATAGGTGGGATAGGTCTTTGCTGTACCTCCTTTCCTCTGTCAGCCATGCTGGAGACCCTGGCTCTGTTCAAATTCATTTCTCCTTCCCTTGAAGTCATTACTGACAGGTACAAGGACTGGACAGGTACAAGTGAAGACTCTATAGCTTTCATCAAGCCACTTATGTTAGACTACTGGTTACTTCAAGGAAGGGAGGAAGGATACATTTTGTGTGTTTAAAGGTGGTTACAACACAAACACCTTCTCCCTCCCACAGCACTGCCATGCATCCTGAAAAAAGAAAGCTGCGGAAGTGTTTCAACCACAAACATTTGCTTTATTTAATTTCAAAGGATTATAGAAATCAGAGGAGGCTGGTAAGAACAGCTATAGGAGGACAGGCTCATTGTCATGGCTGCAATGGAAAAAATGGAACGGCGTGAAACGTGGTTTCCATATGTTGGATGTGTTTGACTCCGTACCATGAATTCCATTCCAGTCATTACAATGAGCCTGTCCTCCTATAGCGCCTCTCACCAGCCTCCTCTGATATACATGTTTTTCGAGAAGAAGTGCAAATTGGTCACATTCCAGATACCGTAGCTCCTATGTTTGATTTCTATTGATGCATGGAGAGAGGGAGAGTGACACACACCAAAACACACAGGACCCCCCCTCCTCTCCACTAAGTTCATGTCCCTGACTCATGTGTCCTGTGACTCCAGTTCTGCCCTCACCCCTCAGCCCAGCCCTCCCCTCAGGTCCTGCTCTCCTGTTGTCACTTCTCAGAGGAGTTCTTGCGTGGCCGGCGGAAGCTGGACATGTTTTCATTTAGTGCATAGATGCGACGGGAGAACTCCTCGAAGCCGGCGGCATCCAGCTCGCCCAGCACCTGCTCATCACACTCCACGGCCACGGCGTGCTCCACGGGGATGCAGGGGTAGTCCTCCAGCCTGGCCCCGTCCCCCAGTCCCAGGCCTGTGGCCTCAGTCCCCATGATCTCCTCTGCCTGCTCCACCGAGCAGCACAACTCTGGGTTCAAAGCCATGGTCACTGTTAGCCCGGTTGTGGGCCCCGCCAGCCCGTAGCCTGGCACCACTGAGCCGTTCATGGTATTCTGCTGGCTGGTGAGTGTCACCTCCTCCAGTTCCTCAATGGTGCTGTCCCGAGCCGGAGTGGGGCAATCTGAGCCTCTTGTGGTGGTGGAAGGCAGTTGCTCCTCCTCCACCACCTCTACCTCTCTGTCTCCATCCTCCTCTCCTGGGGCTGGTGTCTGCTGTGCCTGGACCTCCAGAGTCTTGGCCAGGTCGATGCTAGCGTCCAGGGAGGAGGACAAGTGTTTGAGGGAGGGGGAGGGTGGCGGAAGGCCCCCCTGGGGCTGGTCTATGGCCATGGCCGTGTTGTAGCTGGGAGGAAGAGAGGCTTTGTACTTCTGCTTGTCGGCCTCAGAGCTGGCCCTCTTCCTCAGTGAGCCCCGGTCTGGAGAGCTGGTGTCGGTGGGGAATCCCACCTCTGACGCAGCCGAGACACTGATCTGAGACTTGGCTCCTGTCGGGACCGGGATAGAGCTGGAGACATGATGCCGGTCACTGTGGGAGAGAAGGAGAGATGGAGAAAGAGGGAGGTAGGGAGAGAAAGAAAGAAATAATGAAAGAGGATATGATGGATATGCTCATAAGTCTTTCACATCCAAGGGTCATGGAGAGAGGGAAGGATAGAGGGAGGAAGGCTCCCCTCCCCTGTCTAGCCCCCAGGCCTCTCTGATCAGACATGGTTCTGCATCTCATCTCTCCTCCCCTGATCCAGATCCCAGACAGCTGGTCCACTGCAAATCACTCCCCATTATTACATTCAAAAACATTTTCTCAGCTCATGCAACGGCAGGGCTATGCAGAGTGGAAGCTCACAGCATGCCTCCTAGAAAGTATGCGAGACATTTTTGTGGAATAACAGATAACAGACACACCAGAGCAACCCCCATCTGTCCCATGCAAACCCTAACCGTAAATTAACTTAAACAAGGGGTCCATAGCTGTTTAGCCATACTTAACCTGATCATTCAGGTATGAGAGGAGACATTGGGGGGATATCTCATGGGGTCAAAGGTGAAATTGGGTCCCTGTGCTGTCAGAGGTCCACCTGTGGCTGGTTAGAGAGCAGAGGAGCCTGGGTAAGTGATCCTGGCTAGTTAAACAGGTTAAAGGGGTGGTGAGGTCACTGGGTGGTGATGTCCATGTATCAGACGCCAGATAGTCTAGTCTAGCGTGTGGCAGCAAGACGCACACAGAGAGGACCTAGAGGCCTATGCCAGGGGAATGTTTCAAACACACAGCGACTGACTGGTCTTTGCCTAGCTGTTTGATGGAGTACTTTGGGACTCAACACATGGTAGCTTGTTAAGAGGGTCCCAACCGCGGCCCCTGCCCCCCGTGGAGGCAGCAGAGCACAGGGCACTGACAAAACAGTTCACATACAGGGTTTAAAAACACACACGCATGCTAGTGCCGAACGATTAGTGTTTTTTGAGGTTGGTTTGGTTTTAGTTTAATGATTAAAAGATAATCACCGTTTTTGATTTTAGCTTCAATTTTTTAATATATATATATTTTTTTACATTAAATGCACTATGCATTATTTGGGTTGAATGCTGTAACAACACTGAATAAAACAATTCATACAAGTCCCATGATGGTAGTGGCTGCCCATTACGGATTACTTTACTTTAATAAAATATTTAAGTTTTAATTTATGGTCTTTATTATTTCATTCCAAGTCATCATCTCATCTCTACAGAGCTGCTGTCTACGTTGTCTGACAAAATCACAACTTTAGTAGTTCTTCAAAGTAAATAAGGGATACTTTCATGATGACTGAATACCAATTATCAATCACTTAGAAAATGTATTTTCAGGTAGATACCTCGCAAAGCAACTTCTCTCTATCCCTCTCGATCGTACGCTCGTCTGTGTATTGTCTCCCTCTCAGTGTCTGCCTCACACAGGACAAGTAGACGGGCAACGGATTATGGCAATTGTAGTTAATTAGCACATTTTCTGCGCTAAACTATAAAGAATATTGGCCTGTTGGAAATGACAACTCCCTACTAAATCGCAATGTTCAGGCTTGATCGGATTTATCTCTAGAAAAACTGTGCATTGAGCTCACAGAAGATAATATATATTTTTTTTTACTTCAGTTTATTTTGGTAAATACTTTAACACTTTTTTTCTTAAAACGGCATTGTTGGTTAAGGATACCTGTTGTATTCGGCGCATGTGACAAATACAATTTGATTTTGATTTGACACAAATACACACAGCTCACTGCTGATGAGTCAGTCACAGACACAAGACAGCAGAGTGTCCTCAACCTGCCCTATAAAAGAGGAAACCGCGACGCGACGCCAGACTTAGTCAACACACCTAGTCTTCATTAACCCACTGCTAGCTAGCTAGCCAACCGTTACCGACTAGCAGCGCTGTAGACACTAATACTTTACAACGGAACGACTTGATTAGTGTAGTGTTAGTGAGCCAGCTACATAGTTGTCTTTGCTGTCTTTGCATCTAAGATAATTGTGTAGTTTAGAGTAATTATTAGTAACTAGCCAGCCGCGACGCCAGACGTAGTCAACACACCTAGTCATCATTAACCCACTGCTAGCTAGCTAGCCAACAGCTAGCCAACCGTTACCGACTAGCAGCGCTGTAGATACTAATACTTTACAACGGAACGATTTGACTAGTGCAGTGTTGGCTAGCTAGCTACATAGTTGTCTTTGTCATAGCTTGATAATTGTGTAGTTTAGTAATTACCGAGGTTAGCTAGCCAGCTATTGCCGTCCCTCGCGACGCCATTTTTCCAAACCCAGCCAACTATTACCGACGAGTAAGCTTAACTTTCTGAACATTCGAGACGTGTAGTCCACTTGTCATTCCAATCTCCTTTGCATTAGCGTAGCCTCTTCTGTAGCTTGTCAACTATGTGTCTGTCTATCCCTGTTCTCTCCGCTCTGCACAGGCCATACAAACGCTCCACACCGCGTGGCCGCTGCCACTCTAACCTGGTGGTCCCAGCGCGCACGACCCACGTGGAGTTCCAGGTCTCCGGCAGCCTCTGGAACTGCCGGTCTGCGGCCAACAAGGCTGAGTTCATCTCAGCCTATGCTACCCTCCAGTCCCTAGACTTCCTGGCGCTGACGGAAACATGGATCACCACAGATAACACTGCTACTCCTACTGCTCTCTCCTCGTCTGCCCACGTGTTCTCGCATACCCCTAGAGCATCGAGCCAGCGGGGTGGTGGCACTGGAATCCTCATCTCTCCCAAGTGGACATTCTCTCTTTCTCCCCTGACCCATCTGTCTATCTCCTCATTTGAATTCCATGCTGTCACAGTTACCAGCCCTTTCAAGCTTAACATCCTCATCATTTATCGCCCTCCAGGTTCCCTTGGAGAGTTCATCAATGAGCTTGACGCCTTGATAAGTTCCTTTCCTGAGGATGGCTCACCTCTCACAGTTCTGGGTGACTTTAACCTCCCCACGTCTACCTTCGACTCATTCCTCTCTGCCTCCTTCTTTCCACTCCTCTCCTCTTTTGACCTCACCCTCTCACCTTCCCCCCCTACTCACAAGGCAGGCAATACGCTTGACCTCATCTTTACTAGATGCTGTTCTTCCACTAATCTCATTGCAACTCCCCTCCAAGTCTCCGACCACTACCTTGTATCCTTTTCCCTCTCGCTCTCATCAAAAACTTCTCACTCTGCCCCTACTCGGATGGTATTGCGCCGTCCCAACCTTTGCTCTCTCTCTCCTGCTACTCTCTCCTCTTCCATCCTATCATCTCTTCCCTCTGCTCAAACCTTCTCCAACCTATCTCCTGATTCTGCCTCCTCAACCCTCCTCTCCTCCCTCTCTGCATCCTTTGATTTTCTCTGTCCCCTATCCTCCAGGCCGGCTCGGTCCTCCCCTCCTGCTCCGTGGCTTGACGACTCACTGCGAGCTCACAGAACAGGGCTCCGGGCAGCCGAGCGGAAATGGAGGAAAACTCGCCTCCCTGCGGACCTGGCATCCTTTCACTCCCTCCTCTCTACATTTTCCTCTTCTGTCTCTGCTGCTAAAGCCACTTTCTACCACTCTAAATTCCAAGCATCTGCCTCTAACCCTAGGAAGCTTTTTGCTACCTTCTCCTCCCTCCTGAATCCTCCTCCCCCCCCCCTCCTCCCTCACTGCGGATGACTTCGTCAACCATTTTGAAAAGAAGGTGGACGACATCCGATCCTCGTTTGCTAAGTCAAGCGACACCGCTGGTCCTGCTCACACTGCCCTACCCTGTGCTTTGACCTCTTTCTCCCCTCTCTCTCCAGATGAAATCTCGCGTCTTGTGACGGCCGGCCGCCCAACAACCTGCCCACTTGACCCTATCCCCTCCTCTCTTCTCCAGACCATTTCCGGAGACCTTCTCCCCTACCTCACCTCGCTCATCAACTCATCCTTGACCGCTGGCTACGTCCCTTCCGTCTTCAAGAGAGCGAGAGTTGCACCCCTTCTGAAAAAACCTACACTCGATCCCTCCGATGTCAACAACTACAGACCAGTATCCCTTCTTTCTTTTCTCTCCAAAACTCTTGAACGTGCCGTCCTTGGCCAGCTCTCCTGCTATCTCTCTCAGAACGACCTTCTTGATCCTAATCAGTCAGGTTTCATGACTGGGCATTCAACTGAGACTGCTCTTCTCTGTGTCACGGAGGCTCTCCGCACTGCTAAAGCTAACTCTCTCTCCTCTGTTCTCATCCTTCTAGACCTATCTGCTGCCTTTGATACTGTGAACCATCAGATCCTCCTCTCCACCCTCTCCGAGCTGGGCATCTCCGGCGCGGCCCACGCTTGGATTGCGTCCTACCTGACAGGTCGCTCCTACCAGGTGGCGTGGCGAGAATCTGTCTCCGCACCACGTGCTCTCACCACTGGTGTCCCCCAGGGCTCTGTTTTAGGCCCTCTCCTATTCTCGCTATACACCAAGTCACTTGGCTCTGTCATATCCTCACACGGTCTCTCCTATCATTGCTATGCAGACGACACACAATTAATCTTCTCCTTTTCCCCTTCTGACAACCAGGTGGCGAATCGCATCTCTGCATGTCTGGCAGACATATCAGTGTGGATGACGGATCACCACCTCAAGCTGAACCTCGGCAAGACGGAGCTGCTCTTCCTCCCGGGGAAGGACTGCCCGTTCCATGATCTCGCCATCACGGTTGACAACTCCCTTGTGTCCTCCTCCCAGAGTGCTAAGAACCTTGTCGTGATCCTGGACAACACCCTGTCGTTCTCCACTAACATCAAGGCGGTGACCCGATCCTGTAGGTTCATGCTCTACAACATTCGCAGAGTACGACCCTGCCTCACACAGGAAGCGGCGCAGGTCCTAATCCAGGCACTTGTCATCTCCTGTCTGGATTACTGCAACTCGCTGTTGGCTGGGCTCCCTGCCTGTGCCATCAAACCCCTACAACTCATCCAGAACGCCGCAGCCCGTCTGGTGTTCAACCTTCCCAAGTTCTCTCACGTCACCCCGCTCCTCCGCTCTCTCCACTGGCTTCCAGTTGAAGCTCGCATCCGCTACAAGACCATGGTGCTTGCCTACGGAGCTGTGAGGGGAACCGCACCTCCGTACCTTCAGGCTCTGATCAGGCCCTACACCCAAACAAGGGCACTGCGTTCATCCACCTCTGGCCTGCTCGCCACCCTACCTCTGAGGAAGCACAGTTCCCGCTCAGCCCAGTCAAAACTGTTCGCTGCTCTGGCACCCCAATGGTGGAACAAGCTCCCTCACGATGCCAGGACAGCGGAGTCAATCACCACCTTCCGGAGACACCTGAAACCCCACCTCTTTAAGGAATACCTGGGATAGGATAAAGTAATCCTTCTACCCCCCCCCCCTTAAAAGATTTAGATGCACTATTGTAAAGTGGTTGTTCTACTGGATATTATAGGTGAATGCACCAATTTGTAAGTCGCTCTGGATAAGAGCGTCTGCTAAATGACTTAAATGTAAATGTAAACAACGTGGATGGCCCATGTCAGACCTGATCGTAATTATAGCTCACGGTCAGCATTTAATAAGCAGCTTACAGGAACACACAAGATGAGGTCAAACGTTCATGCAAGGTAAAACAAATAAAGATAATGAGTTGAGATAACCTGGCATGAGAGCTCTTCTTTCTGAGCAATAACTGGGGATACACTGTGCTGCACTTATTCACAGTGCGTGTCTATCTGAAAACATAATCTAACGCAGTTGCCTTCACATTGGCCCTTAGCGACTATACAGTATATCCCATAAACCAAGGCTAAATAGAAAGAACATGCTGTTCAAAACTCTTGATCAGTTTTCGCGAAAAAGCCAAAAGTTTAATGGTTTGCCATTAATGCTTTGTATCTGTGAACTCTTAAACAAAATGATTATGGTGTTTTGAGCCCGCTCCAAAACTAAAAAACAAAACCTGATTTGGAAGACGGGAATAAAAAGAGACCTTCCATGAGAACTGAATATCATTCCAGCGAGCAAACCATAACCGTGGTCCAGGCTGGGCCCCTATCAAACAGAGGACAGGTTGGACTGTTAGTTAAGCAGGAGTTTGAAACGTTCAATGCACCATTTATAACAAGCTAATGACTGCCTACAGTCTGTTGTTCACTGAATGACGTCCTCGTGGCAAGAGCTCTGAGACCGATCCAATCTTGGATTTGAATAAATATCAAGCCTTCTAGTTTCTCCCTGGCTCTCTCCCAGTACCCCTACCACACAGTAATCCAGCTCAGCTTCAGGAGAACCCAGGTTAGGATCCAGGAGAAAGCTGGCCAACACAGATGCCTGCATGTGTTTTGGCCCCGAAACACAGTGATATGATATACAATCAGACTGCGTAAAACATATGACCACTTCTTCTTTTCTGGGAGTGATTAGATGTCACAATAATAAGGCCTGGATAATAAGGCATTTCTTGTTTGGAGCATGTTTGTTTGTTACATTAAGCTCCCCTTCAAATTGGTTCCTTTAAACAGCTGTCAAGTTAAGTCCCTTAATCAAGAGTGTAGTAAAGAGTCTGAGGAGTGGCGGCAGGAGGAGAGGGGGAGGAGGCTAACCCCCACAAATCTCCTTGAATGGGCTGTCATAATATTTTTTTATGCAGCACATTGTCTCAGTATGACTCCTGACACATTGCTTTTTATTCAGACCAATTAGGCTGTCCCCCTCCTTGCACCACTCCCCATACAGTAATTATTGCTCTGCTCAGAGGAAGGGAGAGCAGTAGTACACTTCCTGAATACTGTTGAAAAACCTGGAACCCATAGAGCGGGAGGACGGTGAGGGATGGAGGGAATATTGGCAGATTTACAGGAGAAGAACTCTCCATTGGAGGGAAGCAATGAATGGTCTAGTTTTCACACAGTAGCCCATTGTGCCTATAAACAATACATAAAGTTCATTTGGAAAGTATTCAGACCCCTTGACTTTTTTCACATTTTGTTACGTTACAGCCTTATTCAGAAATGTTTTTTTTTCTTTTTTTTCCTTTTTTTTTTTTAAACATCAATATACACACAATACCCCATAATAACAAAGCGAACACAGGTTTTTAGAAATGTTTGCAAATGTATTAAAACTAAAAGCAGAAGTACCTTATTTCCATAAGTATTTAGACCCTTTACTATGAGGCTCAAAATTGTGCTCAGGTGCATCCTGTTTCCATTAATCATCCTTGAGATGTTTCTACAACTGGATTGGAGTCCCCTGTGGTAAAATCAATTGATTGGACATAGTTTGGAAAGGCACACACCTGTCTATATAAGGTCCCACAGTTGACAGTGCATGTCAGAGCAAAAACCAAACCATGAGGTCAAAGGAATTGTCCGTAGAGCTCCGAGTCAGGTTTGTGTCGAGGCACACATCTGGGGAAGGGTACCAAAACAATTCTGCAGCATTGAAGGTCCCCAAGAACACAGTGGCCGCCATCATTTTTAAATGGAAGAAGTTTGGAACCACTAAGACTCTTCCTAGAGCTGGACGCCCAGCAAAACTGAGCAATCAGGAGAGAAGGGCCTTGTTCAGGGAGGTGACCAAGAACCCAATGGTCACTCTGATAGAGCTCCAGAGTTCCTCTGTGGAGATAGAAGAACCTTCCTGAAGGACAACCATCTCTGTAGCATTCCACTAATGACCAATTTGTCATTATGGGGTAGTGTGTGTGGAATGATGAGGGATTTTTTTTATTTAATCAATTTTAGAATAAGGCTGTAACGTAACAAAATGTTGAAAAAGTCAAGGGGTCTGAATACTTTCCGAATGCACTGTACTTGGACCAAGTTTAAATCCAGGCTAGTAGTGTTGTATAGTATGGTAGGTGTTGGCGTGGGTAGTATAGCCAGGCATACTGTACTGTAGGCATCCCTGTCTCTTTCAGGGCGGACATTGGACGACCTGGGATTTACAACCAAAGGGACAAAGTACTTCACTCTGGACATTCTAACTCATCATTAAGTTTTACTAGTCCTCTAAGCCCCGGCGGACTTCCTTGTCAATGATTTCACCACATAAAAGCTACCTGAGCCCTCTGCCTAAACCATTAGGCCCAGACTTGGCAGGCCCAGCGGCGGATAGGCCCACTTCTCCTCCCAACATGTTTGTTTTAAATGGGGTCTTTCTTCCTCTGTCTGTGTCAGACTCAGCCCTGGATATTCCAGGCAGGCCAGGAATTTACTAAACCAAACATTTTCTGCTGTCTTATCCTCAGACAGGCCTTGTTTCAGGTTCAAGGCATAGCTCTCTTCAATTCCAATTCCTGCTAAGGAGCCGTGATCAGAGCCAAAATACACAATGACAGATAAGATTCAGGCTTTGATGTCGTGGCAACCGAAAATCCCACAGGAACTACTAAACCAAATGCTATAACTGAAATATTGTAATAAACACTAAGGGGGTGGAGGGGAGTTTAAATGAAAATATTGTAATAGAGCAAGTCTCCTCTGTCCAAGTCTGGCCTTTTGAAGACGGAGAACGAAACCATCGTATGAAAATCACCACAGCATGTAAAACATATTGAACAAGTCGATAGTATGATCACTAACACTGCTGCCAATTGTGACTGCACACTGTTGTATTTGACTTGATTCTCAGCAGTTTGTATGGCACAGAGAACTACAGTACCCCACACTGTCTCACAGTAAGACAGATTCCTTTCATTTGCGACATGTTGTGTTAGAATGACATAACTGTGGGGATCTATGCAGTACCTCAACGAATGGCAATTACTAATGAGATCAGCTGGGCCTGTTAGTTCAGTACTCTGACACATAGAGGAGAGCAGGTCTGTTCTGTGCTGGGCTGTTTGATTCATAGAGACCTGGTGGTAAGGAGCATTCCTCCAGATGTCAGCTCATTCCTGCCTCATCCATGGAGACCACTGTACAGCTAACACACACAGAGACACACAGGCACACACCCTGCAACTCACAATCAAGAGTGTGTGTGTCTGTACGTGTGTCTGTGAAGGAATGCTCAAACTCATCCAAACAAATTTGCTTTATTTGATTGATTATACTGTATGAGTTCCTCCACAACATCAGGCATCTACCCTTACCATCTCATCACCTACCATCCCTATGACTTAACTGGAACAATAATCTCCACATAATGAAACACCTACTGTGTTTCATTGATGTGTGCTACCAGCTTTCCTGCCATGCATGTTCAGTTACTTACTGACACAGACCAGGACCAATATTCCTGACTGTGTTATCGCCCATTTAGGCTGAACTTGCTTGGTTGTCACAAGCGGACATTTGCGGGAGTGAGGATAGAGACACGCAGCACGCAGGCACACACATACACATGCCAGGCTAAACATTTCCCCCTGTCTGTTCTGGGACTGTGTGTGTTTGAAAGCAGTTAAGGAGGGGTTCAGATTTAATGCCGTTATCACTGTTCTCTCACCAGGGGTTTTGGGGGGAATCTTCAGAACCTCCGGGCGGCTGGAGAAGCAGCCGGTGCCGGGGCTGTGTTCAATCATCTAGCCCCCTCACCCCAGACTCGGTGCACCGGCCTGGGCTTAGGACCTGTGAACCTATGCCAGGGCCTCCGCAGATGTGGAGCCACAAATAGGAGCTTAACGGGTTTGTTTTGAACTTGGCAAGCTGTTCCGTTTAAAAAGCAAGAAGAACTAACTGCCTTTGGTAAGTTCCTCCAAGTCAAATGTTTCTGGCTGCCTTAACCACTTGCTTGGTTCTGTAACATTTTAGGTCTCTTTAAAGTAAAGGGGCCAGGTTTACAAGTCCTTCCACTTCTATACACCTGTGTATTCTGTGCCACTGAGATGTACATACGTCTTGACTCTGTTTGCAACTGTTTTAGTAGGAAGGGATCAGCGTAGGAACATTAAACAAAACAGTCTCTTTCTATACAGTACAAACCTTAAACAATCATATACACTGAGTGTACAAAACATTTGCCCCCAGAACATCCTCAATTCGTCGGGGCATGGACTCTACAAGGTGTCGAAAGCGTTCCACAGGGATGCTGGCCCATGCTGACTCCAATGCTTCCCACAGTTGTGTCAGGTTGGCTGGATGTCCTTTCGTTGGTGGACCATTCTTGATACACGGGAAACTGTTGAGCATGAAAACCCAGCAGTGTTGCAGTTCTTGACACACTCAAACCGGAGCGCGTGGAGCCTACTACCATACCGCTTTCAAAGGCACCTACATTTTTTGTCTTGCCCATTCAACCTCTGAATGGCATACACACACAATCCATGTCTCAATTGTCTCAAGGCTTAAATATCCTTCTTTAACCTGTCTCCTCCCTTTATCTACACGGGTTGAAGTGGATTTAACAAGAGAAATCAATAAGGAATCAAAGCTTTCACCTGGATTCACTTGGTCAGTCTATGTCAAGGAAAGAGCATGTGTTCTTAATGTTTTGTACACTCAGTGTACTGTACTTCCCAATGAAGTTCCCTGGATGAAGTTCCCTGGATAAAGCCCATGTTCCCATGCATGAGAAGAGCCCTTCTGGTCAGCGTATATGGAGGGGGAAACGTCTACACAGTTCATGGATGGAATTGGTTCCCTTGGACATGCCCTCACCCCACCACCACCCCTGTATAGTAGTGGAGGAGAGGGCAGGGGAACAGATATCAAACCCCTTTCCCTCTCACAGATTTACCAGTTAACTCCCTTCAGCTGCTGCACAGCATTTTTATGCATCCATATTTCATACACTAGGCCCCTCCGCTGGAAATAGTATCTGAATTTAGGCTTTTTCAGGCAGGGGGGAACTGGAAGTAATACGGTGGGGAGGAAGGGCAATAAAATAAGTCCCATGCAAAAGGAGAGCAGGAATGAATGCATGTCCTCCCCGTTTCAGTGTTTCACTACGGCAGTGTGGAGCCCCAGAGTCAGACCACCTTCCTGTCCCCCAGTACCTGCTGTCTGAGTCAGTTAGAGGGGAGAACTATGTGGGTCCTGTGACGAGGACCTAACTTATGGCCTGTTCAGGCTTACTGCACATTCTCACCCACACACAAGGTGCTGTAAGTCTGCTGTGTGAACAGCCAGCCACCGTCCCCTGACGAGTATTTCAGCCCTGTGTGTGTGTATGTGTGTGTGAGTACGTGTGTGAGTACGTGTCAGTTCGGTAAGGCAGGCTCTTGAGACGGAAACAAAACCGTGTGAGAGTATGTGTGCAAGTTGGGTAAGCGCCTGTGTGTGTGTGTGTGTGTGTGAGTGCGCCAGAGTGTGTGTGTACACGGCCAGGCCAGCTCCGGAGACGGAAACAGAACTTTCACGGCTCTCAGCAAGGTTCTCAAACTCCTGAGTCAACACAGCGGAAGCCTTATTTCGTCCCCTGCGGCGTCGTTGTCTGGTATTGTTTCCTAAAACCGAAAAGAGCTTCTCGACATCAGAACAGCTAACCTCCAATTGGACGAAGAATTCTACTTCACTCGAAGGAGAGGCCACTATAGAGGCCGGCGTGCGGGATACCTGACGAGACTACAACGCAGAGTGGATAAATCGCCTATACCCTCCGTTCTACTGGCGAACACGCAATCACTGAAGAATAAACTGGATGAGCTCCGTTTGCCCAGACTATTCAATCAACGTGATCTGAATACTTTCTGAATGCACTGTATGTTTCTCAGAGTCTGGCTGACCAAGGAAATGGTAAATTCCCTCAACAAAAATATAAATGCAACATGCAACAATTTAAAAGATTTTACTGAGTTACAGTTCATATAAGGAAATCAGTCTTGTATTAGGCCCTAATTTCTGGGTTTCACATGACTGTGAATACAGACATGCATCTGTTGGTCACAGATACACTATATATACAGAAGTATGTGGACACCCCTTCAAATTAGCTGATTCGGCTATTTCAGCCACACCCGTTGCTGACAAATGGTGTGACCACCATTTGACTCATGCAACGCGACACATCTCCTTCACATAAAGTTGATAAGGCTGTTGATTGCGGCCTGTGGAATGTTGTCCCACTCCTCTTCAATGGCTGTGCAAAATTGCTGGATATTGGCGGGAATTGGAACACATTGTCGTACACGTTGATCCAGAGCATCCCAAACATGCTCAATGGGTGACATGTCTGGTGAATATGCAGGCCAACTGGGACATTTTCAGCTTCCAGGAATTGTGTACAGATCATTGCGACATGGGGCTGTGCATTATCATGCTGAAACATGAGGTGATGGCAGCGAATGAATGGCACGACAACGGGCCTCAGGATCTCGTCACGGTATCTCTGTGCATTCAAATTGCCATTGTGTTTGTTGTCTGTAGCATATGCCTGCCCATACCATAACCCCACCACCACGGGGCACTCTGTTCACAACATTGACATCAGCAAACCGCTCACACACAACACCATATAAGCTGTCTTCCATCTGCCTGGTACAGTTGAAACCGGGATTAATCCTTGAAGAGCACAATTCTCCAGCGTGCCAGTGGCCACCAAAGGTGAGCATTTTCCCACTGAAGTTGGTTTTACTTCGCCGAACTGCAGTCAGGTCAAGACCCTGGTGAGGACGACGAGAAAGCAGATGAGCTTCCCTGAGACGGTTTCTGACAGTTTGTGTAGAAATTCTTCGGTTGTGCAAACCCACAGTTTCATCACCTGTCCGGGTGGCTGGTCTCAGACGATCCCACAGGTTAAGAAGCTGGATGTGGAGGTCCTGGGCTGGCGTGGTTACATGTGGTCTGTGGTCGTGAGGCCGGTTGGATGTACTGCCAAATTTTCAAAACGATGTTGGATTTATTGATTTTTTTACCCTTATTTCAGCAGTTAAATTGACGAGAACACATTCTCGTTTCCAGCAACGACCTGGGGCTACAGATGAGAGGAGGGGGGATGAATGAGCCAATTGTAAGCTGGGAATGATTAGGTGGCCATGATGGTATGAGGGCCAGATTGGGAATTTAGCCAGGACACCAGGGTTAACAGCCCTATTCTTATGACGAGTGCCATGGGATCTTTAGTGACCACAGAGAGTCAGGACACCCATTTAACGTCCCATCTGAAAGACAGCACCTTACACAGGGAAATGTCCCCAATCACTGCCCTGTGGAATTGGGATTTTTTTTCAGACCTTTGGAAAGAGTGCCTCCTACTGGCCCTCCAACACCACCTCCATCAGCATCTAGTCTCCCATCCAGGTACCTAAAATGACCAACCCTGCTTAGCTTCAGGGGAAAGCCAGCAGTGGGATGCAGGCTGGTATGCTGGATGCGGCTTACGGTAGAGAAATTAACATTACATTTTCTTGCAACAGCTCTGGTGGAAATTACTGCAGTGAGCATACCAATTGCACGCTCCCTCAAAACTTAAGACATCTGTGGCATTGCATTGTGTGACAAAACTGCACATTATAGAGTGGCCTTTTAATGTCCCCAGCACAAGGTTCACCTGTGTAATGACCATGCTGTTTAAATGAGCTTCATGATAAGCCACACCTGTCAGGTGGGTGGATTATCTTGGCAAAGTAGAAATGCTCATTAACAGGGATATAAACAAATTTGTACACAAAATATTTGATTCACACAGACTGGAATATGTTTCGGGATTCATCTGATGGCATTAAGGAGTTTAACACATCAGTCACCGGCTTCATTAATAACTGCATTGACAGTGACCAATTGTACATATCCCAACCACAAGCCATGGATGACAGGCAACATCCTCACTAACGGAAAGGCAAGAGCTGCCGCTTTCAATGTGTGGGAAAGTAATCCGGATGCTTCTAAGAAATCCCACTACGCCCCCCGACAAACCATCAAACAGGCAAAGTATCAATACAGGACTAAGATCGAATCCTACCATACCGACTCTGACGTTGTCAGATGTGGCAGGGGTTGCAAACTATCCCGGATTACAAAGGGAAAGTCAGCCGCGAGCTGTCCAGCAACGCAAGTTTACCAGACAAGCTAAATACCTTCTATGTGCGATTCGAGGCTAGAACGCTGAACTATGCATGAGATCAACAGCTGTTCTGGACGACTTTGTGATCAAGCTCTCCGTAGCCGATGTGAATAAGACCTTTAAACATGTCAACATTCACAAGGCCACAGGCCCAGATGGATTACCAGGAGATGTACTCAAAGCATGCACTGACCAACTGGCAAGTGTCTTCACTGACATTTTCAACCTCTCCCTGACCGAGTCTGTAATACCTACATGTTTCAAGCAGAACTCCATAGTCCCTGTGTCCAAGAACACCAAGGTAACCTGCCTAAATGACTATTGTCCCATAGCACTCATGTCTGTAGCCATTAAGTGTTTTGAAAGGCTGGCCATGGCTCACATCAACACCATCATCCCGGAAACCCTAGAACCACTCCAATTCGCATCCCACCCCAACAGATCCACAGATGACACAAACTCAATTGCACTCCACACTGCCATTCCCACCTGGACAAAAGGAAGACCTATATGAGAATGCTTTTCATTGACTGTAGCTCAGCGTTCAACACCATAGTGCCCACAAAGTCATTATTAAGCGAAGGACCTTGGGACTAAACCCCTCCCTCTGCAACTGGATCCTGGACTTCCTGATTGGCTGCCCCCAGGTGGTAAGGGTAGGCAACAACACATCTGCCACACTGATCCTCAACATGGGGGGCCCTCAAGGGTGCATGCTGAGTCCCCTCCTGTACTCCCTGTTCACCCACGACTAAGTGGCCGCGCACGACTCCAACACCATCATTAAGTTTGCCGACGACACAAGAGAGCTTCAAGTTACTTGGTGTCCACATCACCAACAAACTATCATGGTCCAAACACACCAAGACAGTCGAGAAGAGGGCACAACAAATGATTTGGCAAGGGTCCCCAGCTCTCCAAAAAGTTATACAGCTGCACCATCAAGAGCATCCTGACTGGTTGCATCACCGCCTGGTATGACAACTGCTCGGCATCTGACTGTAAGGTGCTACAGAGGCAAGTGTGTACGGCCCAGTACATGACTGGGGCCAAGCTTCCAACCATCCAGGACCTCTATACTAGGCGGTGTCAGAAGAAGGCCCAAAAAATTGTCTAAGACTCCAGCCACCCAAGTCATAGAATGTTTTCTCTGCTACTGCATGGCAAGCGGTACCGGAGCGCCAGTTCTAAGTCCAAAAGGCTCCTTAACAGCTTCTATCCCCAAGCCATAAGACTTCTGAACAATTAATAAAATGGCTACCCGGACTATTTGCATTTTTTATTTAATAAAAACATTTAAACAGTTACGCTACTACCGGCTGTTTATTATCTACGCATAGTCACTTTACTCCTACTTACATGTACATATTACCTCAATTATCTCGACTAACCTGTAGCCCCGCACATTGACTCGGTACCGGCACCCTCTGTATATAGCCTTGTCATTATTATTTTATTGTGTTACTTTTTTTTACTTTAGTTTATTTAGTAAATATTTTCTTAATTCTTATTTTCTTAAAACGGCATTGTAGGTTAAAGGCTTTCACGGTAAGATCTACACCTGTTGTATTCTGCGCATGTGACAAATAAAATTCGATTTTTACTACTGAACTTATTTAGGCTTGCCATAACAAAGGGGTTGAATACTTATCGACAGTGAAGAGGCAACTCCGGGATGCTGGCGTTCTTGGCAGAGTTGCAAAGAAAAAGCCATATCCCAGACTGGCCAATAAAAATAAAATTAAGATGGGCAAAAGAACACAGACACTGGACAGAGGAACTCTGCCTAGAAGTCCAGCATCCCAGAGTCGCCTCTTCACTGTTGACATCGAGATTGGTGTTTTGCGGGTACTATTTAATGAAGCTTCCAGTTGAGGACTTGAGAGGCGTCTGTTTCTCAAACTAGACTACTTTAATGTACTTGTCCTCTTGCTCAGTTGTGCACCAGGGCCTCCCACTCCTCTTTCTAGTCTGGTTAGAGCCAGTTTGCACTGTTCTATGAAGGGAGTAGCACAGTCAAGGCCAAAAGTTTTGAGAATGAGACAAATATTAATTTTCACAAAGTCTGCTGCCTCAGTTTGTATGATGGCAATTTGCATATACACCAGAATGTTATGAAGAGTGATCAGATGAATTGCAAAGTCCCTCTTTGCTATGCAAATGAACTGAATCCCCCAAAACATTTCCACTGCATTTCAGCCCTGCCACAAAAGGACCAGCTGACATCATGTCAGTGATTCTCTCGTTGACACAGGTGTGAGTGTTGACGTGGACAAGGCTGGAGATCACTCTGTCATGCTGATTAAGTTCGAATAACAGACTGGAAGCTTCAAAAGGAGGGTGGTGCTTGGAATCATTGTTCTTCCTCTGTCAACCATGGTTACCTGCAAGGAAACACGTGCCGTCATCATTGCTTTGCACAAAAAGGGCTTCACAGGCAAGGATATTGCTGCCAGTAAGATTGCACCTAAATCAACCATTTATCGGATCATGAAGAACTTCAAGGAGAGCGGTTCAATTGTTGTGAAGAAGGCTTCAGGGCGCCCAAGAAAGTCCAGCAAGCGCCAGGACCGTCTCCTAAAGTTGATTCAGCTGCGGGATCGGGGCACCACCAGTACTTGCTCAGGAAAGGCAGCAGGCAGGTGTGAGTGCATCTGCACGCACAGTGAGGCGAACACTTTTTGAGGATGGCCTGGTGTCAAGAAGGGCAGCAAAGAAGCCACTTCTCTCCAGGAAAAACATCAGGGACAGACTGATATTCTGAAAAAGGTACAGGGATTGGACTGCTGAGGACTGGGGTAACGTGATTTTCTCTGATGAATCCCCTTTCCGATTGTTTGGGGCATCCGGAAAAAAGCTTGTCCGGAGAAGACAAGGTGAGCGCTACCATCAGTCCTGTGTCATGCCAACAGTAAAGCATCCTGAGACCATTCATGTGTGGGGTTGCTTCTCAGCCAAGGGATATTTTTTTTCATTTTTGGGAAGGGCCCATAAGTAAGCATTTCACTGTTAGATTATTGCCTCAATACAAGGCAGACATTGTGAGTGTTTCCAGGGTTAGAATTTGCAAGCCATTCTATAGGTCATTATCAATAAAATGTCACAATAAGGTGCAGAGTGTTCGATTTGCCTGCTGGGGGGCAAGGAGATTACTAGCTCTGCTAAAACCATTGACAACTGTGTGCCATTTTCAAGCAATTGTTAAATAATGTTAACTATTTGGTTGTAATACCATCACCTCTTGAAGAGCATAGTCAGAACTACAAATTTCAGATTATTCCATGCAAAACAATTGCACACATTTAGCTCTATCAGAGTCATTTTTTTATTTCACCTTTATTAAACCAGTAAGGCCAGTTGAGAACAAGTTCTCATTTACAACTGTGACCTGGCCAAGATAAAGCAAAGCAGTGCGACAAAAACAACAACACAGAGTTACACATGGGATTAACAAAAGTACAGTCAATAACACAATAGAAAAATCTGTATACAGTGTGTGCAAATTAAGTAAGGAGGTAAGGCAATAAATAGGCCAATAGTGGCGAAGTAATTACAATTTACACTGGAATGATATATGTGCAGATGAGGATGTGCAAGTAGAAATACTGGTGTGCAAAAGAGCAAAAAAACAAAAACAAATATGGGGATGAGGTAGGTAGTTGGTTGGACGGGCTATTTACAGATGGGCTGTGTACAGCTGCAGCGATCGGTAAGCTGCTCTGCCAGCTGAGGCTTAAAGTTAGTGAGTGAGCTATAAGTCTCCAACTTCAGTGATTTTTGCAATTCGTTCCAGTCATTGGCAGCAGAGAACTGGAAGGAAAGGCGGCAGAAGGTGGTGTTGGCTTTGGGGATGACCAGTGAAATATACCTGCTGGAGCGTGTGCTACGGCTGGGTGTTGCTATGGTGACCAGTGAGCTGAGATAAGGCAGAGCTTTACCTAGCAAAGACTTATAGATGACGTGGAGGCAGTGGGTTTGGCGAGAAATATGTAGGACCAGCCAACGAGAGCATACAGGTCGCAGTGGTGGGTAGTATATGGGGCTTTGGTGACAAAACGGATGGCACTGTGACAGACTGTATCTAATTTGCTGAGTAGAGTGTTGAAGGCTATTTTGTAAATGACATCGCCGAAGTCAAGAATCGGTAGGATAGTCAGTTTTACGAGGGTATGTTTGGCAGCATGCGTGAAGGAGGCTTTGCTGCGAAATAGGAAGCCAATTCTAGATTTAATTTTGGATTGGAGATGCTTAATGTGAGTCTGGAAGGAGAGTTTACAGTCTAGCCAGACACCTAGGTATTTATAGTTGTCCACATAATCTAAGTCAGAACCGTCCAGAGTAGTGATGCTAGTCGGGCGGGCAGGTGCGGGCAGCGATCTGTTGAAGCGCATGCATTTCGTTTTACTAGCATTTAAGAGCAGTTGGAGGCCACAGAAGGAGAGTTGTATGGCATTGAAGCTTGTTTGGAGGTTTGTTAACACAGTGTCCAAAGAAGGGCCAGATGTATACAGAATGGTGTCGTCTGCGTAGAGGTGGATCAAAGAATCACCTGCAGCAAGAGCGAAATCATTGATATATACAGAGAAAGGAGTCGGCCCGAGAATTGAACCCTGTGGCACCCCCATAGAGACTGCCAGAGGTCCGGACAACAGGCCCTTTGATTTGACACACTGAACTCTGAGAAGTAGTTAGTGAACCAGGCGAGGCAGTCATTAGAGAAACCAAGGCTGTTGAGTCTGCCGATCAGTAACTGTTTACTGTCATCAGTAAACATCAATTGATCATATAATTTCAGAAACATGAGGATAGCCTCACAATACACCTCTCAATACTTACCACCATTAGATATTTTATCGATATAAAACAAGTGGTTTAGGTTAACTTCCCATCCTTTACCGATGTACTGTTAGCTGAAAATGTTTACTTTGCAAGCTACCTGTTGAAACTGTCTTTGTACAGTTGGCTAAACATACAGCGGTAAGTAAACCTAATGTACTATTTTCTCCAACCAATATAGGCCTACCTAGCGAAGTTACCTAACATCCCCTTTTCAACATTGTTTTTTAATCACAATTGCTGCTGACAGACAAGTCTAGCTAGCTAACAACAGATCAGGTCATTAAGGCTAGTTAACAAGCAACATTTCAGGGAATAAACTAGATGGCTATATTATCCAAATAGTGTTTTATTTGCTTGCCATCTATAGTGACAGTAGTCAGACAACTTTACCAGGAAGAGGACTTGCTGATGTCAAGCTCTTTCCAAAAGCCTAACCTCTGATGAACCAAGTTAAATGACACATTTTTTTGCTTAGCTAGATAGCTATCTAGCTACATGCCAAATGGATAGGTGACCTACACGTATCTGAAATGACATGGTCAATTGATGTTCACTGATCATGAAAAGCATGCAGTTACTTGCTATATAACTCTGATGATAAAGCATGTGGAATAATTGTAAATGTGTAGTTCGGACTATGCTCTTCAAGAAGTGATGATATTACAAACAAATAGTTCACATTCATTTAACATTCCCTTAAAAATGGCAAGTAGTTGTCAATGGTTTAGCGGAGCTGGGGGTCTCCTTGTCCCCCAGCATCCAAATTGAACGCTCTGCACCGTATTGTGACATTTTATTGATAGTGCCCTATTCAACGTTTGCAACAACACCTTGCTTGTTTAAGCAAGGAGAAACAAAGTTTCATTATGTTGTTAAGAGTCCATCTTAACCCAGAAACGGACTCAACTGCACGAATGCCCAGCCGTCCCGTCTTCAGTCAGCTGTTCATTCCAAAAACGGTTATTTGTTTTTACAGTTAAGTCGGTTAGGCTATAGGTTATTTGATCTCTGGCTGTGCAAATAAGTGGTAGTAGCTAATCTATTCGTTTGCTCATCTAATACTGATCAGACACATGCTATAATGTAGCATCAATCAAGTGTATTATTTTGCTTTTGAAGCCTGTGGAGGCTGTGAAATATGAACATGAGACTCACATCCTTTTGAAAATATAGATTTATATAATTTTCTATGGGTATCATGCTGAAGATAGTCCCAATTTAACACCCTACGCCCAGTTGTAGCTCATTGAAGGGTTTACGCCCAGGTGGTGCAATAGGTATAACTTTTTGGTCCGGCATAGAGCGCATTTTACGTTGGGGGCGTAGTGCAGTTGCACCAGTTGGTCGTTAGTGGGTTGTAACTGACCCTAACACCCTGACACTAACAACCAACTGGTGCAACCGGACTGTGAAGTGAAAAAGATATAGAGTAGAGATAGTGTGAACCATCAGATCCTCCTCTCCACCCTCTCCGAGTTGGGCATCTCCGGCGCGGCTCACTCTTGGATTGCGTCCTACCTGACAGGTCGCTCCTACCAGGTGGCATGGCGAGAATCCGTCTCCGCACCACGTGCTCTCACCACTGGTGTCCCCCAGGGCTCAGTTCTAGGCCCTCTGCTATTCTCGCAATACACCAAGTCACTTGGCTCTGTCATATCCTCACATGGTCTCTCCTATCATTGCTACGCAGACGACACACAATTAATCTTCTCCTTTCCCCCTTCTGATAACCAGGTGGCGAATCGCATCTCTGCATGTCTGGCAGACATATCAGTGTGGATGACGGATCACCACCTCAAGCTGAACCTCGGCAAGACGGAGCTGCTCTTCCTCCCGGGGAAGGACTGCCCGTTCCATGATCTCGCCATCACGGTTGACAACTCCATTGTGTCCTCCTCCCAGAGTGCTAAGAGCCTTGGCGTGACCCTGGACAACACCCTGTCGTTCTCCGCTAACATCAAGGCGGTGACCCGATCCTGTAGGTTCATGCTCTACAACATTCGCAGAGTACGACCCTGCCTCACACAGGAAGCGGCGCAGGTCCTAGTCCAGGCACTTGTCATCTCCCGTCTGGATTACTGCAACTCGCTGTTGGCGGGGCTCCCTGCCTGTGCCATCAAACCCCTACAACTCATCCAGAACGCCGCAGCCCGTCTGGTGTTCAACCTTCCCAAGTTCTCTCACGTCACCCCGCTCCTCCGCACACTCCACTGGCTTCCAGTTGAAGCTCGCATCTGCTACAAGACCATGGTGCTTGCCTATGGAGCTGTGAGGGGAACGGCACCTCCGTACCTTCAGGCTCTGATCAGTCCCTACACCCAAAGAAGTGCACTGCGTTCATCCACCTCTGGCCTGCTCGCCTCCCTACCTCTGCGGAAGCACAGTTCCCGCTCAGCCCAGTCAAAACTGTTCGCTGCTCTGGCACCCCAATGGTGGAACAAGCTCCCTCACGACGCCAGGACAGCGGAGTCAATCACCACCTTTCGGAGACACCTGAAACCCCACCTCTTTAAGGAATACCTGGGATAGGATTAAGTAATCCTTCTACCCCCCCCCCCCCCCAAAAAATATATAGATGTACTATTGTAAAGTGGTTGTTCCACTGGATATCATAAGGTGAATGCACCAATTTGTAAGTCGCTCTGGATAAGAGCATCTGCTAAATGACGTAAATGTAAAATAGTGAGGGCAAAAATGCTAGGTGGGGTAGCTTAATAGTACTAAGACACTGGGAGAGTGGACTAATACAGGTACTCACCATCGGACCAGAAGGCCGTGCTCCAAGAAGTTCTTGAGGTTGGGCAGGGTCTGGCGCAGGTCTGGAGTGGACAGGCCATGCTGGTATCTCAACTGGGAAGGAAAAAGAAAGCATACATTAGCAATGACCAGAGCTTTCTGTAACATGTCATATTGTACTGTACCATAACCTAAACTATCAGTTTAATTCACACTCTCATGATTCTCTAGTTCTGATTCTGATGTCTCTGGACAAGGCAGATAATTACTACCCTACAGGGAGACTGAAGCAACCTGCCATTTTTTCATATCTGAAGAATCATAACTTCTCCCTTTGGGCTAATATCCACCCCAACATACAACGGGCACCCGGTCCTCCAGTCATGCTAACAGACATCTGTGCTAATGTGGAAAGGTGTGTGGCGAGGGAGATGAGACGTGGGCGGCGATTAGAAAATTCAGAATGCCGAACATCTGGAATAGAGATGGGGTAAAACCGCACAGAGCAATCTCTCCCTCTATCCACTTCCCACTCCCTCTCTCCATTTCCCCCTCTCTAAGTGACCTAGATCCCCATTGGATTGATGACAATCCCTCTCTCCAGTCCTCCATCCATCAGTCATAAAATCAACCTCAAGTTATGACCGACAGGGAAGTGAGCCAAAGCGTTCCACAGGGATGCTGGCACATGTGGACTCCAATGCTTCCCACAGTTGTGTCAAGTTGGCTGGATGTCCTTTGGGTGGTGGACCATTCTTGATACACACAGGAAACTGTTGAGTGTGAAAAACCCAGCATCATTGCAGTTCTTGACACAAGCCAGTGCACCTGGCACCTACTACCATACCCCGTTCAAAGGCACCTAAATATTTTGTCTTGCCCATTCACCCTCTGAATGGCACACATACACAATCCATGTCTCATTTATCTCCTCCCTTTATCTACACTGAAGTGGATTTAACAAGAGAAATCAATAAGGGATGATAGCTTTAACCTCGATTAACCTGGCCAGTCTGCAATGCATTCGGAAAGTATTCACACTCCTTGACTTTTCCACATTCTGTTACATTACAGCCTTATTAAAAAATGTATTAAATGTATTAAAAAGCAAAATCAGGTTATCAGACAATTTTTAAAAACAGAAATAAGTTATTTACATAAGTATTCAGACCCTTTGTTATGACACTCGAAATTGAGCTCAGGTGCATCCTGTTTCCATTGATCAACCTTGAGATGTTTCGACAACTTGATTGGAGTCCACCTGTGGTAAATTCAATTGATTGGACATGATTTGGAAAGGCACACTCTTGTCTATACAAGGTCCCACAGCTGACAGTGCATGTCAGAGCAAAAACTAAGCCACGAGGTCGAAGGAATTGTCCATAGAGGTCCGAGACAGGATTGTGTTGAGGCACAGATCTGGGGAAGGGTACCAAAACATTTCTGCAACATTGAAGGTCCCCAAGAACACAGTGGCCTCCATCATTCTTAAATGGAAAAGGTGTGGAACTTCCTAGAGCTGGCCACCCAGCCAAACTGAGCAATCTGGGGAGAATGGCCTTGTTCAGGGAGGTGACCAACAACCTGATGGTCACTCTGACAGATCTCCAGAGTTCCTCATCAAATCAAATCAAATGTTATTGGTCACATACACATGGTTAGCAGATTTAAATGTGAGTGTAGCGAAATGCTGGTGCTTCTAGTTCAAACAGTGAAGTAATATCTAACAAGTAATCTAACAATTCCCCAACAACTACCTAATACACACAAATCTAAAGGGGTGAATGAGAATATGTACATATAAATATATGGATGAGTGATGGCCAAGCGGCATAGGCAAGATGCGACAGATGGTTTAAAATACAGTATATACATGAAGCTGTTTTTCAGTCTATCGGTCCAAGCTTTGATGCACCTGTACTGACCTCGCCTTCTGGATGGTAGTGATGTGAACAGGCAGTGGCTTGGGTGGTTGTTGTCCTTGATTATCTTTTTGGCCTTCCTGTGACATCGGGTGCTGGAGGTGTCATGGAAGGCAGGTAGTTTGTACAACAGTGATGCGTTGTGCAGACCGCACCACCCTCTGGAGAGCCTTGCGGTTGAGGATGGTGCAGTTGCCGCACCAGGCGGTGATACAGCCCGACAGGATGCTCTCGAATGTGAATCTGTAAAAGTTTGTCAGGGTTTTGGGTGACACGCCAAATTTCTTCAGCCTTCTTCACCACACTGTCTGTGTGGGTAGACCATTTCACTTTGTCTGTGATGTGGTCGCCGAGGAACTTAAAACTTTCCACCTTCTCCACTGCTGTCCATTCGATGTGGATAGGGGGGTGCTCCCTCTGCTGTTTCCTGAAGTCCACGATCATCTCCTTTGTTTTGTTGACGTTGAGTTAGAGGTTGTTTTCCTGACACCACACTCCGAGTGCTCTCACCTCCTCCCTGCAAACGGTCTCGTCGTTGTTAGTGATCAAGCCCACTACTGTTGTGTTGTCTGCAAACTTGATGATTGAGTTGGAGGCGTACATGGCCACGCAGTCGTGAGTAAACAGGGAGTACAGGAGGGGGCTGAGCATGCATCCTTGTGGGGCCCCAGTGTTGAGGGTCAGCGAAGTGGAGATGTTTCCTACCTTCACCACCTGGGGGCAGCCCGTCAGAAAGTCCAGGACCCAATTGCACAGGGCAGGGTTGAGACCCAGGGCCTTCAGCTTGATGATGAGCTTGGAGGGTACTATGGTGTTGAATGCTGAGCTGTCCTCAATGAACAACATTCTTACATAGGTATTCCTCTTGTCCAGATGGGATAGGGAAGTGTGATGGCGATTGCATCGTCTGGGGACCTGTTGGGGTGGTATGCAAACTGAAGTGGGTCTAGGGTGGCCGGTAAGGAGGAGGTGATATGGTCCTTCAGTTATCTTTGCCTTCTTGGGTACAGGAACAATGGTGGCCATCTTGAAGGTTCTTGAAGCAATCTTGAAGCATCCTCTGTGGAGATGGGAGAACCTTCCAGAAAGACAACCGTCTCTGCAGCACTCCACCAATCAGACCTTTATGGTGGCCAGACGGAAGCCACTCCTCAGTAAAAAGAAAATGCCAAGAGTGTGCAAAGCTGTCATCAAGGCAAAGGGTGGCTACTTTGAAGAATCTCAAATATAAAATATTTAGATTTGTTTAACACTTTTTTGGTTACTATGTGTTATTTCATAGTTTTGATGTCTTCACTATTATTCTACAATGTAGAAAATAGTGAAAATAAAGAAAAACCCTGGAATGAGTAAATGTGTCCAAACGTTTGACTGGTACTATATATTTATATATGACACAAAACGGCATCCCACCAACACAGTTATGGAGGGAGAGTAGTCCTAATCACCACCACTCTGTCCTCTGAGTTTAATCTAACCTGTCTCATATCTCTACCCCACAGCAGAGCAGCATCACGCGCCACTTCAGACGTATACTGCACTAGGTCCTGTGTCACTGACACCCACATCTGTTTTCTCTCCTCTGCTCTGTTATACTGCGACACCCATTCTTCTCTACACTCAAACCGCCTTCCTTGGTTCCATCCCTTTCTCCCTCCCTGGGTATCACTCGCTCAGTGCCGTACATACGCTACAGTGAGTGATGAACCACATGTGATTCTAATTAGGCCAGACACAGTACCAGTGTATTGTTCCCACCAGCACTACACTCATCCATTACATACCACTGCCTACCGAGCATGCCCCATAGACTATATATATATGAAGACGTTGGGGAGAAGTACCACGATAACAGAGGAATTACAGAGAAGTAAATGTTGGCGCCCCAGGGGCCAAAGGCCACATTTCTCAGTTTGTGTTTATAGTTAGAGGAAAATAATGGTTTTCTTGGATCAGCAGTCATCTCAACACCATCCCTCCAAGTCCATTTTTTTGTAGCCTATTCTGTAATATTCTGTCAGGTCTGTAATGCTGTGCGGTGGTTCTAGTAACGTTTGACTAATGGCATGAGGAGTGGCATAAGCATTAACACATGGGTCCTTGCTGCCACTGCCAGAGCACACAGTACAGCAGGGTATGTGGGTGTGTGTGTAAGGGTGGATGGTAGGCCCCCTTCTGGCCCTGGATGGTTTGAGATGTCAGGCTGGTGATCAAGGAAAGGCAGGAAGCAGAAGATCCAGTGCATGGTTTTTATTTAAGGCATTTGGAACAGGTGCAGGTATTTACAAAATTATACAAAAGCCAACAAGATTGCTGGACCAGGCTCAAATTAAATAATAAACTAAGAAAAAAAACTAGTCAAAAGAAGATTAAGACTGAAAATCAGTCATGACTAGTCCCTGGGACTCACAGAAGCCCCAACTAACCCTTGCAGAGACAGGTGGCCATTTTGAATTCAAAATAAAGCTCTACACCTGAGCATTTATATTTCTCCTGGCAGCGACCAGGTGACAGGAAACGCTTGTGTAATTAGAAAGCACTTTGTCAAACTAAGCCAATAAACACTTAGCAAAGACTAACACTCAATAACACTTTAGATATGTTAGAGAATATTATAACCTGTACAATACAGATAAATATATAGAATATGTTCAAGATCTAGGAAAGAGCAGAAACTCTTTCAAACTCCATTAATTAGTACTGGCGTCTTCCTTCTTAATGAGCAGACAAAGGTCACCTGCGTGCTTACATGTTTGTAAGACAGAGATCTCACACACACAAACATTTGTAAGTACTGCTGTAGACTAGAAAATAGTAGGCTACTGCTTTCGACTAACAAAATAATGAATCAACTTGATCTGATGTCTTCTGTAATTTATATTCAATGTTTAGAAAATATTTAGAACAGATCAATCACATCTGGATAGACCTCCTGATCTCTGTGGTAGGTTTTGTGTTTTATCAAAAGCAGATCAGATTGAGCCAGGCGGAGACAGGGGCGCACAGTACTTCGATCTAAACCCATATTGGTGATGAAATGACCTAAAACGTACAGATTCTGGATAATCCTGAATGAAAAGTTAAAAGCATAAATATCATACCCCCCAAAAAATGCTAACCTCCCCTGTTATTGTAAAGGTGAGAGGTTAGCATGTCTTGGAGGTATGATATAAAAAGCTAACCTCCCCTGTTATTGTAAAGGTGAGAGGTTAGCATGTCTTGGGGGTATGATATAAAATGCTAACTTCCCCTGTTATTGTAAAGGTGAGAGGTTAGCATGTCTTGGAGGTATGATATTTGAGCGTCTAACTTTGACTAATCATTATTCACGATTCATTCAGGACTATCCGTAATCATGAAAGCATCCACATTCATGTAGAAACATATTCTATTGTTTTTTTACAATGAAAGTGACTCTAAAATGACACTACAATATTTACCATTGATTTCTATTCGGCACAAAATACACAACCAAAAGAAACAGCAAAAACTGCAGTAATTTCTAAACGGTTCCCCCGATAAGGATGAAAATACCCTCAAATTGAAGCTGACAGTCTGCACTTTAACCTCAGTCATTGTATCATTTAAAATCCAAAGTGCTGGAGTACAGAGCCAAAACAACAACAACAAATGTCACTGTCCCAATACTTTTGGAGCTCAGTGTAAATGTATGTGATTGTGACAGCTATTATTTCCTCCCAAGCTATGTGTTGAAACCTTGCCAAGCGTGGAGCATAGAAATGGGATAGGGGCGAAGACAGATTGAGGGGTGACATCACTGGATTGTTCCGAGTACACTATTGTTGGGGGAATTGTTAGGGTGTTAGGGGGATAAAGAGGAGAGGATGTTCCTGAGTAGCACGCGTATGAATGCTGAGAGGACTGAGAGATGACTCTCCTGGAACCTGGACAAAGGCACATGTCTTACTGCTGCAGCCTCTGGGAAAGATACAAGATAGGGAGTCTATTCCAGTAGCACTTCTCACTACACCTTGACAAGAGTTCCATCATTGCCACACAGGTGTGTACCAACTCTCTGCCAATGGGCAATACACAACATTTGACCAACAAGTGCTTTGTTGGACCAACAAATGTCTACTTGGCACCAGCCCTAATATTTTGTATGTATTATGGAAAATATGAACTCGTCACGAGGGGCCTCAGTGGCGCACGGTTCTGCATTCCTCCATCCATACACACACATGCAGTCAGGGCCGGCCCTAGCCTTTTGGGGGCCCTAAGTTAAGTTTTGTTAATTTCCTGCAATTCTACACATTTTCCAAAAGGTGGAAAGATTTGTTTTTAGTTTTTAATATGATATCTGAGTAAGAATGACTAACAAAATCAATGGGTCCCCCCCCCCAGTCGGTAATTCGAAGCATAGATAGCTTGCTAGACTAATTTACCAATTTAAAATGGGATAATTGAGTGACTGTCAGTGACTGACATAACAAGAGACAAACTGCTGATGCACAAGCAAATTTAGAAATTGCACCTTGTGTATTGTACAATTCTAGCTCTCAACAGAAAGTTGAGTTCCCGACTGAGTTCCTCCCCAAAAAAGCAGGACTTCAAAAGGGGGTGTGGGCCACCTGTTGGCCATCCATGGTCTAGCTGGTCTGACCAGCATGGTCTAGCTGGTTATGCTGGTTACCAAACTCTGCTGTGTTTTGGATACATACCAGCTTATGCTGGTGACAGCGGTATACTCGTGACCAAGCTGGTCCATGATGGTCTGACCACACCCATCATTATCATATTTCCCAGCATGCTGATTTTTATAATTGTTTGTTTCAATATCTTTGTGTTTTTGCACGTACATTGATTGACTAATTAATCTTATGCTACACAAAGATAAATAAGATACATTTTGAAAAACGAATTAAATCTGTCAGCTGGACTTATTGCACCCGTTACTGAAATGGTTGTTTCAGTTTAGATGGTTCAGGTAGTCTCATTTATTCATCTTTCTAACCCTGGCAGTCATTCTGAATGCATATTGTGGGTGAATAAAAGTTCAAATTGTTGGATATCCCCACTGTCTGGATTCTAATAGCAATTAAACATCACTTTACAAGGCGGCATGATGTGACTTGACGCTGGTTTTGTGACAGCGAAGGCTGGTCACCAGAAAAAACACATGCAGCGAAGACTGGTCACCACGAAAATACAGCGAAGGCACCAGCAAATACACAACAAAGTCTGGTCATCAGCAAAACCATCAGCAAAATGCCCTTTCCTTTTCCCTCTCCTGAAACATTCAATGTGCCGCCACATAAAGACCGTTGAGGAAACAACAGTGAAGCTGTGAGTGTGAAAGAGAGAAATGTGTGACAGCTTTGCCTGATATAAAGCTGGATGTCGCTTTCAATTAAAAGCAACAACACGGCCTTGAAGAGAGAGAAACAAACCGCTCAGAGGGAGGGAGGGTCCGGCTTCTCAAACAAACCAGTTGTTTAGTAATATGTCACAACTGACAAGGCAAGAAATAAACTCTGATTTTGTTCTCCTATGATATTCAAATCACATGGCCTGGAATTTGAGAGAGTTGTTTGGAAAAAAAGTAAATAAATATAATCCTAAAAATGAACATTTCTAGCCTTCAAGTTTCTAGGTCATACAAATATTAATACAATTTGCTTATGAGTAACATAAGTCAGCGTGTCATTCCTCAAAACAGAGAGTACAGGTGGGTCTATGAGGAGCTCTCACAGTGTGGAGGTCCCCTTTCACCTGGCCGCCGGCTGGCCGACCTGGGCTGTGCAGAGTGCTTTGTGATCAGGCTAACCAGATCGTGGTGAGAAATTACCGGGGCCCAATGAGGCCAGCTGTAAGGCGAGAGGCCCTGGATGGGGCCGCACCCACAGGAGGGGGGGGTTCTTTCACATGACGTGATGCTAGCTTTGGGCCTGACTGAAACAGATCCAGCACAGCTCCTCTCTTCAGGCCTCCTCACACACCTTTGTGTCTGTCTCCTTCCTGCCATGTCGCCCATTGAGACACTTGCACTCAGCCACTTCACAGGCCCTGTACAGAGCACTGGTAGAACACAGGACACTGAGCTAGTGTTTTTGATACCGCCTCAGGGCCGGATGTGTGTGTGTGTTGCAGGATGTGTGAACGGAGCGCTGAGCTCTCACCACCACTAGAGGAGTCAAGGATACCCCCCAGTCCCATCCACCATAGCAGGGCCAGAGAGCCACAGGAATGCAGCATCTGTGTACAGCTCAGCTCCTTCAATCCAACCGGGGCCAAACACGTAAACACACATTAGCTGACTAAAGCGTCCCAACCCGCTGGTTTACATGCCACCCATAACTCTGTGAAGGGCTGTTTGTTTTCGACTCAGGCTCTGCCACGCAGCTACGTAAACATCCCGGCTTATGCAATGTATTATTGTTTCCTTTCTTTTTGTCACAACCAATCGTCCTAAGAGCTGAAAACGCCACAGTGAGGGCCTCTCGTCCGTTCTGAGGTTAATTGCCGGTGACTTTCCGTACAAGAACCGCAGGGCCAGCCTTCGTAATGAAGCGCTCCGTATTCGCTGTGAGATCATTTGAAGAGCCGTTTGTCAGCACAGAAGTCACAACAGTTCAAGCGGCGGGGAATATTAGCATCACCTGACAAGCGGTGTGTCTAGACTTCCACCAGGGATGGGGCGCAGACTCGCTAGAGGAAACCTGTAATGTGGTTAGGTTTTCATCAGGAGGATTATTTTTCACGTCACAGGATTATATAGACTAAAATCAGTACCCTCTGGATGTCAGTTGACTCCACCATCGACAATTACTCATGATTTCCAATCAGAATAGTACTAAATACTAATCCTGATGGTAAATGCTGCGGTTCTGTCCACTATGGTAAAAATATAAATAGTATTAGTGTTTCTCATAATACATCAGGGAGAGTAGGCCTAGTCCTTTCCAACTCCCTAAGGAGGTCAATCAAGGGGCCTCTGCTGGCTCTACTTCAACTTTAGAGGGGCCTAAGCAGGTGTGGCCTACCAGGCCAGTTCCAGGTCAATAACAAGGCCTCCAGTAGAGGTCAGGACAATCTGTAGTGGTGGTCCATATTTCTCCATACGTCCATAATACAGTCTCTAATGAGGGTCCCTGGTTGTTACGGGAAGAATATTATGGCTATGATCTATACTTGTAGTGCTTTTTCATTATAAAACTGTGGTATGTGTGTTAACAATAAAATACAATTCGATACATTTTGAAGAATACAAATTCAAATGTGAGAAGGATGTATAGATTTCTGTGACACAAAACATCAAAAACAAACAGATAAAACAGAAACACATACATGGTTTTTACATTCAAAGAAATTAGAAAAGCCTAAGAGCATCCATTGATTGTATTAACTTCTTATTCTTACAGAGAGTAGTATTCAAAGTGGCAAAGTAATTATTTAAATCTACCTTTAAAAATATTGAATAGGAGGGTTTTTTCTTAAAACATTTCATTTTATGGATGAAATATTTTTGCATGAATTATAATCAAATTCATCAACATACTTTTTGTTAGTGGAGAATCTTGGACTATCAAAAACAAAAAGAACATGACAAGCTTGCAGATGGATGCCCCTACTAAATATGTTACCCCAGTCCAGCAGAAGATCCACCCAGAACATAGTCCATGTGGGCTTTAATGACATTATGAAGGGCAGCTCTGAACAGTTGAAATTGGATTTTAAAGAGCTGATTGATTCTCTGCTAGACACTAATAAAAGCCATCATATCTGGCCCTGTGCCCTCTCTGAATCGTGGCATTGAAAGCTTCAGCAGGATTCTCTCTTCACAACTGGCTACGTGATTATCGCAGCTCAATGGGTTTGCCTTTTGTTGACAATTTCGATACCTTTTTGGAAACAAAACACGTTTTATTAGGAGGATGGGATCCACCCAAATCATTTGGGTTCCTGGATCCTTTCACAGCATTATAAGGCTGTGTTGAGACAATGTCTTATCAATGACCCAAGCCCAGCTCAGATGTATGGTGGTATCATACATTTTGTATTGTAGATACAGGGCATTCGGAAAGTATTCAGACCCCTTGACTTTTTCCACATTTTGTTACGTTACAGCCTTATTCTAAAATGTATTAAATTGTTTTCCCCCCTCATCAATATACACACAATAACCCATAATGACAAAGCTATATTTTTGTTGAAATATCACATTTTCCTAAGTATTCAGACCCTTTACAAGGTGCTTTGTTGAAGCACCTTTGGCAGCAATTACAACCTTGAGTCTTTTTGGGTACGACGCTACAAGCTTGGAACACCTGTATTTGGGGAGTTTCTCCCATTCTTCTCTCAAGCTCTGTCAGGTTGGAGGCGGAGCGTCGCTGCACAGCTATTTTCAAGTCTCTCCAAAAGATGTTCGATCGGGTTCAAGTCTGGACTCTTGCTGGGCCACTCAAGGACATTCAGAGACTTGTCCCAAAGCCACTCCTGTGTTGTCTTGGCTGTGTGCTTAGGGTCATTGTCCTGTTGGAAGGTGAACTCTTGCTCTTTTGCACCCCAGTATCTCTACTTGCTCATCATCATCTGACATCTATCACTCCAGTATTAATGCTAAATTGTATTTATTTTCACCTCTATGGCCTATTTATTGCCTACCTCCTTTCTACATTTGCACATACTGTACATAGATTTGTCTATTTTTCTTTTCTTTTGTGTTATTGACTGTACGTTTGTTTATGTGTAACTCTGTGTTGTTGTTTTTGTCGCACTGCTTTGCTTTATCTTGGCCAGGTCGCAGTTGTAAATGAGAACTTGTTCTCAACTGGCCTACCTGGTTAAATAAAGGTGAAAAAAAAAACAAAAAAAACTTTGCCCCAGTCTGAAGTCCTGAGCAGGTTTTCATCAAGGACCTTGCTGTACTTCCCTCAATCCTGACTAGTCTCCCAGTCCCTGCCGCTGAAAAACATCCCCTAGCATGATGCTGCCACCACCACGCTTGGCATTCAGGCCAAAAAGTTACATTTAGGTTTCATCAGACCAAAGAATCTTGTTTCTCGTGGTCTGAGAGTCTTCAGGTGCCTTTTGGCAAACTCCAAGTGGGCTGTCATGTGCCTTTTACTGAAGAGTGTCTTCCGCCTGGCAACTGTACTGCAAAGGCCTGATTGGTGGAGTGCTGCAGAGATGGTTGTCCATCTGGAAGGTTCTCCCAACTCCACAGAGGAACTCTAGAGCTCTGTCAGAGTGACCATCAGGTTCTTGGTCACCTCCCAGACCAAGGCCCTTCTCCCCCAATTGCTCAGTTTGGCCAGGAGGCCAGCTCTAGGAAGAGTCTTCCTGGTTCCAAACTTCTTCCATTTAAGAATGATGGAGGCCACCGTGTTCTTGGGGACATTCAATGCTGAAGACATTTTTTGGTACACTTCCCCAGATCTGTGCCTCAACACAATCCTGTCTTGGAGCTCTACGGACAATTCCTTCGACCTCATGGCTTGGTTTTTGCTCAGTCAAGTTGTAGAAACATCTCATGGATGATAAATGGAAACAGGATGCACCTGAACTAAATTTCGAGTCTAATATCAAAGATTCTGAATACTTATGTTTAAATTTTTTTGAATAACATTTCTAAAAACCTGTTTGCGCTTTGTCATTATGGGATATAGTGTGTAGATTGATGAGGGAAAAAACAATTTCATACATTTTAGAATAAGGCTGTAACATAACAAAATGTGGAAAAAGTCAAGGGGTCTGAATACTTTCCAAATGCACTGTAAATACAAATACATACTGTAAACACATTGGAAAAACAAATGCCCAAGTGATTCTGTCCCAGATTGACAAAATGTTAATTTCTCATCAACATTTCAAAAATATTTACAAAGACTAGTTGGATGGGAAACATCAGAGTTCTTTTAAAAAGCGGTTCTCTCACTTTGTGAGTACATATGTGACCGGTTTCAGGAAACTAGGGGGTATGTCGCGGGTCACTACTTCATAGGAGAGCAGTTTGAACGTAAACTATGACAATCAGTTTGTATTGCTAGTACTCTATGGATTGGGATCCTGCTTCATTGTTTAGCTAGCAAGCTTCATGTATAAACAAAATACTCCTTAAAGCTGACTGTTAGCTAGCTAGCTCACGTTAGATGGCTGGCTCGCTAGCTAACATTATGTTTATGATCTGTGTGTAGTAATGTTCTCAGAATGCCATTTAACATTGCTAGTTATAGCCTAATGTTAGCTAGCTAACTAGCTAACATTGAACCTATTTGGTCAACTTTAGCTAGCAATGACAATAGGTTTGTATTGCTAGTACTCTATGGATTAGGATTATGGTTCATTGTTTAGCTAGCATGTCTAAACAAAAGACTCCACTTCACAAAAGACTCCATCAAACTGGCCAGGTGTCTGACAGTGATTATGACTATCAATTGTATAATAATGCCAGAATATTTGTATCTGGAATTTGTCTTTCAGCATCAGTAGAACACACCCGTCTCTCCTCCACCAGCCATACAAGGAGAATGGTCTAATGCCTCCCATCAAAAAGAGAGCTGGCCCAAGCCAGCACAGGTTACACCTGAAGCATGAGGACTTGCAGCGAGTGGTGAACTTCAACAACTACGCAGAGAATAATGCAATAGTATTACCAGGACGCCACCCAGGACACAAACACTTTGGTGGAAAGCAGCTGCCATCCCACGTGACAAAAGCAAGAAATCGATGACAACACTTGGTATGTAAAGCATAAACAACACGTTTTGATTATTTAATTGACCTCCAACATGTTTGGCATTACTTGATTGGCAGATACTGATGCTGAAAAGGAGAAAGAAAATGAATTCAGGTCAAAAATATGGAAAGCAGAAAAGGACTTCAAGGACAAAGTGGAGCATAGGCTCTGTACAGGCAATCCAAGACAAGCATGGGAAGGGCTTAATGCAATGATGGGAAGAGAAAGGAAAAAGAGAACAATAATATGGCAGACTGTTCATCCTTTGTAAACAACATAAATAGTTTTTATGGAAGATTTGATACCTGCGATTTTAAAGACGAATGTAAACAAATATGTGAGACTATCCCCAAATCCTCTCCTGTCCAGATAACAGAGAACGAGGTGGCCTCATGCTTGCTAAATATTAAGCCACACAAAGCACTGGGCCAGACGGACTACGGGGCAAAGTACTGAAGGTCTGCGCCGACCAGCTCAAGGGAGTTCTCACACTACTGTTTCAACTCCTGCTGAGCACCTGTACAGTGCCAAAATCCTGGAAGGTGTCGACCATTGTACTGGTGCCTAAGAAGTCAGGGGCCAAATCCCCAAATGACTTTCGACCTGTGGCCCTCACACCTCTTTTGGCCAAATGCATGGAAAGGGTTGTTAGTACAGTAAGCACCTTACCCTTTCCATAGCAGATCAACTGGGCCTGTTACAGTTTGCCTATAAGGCACAGAGGGGGACTGAGGATGCTACCCTGACCTTGGTGAACATGGTGGCTAGTCACCTTCAACATGCAAAATCATATGCACACATTTTATTTATTGGTTTTAGTTCAGCTTTCAATACAATGCAAGTACACACACTGCTGAAACGACTAATGGTCCTGAATGTCAATGGATGCCTCGCAGGTTTGATCAAGGACTTTTTAACTGACCGCCCACAGAGGGTCCTCAAGAATGGGGCCCTCCCTGATGAACTGACCCTGAACACAGGGGTGCCCCAGGGGTGTGTCCTTTCACCATTGTTGTTCTCCATCTTCAGTGACGAGATTAAAATCCAAAGAAACAATGTGAGCCTTTTTAAGTACCATGACATGGCTCTGGTGGGACTCTTTTTTTAAAGATGCTACGTCAGATGGGGACAAACAGTATATAAAGTATGCTAATGTACTGGTGTGAAGGCATTTGGGCAGTGATGTAAAGTATTTCAGCAAAAATACTTTAAAGTACTACTTAAGTATTTTTTGGGGCTATCTGTACATTACTTTACTATTTATATTTTGGCCAACTTTTACTTCACTACATTCCCGAAAGTCATCTCTACTGCATTTGATCTGGCAGACTCACTAAACACAAATGCTTGGTTTGTAAATTATGTCTGAGTGTTGGGAGTATGCCCCTTGCTATCCGTCAATGAAACAAAATTAAAAAATAAAAATAAAATTGGTCCGTCTGGTTTAATATACAGAATTTGAAATAATTTATACTTTTACTTTTGATACTTAAGTACATTTTAGCAATTCCATTTACTTTTGATACTTAAGTATTTTTAAAACCAAATACTTGTAGACTTTTACTCAAGTAGTATTTTACTGGGTGACTTTTACTTCAGTCATTTTCTATTAAGCTATCTTTACATTTACTCAAGTATAAAAATTCAGTACTTTTTCCACCACCAGATGTGGCTGGGAGTAATAGCATTTCTTTCACATGACCCATCAATTTAGACAAGTGTGTCTGGGTAAGCGTCATCTAATATTTATTAAATATTTTTATCTGGGCACTTTCTGATTACCTAGAATTTTTCCTTATTGTAGGCTACT
The DNA here is from genome assembly GCF_901001165.1 of Salmo trutta. Lineage (NCBI taxonomy): Eukaryota > Metazoa > Chordata > Actinopteri > Salmoniformes > Salmonidae > Salmo > Salmo trutta. Next base: position 35,896,381 of record NC_042971.1, on the reverse strand, counting down.
ACCACGTTTAGTCTTAATCTTTACTACACTACTCACTGTTTAGCACATGACCCCAATGATGCTAAGAAACAAGGCTTGGATGAGTAAGCGGTTTATCCTAGTGTCCTTAATCTTTAGGCCTTATAACTCCTCCACATCAGGTTCACATGTGGTGTTGATAAGTGGGCCTGTGTCCACCGCTATCATTAGCCCGTTTCCTCTAGATTCCAGTTGACGCTGCCAAGGCCTATCTCAAAGACGTGCGGGCGCAGGCCAGACTGCTTAGCACACGAGAATGGACCTGCTTATGTAAAAGTGAATAACCAGAAACAACCATGGGTTATTACAGCAGAAACGATGCTACATTAGGCATCCTTCACATACATAGTACCTTCCAGTATATAGGCCAAGCAGAGTTTATGATGCATTGGAAACAGAGCCTGCTTCTACCAAAGTCCTGCTACTGAGTCCCCACCATCCCAGCACACAGATGTCAGTTTGGTGTGGCTTTCTGTTTTAGATATATTTCACCACCCAAACATAAAAGGTACTCCAAGGCAAGAACATTTTCCAAAGAACAATACCACACTCAATCGACTACAGAATATTTACTCGATTGTGGATATATTTCTCAGCTTGTAAGGAGCTTGTTTGTACTGTAGACAGTCCCCAGATTCCTTTGGGTCAGTGACAGCCCGGTCCGTCGGCTCACGCTAACCAAACTAGGGCCACTTCTAGTGAACACATGCCATCGGTCAATAGCACTCTGGCGGAGATGGCAAGTTAATTACATCTGAAAAGCCAACAGATGCCCGACAGTCATTCTTCAGGGCCAGGGCACGGTGCCAGCTCTCATCTGGACCGGCCCACCATCATGGGAGCAGCAGGGGACAACATAGCCTGCTCAGCTCATTATACTGTTTGGTGTTCTTTATACATGTTCTCTCACACAGCAGCAGTAGCTTTCTTCAAGCATGGTTAAACCAGACTGAAGAGTACAGCATTCAGTTTGGTTTAACCAAGCTAGGCTAACCCTCATCCTCCATCTAGTCTGACATTTTCTGAGGTTTCGTAAATAGTACTCTAGGCGAACCAAACCATACACCTGTATGAAGCAAGGAGGACTGACGGGTCTTCACCCAGAAATGTTTTTATGAGGCGCTCAAGCATCAGCAGCCTCATCAATCACTGTGAGGCACCATGGGATATGAAGTCCAGCTTGATTCATCAGTGGAGCCTTGTAATATGTGCTTCACTACTACAGAGCATGGCTGACTGCAATGCTCTCTCCTGACTAAAAACATGCATCCCTGAACATTATCAAACCTGGGGTTCAAAAAGTATAGGTTTTCTTTCAAATTCTTTAGCTGCGCTTGATTGAGCTTGCTTGGTGAAATGGAACCAATGGAATAGTAACAAAAGTGTAAAGCTGATATTCTGGCACTCCAAAATCAAATGCGCAAAGTATATGAAAGACAGCAAATACTATTTGAATCCAGGTCTGGCTGTTTTATATATATATAAAAAGCTCTGTTAAAATCAGACAAGATGTCCTGTTGAAAATACCATTACCATTATGATGGTACATTCTCGCAAGAAAATGAGGAGTGAAGTTTTACAGCACATAAACCACACAACACAAGTGTTTCTGTTTAAGAGATAGCACCCCACATTTCAAGAGTTACCAGAATTCCCGCTGTCTTCACTCCACGATAAAACAATGGTAGCGGTTAAAGATGAGTCAGATTCCAGATTCCATCCTTCCTTGTTTCCCAGGCCTTATTTTTAGAAATAGATCTTGCCTCTCCCTAAATAGTTATTGATTTTGGTGACACAATATACCAGATTGCAGCAGCAACTCCTCTTAGACCTTTGGATGCCGTCTACCATAGCGCCATTCATTTTATCACTGGTGACAGTTTTAATACTCACCACTGCATCAAAAGGTTGGCTGTTCCTCATTAAAGTCCCGTAGATCAATTCATTATTCCCTTTTTGTTTACAAAGCCCTACTACACAAGCTTCCAACTTACCTAACTTCGTTGCTAACGTATAAAAGAATGAGCTACCAAACCCGCTCACAGGGTTGGTTAACTCTTCAGATACCTCTGGTCTCCACGGAATTAGGTAAATCCGTTTGTAGTTTTTACACTCAATTACATTTGGATTACCAGGTGCCACCAGGGCATTTTAAATACCTGATGATAAATGAGTACACTGAGGTGTGCAATTGTTTTGATTGATTGATTTAGTAACTTGTTTATGACGGTTGGGATGTTGGTGGTGTTCTGGTGTAGTGTACTTCACATTTTTTCTTGTTATATTTTTGACCTTTTGCTTTGTGGTCTCAGGGCACCATTGACAATGAGACCCTGGTCTCAATTGGGCTCCCTTGATGATTAAATACAAATAAAATATTAACTCCACGTGGTCCATCAATTTTATGGACACTTCTGCACCTCTGTTTGATTAGCTTGGTAAATTATGTTGACCCTCATGGCACACGGTTACATAGTGAGAGATTTGGTGCTGGGAGGCTGGATAAAAACTTATGAGCATTCAAATGAAATGACTGATGTTGGCAGTGACTTTAGTTAGAAGATCATGAAACCAGCCAAATGAAAATAAAACTTGGCCATAGGCATTCCTTTAAACAACTCCTGGACCAAGCATTTTTTGCATTTCCTGTACGCATAGCCATTTTAAACAACCCCAGGAACACAGTGCACTTAATATTCCATAGGGTACACCTCTGTACTTCCTTTACCGTCCTAAATGTACATTATGTGTCCTCCTCCTGCACTCCGTCTCCTCCACTTTCCCCTCTCTTCCCTGTGCTAATTCATCCCAGGTGTGCTGCGTTCACTGCACTGCCCGAGCCACCTCTCTCTCTCTCTCTCTCTCTCTCTCTCTCTCTCTCTCTCTCTCTCTCTCTCTCTCTCTCTCTCTCTCTCTCTCTCTCTCTCTCTCTCTCTCTCTCTCTCTCTCTCTCTCTCTCTCTCTCTCTCTCTCCTCTCTCTCTCTCTCTCTCTCTCTCTCTCTCTCTCTCTCTCTCTCTCTCCTCTCTCTCTCTCTCTCTCTCTCTCTCTCTCTCTCTCTCTCTCTCTCTCTCTCTCTCTCTCTCTCTCTCTCTCTCTCTCTCTCTCTCTCTCTCTCTCTCTCTCTCTCTCTCTCTCTCTCTCTCTCTCTCTCTCTCTCTCTCCATGGAGCTCTAATTCAAACCAGCCTGGCTCTCCCCTCGCATTACTTGTTGTTACACTTTATTGAGTTTGCCGCCAAATTCAGTCAACAGATTTACGGGAAAGGCTGTGTGAGACGAATGGGAAATTCAGTTAGGAAACCACCGGTGACAAGAGGGCTAGGTTATTCCCCATTGACCCCAATCACTGGAGGGTATGAGCGGGGCTAGACCTCATCTATACCCATACATACAGCCATGGTGAGAGCCTCTGTAACTAAAGGGGTTGTTTGTGTGTGTTTGAGAGGATGAATAAGCAGACTTGTGGAAATAACCAATTGTTATTATACAGTAACAACATGTTGTGCTATAGTGACACCTATTGGATGAGCCACTGTCTGTCTGTCCATGGTGGTGGGGGTCTGTCTGGTCTGGCCTTGATGAGGAGTGGTGAACTCTCATCCACTAATGCTAGATCCAGGTTACAGTAGAGCAGGGAAACCCAACACCCACACTGCCCCTTTTAGTGAACACACACGGGTCAAACCTTCCTGTTAGTAATGCAGGCAAACTAGCAGGACTGTCATTTCTCCTCCTTGTTAAGCATATGGTGGCTAGTTCTCATGGTGACTCCGTAAGGAACTTCTTAAACAGTTTGACGAAGCTGACCTCCCAGTCACAGTACATTCCACTTTTAAAAGATTCTTGATCCACCCTTGAGGGCAGCATCAAACCTTTGTAGGCTAAATGGTAGATGAAACCTAACAGGGGTCTGGTTTGGAACACATTAACTATGGCTGGTAAATGAAGAGGAAGGGTGGGTAGTTTTGGCTTGAGCCACCACGGGTCTAGTCTCCTGCTTAGCATGGAAAGATATATTAATGGAGGAAATTGTTCCTCAAGAAACAAAACAAACGTTTCCCCCAGTTGTGGCGTACACCTTTCATATGGTACTGCCAAATATAACCATTAAAACATTTCATTTTAGTATGGTTGGGTCACATATATTTTTTTATTTGGGAGAAATAGTGTTGCGGTATTTTACTTCTTTCTTTTTTAGGCCGTAGCGCATTTCCACAGGGCCTCTGTAAAAACAGTGCGCCATGCAGCTGGGAGAATATACAGTGGGTCTGTGGTCAGGTGCCCATCCTATCCCTGCTGGCTAACTACAGCTCCTCTAATGCTCTTCCACTGACTCTCTCTCTCTCTCAAAGGGTCAATTGTTTTATTTTCTCTTTTTTTAATGGAGGGCTTTATGACCAGGGTTTTTTGTATTGGTCCTTACTACAGGTCAGGGGTCACAGTGAAAACCTGTCTCGTTACAACGACTACATTCCATCACAGTCTCCCATGGTAACGAGGGACCTGGGATTTTTTGCCGCTCTAAGTTATGGATGGTGAGAGCTAAGAGCTTTAGTCAAACAGCCTTATTTATGACAGTCTGTTGTGAAGCTGTCAACATAAAACATATGTGATTCAGACAATAAACTAAGAATAATGAGTATAGATAATAGAAATCCATTCCAGCAAACAATTTATGGTGTTTGAGTGAAGAAAAGAGGAAGAAATGAAAACAGTCATGGCATCTCATGGATGAAAGTCATAGAATTGAGGTTGAAGAAAACTACAAGTAAAATAATAAGCTATAACAAAAACCTATGAATTACTTTCTATGTTCCTTATCATTAGTGTGTTTACCATGCCAAAAATAAAAACGAGTGAAATGTGTAAGGGCCCAGTCCTCTCACACACTAGATGACAACAGTTGGCTACAGCTTTCCTTTAGAAACAGAGGTTCACAACCGTGTACTGTTTACGTGTATTATTCAACCCTACATAATTATCTGGTGTGATATTTATTTCATATTTATTTATTTAACTGTGTGTGTATAGCCTATAGTTAGATAACATCAATCTATTACTTTGTACTGACATAATAACAGCCGCTGTTACGATTTTGTCCCTAAATCCCTTTAACTACTCTAGAAGTGTAAAATATGCTGCATCAAACCCCTCCATGGAGAAATCTGGGTCAGTGAGGTAAAAAGGTAATCGCTTCAAAAACGAGTGTTTTTTCTCTCACATATCTGACTACAAGTCGACACCAAGTAGGATTAAGGGAGAGTGCGTGTTGCGTTTCCTCTATATTCATTTAGCGGCTGCATTTTCTGGATGGTAAAATGTTTTCAGTGCAACCTTAAACGACTAAAACCAGATAGAAAGTATTAATAAAATATAACGGAGCTATACATTTAAAAAAAAGATCATCTTTGAGAACTAACAATTGCCAAAATAGAAACTAGACAGTCAGGGAGAATCTAAAATTGTAAAAATGTCATGGCAGGAGCAACCCATTGAATTTGTTATAACGTCTGTCTCGCTTCATATTCGTCGCCATTTGCCACGCCCACTGAAATAAATCCTAGGGGAAACACTGCGTTTAAGTCTAACTTCTATATAAAGGTGTGTGTGTGTGTGTGTGTGTGTGTGTGTGTGAAAGAGACAGGATGGAACCGAAAGGATAGTGTTGTGAACATATTAAGTGTTAGCAGGCCTTCAAGCCATAAGCCGTCTCTAAGATAACCCACTCCTGTGCTCCAGTATCATAAAGCCTCAGATTGTGGTCAGCTTCTGAAGGGCTAGGCAGGCAGTGAAACAGACAAAGTCCACACTATGCCTCGGAAAGAATAACACCACCAGAGGTTTTTATATCAGAAATTTAAAAAAAGAAGAGGAAGGTATACATAGGGAAAAGGAATATCATTCCAATGTTTTCCTGAGCAAAATGGACAAACTCAGCAATTATGCCTAATGCAATAGTAAAAGTCTGAATTATTATGTGGCCAACCACAGTAAATACCTCCATTGATGATATACACTGGGATACACTAAAGCAGTGGTAGATAGAGAGGGGCAGGCCCTGGAGAAGCAAACTTAAGCGACCATCACAGATACAATGTTGAATACTAGGGATAAGGTGGGACTTAAAGTGATTCTCCAAAAGGTTTTGAATAATTTCAGCCAGTACAGATGCACAGATGCAGGATCTTAATTTGATCACCCGGTTGAAGGAGAACTTTCCTGCAATGCAGGAAATGTAAAACTTGTAGTGTATTTGAGGTTTAAAAAGTCTTCTGAAGTTAGACATGTGCATTAATTACGATCCACATTTCCTGTTTCCGCAAGATTATTTTCCTGCTGTAGCAAACTGGCTCAAATTAAGATCCTACATTCGTTGTTTTGAATGTAGTGTTAACGAGCCAAAATGGTTCCAAAAAATGTTGCACGATTGTGTACTGTCATCCATTTCGTATGATACGTCACAAATTGCAATTCGTATGATATGTTACCAAATCTAATTTGTACAATACATTATGAATTTGTAAGTGCTTAAGATCCCGGACTGCAAGTTAAAATCACATTTTCCCACACCTTAACTTACAAATGATCAAATGCAGCTCGAGACAATAGGAAAAACTGAGGGAGAGAGACAGTGGGGCGAAAGAGACAGAAAGAAAGAGAGAGAAGTAGATGAAAACTGGATGGAGGGTAATGGAGAGTAACGAATAAACCTCTTCGCCAATAGCCATAAGAGAGGGTGAGAAATAACAGTTTGAAAGGAAATAAATCCAAACCCCAACTATAATTAAGAAAAAAATCCTTCAGCTTTCTCTTCCATTGGCTTTTGCTGAGTATCAAAATTAGACCATGCAGTGTTAGGGAAAGGAGTATGGCCAGTATCCAGTTTAATTTGGAGTGTCCTGAACATTCCCCCGTCACCTGGGTTGTTTCAACAGTTACCCTGCCTAGTGTTAAAGATGTAATCCACATTAGGGATTAGCTCTCTCGACACTGTGCCATGGCTAGGGGAGAGAGACAGGGAAACCAAAGACCAGGTAGACATATGTCTAAACAAAGAGTGATTTCTCACAATGGTTTATACAAACCTATAAGAATAATCCTAGAAGAATCCAGTGATTACATTTGCATTCATGGATGCCAAGGGAAGCCAGGCTTGCCCAAAAAAATGTACCAAGAAAAAAATAAAATGTATTTACACTTCCGGTCAAAAGTTTTAGAACACCTACTCATTCAAGGGTTTTTCTTTATTTTCTACATTGTATAATAACAGTGAAGACATCAAAACTAACTAATAACTAATAACACATATGCAATCATGTAGTAAGCAAAAAAGTGTTCAACAAATCACCCTTTGCCTTGATGACAGCTTTGCAAACTCTTGGCATTCTCTCAACAAGCTTCACCTGGAATGCTTTTCCAACAGTCTTGAAGGAGTTCCCACATATGCTGAGCACTTGTTGGCTGCTCTTCCTTCACTCTGCGGCCCGACTCATACCAAACCATGTCAATTTGGTTGAGGTTGGGGGATTGTGGAGGCCAGGTCATCTGATGCAGCACTCCATCAATCTCCTTCTTGGTCAGATAGCCCTTACACAGTCTGAAGGTGCGAGTCATTGTCCTGTTGAAAAACAAATGATAGTCCCACTAAGCCCAAACCAATTGGGATTGCGTATCGCTGCAGAATGCTGTGGTAGCCATGCTGGTTAAGTGCATCTTGAATTCTAAATAAATCACAGACAGTGTCACCAGCAAAGCATCCCCACACCATAACACCTCCTCCTCCATGCTTTACGGTGGGAAATACACATGCAGAGACCATCTGTTCACCCACACCGCGTCTCACAAAGACATTTGGACTCCAGATAAAAGGACACATTTCCACCGATCTAATGTCCATTGCTCGTGTTTCTTGGCCCAAGCAAGTCTCTTCCTTTAGTAGTGGTTTCTTTGCAGCAATTTGACCATGAAAGCCTGATTCCCACAGTCTCCTCTGAACAGTTGATGTTGAAATGTATCTGTTACTTGAACTCTGTGAAGCATTTATTTGGGCTGCAATTTCTGAGGCTGGTAACTCCAATGAACTTATCCTCTGCAGCAGAGGTAACTCTGGGTCTTCCATTCCTGTGGCGATCCTCATGAGAACCAGTTTCATCATAGTGCTTGATGGTTTTTGCGACTGCACTTGAAGAAACTTTCAAAGCTCTTGAAATTTTCCGTATTGACTAACCTTCATGTCTTAAAGTAATGATGGACTGTTGTTTCTCTTTGCTTATTTGAGCTGTTCTTGCCATAATATGGACTTGGTCTTTTACCAAATAGGGCTATCTTCTGTATACCCACCGAGCTTGTCACAACACAACTGATTGGCTCAAACACATTATGAAGGAAAGAAATTCCACAAATTACCTTATAAGAAGGAACACCTGTTAATTGAAATGTATTCCAGGTGACTACCTCATGAAGCTGGTTGAGAGAATGTCAACAGTGCGCAAAGCTGTCATCAAGGCAAAGAGTGGCTATTCGATGAATCTCAAATATAAAATATATTTTGATTTGTTGAACACTTTTTTGGTTACTATATTAATCCATATGTGTTATTTCATAATTTATTTCTTCACTATTATTCTACAATGTAGAAAATAGTAAAAATAAAGAAAAACCCTTAAATGAATAGGTGTTCTTAATTTAAATTTTCCTTCAATTCGCAAGAGGTTGAATGTATCTCACAAGATAAAAAATCTGAGCGAGCGAAACAGCTCCCCTCTGTCTCTGTATGTGTAGGCCATCTATCTGACGTGGTCTGGTCCAAAAGGGTATGACATTGTTGCTGCCTGTGGCATTGAATACAGGGGAAACCGGCGAGCATTTGGCCTCCCTTGATAAAAAAAGTAAAAAATAATAGGAAATCAGCATTGAGATAAACTGAGTGAGTTCAACTGTGAATGGTCCAGGCGCACCCAAAAAAGTTTCAAGGGAAGCCAGTTTGGATTTGGCATCACTCCTATCAAATCACAGAGAGCATACGTCACTGACAGAAACAACTTGAATTGTTGCATCACGTTGTGTTGTTGTCCTCCGGTGGCTAGCTAGCCAGCTAGCTAAAATTGGCCCTTTCCTAAATTAGCCATGGATGGCGATAGGGATTTGGACTTGTGGTTTTACTTAAATCTCAGTTCTGGCCAATGATTAAAATGGCAATTCTGATCCAACCATTGATTGTGCCCCTGGCCTGATAGGATTAAAGTTCAATATGTAGCTAGATGTAGAAGGCTAATGTTAACTAGCTAACGTTGCACATGAAAGGACGTTAGACTAGCAAGCAAGCACTAAAAAAGCATGTACTGTATGACAGAGTGATAGACCATTTCGTCAACAAGAAAGAGCGGAGGATGACATTGGCGTTTCTCTACAAGTTGGATGAGTCAACATGTTTTTTCTACTTGCACGAACGCACACAACGTCATATCTAGCTTACGTTGATTGAACTAAATCGTTTTTGGTATCTTTTAGTTGTCACTATTAGACTAAGCATAGGTGATTTTATGATGAAATGTTGAAGTAGTGGGGGGCAGCTCCTGTTTCCTTTGCGACTTGCGGTGGTTCAAAATCAATAGTTGTTTGGTGGTCTGAAAATGGCGGAAACATGAACTTGTTGACCATGCTGTAGGTCAGGTAACTGTAACTGTTACATGCAATATACTTTGTGGACTTCACCAGACAGAGGTTGCTCTCTGGTTTTGTGATGAAACAAAGGTGTAGTTGAATTTATTCTGCCACTGTCTCTTCTTATTGTCTGGGCCTTTAGGCCTATATATCACGGTCGCAAGGCATATGAGCTAACAGGTTTGTATTTGTAATGGATCCCCATTATCTGCTGCCAAGGCAGCAGCTACTCTTCCTGGGGTCCAGCAAAATTAAGGCAGTTATACATTTTTAAAACATTTCAATACATTCACAACATGTAAAGTGTGTGCCCTCAGGCCCTTACTCTACGGCCACATATCTACAACACAAAATCCATGTGTACGTGTGTGTATAGTGTGTATGTTATCGTGTGTTTGTATGCATGCGTCTGTGCCTGTTTGTGTTGCTTCACAGTCCCCGCTGTTCCACAAGGTGTATTTTTATGTTTTTCTAATATAATTTTACTGCTTGCATGAGTGACTTGATGTGGAATAGAGTTTCATGTAGTCATGGCTCTATGTAGTACTGTGCACCTCCCATAGTCTGTTCTGGACTTGGGGACTGTGAAGAGACCTCTGGTGGCATGTCTTGTGGGGTATGCATGGGTGTCCGAGCTGTGTGCCAGTAGTTCAAACAGTCAGCTCCATGCATTCAACATGTCAATACCTCTCACAAATACAAGTAGTGATGAAGTCAATCTCTTCTCCACTTTGAGCCAGAAAAGATTGGCATGCATATTATTAATGTTAGCTCTCTGAGTACATCCAAGGGCCAGCCATGCTGCCCTGTTCTGAGCCAACTGCAATTTTCCTAAGTCCCTCTTTGTGGCACCTGACCACATGACTGAACAGTAGTCCAGGTGTGACAAAACTAGAGCCTGTAGGACCTGCCAATTGTGCGCCGCCTCATGGGTCTCCCGGTTGCGGCCGGCTGCGACACAGCCCGGGATCGAACCCGGATCTGTAGTGACGCCTCTAGCACGGCGACGCAGTGCCTTACACCGGTGCGCCACTCGGCAGGCCCCACCCCCACAATATTTTTATTATCAATTTCTCTCAGCCAATCATCATTCATTTGTGTAAGTGCAGTGCTTGTTGAATGATCTTCCCTATAAGCACGCTGAAAGTAGCATTGCCTCTGGTGAAACACAATTTTTTCCAAAAGTTAACAAAGGGTTGGTAACAGGCTGATTGGTTGGCTATTTGAGCAAGTAAAGGGGGCTTTACTATCCTTAGGTAGGATAATAACTTTAGCTTCCCTCCAGGCCTGAGGTCACACACTTTCTAGTAGGCTTAAAATGAAGATATGGCAAATAGAAGTGGTAATATCATCCGCTATTATCCTCAGTAATTTTCCAGGATATAGAGCAAACAACGCAATGATTTTTTTCTGGCTTCCCCAGTGATTTTACCCACGCACCGCTACTGTAAGAATCGAGGGCTATGCCTAATCCCCAAAGCATTCCATCAAACAATTCCAAACAGATGTTCCTCTGCGGAAAACTCGCACAATATTGAATTTTACTCCAAGGGCCCTGCAGACATTTCTAGTTGCTAAACTCAAAAATTGTGTTTGCCGCCTTATTTGTTTTATGTCAGATAAGGGAGAAGTAATCCTCGACTAGACGAGCAAATCCAAATAAACTGATTATATTCGCTCTATATCAAAGCCTGTCCAAAGTTCACCCTGTTCTGAACCTTTAAACTCCACTTGTAATAACTCATAACTTTAAGTTGTTTGCCTAGCTATCCAACAACGATTACGTTCACTCTCTCTAATTCCTCTCCAGTCACTCACTACCAACCCTCATTCGCACTGGCCAAAATCAGGCACAAAACACTTAATATCAGACGTGTACTGGTATAATGTCTCCCACCAAGATCACACCATTGATCCTGGGTATCAAATGCCCTCCCAATTGGCAGGGGGCACTTTATGTTATGAGAAAAGACAGGGGGGAAAGATTCTTATACAAAACCCCATCTCTCTGTCCTCTTTTGGAAAATGAGTGAAGAGCACAAATGTTGAAAGTCTGGAGTCTGGGCCTTTCATGCAAGGTAAATGGCTGCCTTTCAAATTGTGCCAACCATTATCAGAGCTATTGGTCAAAACTTCAAGAGGGATACTTTAAAAAAAAAAGTATTATAAAAAAAATGGTTTAATGGTGTTGTTCGGTCCAAAAAACAAATGATAAAATAGGTTGTTTGGATCCTGAATGGTTGATAGCAGGGTTGATCACGACAATCCTTGGGTAATGTTAACAGTTCCATTTGAATTATCAATGTACATCTACTGTTCCACAGCCCAGCCAGGCAATTCATAAACTTAATCTCCCCTGGAAAAAGTGTTGTGACATTATTTCCCCTTGCTTCTAGCCTAGCATTTTTTTGCAACAGTTGGGGTTTGTTTAAACCTTGCTGCCTGCCTCTCTGACCTGCGATCTCCACCGTGCCATACAGAATGAACATATCCGGATGAGACAGACAGCTTCTCTGAGCCAGGCAAATTCATTTATCATTTATCAGGATCATTATAATGGATAAGTTATAATGGACATAATTATAATAGATATATGCAAATAAATAGCAATAGAAACAGGTAAAACAAACAAAAATGCACATAGTTTGTGTCATTTCAGCTGCTTGATCCGTATTAGCTTTAGTTTTCTAGCTAGCCAAGGAGAAGTTGCCATCTTGCATAACAACCTTTTTTGCTTGGAACGGACAATACATCGCTTGGCTAGCGACCATGCCAATAGAGTCGACGACCAGCTCGCTTGGCTAGCAACTTCAGAATCTCAGAACTAATGACTGGTTTTTGTCTGGAGTATGTTGTCTGGTAGAAGGGTGAAATAAAATAAAAATTCCTCATTCAAATAAAGTTGAATGAAAACGTGGTTAATATTGTTTTTTAAATATTTTGGCAACCGTTTCATAAAAGCAATAAGGCACCCGAACCCAGGGATTATCATGAAAAACACCCTCCTAAGGCCTGTTTCCCTGGCCCTCCGCTTCGTGTCGGACATAAGAACAGCCCTTAGACGGATATTATTCTCACGATAATCCCCAGGTTCTCATGCCTTACTGTTTAAGGATAACCTCACCTATTATCCAGCATGTTTTTTGGAGGCCAACCTCTCCAGTGTGTTCCATTTGTTCTGATAGAGGGAACAGAGAATGAAGTCAAGTGTTCCTCAGACTGAGTCTCTCATATCTTGAAAACTTGATTGCTGACATGCAAAACATTCTGGGACTATATCAACAATGGACTAATGAAACAAATACCAAAATATAGTTTTGGGGTTGAGTTTTCCTTTAAGTACTGTAGTAAAGTATGTGACTTTTTTTTCATATTTTTTTAAGTGTGTAAGTATGCAGGTGATTATTCCATACAAAGTAAGTAAATAGGTACATACAGTGCATTCAGAAAGTATTCAGACCCCTTCCCTTTTTCCACATTTTCTTATGTTACAGCCTTATCCTAAAATGTATTTAAAAAAATATTTTCCCTCACTAATCTGCACAATACACCAAAATTACAAAGTGAAAACAGGTTTTTAGAAATGTTTGCAAACGCATTAAAAATAAAAAAACAAATACCTGTTGAAAAGTTTGGGGTCACTTAGAAATGACCTTGTTTTGAAATTAAAGCAAATTTTTGGTCAATTAAAATAACATCAAATTGATCAGAAATACAGTGTAGACATTGTTAATGTTGTAAATGACTATTGTAGCTGGAAACGGTAGATTCTTTTAATGGAATATCTACAAAGGCGTACAGAGGCCCATGATCAGCAACCATCACTCCTAGCTAACACGTTGTGTTAGCTAATCCATAATTTTCATTTTAAAAGGCTAATTGATTATTAGAAACCCTTTTGCAATTATGTTAGCACAGCTGAAAATTGTTGTACTGCTTAAAGAAGCAATAAAACTGGCATTCTTTAGAATAGTTGAGTATCTGGAGCATCAGCATTTGTGGGTTCAATTACAGGCTCAAAATGGCCAGAAACAAAGAACTTTCTTTTGAAACTCTTCAGTCTATTCTTGTTCTAAAAAATGGAGGCTATTCCATGTGAGAAATTGCCAAGAAACTGAAGATCTCGAACAACGCTGTGTACTACTCCCTTCACAGAACAGCGCAAACTGGCTCTAAACAGACTAGAAAGAGGATTGAGAGGCCCCGGTGCACAACTGAAACAGACGCCTCACAAGTCCTCAATTGGCAGCTTCATTAAATAGTACCCGCCTCAAACAGTGAAGAGGCGACACCGAGATGCTGGCCTTCTAGGAAGAGTTGCAAAAGAAAAAGCCATGAGATCATGAGAAACAAGATTCTCTGGTCTGATGAAACAAAGATTGAACTCTTTGGCCTGAATGCCAATTGTCACATCTGGAGAAACTTGGCACAATCCCTACGGTGAAGCATGGTGGTGGCAGCATCATGCTGTGGGGATGTTTTTTAGCGGCAGGGACTGAGAGACGAGTCAGGATTGAGGGAATGATGAACGGAGCAAAGTACAGAAAAATCCTTGATGAAACCCTGCTCCAGAGCGCCCAGGATCTCAGAATGGGGCAAAGGTTCACCTTCCAACAGGACAAAGACCCTAAGCACACAGCCAAGACAACGCAGGAGTGGCATCAGGACAAGTCTCAAAATCCTTGAGTGGCCCAGCCTGAGCCCGGACTTAAACCCGATCGAACATCTCTTGTGAGACCTGAAAATAGCTGTGCAGCAACGCTCCCCATCCATCCTGACAGAGCTTGAGAGGATCTGCAGAGAATTGGAGAAACTCCCCAAATACAGATGTGCCAACCTTGTAGTGTCATACCCAAGAAGACTAGAGGCTTTAATCGCTGCCAAAGGTGCTTCAACAAAGTACTGAGTAAAGGATCTGAAAACTTATATAAATTTGATACATTTGATATAAGAAAACTGTTTTTGCTTTGTCATTATGGGGTAATGTGTGTAGGTTGATGAGGGGGGGGAAACAATTTAATCTATTTTAGAGTAAGGCTGTAATGTAACAAAATGTGGGAAAAGTCAAGGTCTGAATACTTTCCGAATACACTGTACTTAGCCACGTCTGGTTAAGTATTGGGGTGGGTGGCACCTTTGGGCACCGTGCGGGTAGCTGCGCGTAGCTTGTGGGACAAGGGGCACAATTATTCTCCCCCCAGACAAGCTATAGCGAGCCCAACAACCGACCAACCGAGGCTTAGACGTGTTTAAACCAAAGAGAGGCGTTTCCATGGCGACCTACAGCCCGCACCCTGAGTGGCAGCCTACAACAATTAGTATTGTTGTGAAGGAGGGAGGGTGGCAAGGACAATTAGGCAGTTTCCCTCAAACCACAATCAAATGAAAGAATCCCTCCACCTCTATACCCCCTTTAAAGCTAGGCAGTGTTTATTTAACAGGCTCTTTCATTAGCCACTTAAATCCTCTTCCTCAAACAACTGTGAAATTATTATGTGGGCCCTGGGACAGTCAGGGGCCCTCTGCCCCAGCTACAGCCCAGCTCATCACAAACGCTTCATTAATAGAGTGAGAAATGGGTTTGGCTTGATACGGAGGGATGACATGACAGTAAGGCCTGGCCGACTGACACTATCCTTAACCCTCACTCTCCCATCCAGAGTAATGCAGCCTGACATCAGGGGTGCTGGGAAGGGAGACTCTCTAATGGGGTGGGATTTTATTTGACGGAGAGTGAGGGAGGGGAGTGTGGAGAGAGTCTGACATCCCCACAATGCCTGTGTTTGTGGGATACATGTTTAAGAGAGAATCAGACTGATTCTGCTGGGGTTTGTTCCTTCCTTCACAATGAGTAGAGTTAGAGGAGCAGATCTGTTAAATCGGATGAAAGACTGCCGCTCTGAGGAGAGAAGAGGTAAGAAAGACCTTAATGAGATCCACATGGAGAGGATGAGTGAATAGTGATGGAGAGCGAGAGCGAGAGGCTCAACACAACCCAGCCAGGATGGTTGACAATTTTTTTTAAATATCGACCAGATGGGACCAGCATTGTTTTATTCCAAAATCTGTTTAATTTCTTTAAGGTGGAATAGGCCTTGTAGATGAAGGAACGCCATTTAGCCAGAACGCACACGGTAAAGGCAAGGCGCACAGAGCAGTTTGAGGAATTAACTAGAACAACACGTTTTCTAAACTTGCTGACATAAAATATACTTGGTCTCTGCTCCTCACCGATTCACACGTCGAGGGGGAGAAACACGAGCCTCGTGCTTGGCCGGCCCAAACACCCACGAGTACAGAATTTCTATTTTGTTTTTAAGACCTCACTCCCCAAAAAAAGTAATGAAAAATAATGTTGGGCTGAAAAACCGACCGGTCAGTTTTACACATTATGACATGGCTTTGATAAGATGACCAATCTAATCCCAACAGACGCAGAGAAAAAAATATTGCCACCGACTGTGACGTCTTTTCATCTTTTACTACTTATCATACAGTTGTATTATTACTTTCCCTCTGCCCCTCCCCCCACCACACGATCATTCCTCAGATATTATGAAAATGCATTTTGATGTGGGACTGGCTGGGACAGTTTTTTGTTGAAGTTATAATTTTGAAATGGCTGTATGCTTAGAGGGGCCCAACATGTAGCCTAGCGGCTGGGGTTCAAATAGTATTTAGGATACCTATAATATTTTAGCTGTGGCACCTGGCACTCCGGGGCAGGCTAAATCAAATGCTCAAAACAATTTCAAGATTTCAAAAATGATCTGAACCCAGGACTCTCTGTAGCAAGACTCCAGCAAACAAACACCCTCAGCTACAAATCTCAAGCAGCTGGAAACTTCAGCCACACTATTAAGTTAAATGACAGAGCAGAGCCCACAGCCCAGAATCTGACAGAAAAGGAGGGATCCTCAAAAGCACACAGTTAAAAACTTCGATAATGATATGATTTCACTACAACTTTGCACTGAGGATGCAACATGACACCTTTCATAACTCATCATACTGTAACAGTGTTATCAGAATATGACACATTTTCAGGCCAATTGTGAATAGACTGCTCTCCATAAATTCCCCTTGATGTAGGAATTCCAATTGGCAAGAAAAGTAGAGCTTGACTAGGAACCAACTCTCCCCACTGATCCATTTGTCCTCATTGCTGTTTCCTGTTTCCGGTCACAACTTGCAGACTTGTTTACGCTGTTGTGCGTTTTTGTTGCCGTTTTTACTTTGCTACCTGACGGTTTTTACTTTTTCATTACCGTATATTTTTACTTTTTCCCTCACTCAACTTTTTTTTTCATTCAACTTTCCTACCCCGGAGGTTTTATCTGGACATGGTTCGTCAGGACTTCAAACAGCCGAAGCTAAGTAACATTAACATGATGCCTTCTAATTGCAGTCGTTGTACTCATAATATACAGGAGAACGATCGCCTTACGGCAAGGATAGCTGTGCTGCAAGCCCAGCTTCAGACGCAATCGTTAGGCAAGGGTCATTTCAGTGTAGGAAAGGATGAAACAGCGTCTGTGCCACCAGCAAGTACAGATAGTAACGTTAGTATAAACCCCCTCGCACAGTCCCCGCAGCCGGACAACTTTCTCATGGCTTCTGGAGGGAAACGCTGTAGGAATGCTCAACCGGTGTCGCTTATTCAGCCGACAGAAACTTTCAACCGGTTCTCCCCATTAAGCGAGTCGGAGGCCGAGAC
The DNA here is from genome assembly GCF_901001165.1 of Salmo trutta. Classification (NCBI taxonomy): domain Eukaryota; kingdom Metazoa; phylum Chordata; class Actinopteri; order Salmoniformes; family Salmonidae; genus Salmo; species Salmo trutta. Next base: position 35,878,982 of record NC_042971.1, on the reverse strand, counting down.
TTCTCTGGTCTCTGCTCCTCCCGTTGTGGGGTCTGAGACGCCGACGGCTCCCACCATTAGCTCTGACAAATTGAAAACCCTAGTCATTGGCGACTCCATTACCCGCAGAATTAGACTTAAAACTAATCATCCAGCGATCATACACTGTTTACCAGGGGGCAGGGCTACCGACGTTAAGGCTAATCTAAAGACGGTGCTGGCTAAAGCTAAAACTGGCGAGTGTAGAGAGTATAGAGATATTGTTATCCACGTCGGCACCAACGATGTTAGGATGAAACAGTCAGAGGTCACCAAGCGCAATATAGCTTCAGCGTGTAAATCAGCTAGAAAGATGTGTCGGCATCGAGTAATTGTCTCTGGCCCCCTCCCAGTTAGGGGGAGTGATGAGCTCTACAGCAGAGTCTCACAACTCAATCGCTGGATGAAAACTGTTTTCTGCCCCTCCCAAAAGATAGAATTTGTAGATAACTGGCCCTCTTTCTGGGATTCACCCACAAACAGGACCAAGCCTGGCCTGCTGAGGAGTGACGGACTCCATCCTAGCTGGAGGGGTGCTCTCATCTTATCTTCGAACATAGACAGGGCTCTAACTCCTCTAGCTCCACAATGAAATAGGGTGCAGGCCAGGCAACAGGCTGTTAGCCAGCCTGCCAGCTTAGTGGAGTCTGCCACGAGCACAGTTAGCGTAGTCAGCTCAGCTTTCCCCATTGAGACCGTGTCTGTGCCTCGATCTTGGTTGGGCAAAATTAAAAATGGCGGTGTTCGCTTCAGTAATCTTACTAGTATAAAGACCTCCTCCATTCCTGCCATTATTGAAAGAGATTGTGATACTTCACATCTCAAAATTGGGTTACTTAATGTTAGATCCCTCACTTCCAAGGCAGTTATAGTCAATGAACTAATCACTGATCATAATCTTGATGTGATTGGCCTGACTGAAACATGGCTTAAGCCTGATGAATTTACTGTGTTAAATGAGGCCTCACCCCCTGGTTACACTAGTGACCAAACCCCCCGTGCATCCGGCAAAGGCGGAGGTGTTGCTAACATTTACGATAGCAAATTTCAATTTACAAAAAAAAAAAACAATGACGTTTTCGTCTTTTGAGCTTCTAGTCATGAAATCTATGCAGCCTACTCAATCACTTTTTATAGCTACTGTTTACAGGCCTCCTGGGCCATATGCAGTGTTCCTTACTGAGTTCCCTGAATTCCTATCGGATCTTGTAGTCATAGCAGATAATATTCTAATTTTTGGTGACTTTAACATTCACATGGAAAAGTCCACAGACCCACTCCAAAAGGCTTTCGGAGCCATCATCGACTCAGTGGGTTTTGTCCAACATGTCTCTGGACCTACTCACTGCCACAGTCATACTCTGGACCTAGTTTTGTCCCATGGAATAAATGTTGTGGATCTTAATGTTTTTCCTCATAATCCTGGATTATCGGACCACCATTTTATTGCGTTTACAATTGCAACAAATAATCTGCTCAGACCCCAACCAAGGAAGATTAAAAGTCGTGCTATAAATTCTCAGACAACCCAAAGATTCCTTGATGCCCTTCCAGACTCCCTCTGCCTACCCAAGGACGTCAGAGGACAAGAATCAGTTAACCACCTAACCGAGGAACTCAATTCAACCTTGCGCAATACCCTAGATGCAGTTGCACCCCTAAAAATTAAAAACATCTGTCATAAGAAACTAGCTCCCTGGTATACAGAAAATACACGAGCTCTGAAGCAAGCTTCCAGAAAATTGGAACGGAAATGGCGCCACACTAAACTGGAAGTCTTCCGACTAGCTTGGAAAGACAGTACCGTGCAGTATCGAAGAGCCCTCACTGCTGCACGATCATCCTATTTTTCCAACTTAATTGAGGAAAATAAGAACAATCCGAAATTTCTTTTTGACACTGTCGCAAAGCTAACTAAAAAGCAGCATTCGCAAATGGAGGATGGCTTTCACTTCAGCAGTAATAAATTTATGAACTTTTTTGAGGAAAAGATCATGATCATTAGAAAGCAAATTACGGACTCCTCTTTAAATCTGGGTATTCCTCCAGGGCTTCATTGTCCAGAGTCTGCACAACTCTGCCAGGACCTTGGCTCAAGGGAGATACTAAAGTGTTTTAGTACTATATCTCTTGACACAATGATGAAAATAATCATGGCCTCCAAACCCTCAAGCTGCATACTGGACCCTATTCCAACTAAACTACTGAAAGAGCTGCTTCCTGTGCTTGGCCCTCCTATGTTGAACATAATAAACGGCTCTCTATCCACCGGATGTGTACCAAGCTCACTAAAAGTGGCAGTAATAAAGCCTCTCTTGAAAAAGCCGAATCTTGACCCAGAAATTATAAAAAACTATCGGCCTATATCGAATCTTCCATTCCTCTCAAAAATTTTAGAAAAAGTTGTTGCGCAGCAACTCACTGCCTTCCTGAAGACAAACAATGTATACGAAACGCTTCAGTCTGGTTTTAGACCCCATCATAGCACTGAGACTGCACTTGTGAAGGTGGTAAATGACCTTTTAATGACGTCAGACCGAGGCTCTGCATCTGTCCTCATGCTCCTAGATCTTAGTGCCGCTTTTGATACCATCGATCACCACATTCTTTTGGAGAGATTGGAAACCCAAATTGGTCTACATGGACAAGTTCTGGCCTGGTTTAGATCTTATCTGTCGGAAAGATATCAGTTTGTCTCTGTGAATGGTTCGTCCTCTGACAAATCAATTGTAAATTTCGGTGTTCCTCAAGGTTCCGTTCTAGGACCACTATTGTTTTCACTATATATTTTACCTCTTGGGGATGTCATTCGAAAACATAATGTTAAATTTCACTGCTATGCGGACGACACACAGCTGTACATTTCAATGAAACATGGTGAAGCCCCAAAATTGCTCTCGCTAGAAGCCTGTGTTTCAGACATAAGGAAGTGGATGGCTGCAAATTTTCTACTTTTAAACTCGGACAAAACAGAGATGCTTGTCCTAGGTCCCAAGAAACAAAGAGATCTTCTGTTGAATCTGACAATTAATCTGGATGGTTGTACAGTCGTCTCAAATAAAACTGTGAAGGACCTCGGCGTTACTCTGGACCCTGATCTCTCTTTTGAAGAACATATCAAGACTGCTTCAAGGACAGCTTTTTTCCATCTACGTAACATTGCAAAAATCAGAAACTTTCTGTCCAAAAATGACGCAGAAAAATTAATCCATGCTTTTGTTACTTCTAGGCTCGACTACTGCAATGCTCTACTTTCCGGCTACCCGGATAAAGCACTAAACAAACTTCAGTTAGTGCTAAATACGGCTGCTAGAATCCTGACTAGAACCAAAAAATTTGATCATATTACTCCAGTGCTAGCTTCCCTACACTGGCTTCCTGTTAAGGCAAGGGCTGATTTCAAGGTTTTACTGCTAACCTACAAAGCATTACATGGGCTTGCTCCTACCTATCTTTCCGATTTGGTCCTGCCGTACATACCTACACGTACGCTACGGTCACAAGACGCAGGCCTCCTAATTGTCCCTAGAATTTCTAAGCAAACGGCTGGAGGTAGGGCTTTCTCCTATAGAGCTCCATTTTTATGGAATGGTCTGCCTACCCATGTGAGAGACGCAGACTCAGTCTCAACCTTTAAGTCTTTACTGAAGACTTATCTCTTCAGTAGGTCCTATGATTAAGTATAGTCTGGCCCAGGAGTGTGAAGGTGAACGGAAAGGCTGGAGCAACGAACCGCCCTTGCTGTCTCTGCCTTGTCGGTTCCCCTCTTCCCACTGGGATTCTCTGCCTCTAACCCTTTTACAGGGGCTGAGTCACTGACTTACTGGTGTTCTTCCATGCCGTCCATGGGAGGGGTGCGTCACTTGAGTAGGTTGAGCCACTGACGTGGTCTTCCTGTCTGGGTTGGCGCCCCCCCCCCTTGGGTTGTGCCGTGGCGGACATCTTTGTGGGCTATACTCGGCCTTGTCTTCGGACAGTAAGTTGGTGGTTGTAGATATCCCTCTAGTGGTGTGGGGGCTGTGCTTTGGCAAAGTGGGTGGGGTTATATCCTGCCTGTTTGGCCCTGTCCGGGGGTATCATCGGATGGGGCCACAGTGTCTTCTGATCCCTCCTGTCTCAGCCTCCAGTATTTATGCTGCAGTAGTTTATGTGTCGGGGGGCTAGGGTCAGTCTGTTACATCTGGAGTATTCTCTTGTCTTATCCGGTGTCCTGTGTGAATGTAAATATGCTCTCTCTAATTCTCTCTTTCTTTCTTTCTTTCTCTCGGAGGACCTGAGCCCTAGGACTACCTGGCATGATGACTCCTTGCTGTCCCCAGTCCACCTGGCCATGCTGCTGCTCCAGTTTCAACTGTTCTGCCTGCGGCTACGGAACCCTGACCTGTTCACCGGACGTGCTTGTTGCACCCTCGACAATTACTATGATTATTATTATTTGACCATGCTGGTCATTTACGAACATTTTAACATCTTGACCATGTTCTGTTATAATATCCACCCGGCACAGCCAGAAGAGGACTGGCCACCCCTCATAGCCTGGTTCCTCTCTAGGTTTCTTCCTAGGTTTTTGGCCTTTCTCAGGAGTTTTTCCTAGGGAGTTTTTCCCAGCCACCGTGCTTCTTTCACATGCATTGCTTGCTGTTTGGGGTTTTAGGCTGGGTTTCTGTACAGCACTTTGAGATTTCAGCTGATGTACGAAGGGCTATATAAATAAATTTGATTTGATTTGATCTATGTCATTAACTTCCAGTTTGCAACAATTGACTTTCTGTCTCCCTTGCAAAGACAACAAATAGCACACACACACACAGAGAGAGAGAAAGAGAGAGAGAGAGAGAGAGACAGAGAGAGCGCGAGAGAGCGAGAAAGTGTCTATGGGGAAACAGTAAGCAGGATTAGGCCTTCTTCCACCCATATATTAAGTGTAGTGGGCTGCTCTGGCACCTTTTTGCGGTGATAGGCAGATCCTGAGCTACTGACCTCAAACAGTGGAAATTCAATAAGAGGAATTGAAGTGTTTCATAAAGCCGTAGGAGGCTGTCCAGAGGAATGCCTGTAAAAACCTGGCAGCCCACGCTCCCCTCACAGGCTCTAAATTGGAAACCACAGGACGGTGACATATGTATACAGTGCCTTCAGAAAGTATTCATACCCCTTGACTTATTCTGCATTCGGTTGTATTACAGTCTGAATTCCAAAATATTATTCTCACCCATCTACACACAATACCCCAAAGTGAAAACATGCCTTGGAACTTTAACGAACGTATTGAAAATGAAATACAGAAATATCTAATATACACAAGTATTCACACCCCTGAGTCAATACATGTTAGAATCACATTTGGCAGCTACTATAGCTGCAAGTCTTTCTGGGTAAGTCTCTAAGAGCTTTGCACATCTGGAATGTACAATATTTGAACATAATATTTTTTTTAATTCTTCAAGCTCTGTCATGTTGATCATTGCTAGACAGACATTTTCTAGTCTTGCTGTAGATTTTCAAGCCAATTTTATTAAAAATTGTAACTAGGTCACTCAAGAACATTCAATGTTGTCTTGGTAAGTAACTCCAGTGTATATTTGGCCTTGTGTTTTAGGTTATTGTCCTGCTGAAAGGTCAATGTGTCTCCAGTGTCTGTTGGGAAGCAGACTGAACCAGATTTTCCTCTAAGATTTTACCTGTGCTTAACTCTATTACGTTTATTTATAGTCCTTGCCAATCACAAACATACCCATAACATGATGCAGTCACCACCATGCTTGAAAATATGAAGAGTGGTACTCAGTGATGTGTTTTGTTGGATTTGCCCCAAACTTAACGCTTTTTATTCAGGACAAAGTTAATTTCTTCACCACATTTTTTGCAGTTTTACTTTAGTGCCTTATTGCAAATAGGATGCATGTTTTGGTGCCCTTCTTTGCGAGGCATTGGAAAACCTCCTTTGTGGTTGAATCTGTGTTTGAAATGCACTGCTCAACTGAGGGACCTTACAGATAGTTGTATGTGTGGGGTAGAGATGAGATAGTCATTTAAAAATCATGATAAACACTATAATTGCACACAGAATGAGTCCATGCAACTTATTATGTGAGTTGTTAAGCACATTTTTACTCCTGAACTTATTTAGACTTGCCATAACAAAGGGGTTGAATACTTATTGACTAAAAGACATTTCAGCTTTTCATTTTTTATTAATTTGTAAACATTTCAAAAAACATAATTCCACTTTGACATTACTGGGTATTGTGTGTAGGCCAGTGACACAAAATCTTACATTTAATCCATTTTAAATTCAGACTGTAACACAACAAAATGTGGAAAAAGTCAAGGGGTGTGAATACATTCTGAAAGCACTGTAACTGCAGTCCCAGTTAAATAATAAATAATATGTCTGGGTCTGGACCTGGCTGTCATGCTAACAGAGACCACTGACTGGTGCTACCCCGCCTCAGCTGGACGGACGAACGAACACACACTAAAAACAACAAAAAGTAAAAGGTGGTATGGCAACCTGTGTCAGCTTTGAGGGCCACTACTCCCTTAAATGATGAAGTGAATTGATGTAACACCATATCAGGGAAGAGAGATAACACTTAAGACGGTAGCATTGGGCACACTACCACCCACACACCACTCATTTCTGCACTGGGTGACATTTATAATCTGATATTTAAATGTATGTTTTTAGGGAGTTACGGGAAACAGGTGCTTCTGGTCCCGGTCGTAAAAGGTTCTACCACAGACAGAACCAGTCTACCCAATAAGTGGCTCTGGATTTGTACCGACCGTAGCTAGCAACAATGTTTGTGATGGAAAACGGGACTAGACCACACAATGAGAGGCTATGAAAAGCCCTGGGAGAGAGGTGTGTGTTTTTGCACTGCATTTAGCTCCAACACAGCCTGGGTTAAAAAAAAGTATTTTAAATATTTCAAATATTCTGTGCATTTACTAGAGCCTGACAGGAGTGACAAATGGGTGGGGTTTGCACTTTTGGGGCTACTCCATTTATTCCATTGCACCAGACAAGTTCAATAAGGCACAGCTAAAGTATTTGAAAAATGTCCAATACTATTTGAACCCAGGCCCTAGACTGCTGCTGCAGAGGCCCAGTGGGAACCTTCCCACAGCCCTGAGAGGCCAGAGCTACTTGCTGCTTCTTTCTGGATGTTTTTCCACCTCCAGGCCCATCCAGACCAGAGCATCATGATTTCCCAGCAGAAGCAGCCACACTCCCTCCCTCTAGTAGCAAATGGGCAGCCAGCCGCTCAGGCCTCCCCTCTCCTCCTCCCTAAACATCTCCTGCTCCTCAGACTTGGCCAGAGAACAGTAAACTAAACTCTGGGAGGGAGGGAGGGAAGCTGGGGGAGACCCTGGTTGTTCCTCCCCCCCAATAACCCTCCATGCCTGGACACATTCATCACTACACTCACTGAGGAAAGAAAACGTTATTCATTTATTTAAACTATGAAATACTGAAGTGGTGTGATACGGAAGATCTGCTGCAAGTGCCTGATTTCTTCCAGCTCCATGGGTGGCTGGTTCATATAGAGAAAACAGAACTATGTGATGTATACAGTGTGTTGCTGCTGCATAACATGCAGCAGGAAAGATACCATCCTTACAGTGTTGGAGGGATTCTAAAGGAGATACAATACGAGGTATGACTGCAAGCAAGAATACAGCAGCTATCCACTCAATTACAAGCTCACCACAGTTCTATGTCTGCCCATACAGTACAGTAAGAGCACATTTCCTAAAACATGGACAGTCATGTACTTACACACTTAAAAGAGCACGACATAGTGTACAAGGCTTGGCATGTCCAGAGCACTCCGAGGTACTGGAGTCTGACACACTGACAGATGTCATCTCTGACTGGGCTCTTTGAGAACAGAGTGACTCTGGTTTCAAATAGTATCCGTTTTCTTTCAAATACTTTACTTGTAATTGATTAAGCTTGCCAAGCACAATGAAACCAATGGAGCAGTCCCAAAAGTGTAAATCCCACCCGTCTAGGGATTCCAGGCAGGCTCAAAAAAACGCTGAATGTGTTTGAAAGAAACCAAATCCTATTTGAACCCAGGTCTGGTGAATTCCCCCTCCCTCTCTGGCTCATAAATCATGTGAGAGAAGGTTAGACAGCTGTCAGAGCTGTCTCCCTCTCTGGTCCTGTTATTCCTGGACTGTTAACAATCTCTCAATCCAGCGGTATCACTCCTCTCTCCCTTAACCGTTTACTTAACCCACTTACACTCTGCCAAAAACAATTTCTTGCTTGAAATGTGACAAATCAAGTCGGCTAATGAAGTGCCTTTTACAGTCTGAGACGTTAGAGATCGACTTTAAAGTGGCACCTTAATGGCATTACAATATAAACCACATTGTCAGAGGCAGGGATGCGGAATGGGCCTCTTATTAGATGTACTTTAAAGGGACAATTACCCAGCCATTTATTCTTCCGCATGCAGGCACTTTGCTTTGAGGCTCGCTGCTATTCTTCACCACCGGGCTAAAACAAAACCAGACACATGTTCATGACCTGTCCTGCGGTCTCAAAGAAAACTCTACTTGTCCCCCCCCCCCCCACCCCCTGCCCTCCATGTAAGGAGGTAGAGGGTGGAATGCAAAGTAAAGTACAGAACATCGAGAGGCTATATCTCTGGGCGTGTCTGTCCCGTCCATTATGCCACAGGTTTACCATATCAATCCCTGTGAAATGGAAAACGAATGTTGTTGCGTCTGTCTGTCTGTCTGCACTTGAAGCTCCACATTATCTATATTAGCCTTTAGGGTTTGGGAGGACACAGAAGCCTGTTTACTGAGATGAGGTTTTGCAGGGGGGGCCAGGCGGGACAAAATAAGGAGACTGGTTGTTTTAGAGGGGACGATGCGGAGTGCAGAGTGACGTGATCACACGGCTTTTTTAGGAATGCTCTCTGACCGGACCACACTGTGGGGTTGAGTCACTGACCACAAGCCTTCACTGTGACGGGACAGACTGTCAGGGAGAGAGGTTTTCTAGGGGACACCTGGAATAGTTCCTTCTAAATCTACTCCTCTCCACTGAAAGGTTGAGCTGAGAATGGCTCAGGGGAACCAATGTTCCTCGCTCTCATATTTACCTGCATCATCTTAATTAAATTGAAGGATGGTAAACATAGCAGTACCATCTATGGCCAGTCAGCCCTTTTCTGCTCAATGCATTGCCTTCAGTTCAAGGACACTGTTAGTTTCAATAATGAATGGGAGATCTTTGTCAGCCCTGGGAAAGGTTGGGATTCGGCAAGGAGGGCTGGGCCCATCGTCTGATCAAGGATTTCTATTTAAAACAAGAGTAAACAGGATCCCTAAACCTGGGAATTTTGTCTGGAAATGACCTAACACCATGATGGTTATCACAGGCAGCTCATTCATTCATTCATTCAATATTGTGTTGATCTTTCCCCTACAGAAGGAACTCAAATAAGATGAAAGTGGTGAAGGCATGGGAACAGCTCTGGGACCAGAGTGTGGAAGTGGAGGATTATAGTTCCAGTTCTATATAGTGATTAATTACATTGAAAGGAAGTGAGGGAGCACCATGTCATTCAGTAAATTGGTGGAGGATGTCCAATTTACCATTACAGGACATTACATATTACAGTCTGAGCCAGGACATTATATAGGCCTATGAAACAGTACATGACACAGTGTGGTGTACAGGGAGTTATTCTGGAGCCTTGTGGGTTGAACGATGACTGACCATGGGTAAACACACAACTGTTTAGGTAAATGCCAACATGCGTACATGGAAACAGTGACAAAACGTGCGAAAAATGTAACCCATCCTGTTCTGTCCTCTTAATTTCTGTGATAAATCACTGCCAGCTTATTCTGGTCACAAAACCCCATTGTAGGTCTGGCTGAGATCTGTCCGTATTAAAGAAAATAACAGACTAATGAAATAAGGTAATATATGGTGATCATTTTCATGGGGGCGTTGTGAACATTCTTGACTTGCACTATGCCCAGGCAGTGCACATGCTATTCAGGTCAGGCTGGGTTCCAAAAAGACGGAAGGCGATATGGAGGACAGGGGCTGGGTAGTGTTCTACCTCTTTAGCACGCTAACCTGAGTCAGGCTCATATGGTTTCTATCAATGATTTGCATATACACTAAATGACTAATAGCCCCTATCAGTAAATTAGTGTGTATAATAATCATTGATATACGCTATGTTGAAGCCACCGTGCCTCCATCTTGGCACTCCCCCATCATTGTACAAAATAGAGGTCGACCGATTATGATTTTTCAACGCCGATACCGATTATTGGAGGGCCAAAAAAGCCAATTTTCCTTTTTTGTTGTAATAATGACAATTACAACAATATTGAATGAACACTTATCTTACCTTAATATAATACATAGATACTATCAATTTAGCCTCAAATAAATAATGAAACATGTTCAATTTGGTTTAAATAATGCAAAAACAAAGTGTTGGAGAAGAAAGTAAAAGTGCAATATGTGCCATGTAAAAAAGCTAACGTTTAAGTTCCTTGCTCAGAACATGAGAACATATGAAAGCTGGTGGTTTCTTTTAACATGAGTCTTCAATATTCCCAGGTAAGAAGTTTTAGGTTGTAGTTATTATAGGAATTATAGGACTATTTCTCTCTATACCATTTGTATTTCATATACCTTTGACTATTGGATGTTCTTATAGGCACTTTAGTATTGCCAGTGTAACAGTATATCTTCCGTCCCTCCCCTCGCTCCTACCTGGGCTCAAACCAGGAACACATCGACAACAGCCACCATTGAAGCAGCGTTACCCATGCAGAGCAAGGGGAACAACTACTCCAAGTCTCAGAGCGAGTGACGTTTGAAACGCTATTAGCGCGCACCCGGCTAACTAGCTAGCCATTTCACATCGGTTACACCAGCCTAATCATGGGAGTTGATAGGCTTGAAGTCATAAACTGCGCAATGCTTAAATTGCGAAGAGCTACTTGCAAAACGCACGAAGGTGCTGTTTGAATGAATGCTTACAAGCCTGCTGCTGCCTACCACCGCTCAGTCAGACTGCTCTATCAAATATCAAATCATAGACTTAATTATAATATAATAAACACACAGAAATACGAGCCTTAGGTCGTTAATATGGTCGAATCCGGAAACTATCATCTCGAAAACAAAACGTTTATTTTCTCTGTGAAATATGGAACCGTTCCGTATTTTATCTAACGGGTGGCATCCCTAAGTCTAAATATTCCTGTTACATTGCACAACCTTCAATGTTATGTCATAATTACGTAAAATTCTGGCAAATTAGTTCGCAACAAGCCAGGCGGCCCAAACTGTTGCATATACCCTGACTCTGTGTGCAATGAACGCAAAATGACACAATTTCACCTGGTTAATATTGCCTGCTAACCTGGATTTCTTTTAGCTAAATATGCAGGTTTAAAAATATATACTTCTGTGTATTGATTTTAAGAAAGGCATTGATGTTTATGGTTAGGTACAGTAGTGCAACGATTGTGCTTTTTTCGCAAATGCGCTTTTGTTAACCTGATATGGATAGGGGGCAATATTTTCATGGCCGGATGAAAAAACGTACCCGATTTAAACTGGTTACTACTCTTGCCCAGAAACGAGAATATGCATATTATTAGTAGATTTGGATAGAAAACACTCTGACGTTTCTAAAACTGTTTGAATGGTGTCTGTGAGTATAACAGAACTCATATGGCAGGCAAAAACCTGAGAAAAAGTCAACCAGGAAGTGTAGGATCTGAGAATTGTAGTTCTTCTTTCTAGTCCCTTTCGAAATGACAGTATCTGTGCTGTTACGTTGCACTTTCTAAGGCTTCCATTGGCTGTCTAAAGCCTTCAGAAAGTGGATTGAGCCTTCTCCTGTCCCTGGGCAGAGTATAGGAGCTCAGTTACTGAGTGGTCTGCCTGAGGACAAAGGGATTGGATATGCGCGTTCCCGCGAGCACGCTGTTTTTTCTTTTTCTCCTTGAATGAATACACTATTGTCCGGTTGGAATATTATCGCAATTTTACGTTAAAAATACCATTAAAAATGATTTTAAACAGCGTTTGACATGCTTTTAAGTACGGAAATGGAACATTTAGACTTTTTGTGTCTCGAATTGCGCTCGCGCGTTACCCTTTGGATAGTGACCTGAACGCACGAACAAAACGGAGGTATTTGGAGATAACTATGGATTATTTTGAACAAAAACAACAACAACATTTCTTGTGGAAGTAGCAGTCCTGGGAGTGCATTCTGACGAAGATCAGCAAAGGTAATACAATATTTCTAATACTAATTCTGAGTTTAGGTGACCCCGAAGTTGGGATGGTGAGCTATGTACTCAGAATATTGCAAAATGTGCTTTCTCCGTAAAGCTATTTTAAAATCTGACACAGCGGTTGCATAAAGGAGTAGTCTATAATTCTTAAAATAATTGTTAAGTATTTTGTCAACGTTTATGATGAGTATTTTTGTAAATTCACCGGAAGTTTTTGGTGGGAAATACATTTTCTGAACATCAAGCGCCAATGTAAAATGCTGTTTTTGGATATAAATATGAACTTTATCGAACAAAACATACATGTATTGTGTAACATAATGTAGGAGTGTCATCTGATGAAGATCGTCAAAGGTTAGTGCATAATTTAGCTGTGTTTTCGGTTTCTGTGACATATACCCTTGCTTGGAAAATGGCTGTGTGATTATTTGTGTCTATGTACTCTCCTAACATAATCTAATGTTTTGCTTTCGCTGTAAAGCCTTTTTGAAATCGGACAATGTGATTAGATTAACGAGAGTCTTATCTTTAAAATGGTGTAAAATAGTTGATTGTTTGAGAAAATTGAATTGTGGTATTTTAGTTGTTTTTGTATTTCACGCCATGCGATTCCATTGGCTGTTGGATAGGGATTCCGCTGGCGGAACAGCGGAACACCTAGATGTTAGAAGTTAAATCATCCCCCATTTGGCGAAGTTGGCTGTCTTTGTTAGGAAGAAATAGTATTCACACAGTTCGCAACGAGCCAGGCGGCCCAAACTGCTGCATATACCCTGACTCTGTTGCAGAGGTGACACATTTTCCCTAGTTAAAAGAAATTCATGTTAGCAGGCAATATTAACTAAATATGCAGGTTTAAAAATATATACTTGTGTATTGATTTTAAGAAAGATATTGACGTTTATGGTTAGGTACACGTTGGAGCAACGACAGTCCTTTTTCGCAAATGCGCACCGCATCGATTATATGCAACGCAGGACAGGCTAGATAAACTAGTAATATCATCAACCATGTGTAGTAACTAGTGATTATGATTGATTGATTGTTTTTTATAAGATAAGTTTAATGCTAGCTAGCAACTTACCTTGGCTTCTTACTACATTCGCGTAACAGGCAGGCTCCTCGTGGAGTGCAACGTAAAGCAGGTGGTTAGAGCGTTGGACTAGTTAACCGTAAGGTTGCAAGATTGAATCCCCGAGCTGACAAGGTAAAAATCCGTTGTTCTGCCCCTGAACAAGGCAGTTAACCCACCGTTCCTAGGCCGTCATTGAAAATAAGAATGTGTTCTTAACTGACTTGCTTAGTTAAAAAATATGTTTTTTAGTTTTTTTTATCTAAAAAAAAAAATAAAAAGAATAATAATAAAAAAATTGGCAAATCAGTGGCCAAAAATACCGGTTACCGATTGTTATGAAAACTTCAAATCGGTCCTAATTAATCGGCCATTCCGATTAATCGGTCGAACTCTAGTACAAAATATTTTGGAAGCTATTGAAATGCATTTATTAATGTCTACATTAGTTTTTGCCACATTTACAGACCTTAATGCATACTTAAATTATATTCTGAGCTAAACATAAAAATTAAATACATTTTTTTCTTTAAAGTAGAATTTTGACATTACTAATGTTACTGTCTCCACTACAACAAAACTTCTTAAATACTGTATATGTAATTTTGTAATTGAAACACTGTAGAATTCCATTCATTCCTATGGAGGACTGCTCCTACTGGGGAGTGCCAATATGGCCGACCGGTGGCTTCAAAACTCAATGGCCAATACATAGCATCAGCAATCCAAGGTTTATACACATCATTGGTTTCTATTCACAGTGAACATAACCATGTAAGATAATGGACACAGAAGACTCTCCTGCCAAGAAGAAGTTCTTACACCACTCATGTTGGGGTTCACAAGGAGCTTTGTCTGAGCGGTGAGGAGTGGAAGATAGGTGAAGAAGAGAGACTCATATTCTGAGCATGGAGGATAGAAAATGTGGAGAAGCGGGTGTAGAGGATGGCGGAAAGAGGAGGGTGGAGAGAGAGAGGGTGAGAGGAAGGGAAGAGACAGTTGTAACACTAGTGCATACTATACACATGGATGGCTAGGACACGTAAACAAATAAACAACCAAAAATAGCTGACGGCATCGCCACATCATTCTCATAATCCTCATTCATTGGTTAAGATCCCTCTCCAATCGGGAATCCTGCTATCCAAGCTAGAACACCTTCTGCCTCCTTTTCTAACCGCTGGGCTCCACCAATAACAACTACCTCCATTATTATCATTCAGTGTTCTTGCCAATCAGGCAAGAACACTTACTGCCTCTCAAACTGCTAGACTCCAACAATAAGAGCACGCCTAAGGCCCAGCTCCACCAATAATAGCTAGCTATGTCCCAGCTCCTGTTTCTGTTCCATACGCAGTATGCTGGCAGCACAGCCAGGCACCTCCACTAACCACTAAACATAGTGGCTCCCCCATGAGTCATAGCTTGGTTTTATGGAGCCACAGTTGCCACACTCTCTCTAAATGGCTGGTGCATTACTCTGATGTACGCTCCAGACCACCAGCATGGCCAGAGTCAACGTCAGGGGTGCATTGTGGGTAATGTGTTAGCGCTCAGCCAGGGCCCTGGGGTTTGTAGGTTGACAGAGCCGAGCGAGTGGCAGGTTTTTCTCTGTGGGTCTCGGAGCTAGGCACGGTGGTCTGCTCATGCCTTCTGCTTCCCCCTCCCTCAGTTAGATAGCCCCGGGTCGGTCCTGCTTTAATAACTGTGCAACACTGAGCTTCCTGCTCCCAGACCAGGCAAATACAGTGAGGGAAAGAAGTATTTGATCCCCTGCTGATTTTGTACGTTTGCCCACTGACAAAGACATGATCAGTCTAGAATTTTAATGGTAGGTTTATTTGAACAGTGAGAGACAGAATAACTACAACAAAAAATCCAGAAAAACACATGTCAAAAATGTTATGAATTGATTTGCATTTTAAATGAGGGAAAAAAGTATTTGACCCCCTCTCAATCAGAAAGATTTCTGGCTCCCAGGTGTCTTTTATACAGGTAATGAGCTGAGATTAGGAGCACACTCTTAAAGGGAGTGCTCCTAATCACAGT
Source organism: Salmo trutta (assembly GCF_901001165.1). NCBI lineage: Eukaryota > Metazoa > Chordata > Actinopteri > Salmoniformes > Salmonidae > Salmo > Salmo trutta. Next base: position 35,863,534 of record NC_042971.1, on the reverse strand, counting down.
TTGTTACCTGTATAAAAGACACCTGTCCACAGAAGCAATCAATCAATCAGATTCCAAACTCTCCACAATGGCCAAGACCAAAGAGCTCTCCAAGGATGTCAGGGACAAGATTGTAGACCTACACAAGGCTGGAATGGGCTACAAACAAGACCATCGCCAAGCAGCTTGGTGAGGTGACAACAGTTGGTGCGATTATTCGCAAATGGAAGAAACACAAAAGAACTGTCAATCTCCCTCGGCCTGGGGCTCCATGCAAGATCTCATCTCGTGGAGTTGCAATGATCATGAAAACGGTGAGGAATCAGCCCAGAACTACATGGGAGGATCTTGTCAATGATCACAAGGCAGCTGGGACCATAGTCACCAAGAAAAAAATTGGTAACACACTACGCCGTGAAGGACTGAAATCCTGCAGCGCCCGCAAGGTCCTTCTGCTCAAGAAAGCACATATACATGCCTGTCTGAAGTTTGCCAATGAACATCTGAATGATTCAGAGGACAACTGGGTGAAATTGTTGTGGTCAGATGAGACCAAAATGGAGCTCTTTGGCATCAACAACTCGCTGTGTTTGGAGGAGGAGGAATGCTGCCTACGACCCCAAGAACACCATCCCCACCGTCAAACATGGAGGTAGAAACATTATGCTTTGGGGGTATTTTTCTGCTAAGGGGACAGGACAACTTCACCGCATCAAAGGGACGATGGACGGGGCCATGTACTGTCAAATCTTGGGTGAGGACCTCCTTCCCTCAGCCAGGGCATTGAAAATGGGTATTCCAGCATGACAATGACCCAAAACACACGGCCAAGGCAACAAAGGAGTGGCTCAAGAAGAAGCACATTAAGGTCCTGGAGTGGCCTAGCCAGTCTCCAGACCTTAATCCCATAGAAAATCTGTGGAGGGAGCTGAAGGTTCGAGTTGCCAAACGTCAGCCTCGAAACCTTAATGACTTGGAGAAGATCTGCAAAGAGGAGTGGGACAAAATCCCTTCTGAGATGTGTGCAAACCTGGTGGCCAACTACAAGAAACGTCTGACCTCTGTGATTGCCAACAAGGGTTTTTCCACCAAGTCATGTTTTGCAGAGGGGTCAAATACTTATTTCCCTCATTAAAATGAAAATCAATTTATAAAATGTTTGACATGCGTTGTTCTGGATTTTTTTGTTGTTATTCTGTCTCTCACTGTTCAAATAAACCTACCATTAAAATTATAGACTGATCATTTCTTTGTCAGTTGGCAAACGTACAAAATCAGCAGGGGATCAAACACTTTTTTCCCTCACTGTACAATACAGTGCTTAGCGATTAAGCTTAGCGATTCAGAGCTAATTGTCAATGGTGTAAAATACTGAAGTAAAAATACTTTAAAGTACTAAAGTAGTTTTTTGGGGTATCTGTATATCTGTATTTAACTTTTATTCCAGTACATTCCTAAAGAAAAAAATGTACTTTTTACATTTTCCTTGACACCCAAAAGTGCTCGTTACATTTTGAATGCTTAGCAGGACAGGAAAATGGTCCAATTCACACACTTCAAAATAACATCCCTGGTCATCCCTACAGCCTCTGATCTGGCGGAATAACTAAAACACAAATTCTTCGTTTTTAAATTAGTGTGCCCCTGGCTATCATAAATAAAAAATTTACAAATATTGTGCTGTCTGGTTTGCGTAATATTAGGAATTTTAAATGATTTATACTTTTACTTTTTAAACTTAAGTAGATTTGATCAATTACATTTACTTTTGATACCTAAATATATTTAAAACAAAATAATTGTACACTTTTACTCAAGTAGTATTTTATTGGGTGACTTTCACTTGAGTAATTTTCTATCAAGGTATATTTTCTGCTACTCAAGTATAACAATTGGGTAAGTTTTCCACTACTGCTAATTGTTGGGCCCCCCAACGCCTCACCCACCTCCCCTCCACCCTTCAAAACTACATCTAGCGTCTATTGCAATCTAATCAGGCTCACATGCCTGTTTCACAACGAGCATACGAATAACGGAGATCTAGAGAGCGCATGGCAGAGCTTCAGCTCCAGAGCATACGTTCACTTTCCCTGAGAGCCAGTCTCACTAACTTGGCTAAAACGCAGGATTGGCGGCTTCAGTTCTTCTGCCCCCTGCAGAGACTTTCAGCCCCTGTTACAAACCCTCACCTGTGGCCTCCTGCACTGGAGGGAAGGAGCAGCCAGACCGCACGTCACAACGTAGTGCACTCATTCCAAGGGGCTAGAATAGGACAGGCCTCTCCGTGAGAAGTGCAAGGTATTAGCAAAGCTTTAACCTAACATAGGAGTAAAAGAAACACCTGAGCAGCATTTCTTTCTTTCTGGTCCTGATGAGAAAAAAAAATACTAATCGGGGAAGGTTCTCTTCTGCACTGTAAATGTGGAGGAGTTGCCTTGTTAACTTCCAAAAGCGGAAGTCGCGTCACAGGCTCTGAAAACCGGATGCATCCGGTTGATTCCGACCCAGCAGAGGTTGGCAATGCTTAAATCGTGTTACGGAGGTGCAACTGGGGAGCAGAGTGCAAAGATGCATGTTAACCAACTTGGAAATGTCTCCACTCCAATCCTACCATCCATTTGGGTGTTGTTTGTGTGGAAACATGATATTTGCAGAGCGCACAAGGAAGGAAAAAGGAGCGGAAATGGGGTTCTGTCCAAGTTTTGAAGACAATGTTGGTGTTTCCTTTATGTTGACAGTTACCTGTATAATGTCTTCCATCCACCACTGGTCCAGTATGAGTGTGTACTTCACTGTGTAACCAGAGCACTGCTTTGTGTCAGCAGCAAGACGCTACAGACCATGGCAGCCCAGCTCCGGCCGGGCTCAACCTAAGGATCGCATAAAAACCACTAAAGAAAGAACTAAACACAAACACAATAATAACAACCTGGCCGTGAAGCAAAGCGCTGGCTCTATTGGTCAATTATACTAGTGAGTGGAAAAGCCCGGCTCAGTGTTTCTAATACGGTTGGGGGGGGGGGGGGGGGGGGGGGGGGGGGGGGGGGGGGGGGGTCATAGAAGCAGCCATTTCCTAATAAAGCCTTCAGAGTATTAACAAGAACCATACCGTAGTCTCTACTCAAACATCACTGGGACGCAATCCAGGTCTCCCAGATAAAGTGGTCTGAAATGGCCAGAGTTGTGGAAAACCCGTATCGACTGTAAAAAGGAGGAAATGAAGCGTGACAGTGTTGCGTCGGTCGCTTCATGCATTCCCCCAAACTACTAGAACACATGTGATGGCGGCGGAACCGAGTGATCAGACACAGGAATGCACAGTTTCATGCGAGGAACAGCAATTCCCCATAGATGGTGGGGGAGCTGTCTTTGTGGTGGGTTCCGCTACATCTACTATGAAATGTTTACCACTTGCGCTGCTCTGCAACAACGTTTCACAACCATTGTCAGCTGTAGGGAGCTGATCCATGCGGTGCACATAGGTTGATTTTGAGTCGGCCCAGTAACTCATTCTCAACATGGATATATCCCCCCAGTCACATATGGAATGTATAAGATGCTAGACTGACAACAACTCATGAGCTCACCTTGAGGATTCACCGCAAGTCAACCTGAGGATTTGACTTTTTACCGACACACTGTCACATGCCATACGCTATTCCAGGAGGTGGGGTGGGGACCCACAAATGTAACGTTTGGTAAAGTCTGAGACTCAATATATATTGCTGTTTGAGCCTATATGCTGTGCACTTGCCAGGTTTTTAAAGGGGCAGTTCAGTCAAAAACATGATTTCCTGTTGTTTTAATGGTATTTCCACACTATGAGGACAAAAAAACACTGATATGGCGAAAATTATGATAATGTTATTTTAGTGTCAAAGCTTTTTGGAGTGAAAGAAACACCTTGAATTTCTGCTTGATCAGGTGGGATGGAGTTTTTGGCCCACAGCATTATTATGACCAATCATGTTTTATTTGCATATGTATCCTACTACTTTGAAGCAGGGTAAGCTCTAGAGTCTAGACAATCTTATCTGCCAAAATTGAAATATACACTATATATACACAAAAGTATTTTGACCCCCCCCTTCAAATTAGCGGATTTGGCTATTTCAGCCACACACATTGCTGACAGGTGTATAAAATCGAGCACACAGCCATGCAATCTCCATAGACAAACACTGGCATTAGAATGGTCTTACTGAAGTGCTCAGTTACTTTCAACGTGGCACCGTCATAGGATGCCACCTTTCCAACAAGTCAGTTCGTAAAATTTCTGCCCTGCTAGAGCTGCCCCAGGCAACTGTAAGTGCTGTTATTGTGAAGTGGAAACGTCTAGGAGCAACAACGGCTCAGCCGCGAAGTGGTAGGCCACACAAGCTCACAGAACGGGACCACCAAGTGCTGAAGCACATAAAAATTGCCTGTCTTCATTTGCAACACTCACTTTCGAGTTCCAAACTGTCTCTGGAAGCAACGTCAGCACAAGAACTGTTCGTCGGGAGCTTCATGAAATGGGTTTCCATGACCAAGCAGCCGCACAAAAGCCTAAGATCACCATGAGCAATGCCATGCGTCGGCTGGAGTGGTGTAAATCTCGCCGCCATTGGACTCTGGACCAGTGGAAACGCCTTCTCTGGAGTGATGAATCACGATTCACCATCTGACAATCCGACAGACAAATCTGGGTTTGGCGGATGCCAGGAGAATGCTACATGCCCCAATGCATAGTGCCAACTGTAAAGTTTGGTGGAGGAGGAATAATGGTCTGGGGCTGTTTTTCATGGTTCGGGCCAGGCCCGTAAGTTCCAGTGAAAGAAAATCTTAATGCACCAGCATATAATGACATTCTAGACGATTATGCGCTTCCAACTTGGCAAAGGCCCTTTCCTGTTTCAGCATGACAATGCCCCCGTGTGCAAAGCGAGGTCCATACAGAAATGGTTTGCTGAGATCGGTGTGGAAGAACTTGACTGGCCTGCACAGAGCCCTGACCTCAACCCAATCGAACACATTTGGGATGAATTGGAACGCCGACGGAGAGCCTGGCCTAATTGCCCAACATCAGTGCCCGACCTCACTATTGCTTGTGGCTGAATGGAAGCAAGTCCCTGCAGCAATGTTCCAACATCTACTGGAAAGCCTTCCCAGAAGAGTGGATGCTGTTATAGCAGCAAAGGGGGGGGGACCAACTCCATATTAATGCCCATGATCGATGAGCAGGTGTCCAGATATTTTGGTCATGTAGTGTATGTAAATATATCTAAATTTGTATCTACACACCCACGTCATCAGACTGAGAATTTCAATGGCAAAAGGAGGCTCACAATAATTTGGGGGTGCTTATATTAGTCCTGTTAGACACAAATGTGTAATGGAAATGTGTTTCTTGCATATCCTAACTGCTCCTGAGATAATTGCAGGGAGTGGGGTCACGGCCAGGGTCCAGAGACAAATGTTTCACCTTGCTAGTTCGAATACTTGAGCCGACAACTTTTTGGTTACTGGAGCAATGCTCTACCAGTCGCCCAGGGAAATAAGTTATTTTCATGAAATAAACACACACAATGATTTATTCGACATACGGTGATAATAAAAGAAAACAAAAAAATGTAAAGACTGCATGGGGGATTTAAGAGGTTGATCCACGTCATAAAAAGAACATGTCTGAGATGAGAATTATCTGGCTCTCGCCCCACACAGACGTACACACAGACACTCATATCCCTTTCTACCTGACAGTTACTACAGTACAGTAAAGTCAATCAAATGACACCATCCTCAACACTTCTTCCAGGATAGTATTTCACCTCTAAACCTGGCAGAGCAGACAGGCAGAAGTGAGGGAATGAAAATCAGATCTGACGTTAGAGCAACTCACACCACAGTAAAAAGGTCACTGGTCTATAATTCTAAGAACCCCCTGGAAATGTTACTTATCTGAATCCCTCATAGATCATTAAAATCAGAACAATACATGAAACAAACTGGGAGAAAAAGCTTTCTCAATTTCAGTTTGGTTGCATAAAGAACAGAATACGATCATTTTGAAACATGTAACATTATGTTCTGGGTCTCCATACATACTGTCCAGAACAAATAATGGTCCTGCTCTTTCATGCAAGTCATAACATGCACCCTTGACCTCCTTGGGTTTTCAGTCCAAGCTTATTTTAATTTGCAGTGTGTAGTGTTTCCCCCCTATCTCTCTCTCGTTGTTGGACCAAGGTGGATGGAGGAAGGCAGCAGCTAGCTAACAGGTTGCGGCAGCGGCAGTGCGTCAAAGTCCAAACCTCCCAAAGTGCAGTCATTTGAACCCAGCCACCTGTTGCAGTTAATTGCCCTGCTTAATACACTGGAGAGATCCCATTCCACATTCTCACCATGGAATGCAAATTGTTATATCTGGTGCTCAATGATTAAGGGAGGGAGGGGGGCAGAGAGGGGGGACTCACACAGGTCAACATATTAGACCCATTTTAATCGAGTTTGACCCCTGTGTGTGTGTGTGTGTCCTTCTCCCTCACAGTGTCCTGAGCCATTACATACAGAGGGTCAGTATGTACACTGGGGCCTCACTCTAGTCCAGTCTGTTTGCATGCGTCCTAGTTTCTCCATATTTATTGTGAGTTTGCAGGTCTTTCAAAATGACAGGATCAAAAGAACACAGTAACAAGGCTCCAGTCCAAATGGACATGACTTGATCGATCCAAAACATGTGTAAAAACCAACAGACCACTGCAAACACTATGTCTGTTCCCCACACAGGAACCGTTCAGTGACCTAACACCTTCAGACCATCTGAGTCGGCCTGACACATGCTGGTGCTTTGTAGCTCAGTTGGTAGAGCATGGCACTTGTAACACCAGGGTAGTGGGTTCGATTCCCGCGACCACCCATATGTAAAATGTATACACACATGACTAAGTCGCTTTGGGTAAAAAGTCTGCTAAATGGCATATATTCAATATATTATATGTGTGTATGTGTCAGACAGTGGTCCACGGTCTTACCTGGGCAATGTTCTTGTTGATCAGGTAGACTCCGTACTCAAACTGAAAACGCTCTCCTCGAGGGTAAAGTGGGAATCTGTGTGAGAAGAAGAGGAAGAGCAGTGATAATGAGTGTACAGTACTGGAGTAGGTGGTACACATGGGTTAGTCTGTGGGTAACAGCAGAGAGAAACCTAATCCTGATAAATTGAGGAGTTGAGAGCGCAGAGGCCCTCCCTCCTCTCTAACATCAAAACAATTCCTGGGCTCTTCAGAGAGACATGGGACTCTACTACAGTAATAACAATACCACAGTTAGGGTTGCAAAAGGAGGGTATATTACTAGAAACTTCGAAAGTTTACCAGTAAACTACCAGAATTATTGTAACTTTCAAGGATTTAATTTAATTGATCACAAGACAGGCCCTTTTGGATACTGCCGATTATCACAGGTTTCTGTTTGTATCTCTGGCCGTCTCTGTGGCCTCATCATTTATATGTAAAATATAAAAAATATTCAATGGTTGACCCACCTAACAATAAAATGTTTTTCTTTTCTACTATGTCAATATGTCTTTGTTGTAAATGTTTTGGCACCAAACTGGTGGTGGTTTTGAAAAAAGTTAATCGTTGGAAGAGTTGCAGAGTTAATTGAAAATAATGCCATTGTTGATAAGATGCTTTTTTCATCAATTATGCAATTTTCTCTTGAACCATATGGTCTATCCAATAGAATGTCATGGACAATATGGGCACATATATAAAACATGTATACTATATATGAATACCTTTTTTTTTTAAGTTATTCAAGTGTAATTTACCAAAGTTACTATAGATTGCCATAGATTACCTGTATTCCGGTAACTTTGGTAAATTACCGGTAGCTTTGTAACCCTAACTACAGTAAATAAAGTAATAACCAGACTTGTATATGAGGGTAATAACAAAATAGGAGTGCAATTTCACACATACCTCAGTTGTATAACATATCTACATCGCCGATTGAAAATGGCTAGAATAAACCCTGTGGTGCTTGAAATTAGTTTTTCATTCCTTGTTGGTTTAACGTTGAGAGATTCACCAACAAGACTGAGTGCTGTGAAATCAATTGCTTCCCTGTTGTCACAGTCCAGGAATTACTGTAGTATAGTCTAGCTGTTGGGGTTTGGTGGATAAAACATCTTAGCAGAAGCTGAGAGGGGAAACACTGAACTGAAATATCAGCCCAGCTCCAAACCGTCCAGGCTGCATACTGTAGGCCTATCAAACAGCCTGTAGACCTGCTTTTATACTTCAGGGAACAAAGACATACAGACAGATGGAGAGGCTCGGTGGAAAAGCCCCATTCAGCATTCAGGTGCCAGTCAGATGTCTAGCTAGTAGGGCAGGGCAGGCAGACACACACACAGTGGTGAAAACCCCTGGATGGAAGTGTTAATGTGGAGATGGAGAGACTGCCCCAGGCCAAGCCTGCTGACCCCCCCTAGTGACAACAACGCTCTCCTCTCCCATTATGGCTCAAGTCAGCCTTATCCTATGATAGTCCCTGTCAGTATGTGCTCATGTCTGCTCCCCAACTGAGAGGACGTACTGAAGAGATGCGCCCAGGGCACGGTCTTACTCTGCACACACACACACGCACACACACACTCACACACGTACAGAGCCCTGCTTGAGTTAAGAACGTACAACTACTGACTACTCTACTGTCAGGCTCAGCCGTCAGTCAGGCCAGGAGGTGCGAGTGAACATCCGGCCCTCCTCCCCCTTCCCTCCCCTCCTCCCTATCCCCTTCCTGTCAGTGGACATGGCTGAGCCCCTGAAGCCAGGACAGGTTCTACTGGTAATCCTGTGTTAGAAGAGACATGCCCTCTTCCCGCTAACTGACCCTCAGGTGCCAGGGGCCCAGAGCCGAGGAGCCCAGGGCAAGAGTCGGGAAGGCCCTCTTGTCACGCCACTGGTACTGTGCATCACTGTTACAGGGCAAGGTGCATGAGGCAATGACTGTAGCCCCAACTGATACAGCCTAGCTACTGCAGCTCTGTTATCTATAATGCCTGATGTCCACCAGATGCATATGTGTTTGTTTTGCCGGATGTCTCTAGTCCGTATTTTCCGTACTTGATGCACATGTGCTTCGCTGTTCAACTAGCTAAAAGCTAGCAAGCTGCAGTCTGCACGTGTTCTTTTGTTTGTACCACGGCACAGTAAAGCAACGCACGAGTTGAAAATATTGAACGCATGCTGTACCCAGAACACACAGCAGCCTAGTGCGGCATCACCAACGTAGCGTTGCGGACAGCACCATTAACAACGTTCCCGCCGGAACGCAAAGAGTTTGATGCATCTGGTGGACATGAGGTATAACGCTTTAACGCCTTAGTACAGACTGTAGGGCAGTTCTCCTCCTCGGCCCAATCCATACACACAATTCATTCAGTTTCTTGTGAGGTGCATTACATAGAAACTCTTTACCAAATAAAGTAGACAAATACCACTGTTGGTTTCACAGACAGAGGGAAACACTATAGGCCACACAGCCTGAGACACTTGTTTCACTCCTACATACCCTGCCTAGTCAAACCCCAGAGGAAGCAGCATGCCAGAGGTCATATCTCATGACCAGGAAATAACTAACAGAGGGAGAAATAACACATCAAACACACAGAGTCTCATAGCAGGCATTCCAACAATCACTTTCTCCCGACAACATACGATTCGTTTGCTGGTGAAGGGGAAATCAGAGAGAGGCTGACACGCGCACATAAGCACACATATAGAAAAGCAAAGGAACACGTGAAGATACATAGACGTGCACACGCCCTCACGCGCATGGTTTGCCGTCACAGTGAGGTGATTAATGAGTGCTGTCCAGTGCGTCTGAAATCACACTGAAGGGACTCCGGTTCACCAAACACCAGGAATTCCTCCCGGGAACGTCCAGTAAAGTTAAATATATTATTACACACCAGCAGGAGGGAGGGGAAGAGGAAGTCAGGGGTCCCAAAGAGATGGGGGGAGGACAAGAGAGGGGACAGGAGGGGTAGAGAGCTGACAGGAGAGGGATAGAGCGAGAGGGAGGATGGGAGTGAGAGAAGAGAGAATAGAGGGAGGGTTTAACATGTGAGAGAGAGAGACAAGAAGAGAGAGCAGTTGTAGAAGAGACAGAAAAGAAGAGAGAGAGACAGGTGAGAGGGACTGACAGAGAGCGGGAAGGAAGGAGAGAGAAATGAGGGGGAGTTGGAGTGGAAAGCAGTCATTTTTACCAATGGGCCGGCCGGTCTTCTCTTGGCGTCTGTGCTGAAATGATCTGTTGCACAAGTGGGATGAACTGGATTACAATCGTCCTTGGAACAGCTCTCAGGCCCACAGGAGCCCTCCATCCATCCATAGAGCACAGATACATACATACATACATACATACATACATACATACATACATACATACATACATACATACATACATACATACATACATACATACATACATACATACATACATACATACATACATACATACATACATACATACATACATACATACATACATACATACATACATACATACATACATACATACTGCTCTCCTTTCTGGTTTCAATTATAATCCCTTTCTCGTCAGACAAACACACAAAGATATACATGCACACACACCACAGCCTTCCGTTCCTCACCTTCATTAAAATAGATTTACTTCTATTACTACCATGTCCCAACCCTCTCCCATACCCCATCTCTGGCAGCTCTTTACACTCACATGGCAAACTAAATACGACACTGACAGGCACCATGATCAACACTGTCATCCACACTGACATCTCCTTAATGTGATCAAAAACTCGCACTCCCTCCCTGTCTCACACGCCAATCTGTGTGGAGGACCTGTAGTGTCTAAGCTGAGCTGTCTGCGAGTCGTGCGGACGGCCGGGTAGAGATATGTAATTAATAAGGAGCGGAGTGGGGAACACTCGGTATGTCTTAAAAGCAGCTTCTAACAGAAAGCCCCTTCACTTTAAAGGGTTAGAGTATTTACACAGCCCTCGGTTTCATCAGCCCACCAGGCCTATACCTCACAGACAACCCTAAAATACGATAGCAGGAAGGGACCCTCGTAAAAAGGAGAAAATAAATAAATACTCTGAAGTGCAGGGGAAGTGCAGAGGAAGCCAATAACATATATGTGAATCATGTAGTTACCAAAAAAGTGTTCAACAAATCAAAATATATATTTTATTTGATATTCTTAAAAGTAGCCACCCTTTACCTTGATGACAGCTTTGCACATGCTTGGCAGTCTCTTAACCAGCTTCACCTGGAATGCTTTTCCAACAGTCTTGGAGTTCCACATATGCTGAGCACCTGTTGGCTGCTCTTCCTTCACTCTGCGGTCCAACTCATCCCTAACCATCTTAATTGGGTTTAGGTCGGGTAATTGTGGAGGCCAGGTCATCTAATGCAGCACTCCATCACTCTCCCTCTTGGTCAAATAGCCCTTACAAAGCCTGGAGGTGTGTTGGGTCATCGTCCTGTTGAAAAACAAATGAGAGTCCCACTAAGCGCAAACCAGATGGCGTATCGCTGAAGAATGCTGTGGTAGCCATGCTGGTTAAGTGTGCCTTGAATTCTAAATAAAATCTGACAGTGTCACCAGCAAAGCACCACCACACCATCACACCTCCTCCTCCATGCTTCACGGTGGGAACCACACATGCAGAGATCATCCGTTCACCTACTCTGTGTCTCACAAAAACACAGGGGATGTATCCAAAAATCTCAAAGGACAGATTTCATTGGTCTAATGTCCATTGCTCGTGTTTCTTGGCACAAGCAAGTCTCTTCTTATTATTGGTCTTCTTTAGCAGTGGTTTCTTTGCAGCAAATCAACCATGAAGGCCTGATTGACGCACTCTCCTCTGAACAGTTGATGTTGAGATGCGTTTGTTACTTGAACTCTGAAGCATTTATTTGGGCTGCAATTTCTGAGGCTTGTAACTCTAATGAACTTATCCTCTGCAGCAGAGGTAACTCCTTTCCTGTGGCGGTCCTCATGAGAGCTAGTTTCATCATAGCGTTTGATGGTTTTTGCAACTGCACTTGAAGAAACCTGCAAAATTCTTAATTTTCCGGATTGACTAACCTTGTCTTAAAGGATCTGCCCCCTTTTTTCCAATTTTCACCTAAAATGACATACCCAAAACGAACTGCCTGTAGCTCAGGACCTGAAGCAAGGATATCCATATTCAAGGTACCATTTGAAAGTAACACTTTGAAGTACTCGAGGCGGCGAACAAGCGATTCGGTGGAATTCTCTCTGAGCCTCTTTACTGTGTCGCCACCATGCTCGATGCTAGGTACAAGGACCGCTACATCAAAGCAGACAAGAAACAGCATTTATGTGAAATGCTACATACACAGCTGGACAAGAGGGAAACGGACACAGTAACAGTGCGCACCAAGGAAGAGGTGCAACGGACAGAAAGAGCTGAATCTTTACTGCTTGACATGCATGATGAAATCCTGGTTGAGACTGAACAAATGAACAACGAAACAGCACAGCAAGTATGTGAAAGAAATAGGCTTTGATTATATTTTACAGGTAATGGGGACATACAGTTGAGGTCGGAAGTTTACATACACTTAGGTTGGAGTCATTAAAACTCGTTTTTCAACCACTCCACAAATTACTTGTTAACAAACTATAGTTTTGGCAAGTCGGTTAGGACATCTACTTTGTGCATGACAATAAATCTTTCCAACAATTGTTTACAGACAGATTATTTCACTTATAATTCACAGTATCACAATTCCAGTGGGTCAGAAGTTTACATACACTAAGTTGACTGTGCTTTTAAACAGCTTGGAAAATTCCTGAAAATTATGTCATGGCTTTAGAAGCTTCTAAATAGGCTAATTTACATAATTTGAGTCAATTGGAGGTGTGCCTGTGGATGTATTCCTCCTCTGTTTGACATCATGGGAAAATCAAAAGAAATCAGCCAAGACCTCAGTAAAAAAATGGTAGACCTCCACAAGTCTGGATCATCCTTGGGAGCAATTTCCAAATGCCTGAAGGTACCATGTTCATCTGTACAAACAATAGTACGCAAGTATAAACACCATGGGACCACGCAGCCGTCATAACACTGAGGAAGGAGACAAATTCTGTCTCCTAGAGATGAACGTACTTTGGTGCGAAAAGTGCAAATCAAACCCAGAACAACAGCAAATGACCTTGTGAAGATGCTGGAGGAAACAGGTACAAAATTATCTATATCCACAGTAAAACGAGTCCTTTATCCACATAACCTGAAAGACCACTCAGCAAGGAAGAAGCCACTGCTCCAAAACCGCCATAAAAAAGCCAGACTACGGTTTGCAACTGCACATGGGGACAAAGATCGTACTTTTTGGAGAAATGTCCTCTGGTCTGATGAAACAAAAATAGAACTGTTTGGCCATAATGACCATCGTTATGTTTGGAGGAAAAAGGGGGAGGCTTGCAAGCCGAAGAACACCATCCCAACCGTGAAGCACGGGGGTGGCAGCATTATGTTGTGGGGTGCTTTGCTGCAGAAGGGTCAGGTGCACTTCACAAAATAGATGGCATCATGAGGAAGGGAAATTATTTGGATATATTGAAGCAACATCTCAAGACATCAGTGAGGAAGTTAAAGCTTGGTCACAAATGGGTCTTCCAAATGGACAATGACCAACGAAGTCCAGGTATTGGAGTGGCCATTACAAAGCCCTGACCTCAATCCTATAGAGAATGTGTGGGCAGAACTGAAAAGGCGTGTGCAAGCAAGGAGGCCTAGAAACCTGACTCAGTTACACAAACTCTGTCAGGAGGAATGGGACAAAATTCACCCAACTTATCGTGGGAAGCTTGTGGAAGGCTACCTGAAACGTTTGAACCAAGTTAAACAATTTAAAAGGCAATGCTACCAAATACTAATTGAGTGTAAACTTCTGACCAACTGGGAATGTGATGAAAGAAATGAAAGCTGAAATAAATCATTCTCTCTACTATTATTCTGACATTTCACATTCTTAAAATAAAGTGGTGATCCTAACTGACCTAAGAAAGGGAATTTTTACTAGGATTAACTGTCAGGAATTGCGAAAAACTGAGTTTAAATGTATTTCGCTAAGGTCTATGTAAACTTCTGACTTCAACTGTATGTAAATGTCAACAAAATAACTTTTTGGTCAGTGTGGTGTGGTTTGTGTGTGGGTGTAACCTTTAACTGTGTTAACTATTTAACTTTACTTGACTGCTTAAAAGGCCGCTAAAATTTTAAATATTGGTTATCGGTATCGGACAACAATATCATATCGGTGCATCCTTACTTTTTTGGTTACTAAATGATTGCATATCTGTTATTTCATAGTTTTGATGTCTTCACTATTATTTTACAACACAGAAAAAACCTTGAATGAGTAGGTGTGTCCAAACTTTTGACGGGTAATGTATAAAATTACAAAATAAATATATTGGGGATTGGAAATGATGCAGACAATTACATTGATGGAACCCACAATCTTTCCGCAATATTAAAACTGATCTACCCCCTAAAATATATATATTTTATTAAATCACAGTTGGGTAGGTTACTTACTAAATTACCTTACCTGTCCAGAATTGTAATCAGTAACGTAACTTTTGTACTACCTAAACTCACTAGCATAATCTGATTACTTTCAGTAACTTTTCGACTACTTTCCCCTTAACACTAGAAAAGCCTGGCCTCTTTGGACCTCCCTTCAGGCCAATGAGGAGTCATCTTGACTCAACATTCTTACGTCTAATAAATAGATTTAAATGTATGTTATCTGAATACACCAAATGTGCAAATCAACAGTTCTGGTTCACATAGTGGAGTTTGGAGTTAGCCACTCGTAACCATTACTTACACTTAGCTATGCGCAGCCGCCTCGAAAAAAATATATTAAAAAAGAAAAAAGAAAATGGGGAAAAAAATTCCCCAGAAGTTCCCTAGAACGTCTTTAATGTGAGATTTCAAACACACCAGGACCATAAATGATGTGAGGCCTGCTTTTTAAAAAACACCTGCTGCCTCGCAACTGTCATGGCTAATGGCACCGGTTAATATATAAATCACAGCGAGCTGTAATTTCCAATATCTGAGAAATGATTACATTGAGCATATGTCAGTGAATGCTATTTTAATGACTGCCGCACTACTCCACTTACATCTCGGGTAACGAACCATCTTGGAGCGAACGCACTGCTGTAAAAATGTCTCCCTCCCAGTACTGGTACCCTGTGTATGTTGCCAAGTTATCTTACTCATTGGGTATTTATTATTACTTTTCTATTATTTCTCTGTTTTCTCTCTCTCTGCGTTGTTGGGAAGGTCCCGTAAGTAAGCATTTCACTGTTAGTCTACTCCTGTTGTTTACGAAGCAAGTGACAAATAAAATAAGATTTGATTCTCTCCCTCCCTCTCCCTACCTGCCCTGCTCTCCCTCCCTCTCCCTACCTGCCCTGCTCTCCCTCCCTCCCTCTCCCTCCCCCCTCTCCCTACCTGCCCTGCTCTCCCTCCCTCCCTCTCCCTCCCCCCTCTCCCTACCTGCCCTGCTCTCCCTCCCTCTCCCTACCTGCCCTGCTCTCCCTCCCTCTCCCTCCCCCCTCCCCCTACCTGCCCTGCTCTCCCTCCCTCTCCCTACCTGCCCTGCTCTCCCTCCCTCTCCCTACCTGCCCTGCTCCCTCTCCCTCTCCCTCCCCCCTTCCCTCCCTCCCTCCCCCTACCTGCCCTGCTCTCCCTCCCTCTCCCTACCTGCCCTGCTCTCCCTCCCTCTCCCTACCTGCCCTGCTCTCCCTCCCTCTCCCTCCCCCCTCCTCCTCCTCCCTACCTGCCCTGCTCCCTCCCTCTCCTACCTGCCCTGCTCTCCCTCCCTCTCCCTACCTGCCCTGCTCTCCCTCCCTCTCCCTACCTGCCCTGCTCTCCCTCCCCTCCCTCCCTACCTGCCCTGCTCTCCCTCCCTCTCCCTACCTGCCCTGCTCTCCCTCCCTCTTTCTTTCTCCCCCCTCCCTCCCTCGATCTCCCTCCCCCCTCTCCCCCTCCCTCCCTCCCCCTACCTACCTGCCCTGCTCTCCCTCCCTCTTTCTCCCCCTCCCCCTACCTGCCCTGCTCTCCCTCCCTCTTTCTCCCCCCCTCCCTCCCTCGATCTCCCTCCCCCCCTCTCCCTCCCTCCCCCTACCTGCCCTGCTCTCCCTCCCTCTTTCTCCCCCCTCCCTCGCCCTACCTGCCCTGCTCGCCCTCCCTCTTCCTCCCCCCTCCCTCGATCTCCCTCCCCCCCTCCCTCCCTCCCTCTCTCCCCCCTCTCCCTTCCTCCTATTCTTTTAATTAGAAACAGAGAGCTGGACCCAGAGGACAGGATCTAAGCAGGTTTCTCTATGGGGCTAGCTAGGTGATCTCCCTCTGCAGAAGTGCCTCTTTATTTATCACAGGGAATCTAAACTTCCTCCCAGATGCTGACCTGAAGTGAAACGGACACATGGAACGGTATTTAGAATTTGTGTTCCCAATCTTGTGGCAGGGAGTCACAGGCCATATACAGCTGACTACTCCCATGAGTCTTAATGTGAGAGAGAGAGAGGGGGAGAGAGCACTGACTTTACTGCTAACTTCTTTATCTAGGAAAAATGTACTTCCTACGACTGTGATATGTGGTTGTTAAGATGAATGCACTAACTGTAAGTCGCTCTGGACAAGAGCGTCTGCTAAATGACTCAAATGTAAATGTAGAGTGAGACCCGGCCGCTATTGGCATTAAGACAACACAAGTAAGGCCAACGGTTACCCATCCATGAAAAAGCAGTGTAAAATATAATGTACAGATGAACCGAGCCAACTAAGCCACTCCTTTGAGTTAACGATCATAGTTATGACTTTGAAAGGCGTTCAACTAAGGCAGATGTTTATTATTAACAGCTTTACTTGAAAAAGACAAATTTGTCAATTGGTTGTTAAATGGGCTAAAAATAGAAGGGAATGTATCCTAATGGCTGAGGCATTATCAGAGTGATGGAAGAGTATAGGCTGGATGGGTGGGTGCCTGAGGCATCAGGGCATTGGACCACTGAGGATGGGGAGCAGCCTGGTCTCACTGGCCCACTCAGCCCATCTTCTCTGGATCACAGGAAGGTTTTACAGGGTAGCAGGGCCAGTCAACCACTTATGCAACTGACCCGTCTGGCACACCAGACAATCCTTCCCTTTCCCCTGGGCCATCCAAAACTCACTAACCCTTTACAGTATTTCCCATTATAATGCACTACATCTTTGAGGGGGTAAAAGAGTGTGAGAAAGTATTTGCGTGATTGGGTGTGTGTTGTGTGAAAGACTGCCCGTCTCTAGTCTGTGTCCTGTCATTGAGCAACTATTCTACCCCCTCCCTCCTCTCTCTCCTCTCCTGTCCTGTGGCTGCTATGTGAAACTGAGGGAGCTTCGGCCACCCCTTCCCCTGGTCCCACATGGTCCATGTTAAGGGACGTGAAAGCGTTGAAACCCAGTAACAATAACCTTCTTCTTTAGAGCTGCAGGTCCTGCCGAGCCGAGGCCCTCTCTTAGAATCCCTCCCTCCCTCCTTCCATTCACCGGCAGTCATAGTTCCACCCCAGCCGCACAACACTACACTTGAGCCACGCATTGATGTGTCAATCCCTTCTTAGACATTTTTTTTCTTTCTTTCTTAAGCCTTCACTTTCATAACGAAACTCAGACCAAAAAAATGGATTCCCTCTTAATAGTCCTAGTAAAAAGGCTGTATGAGGCAGCACTTAGATTTTTAACGGCCGGGCTCTGGTCTCAATCATACAGTCAGTGGACATCTGGATCGCATCTCCCCATTCTCCCCCATGCAATCAGACACACTAGAGCTGTGGAGCTGATGCTGGGCTCTCCCTGCTGCTGCTGCTGCTGCTGCTGCTGCTCTCCACAATGTGGGTGCAACGTGTCGTTACAGCACATTGCATTCTGAGAATGTTTTTAGGGTGTGAAAGCTTCCGAGATTCCAAATAACGGTGCGTTAAAGGTAGGCCTAGTGCCAACAAACAGGCAAAGTGGAGTCATCGTCGTTCACCCCCTTTCCCTAAAAACTCCTTGCAGTCCCCAAGCGGCCCCATTCATTCATTCCACACTGACTGAGAGGTCTCTAGAGGGCACTCCAGTTCAGCTGTACACAGGTCTGCCTGCTCTTGCTGTGGCAAAATGGCCGCCTATATAAAAGCCATGGTCATTATCTGAGACCGCAGGTCCACCGCGACGTGGAGTGGAATATAACAGCAATGCCCTCGTTCTACAGGTCAGACACATTTATATATGGCTGGCACAGTCAGGAGAACCTAAATGCTTGTTAGACTCCAATTAACAAGCACAAAAAATATATATACATATATAAATCCAGGGATAGGAAAAAAATGTCTTACTCGACTATATGATGAACTGTAGATGGTGCTAAATGTTCACATTTTTAACTAGACTGGCAGGGCGCGATGTGAGATCCACCACACACCACATGTTTGGCCTCCACAGAGGAATCAGTCACACCCCAACTCCACAGTGGGGACACTCCGCTCCATCTAGCTGGGAACAAGCTGTGCTGAGACGTCACTAGCATCTGGAACACACCACTCATAGAGAGTAATACACAGAGAGAGAACGTCACACACCACAAGAGCCAACTGGGGACCAGAGATGCACAGTGAGTGGTGGACTAGTAACGTTTCCCAGACCCTCCAGGAGCATGGCCGGTGTGCTGCCTGCTCCTCCATCATCATCACAACAGAGGGTTTCTATACGCGTGCCTTCAGCAATGATCGATCGCAAACCCACCTGCTAATTCTGCCATGCTTTAAAAGGTACCGCTCAGGTACCACCTCACTTATCTCCATTCACTGCCCCTTTCCGACACTTTAATCACTCTTTTTGTACACTCACAGCCTCAGACGGGTTACTTTCCATCTTCCCACACGTCGTTTGGCCCCGTGTGTAGGGCCCTCTGGGACCGGCAGGCTCGTAAACATGGGGAGGGGGAGGTAGGGGGGGTGAAAGGTCAAAGTGAAAGGAGCGTTCGGCCCTGCTCAGGGACACCCGAGGGTGATGTGGTGAGGCTGTGAGGCTGGGCTGGGTCCTCCCTCCACCCCTCTTCTGGTTTATTTTCTCTGATGGGCCTGGTGTAAATATCCTGCTTTAAAGCCCTGGGAATGGGAATGCGTACAGTGCAGTCAGGCCCTCCACAGAGGTAGACGTAGTGGGAGAGTAGAGCTGGATGGAGAGCGGGGGAGGAGAGACCCCCAGTGAGCCCCTCCAGCTGCCATGATGACATCACTCAGAGGAGAAGAAGAGATAGGTCGCTGCCAGCTGCAGTGGTCTCTGATACTGCCTCGCACTCTCACCATCTGCCTGTTTACGTTCAATGGTTTGGATGTATGCCATATGGATGCGTGTGTGGAGGAATGTATGTATTTGTTGACATGACTTCCCCTGTGTCTGACTAACACAATGATGGGCAGCATCCATATGTGTGTGTGTGAGAAAGTATGAGAGAAAGAGAGGAGAGATAAACACACTGGGAACATCTCACCAGAACAGCCAACAGAGTTAGGTGAAGCATTGGTCAGGGCTTACTGGGTTACTGAGGTACTAATTGGGGTCCAAGGGGCTTGCTGCCTGTCTAGGGAACTGTTAGTTACTATGAGTTAATAAAGGGCTCTCGGGTCTGGCCCTTCTCTCTTTCTTATTCATTCATTGAGTATAACGAGGCTGCATGCATTAGCGTTTCAAAGGCCAGTCTGCCTGCTACCCCCTCAACCACCTGAACAGCACAGAGCAGAAAACACACGGCCACTCTCTACCCATCTCACTCTGGCCATTAACAACCACTAACACAGGACTCACAGCTGCTCCTTTTACAGGAGGCCTCGTAAGGGGAACACCAGACATTGTATAATACTGTGTGCCTATGGAACGCTGGCCATCTCCATCTGCTACAAGCAAAGAATATCACTCAGTGGAATATGAGGGGGGAAACAAAAGTATTTTGCTGATATGAACAGGTGAGAGTCTTCCTGCCACGGTGGAGAGACGAGAGGCAGTTGAATGTGAGCAAGCTGTGCAGAACCAGAGATCACAGGTTACAACTGTACTGTCTGTAGCGTGGCAAGAAGCAATCCAGACACTTTTTACCTTCTTAGCAGTTGGCACTTACATTTATTATTAATCAATCTAGCACCAAAGGGATCAAATATGCCCACATCCTTATCATACCCATCACTAAAGTGACTGATTATACCTCTTTTCAAAGTGTCTTTGGGTTTTAGAAAATCCTATCAATTATTAATTTTGATACCCATTCTTTATTTTTCCTGATTGAGGGGAAATGTACAGGAATAGAAAGTCATATACGATTGCATACCTGGGAGCATGTGTGTGCATTCCCAAACATGCAATTATCACAAGGCAGCAGGAGTTTTGTTGGAAGCTTGATGCATAGTTACCGGATCCAAACAATCATTTTAATAAAGTGTCCTCACACTGTAATTGTGGTGCCCAGTACACTTTAAACTGGATTTAAACAAGCAGGCTGGTAGAGCCTAGAGGCGAGGCCCCAAGAGTGTTATCCTCTCCTTGTGTCCATGGCAACAATATTATCATACATGTCCCTACATCTTAAATACCTCTCCATTCATGTACATCTGTCTAAATACAGTGTTGCTAGAACAGTGCCTAGGTTAGCCCACAGGGTACAACATTAATACTGTCTACTACACAGGCCAGGGTTGGTAAAACACACTGGATGCTTTAGAGGAATTTCCAACAATTTGCTTGGTCATTATGAAAGATAATACTGTCTACTGTCTGGGGTTTGTGATTATGGAAAGGTAAAGAATAGGACTGTAAAAAAAAGGCCTGTGAGTGAACCTCACACGATTTGATATGCTGCATTACAGTGGGCTTAACCTGTCCAAACAGATCTGGATTGGAGGGAAGGGTTGTTGTGTGATAGGTCACATGCTTCCCTCTGATCCTTACTTTCATGGGTGACTAGGAATCCTGTGCACAAACGAACTACAGTACAGTAAACGAGAGAACACACACGTTGACCTTATTTGGCTCTTCTTATGACCAGGATCAACATGAGCTCTCCAGGCGTTGAACTTTAGAGTTCCTCTCTACTCTACCGCTAAACCGTTGGCTACTCGGAATCCATGGCATCCATCACCTGGTTACAGCAGGCTTAGCTACTGTCATTATTTGGCCCCTGTAAGCCCTTTCTTATGACCAGGATCACGGTTTATCGTCTCCCAAGGTCTATTATTTTGATCATTATATAACAGAGTTACTCTATCGGAGTACTGACGTGGTGGCTAATCATCACAAAGGAAATTCAACCTGTACTGTTGTACAGTAACAATGAAAAAATGTGTATCTACAAAAGAAAGAAAAAGAAAGAAAATAAGCAGAGTGTAGGGTCCTTACTCTCGCTCCTTCTCACTGAGCTTGTCTGTGATGGTGTCCTTGATGGAGGAGCGGGAGCCTTTGTGGATGACAGGATACCTGAGAGGGATCTGCAGGAAGCAACTGATCATCAGCACCAAGTGGGCTGTGTAACCCAGGGCAACCGCAACGCTCCCATCATCCTTCGCTGCAGGACAAAACACAACACAGAGGTCAGTCAGTTTCTGTTGGACAGGTTTACTGTGAAATGGTCTCATAGGTTTTATAAAGTAAGAACCATTGTTGAACGGGTCTGATAATGAAATGCCATGCCTGTTAATCACTTCAATGGCTGTGGTTTAATGGGTTATTAATCCAACACATTTTAATGCTACGACTAGAAACTAAAGTTGGTCAAAACGGCAACAATGAGCTAAGCAGTCTCAGTGTTTGAGAATTTCTTTAACGCTTCATGAAGCTCCACTTGAAAGCAAGTGATCAGCAACAGTCTGACTGCAATTCTCCTGTATTTCATACGTGTTTCATATAAGTTCATTACGTTGAAATGAAAGATCAAATCGTAACGTGGCAATATAATTGGTACGTGGTAATATAATAAAGACGTCACAAACTGGAAAAAACTTTGGTAACCAAGTAATCACACTGATGAAAAGCAGGCACATTTACATGGGCAAAGTGTTTTCGAAATGACATAGAGTGGGTTTTTGGCGACGCAACACGCAAGAAAACTTCAACTGCTGTAGAATACCTAATTTACTTAAAAATACTTCATTTATTTCAGAAATGTGCGTGAAAAGCAAAAGAGTCACGTAAAACTATCCCTGCTGGGCTCAATTGCATTTTAGGGGAAAATTAGACGGTTCTGGTTTCATGAACATTTCTGACTAGAAAACAGGTCCACCACCTCGTTGAAGTAAAGGAACTGCTTTCTTTGACAGCACATTAAGTTGTTTCAAGTTCTCAACTGCCGAGCAACAGGACATTGCTCCGGGCAAAGTGCTTATACTTTCCAAATCCCCAAATCATAGTGCTTTTGTCTTAATGCTTTGGAATAACAGACCGCTGCCTCAGTGAATAGTTGACTAGGAGTGCTTTGGTGTATAACTAGAAGACCCTGAACTATACAATTCTTGTGTCTGCACCTCTGATACCAGCAGAGGCCATGAAGCTGACTACCTTTTATAATGCCAATACTTTCTATAACACTAGTTCTATCCAACAGGAATGTCAGATAAAGGAATCATAAGTCTAACTGACATGTACTGGGGCAAATGGAGAACCTTTTAAATCCAAAGTCAGGTAGCCTCAAATGAGGACTTAGTTACCTCAGAGAGAGAGAAAGCACTGGGGGGCTTGTTTCCACCCCACTACCCCTTCTTCTTAGCAGCAAGTCCCCTCTCCCCTCACCTTCTCCAGCCTCCCCTCCTCTCTCCTCTCTCCTCCAGTCTCTCATCCAACCTATCCTCTCTCTTCTCTCCCCTCACCTTCTCCAGCCTCCCCTCCCTGCTCCTCTTCTGTCTCCTCCAGTCTCTCATCCAACATATCCTCTCTCTTCTCTCCCCTCACCTTCTCCAGCCTCCCCTCCCTTCTCCTCTTCTGTCTCCTCCAGTCTCTCATCCAACCTATCCTCTCTCTTCTCTCCCCTCACCTTCTCCAGCCTCCCCTCCCTGCTCCTCTTCTGTCTCCTCCAGGCTCTCATCCAACCTATCCTCTCTCTTCTCTCCCCTCACCTTCTCCAGCCTCCCCTCCCTGCTCCTCTTCTGTCTCCTCCAGTCTCTCATCCAACCTATCCTCTCTCTTCTCTCCCCTCACCTTCTCCAGCCTCCCCTCCCTGCTCCTCTTCTGTCTCCTCCAGGCTCTCATCCAACCTATCCTCTCTCTTCTCTCCCCTCACCTTCTCCAGCCTCCCCTCCCTGCTCCTCTTCTGTTTCCTCCAGGCTCTCATCCAACCTATCCTCTCTCTTCTCTCCCCTCACCTTCTCCAGCCTCCCCTCCCTGCTCCTCTTCTGTCTCCTCCAGGCTCTCATCCAACCTATCCTCTCTCTTCTCTCCCCTCACCTTCTCCAGCCTCCCCTCCCTGCTCCTCTTCTGTCTCCTCCAGTCTCTCATCCAACCTATCCTCTCTCTTCTCTCCCCTCACCTTCTCCAGCCTCTCCCATCTCCGGTCCCCAGTCACCTCCAGCATCACCCCTCTACCTTCTCCCCTCAGTCTCCCCAGGCAAGGCTGGTTGGATTAGGCTGTGCAGCCCTGACCCCAGTGGCTCACTAATCTACCACATCCTACCCTGCAGGCAGCCCTCTCCTGTCTGTCACCCAGCAACAACACAGTTCCAGACATGATCGGCTTAATACTGGGCTGGCCCAGCTCTCAGGGAGGGCCCCACAGAAATCAGAGCAGGGGTGAAGTGTCAAAGGTCAGGCCTCTATGATGGGGTAGTTTCAGGCTGGGCTGCTGTATAGGTGTAGTGGTTAAGGTGGTGTTAGACAGGAACGTCTGACCAGGTAGACCCTCCTTCTCACCTCCTATAGGCCTCTGTCCCTCTCACTCTCTGTTCTACTACACAGCCACACCACGTGCATAGTCCCTCAAGGCTGAGAGGGAAGGGAGGGCAGGACAGGTTGGAGGGAGGTTGTGAGTGGGTTAGGACTCCCCCTGTAGGCCTCACCATCTCCTACTGCACTGCCACACCACATGCTGCGTGGTTTACTCACTAGATATCTACCACCCCCGCGGGGTGAGGCAGCATCTCCACAGGGGATGGGAAGCCACTCACCGCTGCAAATACAAACGACGAGCCATCAGGACGGGGATGAGGGGGAGGCTGCTGCATCCAAGGAAATGGGGGGCTGGAGATCGAGGCAGCGTTGGGGTAGGTCGGGGGATAGCAAAGGAGGGGTATTAAAAGAAGGCACACTGGTGAAACCTGGCTCTCATTAGTCCCCCTGCCTCAACCCCTCAACTTCACTTCCCCCTCCATCATGTCTTTGAAGTTGTGCTTCCCTGGCTGAGAAACCCAAATCAGATTTTCCACAACATATACGGGTGTGACATGGAGGGAATTAGATGAATAACACTTTCCAAATGTAAGCCCCTCTTGAATCAACATCTTATTCAGATCTCTGCCGTATAAACGCGCACAAACACAATGCCAAATCCTCATCTGCTGCCTTTAAAACACCCACAGTAAATGAGACAGACTTACGACATATAGTACTTTGCAGATTATACTACTCAGTATTCAGAAATACGCAGAAATGGTGGGCTGAACTTACAGACCAGCAGAGTGGTGTGACAAACTCAGAGAGAGAGTCCTTTTTTCAGTCTCATCCCTCCACTACCTCCCAGTCCCTCTCACCCATGGGTCCGGTCCTTATAAAGTAGCTGGGCAGCAGAATTCACAGACTCCAGAGGTCAAATACACAGGAAGCAATTTCCACATTCTTGGATGATGGGGAGCACTCTGTGGGTCCTGGGCCTGCTACTTAACAAAAGGTTGCTACTAGGGAGTATGGCGAAACCTTTCCGGTGTAACTACTCTGACTCTATATCAAGGTATTACATCTAGCCCATACAACACAGCTGTCTTGCACAGAGTCTCTTCCACCAGCCACTACTTCTAAAACACTTGTCATTGTACCTCAGAGCAGATATTGTTCTGTGTCCCAATTGCACTCTATCCCCATTCCCTATATGCTGAAGTGCCCCCAACAAATTATAGTGCACAATACATAGGGAATAGGGTGCCATTTGGGACTCAACTATAGTGTCCCAATTACAGGAGAGGATCAGAGCATCAGCTTAAAACGGATCCACGGAACCACTGATATCACACAAACCTCAGACGGAGTACTGGCTCACATTTACTACATGTAGATGGTGATGTGGAACCAAAAGAGAGGTCAGAAGTTTGAACCTTCAATAAAAGGAAGCAGATGCACCCTGCTTTATGAGTGTCTCTGTGTCACTCCAAAGCCTTCCGTTTCCCGTTGAAATAGATAGGTTACCTTGGAAATCCTCAGAGTTGGGCAGCTTCACTCCACAGATGACATAATCGGATTGATTAGCCTGCAGGGAAATTAAACAAGTTTTATGAGAATGAGAATCCAAGAACCAACAATGCCATATTCAGAAAACAACAGAGAAAACAGAGAGAGAGGAAAGGGAAAAGCTTCGGGAGCAAAAAGGGCCCTCTCCTTAGAAATGGTATTTTAATGACCACTGAGTATTTAAGCTGTTCAGCTCCGTCGCAGAACATTTCAGATTGAAACTTTAACCGATTTCAAAACACAGGGAATGTAAGTGGTTGGCCACTCCAAAGACTAATAAGGGCTGAGAAAACATTTCTCCCCAAGCTTTTCTCTTCTCTCACTCAAGGTTCTCTCTTTTGTTCGCCATCGTTGTCATGCCATAGAGCTGACTACAGCCTATACTGTGTATGTGGGACCAGGCTCATTTCTAGCATTACTCAGGAGGAGGTTACTCACTGCCGTGGTGACCACGTCGATGGGGTAGATGTAGGACAGCTCAGAGAGAAGCTGACGACAGCGGAAGGTGAGCTGAGCGTTGGACTTGAGGAACAGCTCTCTGGGGAGACAGACACAGAGACAGTCACTTGATGACTCAGTCAGACTCACTGCCTTATTACTGAGCAACACAAAAAGGACAGTAACAGAGGAGGAGGAAGAGAACAGAAGGAGGACTGGGGACAGAGAAGAGAACAGAGGGAGGACTGGGGACAGAGAAGAGAAGAGAACAGAGGGAGGACTGGGGACAGAGAAGAGAACAGATGGAGGACTGGGGACAGAGAACAGAAGAGAACAGAGGGAGGACTGGGGACAGAGAAGAGAACAGAGGGAGGACTGGGGACAGAGAACAGAAGAGAACAGAGGGAGGACTGGGGACCGAGAAGAGAAGAGAACAGAGGGAGGACTGGGGACAGAGAACAGAGGGAGGACTGGGGACCGAGAAGAGAAGAGAACAGAGGGAGGACTGGGGACAGAGAAGAGAAGAGAACAGAGGGAGGACTGGGGACAGAGAAGAGAAGAGAACAGAGGGAGGACTGGGGACAGAGAAGAGAAGAGAACAGAGGGAGGACTGGGGACAGAGAAGAGAAGAGAACAGAGGGAGGACTGGGGACAGAGAAGAGAAGAGAACAGAGGGAGGACTGGGGACAGAGAAGAGAAGAGAACAGAGGGAGGACTGGGGACAGAGAACAGAAGAGAACAGAGGGAGGACTGGGGACAGAGAACAGAAGAGAACAGAGGGAGGACTGGGGACAGAGAAGAGAAGAGAACAGAGGGAGGACTGGGGACAGAGAACAGAAGAGAACAGAGGGAGGACTGGGGACAGAGAACAGAAGAGAACAGAGGGAGGACTGGGGACAGAGAAGAGAAGAGAACAGAGGGAGGACTGGGGACAGAGAAGAGAAGAGAACAGAGGGAGGACTGGGGACAGAGAAGAGAACAGAGGGAGGACTGGGGACAGAGAAGAGAACAGAGGGAGGACTGGGGACAGAGAAGAGAACAGAGGGAGGACTGGGGACAGAGAAGAGAACAGAGGGAGGACTGGGGACAGAGAAGAGAACAGAGGGAGGACTGGGGACAGAGAAGAGAACAGAGGGAGGACTGGGGACAGAGAAGAGAACAGAGGGAGGACTGGGGACAGAGAAGAGAACAGAGGGAGGACTGGGGACAGAGAAGAGAACAGAGGGAGGACTGGGGACAGAGAAGAGAACAGAGGGAGGACTGGGGACAGAGAAGAGAACAGAGGGAGGACTGGGGACAGAGAAGAGAACAGAGGGAGGACTGGGGACAGAGAAGAGAACAGAGGGAGAACTGGGGACAGAGAAGAGAACAGAGGGAGGACTGGGGACAGAGAAGAGAAGAGAACAGAGGGAGGACTGGGGACAGAGAAGAGAAGAGAACAGAGGGAGGACTGGGGACAGAGAAGAGAAGAGAACAGATGGAGGACTGGGGACAGAGAACAGAAGAGAACAGAGGGAGGACTGGGGACAGAGAACAGAAGAGAACAGAGGGATGACTGGGGACAGAGAACAGAAGAGAACAGAGGGAGGACTGGGGACAGAGAACAGAAGAGAACAGAGGGAGGACTGGGGACAGAGAAGAGAAGAGAACAGAGGGAGGACTGGGGACAGAGAAGAGAACAGAGGGAGGACTGGGGACAGAGAAGAGAACAGAGGGAGGACTGGGGACAGAAAAGAGAAGAGAACAGAGGGAGGACTGGGGACAGAGAAGAGAAGAGAACAGAGGGAGGACTGGGGACAGAGAAGAGAAGAGAACAGAGGGAGGACTGGGGACAGAGAAGAGAAGAGAACAGAGGGAGGACTGGGGACAGAGAAGAGAAGAGAACAGATGGAGGACTGGGGACAGAGAACAGAAGAGAACAGAGGGAGGACTGGGGACAGAGAACAGAAGAGAACAGAGGGATGACTGGGGACAGAGAAGAGAAGAGAACAGAGGGAGGACTGGGGACAGAGAAGAGAACAGAGGGAGGACTGGGGACAGAGAAGAGAACAGAGGGAGGACTGGGGACAGAAAAGAGAAGAGAACAGAGGGAGGACTGGGGACAGAGAAGAGAAGAGAACAGAGGGAGGACTGGGGACAGAGAAGAGAAGAGAACAGAGGGAGGACTGGGGACAGAAAAGAGAAGAGAACAAAAGGAGGACTGGGGACAGAGAAGAGAAGAGAACAGAAGGAGGACTGGGGACAGAGAAGAGAAGAGCACAGAGGGAGGACTGGGGACCGAGAAGAGAAGCAACTGGATCAAATAGACAGGGATATAGAAAGGCAGGAGGATAGAAAGGGGGAAATGACAGGAAATGGGTATAAGGGAAAGATGAGGAGGTGATGAAGAGGGGAAGGGGGGATGGGAGAGAGACAGAGAAGGTACTGTACAATACAGTAATATACACTGAGTGTATCAAACATTAGGAACACATGCTCTTTCCATGACATAGACTGACCAGGTGAATCCAGGTGAAAGCTACAATATGATCCCTTATAAATCCACTTCAAATCAGTGTAGATGAACGTGAGGAGACAAGGCTTAAAAATCCATAATTAACCTAACACAATTGAGACATGGATTGTGTACAGTATGTGTGCCACTCAGAGGCTGAATGGGCAAGACAAAAGATTTAAAGTGCCTTTGAACAGGGTATGGTAGTAGTAGGTGCCAGTTACACCGGTTTGACTGTGTCAAGAACTGCAATGCTGCTGGGTTTTCCCGTGTGTTTCAAAAATAGTCCCCCACTCAAAGGACATCCAGCCAACTTGACAACTGCGGGAAGCATTGGAGTCAACATGGGCCAGCATCCCTGTGGAAAGCTTGACGCCTTGTAGAGTCCATGCCCCGACGAACTGAGGCTGTTCAAGGGCGAAAGGGGGGGTGCAACTCAAGGAAAGTGTTCTTAATGTTTGGTATACTCCGTCTATATGAATAACATGAGAGAGAAAAACAACAAGAGTGTGGATGGGGAAAGATGTGAGGCGAGACCTGACATCTCAGTAAAGCTTGGGAGGAAGAGAGAGAGGGAGAGAATAAGGGTGCAGGTAGGGGGATGGGGAGGTGGGGTGAGGGATGGATGGAGGGTAGCTAGGGTGTCCGTTAGTAATGAGGGGTGACGGTGCGTTAATTGGAAACTGAGGTTGAAGAGAACAGCAAGGGTGTGTTTGTCTTGGCCCAGGCCTGGATGAGGGAGACGTAATGGCTCAGCTCTGAATCATCTCCACAGTAATTGTAATAGCAACTCAATTATCATAACTGCCAAATTACCAGCCACTCTTTTCCCCCCCGGGACAGGTCCAAAAATCACCACAGGCCCCTTAGACCAGCCCTGGGCTGTTCCATTAGCCGACTTGGCGGGGGGGGACAACCCATCAGCCTGACCTGCCTAGGTGAGAAGAGGAAACGTCTGGAATAATGTTTGCTTTCTTATGTCCACCTCTTGACAGCTACTGGAGTCTGACTTCAGACAAGTCAGAGAACTCAAAAGTGTGTGTGTGTGTGTGTGTGTGTGTGTGTGTGTGTGTGTGTGTGTGTGTGTGTGTGTGTGTGTGTGTGTGTGTGTGTGTGTGTGTGTGTGTGTGTGTGTAAATATATACAGTATGGCCTATGTGTACATTGTGTGTGAACATGTGTGACTATGTGTGTGTCCCCCATTCAACTATTTAAACCAGCACTTGGGGAGTAGAGTTTTGTGGATAATGGCCCATCAATTCAGACAGATGAAAAGGTGTTGGGAGAAAATGATCATTGGATATGAACAGCCTTTCCTCCATGCTCCTCGTCACCCCATTCTGCTCTGCCTGTGGTCGGCCTCCTGCCTTGGCCCTCACCATTACACAGTTGAAAATCTCTGGTCTTACTGTGGTGGCTTTGTAGATTCAGAAGATCCAGATGATTACCATGTTAATCATTTGATCCTTCCTTCATAGAAACCTCACATCTCAGTCCAGCAGGCTTTCTGTTATCTCTTCTGGTTAAGCCCAGACGCAAGACCCTCAATTCCCACATCAAACCCAAACCATCAAAGACTGACACATTTCCAGAAACCTGGTTATTACATGAACTCAGCAACTCTCCCTAACAAACACTTCTTGTTTTGCCCAATGAACTTTAAATACGCTTTTTTTCCAGGGATGGACGTTAGGCAGATGCATGAGTGTCAAAATACATTTCCCTGGTTACATGATGCGTTGGTGGGTTTCTTTGCCGGCCAGCTATAACTAGTGTGTTTACTGTAGCAGTGCTGTTGCTTCTGCTCTGCCTTGGCCCCATCACTGCCAGGTACCCAGCCAAACAAACTCTGTACCCAGGGTGCACCCCTGCAGGCCAAGGCAAACACATCAGACTGGTCTTTGACACAATCTGCTTATTCTCGCTAGGGCTAAAAACACAAATAGGCAGCGCCGAGCCAACACCCCCTCTTTGTAAGCAGAATGTAATCTCCCCACAGCATTTAGAACAATTGACAGCATATTAGAACACACCATTCTGTGGGGCCTGGGTAATTTCTAGCAGATGGCGTGGTGAACCAACGGGATGGAGCGTGGGTGTGAGTGTGTGTGTCTGTGTGTGTGTGCATGGATAAATAAATGCTTCAATTACAGGTTGACACGTACCTTTTGGCAGTGCATTCTTTCTGCTGCTCTGTTAACGACTCCCTCTCCATCGCCAGACTGTGGTGTTTGGTGGAGAACGCTTCCTCTAGGGAGAGATGAGAGAGAGAGAGAGAGAGAGAGAGAGAGAGAGAGAGATATGAGAGAGAGAGAGATATGAGAGAGAGAGAGATATGAGAGAGAGAGAGAGAGATATGAGAGAGAGAGATATGAGAGAGAGAGAGATAGATATGAGAGAGAGAGAGAGAGAGAGAGAGATATGAGAGAGAGAGAGAGAGAGAGAGAGAGAGAGAGAGAGAGATATGAGAGAGAGAGAGATATGAGAGAGAGAGATATGAGAGAGAGAGAGATAGATATGAGAGAGAGAGAGAGAGATATGAGAGAGAGAGAGAGAGAGATATGAGAGAGAGAGAGAGAGATATGAGAGAGAGAGATATGAGAGAGAGAGAGATATGAGAGAGAGAGAGGAATATGAGAAGACAGAGAGATCGAAAGAAAGGGAGAGATGAATATGACCGAGAAAGAGAGTGATAGCGAGAGACATGAAAGTAAGAGGGAGAGAGAGAAAGAAAGAGAAAATTAGGTGGTAAATTACCAAGTGAGTTCTGTTCTGGTAACTTTACACAGGTGTCTGGGCGTGTTTCTTGATCTAAGGCCTTCCACATTAAACACTGGAAACATCACACGGTTACTTTGGTCAGGAAAAAACTATTTCCTTCCGACACGCATCATATAAAACCACTACACATGAATAATGATGCTAGGATTTGTTTGACTTTTGTAGTCAAATAAAGTCAAATAAATAAAAGCATTTAGATAAGGACGAGTGATTACAAATGTAACAGCGATACGGATGAACCTAGGCATATTAAAACCACAGTCCAAACTCTGCACCTGGAACAACGTACGATGGGACAAAGAGTTTTGGACTAAATGAACGAGCATGGTTTTGTGTGTTAATAGAAAACACCTGACTTTGGTACTGCACGTACAGCGCCACATTCAAAAAGGCAAACATCTTCACCTGAACAAATATGATCTGGCTATCAGACATCAGTACCAACCCCTACTTCTCCCAACCATCCCATCTCATGTACCCTGCTGTTGACAGGCTGAATGGAGAGTGGATAAGTGAGGCTCCAATACACACTCGTCTTTAGACACATTTTAAAACCCAGCTGGTTCAAATGAACCTCTCTTCCACTGCATGTTACCTGTCAAAGCTGGTCTGCCCAGACAGAAAGTCCAAAGAGGGGGGGGGGTGCAAGGAGAAAGACAGAAGGGGAGGTTCGGGTGCCAGGGCCAAATCTTCATCAGATTAGGGATGACAAGAAAGATACTGTTTGTGATTGGGCAGATTAGTCAGCCCGTTTGGTTTAAACGATGTCTCAAAAACAGTGTTCAAAAGGTTGGGTCCCCCTTCGCCTGCATAGGCCCTGAGCTCTCCTAGGCTTTTATGTAACCGCCACTACACCCCCCCCCCCCCCACACCATCCCTCCATCCCTCTCGCCAACGCATCAAAGCCTCTGCCGCCAAACTAAAACAAATGGAGACACGTGTGTGTAAAAATGTGTGTGTGTGTGTGTAGAAGGCTATGGTGCCATGTTTAGCTATGTCACACAGCTTTAGAGATGTTATTCTTTCACCACCCACCAATGTTGTGTTCTCTCCTCAGAGACAAAATAATAATATCCACCTTCACCACCTCCATGTCACAAGCGGAAAAACGGCCACACGTCCTAATATAAGGAGCTACCTCTTTCCATCTCAGTAGAAAGGAAAGCGAAATAGAGAGAGTGAGTGAGAGAGAGGAACGTGTGTGTGTGTGTGTGTGTGTGTGTGAGGAGAGGGAGAGAGAGAGTAAAGAGAGAAAGTGGAAGGGAGGGAGAGAGAGAGAGAGCAAAGGAAAGCTGAAGGTACAAGGGGATAAAAGCATGAAACAAGGACAGGTTGTGTTACTGTGTAACGATGGAGGAAGTAACTGAGCTGTGACCCGTGTTGGTACGAGACAGATAGCCATGAAACATCACAGGATGTCTGCCCTTTAATAAGAAGTGGGGGGGAAGAGAGAGAGAGAGAAGAGAGAGAGAGAGAAGTACTACAGTTGAAGAGAGGAAAAATTATTAGAGGGAGAAAGAGAAAGACAATGAATGACAGTGAGAAAGTTGTCTCTGGTTGGTCCTATTATATCTCCTCTAGGCCCAGGTCCAGTTATACCACTCAATCACTCATTAGTAAGATAGTCGCCCTCACTCACTCAACATGGCCACTGTGCAGCTGAGGGAGCTGGTGACTGTGGGTGTAATGGTGCTAGGTTTAGTGTGGGGACCAGAGTGCTGAGCTAAGTCCAGTGTTGATATGATAGACACCCCCACATCTCTCGCCACTTTAAAAAACCTTGACTCTTAACTCTGGGTTACTGACTCCGCCACTGACGTTTATTGGCCTTCAGTCGCCTCGGTGGGGAGGCAGAGAGTGAAAATAACTGTAAATAACCAAGACTTTTTACTGCCCTAATTTATAACGTCTGCTCAAGGTGGTAGAGGGGAATATTAGGCGAGAGGAAATTGTGACAAGAAAAAAGCGAACCAGAGGAAGAGTAGTGTTGACGCCATGACTGTACATTAAGCAGGAGGCTGTGGGGGTTAAGGTTAAAATAACGCTCCGTCTTCTCTGGGCTTTGTCTCGGTGAAGAATCACAGCTCTCCTCGAGCCTCTTACACAAACACACACAAACACAGGCATTCACACGAATATGCATACACACAAACATGCAAAAACACACAACCAACACAGGGCCAGGGATGCAGTCCACCATCATAGCAAATCAGTGGCCATTGGACAGCCAGTCGTTAACCTGTCATCCAGATGATCCCTGGCCCTGGTGCTGTCCTATCAGCTAGAAGTTCACACACTGTCAAGAGTGTAGCACACACACCCACAAACACCCCCACACACACAAACATCTACCCATACACAACCACCGACACACACAAACACCCACCCACAAACATCCACACACACACACACAAAAACCCACCCACGCACAAACACCCACACACAAACACCCACCCACCCACACACCCACCCACAAACACACAAACACCCACCCACCCACACACACACACAAACAAACACCCACCCACCCACACACGAACACCCACCCACCCACACACGAACACCCACCCACCCACCCACCCACACAAACACCCACCCACACACAAGCACCCACCCACCCACCCACAAACGCCCACCCACCCACGCACAAAAGCCCACCCACCCACGCACAAAAGCCCACCCACCCACACACAAAAGCCCACCCACACACAAAAGCCCACCCACACACACACACACCCAGTGAGAGCCGGCTGGCGTCTGCCAGCTTCCTAGCATTCCTCACATGTCTGCACCCTCACAAACACCCCTGTAGGCACTGTATATTTGGGTTTGACCCCCATTTGTTTTGACAGTAAAGGGGATCGTCTGAAAAAACGTCACTTCACAGAAAGGAATGAGGACCGGAAACAGACAGAGCAAATGTGATATGATCCTAAAGACTGCATTCACTGACTGTGTTTCAGTAAAGCTCAATGTGATCTAGCCTAGTGGGCAGCCTGGGGGGGACGTGGGAAGAAATCAGAGACTCTGGTCCTCCTTGTTCACTGAGGTGAGTCAGGTGACCAGGTCTCTTACTATGGAAACCATACATACCTAACCTAATCTTGTCCACTACCAGGTACTTTTCCTTCTCTCTTTAAATAAACACATGTCCTCTCAGCGCAAAGGACATTCTTAATCTGAGCCTGCAAGAATTCCGTCCAGCAGTGGTCTGAGTGGTGACAGAGGATTAAGGGTCATTCGTCAGGACGGGGACACAAAGACAACCATACCCTGACCCCTCCTAGTAGTGTGTGTGTGTGTGTGTGTGTGTGTGTGTGTCCTACTGTGTGTGAGCCTGGAGGTTATGAACACAGTGTGTGCAGGGATGCTGGGCTGCAGTGCAGACGACCAGTGAAATCAATAACACAAGTCATCTTAGGGAGAACCAAGCCACCATGGCTTCCTGCCCTTTGGCCAAACACAGAACCTGGATCCATCAGAGACTTAGTCCCCCCAGTCCTCTTTGAACACACCCTACAATACCCTGCTGTTAAACAACACTGCCCACCCCAACCTGCTGTTAAACAAATACAATACCAGACTGGTCAGAGAAACCAGGAGAGGAAGGAGGAGGGAGACGGAGAGAGGGACACGGATGGGTCTGCCAGAAGGAGTGGTGGGTCAACATGATCTGGCCCCAGGTCCATCAGAGACACGACCTCTCAAAAAAACTGGACGCTCATTCGATGTGCCTTCCCTAATTGCTCATATTCCTCCTATGTCTAGCAGGTGCCATTTTTTATGAAAGGTTGATAACACACCTCACAGTCACAAAATGTATGAATGCATATACTTCGTACAGGACAGCTGTGTACGTACTTACAAAATGTGATGAACTTAATTATCTAAGCCACCTGGATAATCCCATATATCTACAGTATATGAGCCAAGACGTTAATATCAATGCCATACAAGTATGTATGTACTGTTCTGTGCGTGTGCATGTGTGAACCTGTCTGTGCATCATGGTGGTGGTGTTGAATACGAACTCTGCATGGCTTTTTATTTCCCTGCGGACATAACGGATATGGAGCAGTAAACATGCCAGTAAAACAAACCCACCCATCCCAGACATGATACAGCCGGCAGTTATTCTGTTATTGAACCCATATAATTGACTCAACGACGCCATAAAACGCTAACGGGTTACATTACCGGCCCTGGTACCGGCCCTGGTAGAACAACTTGGCTGGCCGGCACAGAAAAGTCTCTGTCTGAGAGTGTCGCACGGCCAGGGGGAAAACTGTCACTGTAGTGGAGTGACTCAGAGACTCCAGCCGGTCAACAGTGAAAGAGGTTTCCTGTGTGTGAGGTGCTGTACTGTACTCTACTGTACTGTAATGGTCTGGAGTGGAACATGCAGTAAAATAAGTAGTCCAAGAACAGCAGTTGGCTGACCTTCAGCATACCAGTCTCGCAGGATCTGTCAAAGGTAGTGCACTACACAGAATACTAGGGTGCCGTTTAGGGCAACCCCAGTGTAAGGTACATAACAGGAGTACAATCCCATATGGACCCCAGTCCCCACACTATACTCAATTTGACATTTTAATATCTCGTGGCTTGGAAAAATGCCAGTCAATTGTGTCTAACTCCAAATTACACCTTACCTTTCTTCTGAAGCTGTGCTCTCTCCTTCTGCCGCAGGTCTGTCTCCCGGCCCAGCACCTTCCTCTGTCTCTCCAGCTCACCTCGTAGCATCCCGAGACGCAGCTGCATACACTCCCGCTCCTTCTTCTGCAGAGAGAGAGCGAAGAAAGGAGAGAGGTGGAGAGGAGAAAATGAAGAATAAACAGTGTGAGAAAGAAAAAGAAAGAGAGTATATATATATATATATATATATATATATATATATATATATATATATATATATATATGTTTCACCACAGCAAGTGCTTTTCATTATTCAACACCATATCCCCATTAGGTCTCTCAGAACAAGCCACACAATCTAGGGCCAATCCCATAACAAACTCATTCAATACGCCTCTCATAACCCATTATACACTGTCAATACTTGATGGATGAAGCCAAGCGGGGCCTCAAACAAGGTCTTTCAAAAGAACCCTTCCAAAAGCCCTCACGAGAGAAATTGGAGATCCTCATACAGAGGGCAAAAACGAGTTAACCCCTTCGTGTCCATAACGGAAATGTATAATTTCCTTTGGTACACTTGTTCTCTGAGCTTACTGATGGACAAATCAGAAAAAATGATTCTTCAATTGGCCAAAGTGTTTGTCTACAATACAATTTTTTGATATTGTACTATATTTAGTCTTTGGACACATTTTATGAATCAAGTCATGTGAATACATGTTCAAATGATCAGATCTTAATAATGTGTGGTATAAACACAAAAGTATGTGGACAAAATTAGTGGATTTCGCTATTTCAGCCACATCTGTTGCTGACAGGTGTATAAAATCGAGCACATAGACATCTCCATAGACAAACATTGGCAGTAGAATGGCCTTAATGAAGAGCTCAGTGACTTTCAACATGGTACCGAAATAGGATGCCACCTTTCCAACAAGTCAGTTCGTCAGATTTCTGCCCTGCTAGAGCTGCCCCGGTCAACTGTAAGTGCTGTTATTGTGAGGTGGAAGCGTATAGGAGCAACAACTGCTCAGCCGCGAAGTGGTAGGCCACACAAGCTCACAGAACGGGACCGCCGAGTGCTGAAGCACGCAAATATCATCTGTCTTCGGTTGCACCACTCAATACCAAGTTCCAAACTGCCACTGGAAGCAACGTCAGCACAAGAACTGTTCGTCAGGAGCTTCATGAAATGGGTTTCCATGGCCAAGCAGCGGCACACAAACCTAAGATATCCATGCACAACGCCAAGTGTCGGCTGGAGTGGTGTAAAGCTCGCCGCCATTGAACTTGGCAATGCGTTCTCTCTGGAGATGAATCACGCTTCACCATCTGACAGTCCGACTAGGGAATTGGTTTGGCGGATGCCAGAAGAACGCTACCTGCCGCAATGCATTGTGGCAACTGTAAAGTTTGGTGGAGTAGGAATAATGGTCTGGGGCTGTAATTCATGGTTTGGGATGGTCCCCTTAGTTTCAGTGAAGGGAAATCTTAATGCACCAGCATACAATTACATTTTAGCGATTCTGTGCTTCCAACTTTGTGGCAACAGTTTGCGGAAGGGCCTTTCCTGTTTCAGCAAGACAATGCCCCCGTGGACAAAGTGAGGTCCATACAGAAATAGTTTGTCGAGATCGGTGTGGAAGAACTTGACTGGCCTGCACAGTGCCCTGACCTCAACCCAATCAAACACCTTTGGGATGAATCAAAACGCCGACTGCGAGCCAGGCCTAATCGCCCAACATCAGTGCCCGACCTAACTAATACTCTTGTGGCTGAATGGAAGTCCCCGCTGCAATGTTCCAACATTCAGTGGAAAGCCTTCCCAGAAGAGTGGGGGGGCACCAACTCCATATTAACGCCCATGATTTTGGAATGAGATGTTCGACGAGCAGGTGTCCACATACTTCTGGTCATGTATTGTGTATGCGTGTGTGTGTGTGTGTGTGATGCATGCGCATCAAAACTATGAAATAACACATATGGAATCAAGTAGTAACCAGAAAAACTGTTAAACAAATCAAAATATATTTTATGTTTGAGAATCTTCAAAGTAGCCTCCCTTTGCTTTGTACGCTCTTGGCATTCTCTCAACCAGCTTCATGAGGCAGTGACCTGGAATGCATTTCAATTAACAGGTGTGCCGTGTTAAAAGTTCATTTGCGGAATTTCTTGCCTTCTGAATGCGTTTGAGCCAATCAGTTGTGTTGTGACAAGGTAGGAGTGGTATACTGAAGATAGCCCTTTGGTAAAAGACCAAGTCCATATTATGGCAAGAACAGCTCAAATAAGCAAATAGAAACGACAGTCCATCATTACTTTAAGACATGAAGGTCAGTCAATACAGAAAATATCAAGAACTTTCAAAGTTCAGTCGCAAAAATCATCAACCATTATGATGAAACTGGCTGTCACGAGGACCGCCACAGGAAAGGAAGACCCAGAGTTACCTCTGCTGCAGAGGACAAGTTAATTACAGTTAACTGCATCTCAGATTGCAGGCCAAATAAATACTTCAGAGTTCAAATAACATACACATCTCAACATCAACTGTTCAGAGGAGACTGTGTGAATCAGGCCTTCATGGTTGAATTGCTGTAAAGAAACCACTACTAAAGGACACCAATAATAAGAAGAGACTTGCTTGGGCCAAGAAACACGAGCAATGGACATTAGACCAGTGGAAATCTGTCCATTGGTCTGATTAGTCCAAATTAGTGATTTTTGGTTCCAATCGCAGTGTCTTTGTCAGAGCTGTTTGAGCTCAGCTCTGGATCCAGAGCTGTTTGACGAAGAAGGAGTGATGGAGTGCTGCATCAGATGACCTGGCCTCCAAACTCACCTGACCTCAACCCAATTGAGATGGTTTGGGATGAGTTGGACCGCAGAGTGAAGGAAAAGCAGCCAACAAGTGCATAGTATGTATGGGAACTCCTTCAAGACTGTTGGAAAAGCATTCGAGGTGAAGCTGCTTCAGAAAATGCCAAGCGTGTGCAAAGCTGTCATCAGGGCAAAGGGTGGCTATTTGAAGAATCTCAAATATAAAATATATTTTGATTTGTTTAACAGTTTTTTGGCTACTACATAATACTTAATGTGTTATTTCATAGTTTTGATGTCTTCACTACTATTGTACAATGTAGAAAACAGTAAAAATTAAGAAAAACCCTTGAATGAGTAAGTGTTCTAAAAACTTTTGACCGGTAGTGTATATATCAACAATATCTAAATAAATCCACACACTCTCTCTCACACACACCACTAGAGAATATGCAGTATAAGCAAATCCAATGCAAGTCAATAGAGACTGGAGAGAGAGTAATTTTACAAAATTCTCTCGCATCTTAAACATGTTCAGATCTTAATTGTTGGTATATATATTGCCTGGAACAACATTTTTATATATACATTTTTGCAATGTATTAAAAATAAAAACACCAGATTTACATAAGTATTCAGAACCTTTGCTATGAGACTTGAAATTGAGCTCAGGTGCATCCTGTTTCCATTGATCATCCTTGAGATGTTTCCACAATTTGATTGGGGTCCACCTGTGGTAAAATCAATTGATTGGACATGATTTGGAAAGGCACACACTTGTCTATACAAGGTCCCACAGTTGACAGTGCATGTCAGAGCAAATACCAAGCTATGAGATCAAAGGAATTGTCCGTAGAGCTCCGAGATAGGATTGTGTCAAGGCACAGATCTGGGGAAGGGTACCAAAACATTCCTGCAGCATTGAAGGTCCCCAAGAACACAGTGGCCTTCTAAATCCTTAAATTGAAATAGTTTGGAACCACTAAGACTCTTCCTAGAGCTGGCCACCGGCCAAACTGAGCAATCAGGGGAGAAGGGCCTTGATCAGGGAGGTGACCAAGAACCCCATGGTCGATCTGACAGAGCTCCTCTGTGGAGATGGGAGAACCTTCCAGAAGGACAACCATCTCTGCAGCACTCCACCAATCAGGCCTTTATGGTAGAGTGGCCAGACGGAAGCCACTCCTAAGTAAATGGAACATGACCACCCGCTTGGAGTTGCGAAAAGGCACCTAAAGGACCCACAGTCCATGAGAAATAAGATTCTCTGGTCTGATGAAACCAAGATTGAACTCTTTGGCCTGAATGCCAAGCATCACGTCTGGAGGAAACCTGGCACCATCCCTACGGTGAAGCATGGTGGTGGCAGCATCATGCTGTAGGGATGTTTTTCAGCGACAGGGAGACTAGTCAGGATCGAGGGAAAGATCAACGGAGCAAACTACAGAGAGATGCTTGATGAAAACCTGCTCCAGAGCGCTCAGGACCTCAGACTGGGGTGAAGTGCCGGGTACTATTTAATGAAGCTGCCAGTTGAAGACTTGTGAGGCGTCTGTTTCTCAAACTAGACACTCTAATGTACTTGTCCTCTTGCTCAGTTGTGCACCGGGGCCTCCCACTCCTTTTTCTATTCTGGTTTGAGCCAGTTTGCCCTGTTCTGTAAAGGGAGTAGTAGTACACTGCGTTGTACGTGATCTTCAGTTTCTTGGCAATTTCTCGCATGGAATAGCCTTCATTTCTCAGAACAAGAATAGACTGACGAGTTTCAGAAGAAAGGTCTTTGTTTCTGGCCATTTTGAGCCTGTAATCTAACCTCCAAATGCTGATGCTCCAGATACTCAACTAGTCTAAAGGCGGCCCGTTTTATTGCTTCTTTAAATCAGTTCAACAGTTTTCAGCTATGCTAACATAATTGCAAAAGGGTTTTCTAATGATCACTTAGCTAATCCAAGTTTATCACTTTAAAAGGCTAATACATCGTGCCATTGGAACACAGGAGTGATGGTTGCTAATAATGGGCCTCTGTACGCCGATGGAGATTGTCCATTAAAAAAGAAATCTGCCGTTTCCAGCTACAATAGTCATTTACAACATAAATAATGTCTACACTGTATTTCTGATCAATTTGATGTTATTTTTAAATGGACAAAAACTTTTCCCTTCCCTTTCAAAAACAAGGACATTTCTAAGTGACCCCAAACTTTTGAACGGTAGTGTATATACCAACAATTATTAAGATCTGAACATGTGTAAGATATGAGAAAGAGGAAAAACTCTGAAATTACTCACTCTCCAGTATCCATTGACTTGCATTTGCTTATACTGCAT
Source organism: Salmo trutta (assembly GCF_901001165.1). Taxonomy (NCBI): domain Eukaryota; kingdom Metazoa; phylum Chordata; class Actinopteri; order Salmoniformes; family Salmonidae; genus Salmo; species Salmo trutta. Next base: position 35,822,531 of record NC_042971.1, on the reverse strand, counting down.
GTAGTCTAGGGGTGAGTGTGTGAAAGAGAATGTGTGGATTTCTTTGTATATATAATTTAAACAAGTATTCCCATGACTTGATTCATGAAACGTGTCCAAAGACTAAATATAGTACGATACAGAAACAGGTCAAATAACAATATTATATGCTTTTAAACATTTTAATTCTGAAATGCATTTCAAAATACATATGTGACTCGTTTCAGGAAACTAGGTGTATGTCGCGGGTCACTACTTCACAGGAGAGCCATTTGAACGTAAACTTTTTTTTTTAGCAAAATGCGTTTTTTGGCAGAAATCCCTTCTGGAACATGTGACCTTTCATGTGCCTTAGTAACAGACCTGTATGACATCTGTAAATACGAACACAATTGTTAAATTACGAGCCTAGTTGGTTTAGCCACAGAAAAAGTCAGCAACCTTCCCGCTAGCCATGATTGGCTGAGATAATGAGTGGGCTGGACATGCCGAGACATGAGTACGGATTGGTCTGCCATATAGCACGCTTCTGTTTCTTGGAGCTGGTCAGTAAGTGTAGGTATTTCTGTCTAACGCAGCTTTTTTTAAATGTATCGTGTAGTAGAACTGTGTAAGTGTTGCTCTCCACTTTCTGGAGGACCGAGTTTTGAAATCAGTGGAATTACAGTATGATAGCTAAGGAGATGGAGAAAACACCTGACTCCGGATTACATCTTCAAACTAAGGACAACCATAACATCCGTGACAGGAAGAAGCGTCCATCTGTGATGTATACGGGTAAGATAGTCTAGCTCGCTACATTTTCAGATATTACACTTTTCTAATTTTGACAGAAAGTAATTTTCATTTCAAGTTAAAGTATACTGTTAGCTAGCTAGCTAATATTATGTGTATGATCTTATAATTTGTATCATCTCAGAGCCATTTGCTTTGCTAGTTATATCCTAATTTTAGCTAGCTAACATTGAACCTGGTTGGTTAGCTACCTGCATATTCATGCAGGGTAGTAATGTCAGGAGTTGGGATTATGGTTCAGTGTTTACCTAGCTAGCTACATGTCTTAACAAAAGACCACTATGCAAGTACCTTTTCAATAGAATGTCACTGCGACAACTGTTGATAGAAGTAGCTGGTAAATTTGCTCTACTCTGATTTCAGAGCACTCTCGTCTGAGTGTGCCAGAGCGCAGAGTAACTGATAAATTAACACTCAACACCCGCTGAATATGGCCGCTGTCAGTAAACGTTGCCAAAAAAAACGTAAATTGTTGCCAGCAGCACAGTTGCAGTCACCAACGCTCGGGATAACATAAAAACAGCCTAACCAGCTCTGCTAGGGCGAGAAAATGGTCAGTGAACTGTTCTCTCATTTGTGTCTGGAAGTAGCTAGCAAGCTTGCCAACGTTAACCAGTTAGCTTGGGTGCTTGACTGTTGTTGTTTAGACAGAACGCTCAGATAAACTCTTAAAGAGATGGGTGGGGCTAAAGCTTAAGAGGGTGTGAACGATGCTGAATGGGTGTAGACAAAGAAGAGCTCTCCAGTAGTAATACCAAAACATTCAAAGGCCATTTTCTCAAAAGTGAGGTTACAAGTTTATCAACTTTCAAAGTAGAATTACTTTCCAGTTGTTCCTCAAATGCAGTGTATTATATACCATTTAGTACCTCTTTATCCAATGTAAAAAAAACACTTTCAAATTTTGCTACATAAGACAGAACCAAGGCGGTCGATCACATTTAGAAAACAATTCATGCATTTTCTCAAAATCCCAACTTAGATTGTCATTATCTATCATACCTCCAGTGTCAATCTTAAAATCTTCAATGTGGCCTGTGTAGACACTTGGACTAACCTACTATGTTGACACCAATGTCATGCAATTACACCATATGGAATTTGTAGTTCAAGGACGTGAATGGGTTTGAGGTCACTGCCAAGGGAGAGAGAGAACACCGCACTAACTGGTGTAAAGGACCAGTGTGTTATGTAGCAGTGTTATCTGATAGAAGTGGGTGGGCTTTGTGACGGGTTCATTCTGGGACTGACATTGTGGCTGAACCCTCTAAGGCCTGGAGCAGGGCTCACTACAGCCAGGAGAGGCGAGGCCGGGCCTTTAGCTGCCTTGTCTTGACTGGACTTTCCTCACTTCTGCCCTTTTCTCTCAGACCAGGGGTCTTCTGTCTTTTCTCTCAGACCAGGGGTCTTCTGTCTTTTCTCTCAGACCAGGGGTCTTCTGTCCTTTTCTCTCAGACCAGGGGTCTTCTGTCCTTTTCTCTCAGACCAGGGGTCTTCTGTCCTTTTCTCTCAGACCAGGGGTCTTCTGTCCTTTTCTCTCAGACCAGGGGTCTTCTGTCCTTTTCTCTCAGACCAGGGGTCTTCTGTCCTTTTCTCTCAGACCAGGGGTCTTCTGTCCTTTTCTCTCAGACCAGGGGTCTTCTGCCCTTTTCTCTCAGACCAGGGGTCTTCTGTCCTTTTCTCTCAGACCAGGGGTCTTCTGTCCTTTTCTCTCAGACCAGGGGTCTTCTGTCCTTTTCTCTCAGACCAGGGGTCTTCTGTCCTTTTCTCTCAGACCAGGGGTCTTCTGTCTTTTCTCTCAGACCAGGGGTCTTCTGCCCTTTTCTCTCAGACCAGGGGTCTTCTGTCCTTTTCTCTCAGACCAGGGGTCTTCTGTCCTTTTCTCTCAGACCAGGGGTCTTCTGTCCTTTTCTCTCAGACCAGGGGTCTTCTGTCCTTTTCTCTCAGACCAGGGGTCTTCTGTCCTTTTCTCTCAGACCAGGGGTCTTCTGTCCTTTTTTTGCCCATGGACCTCCACCCAGGCAAACCGGAGACCCACGGACCCCCATCATATGTTCACACGTCTTGTCATTAAATTAATAATAATTGCAGGGGGAAGTAATCAACATTTTAAATGATTTGATTTGGTAGATAGTTTTCATTATTTTGACCTCCCTACATTGTAATTGGAAGAGGAAGTGTAAACACTAACATTGCCTATTATCTGAAAAAGGGAACTCAAAACACATTTTTGCTAATAGCAGCTATTTAGCTGGTTAAAGAAAGGTTAACCATGTTTTGGCAAACATGTACTGTACGAGGAGAAGATGAGAGAGCACCAACATCACCTATTCACTAATTTATCAGCTGCAGACGAGCCAATGGAGTTGGTGGGGGGGGGGGGGGGGTAGAGTTAGCCATTATATTGCAGTCCTAACTATCCAAGGCCATGCCAGGCCAGGTAGATGACGATGAGTCCATGATGAGTGCTAAACTGAACTAAACACTTCTCTTCCCTGGCAGACAGCTGGCTGTAGATTGATCATGGGACTGCGGGGCACAGGGGTGACGGAGGGGGCTGCACCAGTGAAACATTAGATTCTGATTACATCGGAGTGGACAGAGAGACTGAATCCTGCTGTGGTATTCACCACACAGCCTGAAGTCACAGTTTATCACCATATCAAACACTTCAGACTGTCAGAGCAGTAGGAGAGAAGCTGAGCTGTGTGTTTAGGTGTGTGTGTGTCCAGATGGCTTCCAAATGGTCTCGCTTGGAGAGGGGGAGGAAGGGGCATATGAGAAATGATCATGAGAGATGCGAGGACTGGAGGTTCTCAAACTAGTGTGGGGGTGACAAGATAAATGTGCTACCATGTCAGAAATAGTACAGCATCAGCATAGCAGCCTTTAGGGATGGGGAGAAGGTGGTGCAGGGTCACACACACAGGGCTAGCATCAACACCAGATGACATCTAGCTCATCACATGCCCCGTCGCCTGGGTATACCTGGATAGAGCCATTAGTATATGCAAGTCATTAGTCAACATCTCCAGCCACCACAGGGTGCCTCCCTATCAGGCCCCAACACCATCCCCTAACATCTCACTCTATCTGGGGTTCACTTAAGGCCTGTTGGGAGGCCCCCTCCAGCCCTGGATGTACTACCCCCCCAAAATGAAGAACAGCGCTTGCTCTTTCGCAGGGCAAAAAGTTGGAAAGATTAGAGGAGAAAGAGGGATGGAAGGATGGATGGAGAGATAGCTTGTCCTCCAACTCAAACCCATTTTGATTCCTCTGATCAGTATCATAATCCACCGCCAAGGAGGCTAATGAAGACCAGAGAGAGAGTAAGCTGACTGAGCATCTCCCTCCTCTTCCAGTCTGGCTGCTTGATATGATCATCCCAGTCAGTCCTGCATTCTTCCATCCTCTGACCCACCAGGAATTTTAACCTTGTTATTTAGAGAGAGCATTTATTTTGCCAGTTGCCTGCAGCTGTGTGTGGTATCAACACACACACAGGCAGGCACGTACACGCACGCAGGCACAAATGCAGGCACGCACGGACACACACAGATGGCGATCGCAGCAGGGTCAGTAAATGCTGATACGCCTCTTATCAAGGTCTTCTGAGGCTTTTTTAGGAAAACAGAGGGTGTCAGTCACTCAGACAGGCTTGATAGAGCCCCCATCTCCCGGAGTGTCAGAGCCCATATGTAGTGCAGGAATGCTGCAGCTCGCGTGTTAACCACCACCAACTACAGCCCTCCTCTAGCCTTTTGCCAAATGCCAGAGTTGACAGGTAGGCTGTGGCCAGTGTGTGTGATGTACGTAGTGCTTGCTCGGGTGCGTGTGTTTGCGTGCATGCATGCGTGGGTGTGTCTGTGCACGTGTGTATGTGTGTGCCTTACAGCCACAGCGCTGTGTATTGCCTGTCTGAAGGTCCCCGGACATCAAACAGCCAGTTGGTCAGCTGAGTCAACAGCGACAGAGGCATAACCTGGCCGTAACCCTGGAGATCAATGGCAGAGTGTGGGTGAGAGGGTGAAAGGGCCACGCTGGGCCGTGGTGCTGGGCTCCACTCCACACCCTTTGATCCCACACAGACGTGAGGTGGGGTGGGCAGACTGAGGGAGAGAGAGATACTAACAGGGAGAGCACTCATAAACAGAGAGGGAGACCCAGAGTAAGACACACACAATGTTCTTCTCTTTCAAAACCAATAACTCAGTGGGATCATTTTAAAAGGATCTGTCTCAGCTACAGTACACAGAGAGAGCAGCGGTGGCTGATCTAAAGGAGATAGAACATCATTTATTAGCTGAGGTGAACTCTAAAAAGCTTTGGAATGTCTCATTGAGGGGAAGTATCAGCCAAAAGGCCTTTTCAATGGGAACATTGTGCTGTAGTGTGTGTGTGTGTGTGTGTGTGTGTGTGTGTGTGTGTGTGTGTGTGTGTGTGTGTGTGTATATATATATATATATATATATATATATATATATATATATGTGTGTGTGTGTGTGTGTCTTCATCATATGATTGACTGAGGTGCTAGTAAGTAGTCAGTTTAGTTCAGTGGTAAAGAACACAGCACTCAGAAAGCAACAGGCTGAGAGAGAGAGAAGGGGACAACTAACTGAGGTGTGTAGGTGAACAACAACAAGAAACTGTTGGAGCAGTCTCCTCTGACTGCCTCTACACTCATATCCTACAGACAGGGTCCGTGATGACAGCCACGCACGCACATGCACACACACAAATACATGAGCACACACATTCATAGTCAAACACACTCATACACTCACACATACAGTGCCTTCAGAAAGTATTCATAACCCTTGACTTATTCCATTTTGTTGTGTTACAGCCTGAATTAAAAATGGATTCAATAATGTTTTTTCTCACCCTTCTACACACAATACCCCATAATGACAAAGTGAAAACATTCTTAGAAATGTTTTCACATTAATTGAAAATGAAAAACAGAAATATCTCATTTACATAAGTATTCCCACCCCTGAGTCAATACATGTTAGAATCACATTTGGCAGCGATTATACAATATTTGCCCATTATTCTGTTAAAAATTATTCAAGCTCTGTCAAATTGTTTTTTTACATGAAATACCCCTGAAAAAATGTACAATTCCAAGCATACCCATAACATCATGCAGCCACCACTATGCTTTACAATATGGAGAGTGGTACTCAGTAATGTGTTGCATTGGATTTGCCCCAAAGGTAACACTTTGTATTCAGGACATCCAGTTAATTTCTTTGCAGTACTACTTTAGTGTCTTGCTGCAAATAGGATGCATGTTTTGGAATATGTTTTTTATTCTGTACAGGCTTCCTTTTCACTCTGTTAAGTGGCTTAGTATTGTGGAGTAACTACAATGTTGTTGAGCCATCTTCAGTTTTCTCCTATCGCAGCCATTAAACTCTGTAATGTTAAAGACACCATTGGCCTCATGGTGAAATCCCTGAGCGGTTTCCTTCCTCTAAGGCAACTGAGTTGGGAAGGACGCCTGTATCTTTGTAGTGACTGAGTGTATTGATACACCATCCAAAGTGTAATTAATAATTCCACATTGCTCAAAGGGATATTCTTTTTTATTTATTGTTACCCATCTACAAATAGGCACCCTTCTTCGCGAGGCATTGGAAAACCTCCCTGGTCTTTGTGGTTGAATGTGTGTTTGAAATTGTATCATCTGTGGGGTACAGAGATGAGGTAGTCATTCAAAAATCACGTTTAACACAATTATTGCACATGCACACACAACTTATTATGTGAGTTGTTAAGCACATTTTTACTCCTGAACTTATTTAGGCTTGCCATAACAAAAGTGCTTGACTACTTATTGACTCAAGACATTTCAGCTTTCATTTTTAATGAATTTGTTACATTTTTCAAAAACATAACTCCACTGACATTATAGGGTATTATGTGTAGGCCAGTGACAACAATTTCAATTTAATCCATTTCAAATTTTGGCTGTAACAAAACAAAATGTGGAAAAAGTCAGTGGGTGTGAATACCTTCTGAAGGCACTGTAGGAACACACACAGTAAAGAAAGCTGTGGAGGAAAGCGGGGAGGGCGACTAAATCAGCTTTAACTTAACAGTGTAGCCTATACCTTGAGCCCCAAAACATGAACGTGTCAGAGCCCCAGGGCTTTTTTAACAGGAGCTTTTGAAGTGTACGTTTACAATAAACACAACATTTAAAACCTAGGATTACCGCTCCGTTTTCACAGCTGTTTGGAAGCCAATTCCAACATTTTTAAATATGCTTTCTTTTTATTGGTTTTGATTTGACTTGAGGGTGGAAATAAAGTTACACTTTTTTTGTAAAAATTTCTCAATGCGATATGCAGGGGTATTCAACTCTTACCCTATGAGGTCCAGAGCCTGCTGGTTTTCTGTTCTACCTGATTATTAATTGCACCCGTCTAAATCAGTCCCTGATTAGAGGGGAACAATACAAAAAAATGCAGTGGCATGTGTTTAGAAGTCCAGAGTCAGGGTTGGGTAGGTTACTTTCTAAATGTATCTATTACAGTTACTAGTTACCGGTCCAAAATTGTAAATCAGTAACGTAACTTTTGGATTACCCAAACTCAGTAACGTAATTGGATTACAGCCACAAAGTCATAAAATCTGTTTTTAAACGTAAACCTAACCTTAACCCTAACGTTAACCACACTGCTAACCCTAACCTTCAATTAAGACCAAAAAGCTCATTTTTGTTTTCATTTATTTTAACAATATCGCCAATGTCAACCTGCTTAAGAGGCATTAGAAGAAGACAAAAATGAATATTACCAATTGAACAACATCCATTGCAGGATAAATCAATGTTAGAGTTTGGATGTTGCATTTTACTTTATGGGTTGGTGATGTAGGCCTGCTATAACCCATTGCTTTCTACTACAGATAATAATATGATTATCTTTACATCTTTCCAGCCATTCCAATTAATTTAATAACACCTGATCTTCAAGATTAGGACTTGGGAAATATAGATTAGCCAAATTGTTTTACCTGAGCATCAGCCCCAAACTAAGAACTAATTAGCCTTCTCTGTGGTTGATGATTTTGTTGTCATGGAGGACTGATTGGGCTCATTTCTTTGAGTTGAAGAAATGCAGCTCTCGGAATGGCATGTTTCGAGCACTACCGAAAAGCGCTATTTGCATTTGGAAAATTAACCCCATATAGTGCATTTGCTAAAGACGCCTATTGTTTACATTTGTTGGTGACACTTTGATATCTTCATAATTTGCAGCTGTTTAAGTCTATAAAAAGTGTGTGGGTTTGAGCATGTGTCCGTTTTTGAGCAATAAAAGCCCCATTCATGGTCTTCTTAAATGAAACTTGTTTTTGACAGTATGGAGCACAATACCATGGGTGAGTTTAGAAGGGAGAAACTCGCTGAAACTTTAATTCCATAGGCCGCACTATGCAGCTGTTGCAAGTAGAGGTCGACCAATTAATCGGAATGGCTGATTAATTAGGGCCGATTTCAAGTTTTCAAAACAATCAGTAATCGGCATTTTTGGACACCGATCATGGCCGATTACATTGCACTCCACGAGGAGACTGCGTGGCAGGCTGACTACCTGTTATGCGAGTGCAGCAAGGAGCCACGGTAAGGTGCTAGCTAGCATTAAACTTATCTTCTAAAAAACAAAGATAATCACTAGTTAAACTAGTAATATCATCAACCATGTGTAGTTATCTAACGTGTCCTGCGTTGCATATAATCGATGCGGTGCCTGTTAATTTATCATTGAATCGCAGCCTACTTCGCCAAACAGGTGATTTAACAAGCGCATTCACGAAAAAAGCACTGTCGTTGCACCAATGTGTACCTAACCATAAACATCAACGCCTTTCTTAAAATCAATACACAGTATATATTTTTAAACCTGCATATTTAGTTAATATTGCCTGCTAACATGAATTTATTTTAACTAAGGAAATTGTGTCACTTGTCTTGCGTTCTGTGCAAGCAGAGTCAGGGTATATGCAGCAGTTTGGGCATCCTGGCTCATTGTGAACTGTGTGAAGACCATTTCTTCCTAACAAAGACAGCCAACTTCACCAAACGGGGGATGATTTAACAAAAGAGCATTTGCAAAAAAAGCACAATCGTTGTACGAATGTACCTATCCATAAACATCAATGCCTTTCTTAAAATCAATACACAGAAGTACATTTTTTTAAACCTGCATATTTAAAAGAAATTCATGTTAGCAGGCAATATTAAACTAGGGAAATTGTGTCACTTCTCTTGCGTTCATTGCACGCAGAGTCAGGGTATATGCAACAGTTTGGGCCGCCTGGCTCGTTGCGAACTAATTTGCAAGAATTTTACATAATTATGACATAACATTGAAGGTTGTGCAATGTAACAGCAATATTTAGACTTATGGATGCCACCCGTTAGATAAAATACGGAACGGTTCTGTATTTCACATAAGGAATAAATGTTTGGTTTTCGAAATGATAGTTTCCGGATTTGACCACATTAATGATCTAAGGCTCGTATTTCTGTGTGTTATTATATTATAATTAAGTCTATGATTTGATAGAGCAGTCTGACTGAGCGGTGGAAGGCAGCAGCAGGCTCGTAAGCATTCATTCAAACAGCACTTTACTGCGTTTGCCAGCAGCTCTTCGCAATGCTTCAAGCATTGGGCTGTTTATGACTTCAAGCCTATCAACTCCCGAGATTAGGCTGGCAATAATAAAGTACCTATTAGAACATCCAATAGTAAAAGGTATATGAAATACAAATGGTAGAGAGAAATAGTCCTATAATAACTACAACCTAAAACTTCTTACCTGGGAATATTGAAGACTCATGTTAAAAGGAACCACCAATGTTAGCTTTTTTACATGGCACATATTGCATTTTTACTTTCTTCTCCAAAACTTAGTTATTGCATTATTTAAACCAAATTGAACATGTTTCATCATTTATTTGAGACTAAATAGATTTTAATTATGTATTATATTAAGTTAAAATAAAAGTGTTCATTGTTCATTCAGTATTGTTGTAATTGTCATTATTACAAATAAATAAATAAATATATAAAAATCGTCCGATTGAATCGGTATCGGCTATTTTTGGTCCTCCAATAAATCGGTATCGGCGTTGAAAAATCATAATCGGCCGACATCTAGTTGCAAGAGCGCATTTTATACTGGCTGACCACTGGGGCATACTCATTATACCGATTCTGTTGCAAAACCTTTCTTAAACGGAAGCAAACGGAACAAAACGGACAGAGTTCTACCTGAATTTGTCCAAGAGAAACTCCCGTTTTACTCTGTTTGCTTCCATTTGGTTCTTAAACAGTAAACGGTTTCCTTAATGAATATACCCCTGGTCGCCAAAACAATGATTGATAGGCAGCTTAAACTTATTGGGGTAAAAAACACATACATTTGTGAACAGCCATTCACATTCAAAAAACCTACAATGCATAAGGCGCAAATAGCTAAATGAGAGAGCAGCAGTGCGATTCACATCAATGCGCTATGCAGCCTAGATATCAATAATAAGTGATATCCGTATTGCCCGTAGGCTACACCACTGCTGTCATCCTTACCTCCAAGTGTTTATTCAAGTTGGATAATGCCGACAGCATTATCTTTGGAAGACTTAGCTTGGACTACAAAAGCCTATTCCTGCTTTTTTCCCCGCAATCCATCAAACGCATCTGGTGTGTCATCATAGTGGTCTCTGACTTGTAATCAGACTCACTCAGGTGGAACAAACTTAAACCTGCGCCTTTTTTCAATGCTGATTTTAATGTCATTGAGAAAGCAGAAAGGTGTTAAATATTTTTTGGCACAAAACATCCTTTATGAATTTAAAAATCATCTGTGAAGTAATCATCTAGTTTTTCAAATGTATCTGTAATCTGATCACTACATTTATCCGTCACATGTAACAGATTACATGTAATCCGTTACTCCCCAACCCTGTCCAGAGTTGAGTTTGAGGGCGATAGAGGGTGACAGCTTAATCTGTCCAAATAGATATGATAAAAGCCTGAGGGTCTAATTCCATATTTATAAGGACCTGTGTAATACACTATCTACAGCATTTAGCCTTAGTGCTAGCTTGGTGCCGTCCACAGATTATTATTGCTGGATGATCCCAGGTGGTTGTTTCGGCTGGCTACAGGAGTAGCTGCTAGTGCTGCTCATCTGGACGAGCATAATCATCTTTGGTCAAATAAAAAATAACAATGACTTCAGTTCTCATAGCCAAGTCTAATCTGACAAACCGATCATTATAGTAAGCACATAAGCACATTATATTGGCACAACATAGATAATGGGTTTGCAAGAGGATGAGTTGTGGATGAGCAGAGATCAGTATGTGGCTGGCTGACTCACCCGCTCGTTGCAGGCCGCTGTCGTCCTCAGCTTCTCCTCAATCTCCTTCCCGATCTTCTGCACCGTCACCTGGGTCTGCTTGATGGCTCTCTGTGCTGTGTGGAGCCTAGAAAGTATAGGGAGGAAGAACATCAGGATATTAATCAAAAGGCTCTCTACCACAGGAACTCAACAGACATGTACTGTATAATAGAGGATGCTTATATGTGATGCTGACAGATTTACATTGCAATTGCAGGAGAGTAAATAAATAACTATACAGACGAACAGAGGTCAGACTCTCCTCTCCGGACAGCGTAATGTCAGCCATCTTTTTAGCTGCACTATTTGTTAATGTTATATAGGTTTGTTTGGAGGACAGAGGGAGGAGGTATGAGTTATGATGGACCACATGTGTGTTCTTCATTTGTGGCGAGAGTTTGTTTCCCCTCATTGTTTCTTTTCCTAATTTACTGGGGTTTAATCTATATTGTTGTGCTGTGTTGTCTCCAAATGTCTCAAAAGTTAATGAAAGTTCCAAATGAACAAAGGACAAAGCAGGCTTTGAGAACGTCGAAAGAACAAAGCTCATTAAAATGACTCTTAAGATGTAGTCCTATAGATTCAGGGGACATATCAGGTTCTCAAATACCCAAGAACCACAAATAACCCACCAGTATTTTAATCACTTTTATTTTCTAATATATCTAACCACAATTTAAGGCTTCAATGTTGCCCTATGGACCTAAAGATACTAAATCCAGACCACTGAGAGAAACCTCAACGGGCCATTTAATAAACCCTCACCACAAACATTGAAGACATTCCCAAAACTTTTGGGTACTGAAGTCATTCATTCATTGTCCTCTGGAGAAGGAACAATAACAACAATGCCAAAAGACAACAATGAACGTTATTGCAGCTATCAATCACAGACTTGATTAACTCTCCAAGTATGCTTTCAACAGCTCCAGGCCTCATGGGGAGTGAGTGAGTGAGAGAGGGAGACTGAGCTGCTCCCCACAACAGAGCTGCCCCAGGGACACGTCTAATAGGAACAGACAACCATCACACCAGGCTGAGATATGGAGGGTCCTCCTCACACGCAGGAGGGCAGCCATTAGCAATAATATTGTCAGAGAGACTCGAGATCATCCTTGTTTTGTCTAATTTACAGACACGCTCAACAGGAGGTAAGCGTTAGATGTGGCAGTGTGGCTGGCAGTTTCTGACCCATTCTCTCTCATCTACAGTATGAATGGTTCTACCATCTGGTCTGGGGGCTCCCGATGGAGAGATGTGGTTATCTTTCAGCCCCCCTGCCCCAACTTTCCAACCCACCATTCTTCCAGTCACATCATTCCACCTCTTTCTGAAGCAGGCTGTTCCTCACATCTCCATCCTACAATCCCTCCTTCTGTCTGTTGTTCGCTACTAGTGAACCCTGAGGATGATCTAAGAACGTGCCGCCTGGCCTGTGTTTAATAGTAATATCGCAGCACTTAACCGAGATAATGCTAAGGCAGATTCCCGCTCCAAACCACTATGCATAGTCTTCAGTCAATCAATGCGCCACAACCAGTGCAGAGTTCTTCAGCTTTTGGCTGAATCAGTGGACTTGGTGGAAGCCACAATGAGTATTTTAAGGGCCCAGGATTGTGGATAATCCTGTAGTGGTGCCAAAACACTTTGCGATCTTTCATACTCCACTTCTGGGGCCTTTTAAACTGTCATCAGGGTCCAGGTAAACTGAGGGCTGGTGGTTTCCTCTAGTACTTATAACATAATGGGAATATTCAACCACAACTTTCTTCTAAAATTCCTACTATGCTTCTTTCTTAGATATTCTCAATCATTCTCAACACCTCACTTCGGAGCACGAATCTGAAAAGAAGCCTTTTGGTCTTTCCCAACTTACCACAATCTCAAAATTGATCAAAAACATTTAACAAAATTGGTCTCTGTGACTACGGACATCTTTCTTCACTACGTGACTGCAACCACCTGGGTCCACACATGCCTCTCTCTCTCTCTCTCTCTCTCTCTCTGTAAAGGTTACATTAAGCAGGGTGGCGTGGAGCCACAGCCTTTTCAGATAAACGTCCCTCTTTTCACTCACGTATCCCATATCCGTTGCATTCGTTCCACAATTTTCTCAAATTAGGTAATTGGCTAAATCAGTGAGGCTAAAAACTCCATTCCTCTATCCATGCTGAACAAGGCAGCTAGTTGTCTGCCAATAAGTCATCTAGGCTACATACATCATGGGCCTTTTGGGGTCGGGGTGGTGAAGGGTGGGGGGGTTTACTCGGGTGCAGCTCTTTCCCACTGCTTGCGCTTGAATGTGGTCCATGTGTGAGCAGCAGCTCTGGGTATTAGTCCATGGACTATATACACTCGCCTCTCATGATGCAACAACCACTTGTGGTTGAGTTCATAGTGGTTGCAGTGGGGAACGTGGTTATGGCAGAGTGAGAATGTGGCCTGTGGTCATGGAAGAAGTGGAAGTGGGGAATTTTAGTAACTTTACGGGACTGTTGAGAAAAGGGGTTTTGCTTAGGTATGCAGTCCCTCAGAGCCTTCCTGGAACTGCCTCTTTTAGTGGGTTTTATGCCTGACCCTCCATAAAATTGGTTTACACTAATCCAGCTCTGAGATATTTCCACAGATCTAGGGTGCCTCCAGCCACCTCCATGTTTTTTTCATTAAAACACTGTTCCTCAGACACCTCAGGATATTACTGTGTGTGGTAGGAGGATGGAGCCCAGACCATCATTCATCACTCCTGTATCTTCAGTAAGTGGGGTCAGACACTAACTTCTAATGATTTCACACTTTAAGAATGGAGGGAGGGAAAAAACCTCTACTACAATCATTCACTTTTCTTCCCATTTCAACCTGCCTGGGAAGACAACGATAGCCGTTGGAGATAGTCCTACAAAACGTCAGAGCAAAGCCATTTTGACAGCTTTATCAGTCCGAGGTGATTGCGATGGAGGAATCTGATATGGCCACTTCCCCTATGTGAGTGCTGTTATCTCCCCAGTCCTTCACGCATGTCTGAAGCCCTTATCAGCTCTACCAGTCTGAGGCTCAGAGGGCCAGGGCCCCTGGACCACAGGGGGGAGGGGGGTGAACAAGGCCCAGGCAACTATGCCCTCACTGGGGCAGTACAACCACCAGGCTGGCACACACCCCTCCAGAAAACCCACTGAACGATAACAACTTCCCTACAACAGGACTAGTGAAAATGACAACTAGGGATTACTTGGCGTTACAATTCAAATAAGTACGCATTTCAGATGTGCTTCAAAAGGACATTCAGTCCTTGATTTAAGATCGATAGGCATCTGAAAATAATAACATCTGTTGGCTTAAAACCCTAAATCAGCTGGTGGGTGAATGCCTGATAAAAGCATGTTGATTACAACACCGTTTTTGAACTTTCAAATGGAACATTTGCCCTAAACAGACAGCTGCTTGGAAGCCATCTTTAAAGAATTGTTGTTTGCGATGCTGCGTCTCGCAGAATAAAGGAGGAAAAAAGTAAGGGTTGATGTATTTATGAGGTGCAAAATCAATGAACATTGTAATAAATACAAAATGGCATTGACTTTCTAACCTCATACACATCCAGTACGTAGTAACTCCTTCCAGAGTGGCCTCCCCAAAGCACTGGCTCAGATGGCCTGTACCATTCATGGATTCATTTACCCAACTGATGATCTCCAAATAAACATTTACCATGGTTTATACATAGAACAACAGGCCAGCAAATCCAATCTCGCAATCAGTGCCGAGCAACAGCAAAGGCAGCTGTATCATCTGGCTTACAGAGATAAAGGTAGGAAAACAACTAGGACAAAAGAGAGAGAAAAGAGAAGATAAATATATAGAGAGAAAAAGAACAAGGGCAATCAGTGAAGTACAAACACCATTGTAAATACAAACCATATTAACAGATTCTTCATTTTTCATTTTGTACTTCAAATATTTGCACATTTTTACAACACTGTACATAGCCATAATATACCATTTGAGTGTAACGTTTACTGTTCATTTTATTGTTAATTTCACTTTTGTTTATTGTCCATTTCATTTGCTTTGGCAATTTAAACAAATGTTTCCCATGCCAATAAAGCCTTTTAAATTGAATTGAAAGAAGAAGAAAAAATCCCATCCTCTGTCCCTCTGGAGAATAGAGTAGGGGCATATCTAAACAAAACACATTTCATTGCCTTATATAGCGTTGGGGTCTTGCTCTCCTCAATCACAAAGCAGTTGGTGAGATAGCTTAAAGCCTGGGTCGATTCCATTTTTCCACAATGGCTTGTAGCGGTTCTCGGTTTTTGTTCGTTATCATGCATTTTTCATCCCCCTCTCATATCGTTCCGACACTGTGCTTTTTGTTTTGAGAGACCGCTTGACGTCGCAGGCATGGAAACTTTTTGTGGATCTTTTGTGTTAGAGAGAAAAGGCGAGGAAGCGAAGTGCAGTTTGTATCGAAGAAAACATAATAAGAGGGGGGAGGGGAGGACGGGGAGGAGGTTGACAAAACACTTTTCTTCTGCTGTGTGATACGATGGGTTTCATTTCTGAAATGCTCTTATATCAGGTGACAAGAGATTGGGGCCCCTCTCCACCTTCGCTTCCACTTCCTCGGTCTACAGATATAGGTCATACACACAGAAAGACACAAACACCTTACAAACAGGCCTGGAACATAGGCTGGAAGAGAGACAACTTGATCAGACATGCACTTTTACTGAACGGACTAATAGTTCAAAGTAACAGCTTAAAACTACTCATCGGAACATATCGATTAAATCAATCATAAAATAATTATGACTGTTTGATCTTACAAATGAAACCAATAAAATACATTCACACCCTTAGTCATTTGTATCTTAGAAATAAAATAAACACAAAAATAGATTGTATGTTTTACAGATAACACAAATATGTAACAGGTACCCAACAACGGCCAAACAACATAAAGGAAGGGGGAAAAGAGGCAGAGGGGTGACATAGTTGGAAAACCAAATAAACACCTTCCATTCCGCCGCATACCTGGACCTCAACAGCAGGGCAGAGAATGTCAACACATTTTACCCTGTTGCTATTCACCTCAAATTTCACCATTGTCCCCCCCTATGTACATGGAGGGGAGATAAGATTGTCCCCCCCACAGAAAATATTTTGGTGCGCCTGCTCTCTGTAGATGGATGGATGGATGCCTCATTATTGACTTCCTCCAAGATGTTGTAAGTCAACAAGTATGGTTTACAATACATGGCAACTAAAGAGAGAAATGCATGCTGGGAAACCCCATGAGCAACCCTGAGAAAGGATACTTTAGTCTTCTAGGGTCACAGAGAGGCCAGCCCCCCCCCCCCCCCAGCCTAAACCCAAAGTGTCCTTCTAGGTCACTAAAGCTGCCGGGGGTAATGAACCCAACAATAAACAACTAATATCGTTACCGCACGAAGACTTGCCTTTTACCACCACTGTTACATCAATTACGATCAAAGTTAGGGCCTAGCGTGCCTACTCCCCTGACAGCAGTGTTCGCTGACCGCCAGCGAGCGATGTTGGCCCCGGAAGAAAGAAAGCGATATAGCCTAAACAACTAGGAGCTGGAACACTCAGTCTACATGGGCACCAAACAGAACGAATTACAGAGGAACTACATGAAATTGTCCAATAAGAAAAGCGTGATTTATGTTAATTTGCACTAATTAATGAACAAGACCCAGGAGTCTACATGGGCCTAGTGGCTGGAAACAAACAAAGAATGCAGGCTACTGGCATGGCGTGTGAGACTCTTAGTTTCTCCCATTTCAAACACCTTGAAAATAAAAAACAAACAAAAACATGTCTATAATGTCTTGACATAACTCTAATATACTAAATGTGAGAATGTAACTAATGCATAGAACACATAAAATAGTAGTCTAACGCATTATTTTAGGGATAGCAAAGAAAAAGAGATTTCCAAACTAAGTTTGGAGCTCAGAGGAATGTTAGGGTGAATAGCTGCAACAGGAGTCCCTCAGCACCTACTGGGCTTGTTTTGATACCGCCCAAGTATACTCCTGAGGTGTGATAGCAAAATAGCATAGATACGTCCATATTATGCACAGTGATTTGGGGTTTAGTAGCCAGTTTGTTTTCTGTAGTCTGAATAGTGGCGTTGGGACCCTGGGGGTCAGCTCTCTGGGCCTGGAGTGGGCCAGCTGTTTAAATGGGTCCCCTTAATCCGGCCCAGAACAATATCCTGTGGCTGAGAGCCGGCAGGCGACCCACAGGACTGCTATGAGACCAGGCACTAACTACAGGAAAGGCTTATCACCTCCCCTAGACACTGGGACAGGGCAGACCCCCTCGAGCCTTCACAGTAGAACACTGCCTCCGTTTTCACACACTGAACACACAAACACACACATAGGTCAGTAAAATAGAGAATACAGAGAAAGAACAACGTGGCATTGATAGAGGGGAAAAAGATTAATCTGACAATGTGTTAAGAATGTGGAATACTGTGGATCATCTGTTCAACAAATGATGTGTAGAGCCTATGGATTGAGTGAAACAATCGTATTGCAATATTCAACATTTTATCAGCCAATATACACGAAGTGTATCAATCATTTGGAACACCTGCACTTTCCACGACAGACTGACCAGATGAAAGAATTGATCCTAATTGATGTCACTTGTTAAATCCACTTCAAATCAGTGTAGATGAAGGGGAGGAGACAGGTTAAAGATGGGTTTTTAAACCTTGAGACAATTGAGACAAGGATCGTGTATGTGTGCCATTCAGATGGTGAATGGGCAAGGCCAAATATTTAATTGCCTTTGAACGGGGTATGGTAGTACATGCCAGGCGCACTGGTTTGAGTGTGTCAAGAACTGCAACGCGGCTGAGTTTCACGCTCAACAGTTTCCCGTGTGTATCAAGAATGGTCCACCACCCAAAGGACATCCAGAAACTGGAATTCGGCAAATCAGCCCATGTTTTTCCACTCCTCAATTGTCCAGTGTTGGTGATCGAGTGCCCACTGGAGCCGCTTCTTGTTTTTAGTTGATGGAAGTGGAACCCGGTGTGGTCGTCTGCTGCAATAGCCCATCTGTGACAAGGACAAACGAGTTGTGCGTTCGAAGATGCCGTTCTGCACACCACTGTTGTAATGCGCCATTATTTGCCTGTTTGTGGCCCACCTATTAGCTTAGCTTGCACGATTCTTGCCATTCTCCTTCGACCACTCATCAACTAGCTGTTGTTGGATGTTTTTTATTTGTCATTCTATTCTCGGTAAAACCTAGACACTGTCATACGTGAAAAGCTCAGGAGGATGGACGTTTCTCAGATACTGGAACGGGCACGCCTGGCACCGATGATCATACCATGCTCAAAGTCGCTTTTTCCCCATTCTCACGTTCAATCAAACAGTAACTGAATGCCTCAATTCCTGTCTGCCTGCTTTATATATTAAGCCACGTGACTATCTGTAGGAGCGAACTATTTTTGTGATCGGGGTGGTGTACCGAATAAACTGGCCACAGTGTATATACCCTGTGCTAAAATGATACATAGAGTTACAGAGTTACAGCATACACAGATGTAATTCGCTTTCATTTTACAACTGTGAATAAGATTCCTGGAGCCACTCGAATACTAGGCCTACATTTCCAGTCTAAGGTACATTATCCATTTCAAATTATAAGTTTATAAAACCTGTACCCGTAGGCTGCCGCTCAAAAGAAAAAAACAGTAAGAAATATATACAGTTTAATAATGAATAATACATTCAGGAAAATCAAACAAAAAAATAGAAGTGGGCCTCCACCACCAACCTCCCATTCCCCCAACCAACATGTCTCCATCCAAACCCCCCACCCCTGGAAACCATGTTTACCACCCCTTCCCACACCCCCTAGCAACTAAGATTGCGCCCACTTCCACATCATATGGAGGAATGTACCAACCTGATTTAGGGAACACAGTGAACAGTTGGGGCCAATCTCATCGTAAAACACTTTGTGTTTAATACAGTCTGTGAACAAACTTCAAATATTTAAATTGATGATTTAGATTATGGGATGCCAAGGTCATATTTGTTCATATTCTGTTCCAGTTAAAGGGTTGTTCAAACTCAGAATATAAGCTTCCCAAAAGTTGTTTATACACTGCTCAAAAAAATAAAGGGAACACTTAAACAACACATCCTAGATCTGAATGAAATAAATAATCTTATTAAATACTTTTCTCTTTACATAGTTGAATGTGCTGACAACAAAATCACACAGAAATAATCAATGGAAATCCAATTTATCAACCCATGGAGGTCTGGATTTGGAGTCACACTCAAAATTAAAGTGGAAAACCACACTACAGGCTGATCCAACTTTGATGTAATGTCCTTAAAACAAGTCAAAATGAGGCTCAGTAGTGTGTGTGGCCTCCACGTGCCTGTATGACCTCCCTACAACGCCTGGGCATGCTCCTGATGAGGTGGCGGATGGTCTCCTGAGGGATCTCCTCCCAGACCTGGACTAAAGCATCCGCCAACTCCTGGACAGTCTGTGGTGCAACCTGGCGTTGGTGGATGGAGCGAGACATGATGTCCCAGATGTGCTCAATTGGATTCAGGTCTGGGGAACGGGCGGGCCAGTCCATAGCATCAATGCCTTCCTCTTGCAGGAACTGCTGACACACTCCAGCCACATGAGGTCTAGCATTGTCTTGCATTAGGAGGAACCCAGGGCCAACCGCACCAGCATATGGTCTCACAAGGGGTCTGAGGATCTCATCTCGGTACCTAATGGCAGTCAGGCTACCTCTGGCGGGCACATGGAGGGCTGTGCGGCCCCCCAAAGAAATGCCACCCCACATCATGACTGACCCACCGCCAAACCGGTCATGCTGGAGGATGTTGCAGGCAGCAGAACGTTCTCCACGGCGTCTCCAGACTCTGTCACATGCTCAGTGTGAACCTGCTTTCATCTGTGAAGAGCACAGGGCGCCAGTGGCGAATTTGCCAATCTTGGTGATCTATGGCAAATGCCAAACGTCCTGCACGGTGTTGGGCTGTAAGCACAACCCCCACCTGTGGACGTCGGGCCCTCATACCACCCTCATGGAGTCTGTTTCTGACCTTTTGAGCAGACACATGCACATTTGTGGCCTGCTGGAGGTCATTTTGCAGGGCTCTGGCAGTGCTTCTCCTGCTCCTCCTTGCACAAAAGGCGGAGGTAGCGGTCCTGCTGCTGGGTTGTTGCCCTCCTACGGCCTCCTCCACGTCTCCTGATGTACTGGCCTGTCTCCTGGTAGCGCCTCCATGCTCTGGACACTACGCTGACAGACACAGCAAACCTTCTTGCCACAGCTCGCATTGATGTGCCATCCTGGATGAGCTGCACTACCTGAGCCACTTGTGTGGGTTGTAGACTCCGTCTCATGCTACCAATAGAGTGAAAGCACCGCCAGCATTCAAAAGTGACCAAAACATCAGCCAGGAAGCATAGGAACTGAGAAGTGGTCTGTGGTCCCCACCTGCAGAACCACTCCTTTATTGGGGGTGTCTTGCTAATTGCCTATAATTTCCAACTGTTGTCTATTCCATTTGCACAACAGCATGTGAAATGTATTGTCAAATCCGTGTTGCTTCCTAAGTGGACAGTTTGATTTCACAAAAGTGTGATTGACTTGGAGTAACATTGTGTTGTTTAAGTGTTCCCTTTATTTTTTTGAGCAGTGTATATTATTGAGATCAGTCCTTTCGGGAGCCCAAATAATTAATTTATAAATCCCATCATTTGATGGTTCGGTAGTTTGGTTTCCCAAGGAACTCCTAAGTTTTAAATATAGAAAAAAAGATTTGCCCTGTAATGAGTATTTGTTTTTCAAATCTTTGAATTTTCTCAAACCACTACTGTTCATGATCTATGTGATTATGAATTTGATTGGATATATGTTATTCTGTTTCCTTTGTTATGCAGCACAGATTACTCAGTAAATATACCACTTTATGGTTAAAGGAATTCCTGCCTCCGTCTCATCCATTCCTCTGTCACCTGACCCGTAACCACCTGTTCACCTTCACTGTCAGTCATCCTACCTGTCCAGCTACCCACACAGATTCTACTAATCTTTCACTATTCTTGATTTAATCTTGTCTTTACATATACAATTTATTTTGATTTAGAATGGACCATTATCATGCAGCGGTCTCAAAACAGGGGCAGCGGGGAAAAAATACATGTCATCTATGTACTTAAATAGCAAATAGAGGACGCTTTTCCCATGGTTCATTTTCATGCCAGCCAGGTAGGCTATACTCCATGTGCTTAATATTAGGAAAGTTTAGATGTAAATATAGTACGCCTAGCCTATAGAAAGCTGAGGGGAGCCTCCTCTTTTTAATAGAGGCCATCACTCTGTTCTCGCGCAATTGCATAGCCTATAGAAATGTTGCACAACATGAGCTCATGGGCTCTCATGAAGTGTTTGAGTAGATTTTCGATTACATTTGCATTGATGTCAGAGTAATAAGAGGGACAATAGAGTGCTGGTACCAGGCAGTTAGCAAGTTTGGTAGACTACTAATGACCGTCAGCAGCATCAGAATTTGGAGAAGCCTAATTACCGTGACGAAACAGTCATGTGTAATTTGACTGCCTTTATGACTCGTGACCGCCGGTGTGGTGGTAATACAGTCACTGTAACAGCCATAGGCGTTATCTAAAACAACTAGCACACTGAATTCATACATTTGAAGTAATTTTAAAGTCATGTCTTTCTATTCCATACCAAAACTAATATTACCAATCTGGGAGGTAAAGTCATTAAAGTATTAAATAATTTTGCTGTATTTAGATGGAATCAAGGCATTAGAATGTACCAGAGGCCACCAAAAGAGAGCTTGCTCTGCATTTTTTGAGTGTGTGTGTGGAGGAGGCCCAGAACTCCCTGGCTGGCAATTTTTTCTACTTGGCTGCGTACGCCATGTACTTACGGAAAACACTGGAAGTGGCTCAGTACACTATATCATCCCTCCTCTCAGTAAATCTTACTCTATGTAAGGCCTCCTCCGTCTGCCAGCCCATCCAAACTCGTGTTCCCTATTCCATGTTGTGTTTTTCACACTCCCTAGGCTTAGGGGTCTCGTCAAACCGGGGCCAAGTCGACAGTGAATCGCTCGCTGACAAATTTGCATCATCAATCAAGTGTTCTTGGAAAGGGGAATCAGAGCCATTCCGGTCATAGCCAGGCACTGAGCAGCTCTCACGCTGAGACAAAATGGGTGAGGCAAGTCACAGTATTTGTTGCGACTGTTGTTGATCCTTTGTGACTGTATGTGTATCACTATTTCAGAGGACGATGTATACCGGTCTGGTATATATACTCTGGAGAAAATATATAGCTAACTGGGGACAGCAGGGATACATGTTGAGTACAGCACTTGCACACTGCTTCAATGCTCCTATTATATATGTAGTGACAAACATCATTTCTACCTCACTAAATCTATGATGAGCACAACAGCAGTAGCTGTTTATATGGGTTATTTACAGTATTTACCATGCCAAACACTTGAATAAAAAGGTTTACCACCTGTATAGCACTACATAAAAGCTCAAATGCATGATGCAAACAATCCCAGTTGAAAATTTGGGCACACCAACTCATTCAGGGTTTCTTTATTTATACTATTTCCTACATTGTACAATAATAGTGAAGACATCAAAACTATGAAATAACACATACGGAATCATGTAGTAACCAAAAAAAGTGTTAAACAAATCAAAAAAACATTTTAGATTTTTCGAAGTAGCCACACTTTGCCTTGATGACAACTTTGCACACTCTTTGCATTATCTCAACCAGCTTCACCTGGAATGCTTTTCCAACAGTCTTGAAGGAGTTCCACATATGCTGAGCACTTGTTGGTTGCTTTTCCTTCACTCTGCGGTCCAACTCTCATCCCTGACCCTCTCAATTGGGTTGAGGTCAGGTGATTGTGGAGGCCAGGTCATCTGATGCAGCACTCCCATTACTCTCCTTCTTGGTCAAATAGCCCTTACACAGACTGGAGGTGTGTTGGGTCATTGTCCTGTTGAAAAATAAATGATAGTCCCACTAAGCGCAAACCAGATGGGATGGCGTATTGCTGCAGAATGCTGTGGTAGCTATGCTGCTTAAGTGTGCCTTGAATTCTAAATAAAATCACTGACAGTGTCACCAGCAAAGCACCCCCACACCATCACACCTCCATGCTTCACGGTGGGAACAACACATGCAGAGATCTTCCGTTCACCTACTCTGCGTCTCACAAAGACAGCCCGGTTGGAACCAAAAAAATCTCAAATTTGGACTCATCAGGCCAAAGGACAGATTTCCACTGGTCTAATGTCCATTGCTTGTGTTTCTTAGCCCAAGCAAGTCTCTTCTTATTATTATTGGTGTACTTTAGTAGTGCTTTCTTTGCAGCAATTCGACCATGAAGGCCTGATTCACGCGGTCTCCTCTGAACAGTTGATGTTAAAGATGTGTCTATTACTTGAACTCTGTGAAGCATTTATTTGGGCTGAAATTTCTGAGGCTGGTAATTCTAATGAACTTATTCGCTGCAGCAGAGGTAACTCTGGGTCTTCCTTTCATCATAGTGCTTGAAGGTTTTTGCGACTGCACTTTTCCGGATTGACTGACCTTCATGTCTTAAAGTAATGATGGACTGTCAGTTATCACAACAACTGATTGGCTCAAACGCATTAAGAAAGAAAGAAATTCCACAAATTAACAAGGCACACCTGTTAATTGAAATGCATTCCAGGTGACTACCTCATGAAACTGGTTGAGAGGATGCCAAGAGTGTGCAAAGCTGTCATCAAGGCAAAGGGTGGCTACTTTGAAGAATCTCAAATACAAAAATATATTTTGATTTGTTTAAAACCTTTTTGGTTACAACATGATTCCATATGTGTTATTTCCTAGTTTTGATGTAAAAAGTAAAGAAAAACCCTGGAACGAGTATGTGTCCAAACTTTTGACTGATACTGTACATATTAACAGCTATCTATGCACCTGAACTAACAAAATCCTGTGGCATCTCTCCAGTCCAGAGATCACAGTGAGAACTCAGAACATGAGAGTTCAGAGAAATGAACATACTCAGAACTACCCAGAAGTGTCTATGCAATCCCATGCTATGGAGGTGGGGTTTTGGTCTGCATACACACATTCATACTACTTCTATAGGGGTGTATCTGATGAGTCACTGTTAAAAGGCTCTCTAGGCCCTAAACAGTGAGCACATCGCGGCCTGAAGCCAAGACACAACCCAGAGCCTGCCCAGGTCTACCCTAGAGAGAAAGAGAGGGGAGCAGGGAGAGACACCTAGGCCATGTTAGAGTCAACGAGCCACATCACATCAGCGTCTATCAGCCTGGCTACAGGCCTGTAGAGGAGCCTCAGGCTCAGGAAGGAGAGGAGAGGGAGGGGTACAATGGAGTTGCTTTAAATTCCTCAGAGCCCCACCGGGATGGAGAGATGGAGAGAGCAGGGGAAAGAGTTTAGTAATGTAGGACTCAACAGCACTGAGCAGAGCCCATAAAGCAATAGGATTCAACCCTCTCAAATCTGTAGGGACACTATTTTCTCTTAAATAATAAAAAAAAAAAACCTGTGCACAAATTGTGAGTGATATTAAAATAAAAATTATGGTGTGTGTTGTTGGCCCAGCATTGGTGTGAAACTTTGGTATGTGTAGATCACTCACGCACCCTGGAGGCCATTTTCTATTCCCAAGTCAGGCGAAGACACAAAACAGTAATCGGCCAGAGGAAGCCCCTAGGGCTCGACGAATCTTCACCCTGACACAGTACAGCTCACCTCAAGCTGGGGCCAGGAGTGACACATAACATAAAGAAATGCATACATCTTATTCTTGAATCCTCTGACTCAAGAAAAAGAGTAAAAACTTGAGGAAGAGGACAGATACTCCACTAATGAACGTAGCCTAACTATAAGAACTTATCATAAACAGTCCAAAACATTGTGCCCCTTACAGTGCAGTGCAAAAGTGTAATTAAATGTAGCTCGATCCAACTTCTAATTAACTGGTGTTCCAAGGCAAGCCCTACTCAAACCCTGTAAGTAGTGTTAACATTACCCCACATTCAAATATAGAACAGAGCTGTGTTTTTGCAACATAGAAAAAAGAGCAATTGGAACCATGCCTCCCTCATCCTTACGAAACTGCCTGGTGTTTTCCCAACTCAGAAAGTGATAGTTTGGCACCCCCTTGTGGAATGAATAAGTAAAAACGGCCACTAATCTCCAATATTAAACCCAATAATTCTAATGGAATTATCCATCTGTTACTTTATTATGATGAGGTTCCTTTATTTAACTAACTTGATTATAGCTTTCAATACGTATGTCCTTTTATGGCCAAGAAACACTAAAGACAGGAATTTTGGCAGCTCTCAGTGACTTGGGAGCAAAAACAGACTATGATAATAAAGGCGTTCGAGGCAGTTTCCTGGCGCCATTTTATGGACAATGTGGGGAATATATATAATGACAGAAAGTCTGAAGAATGTTTAGAGTGACAATTAGATAAAACAGCAAAGCTGGTTGCAAGTCATCTCTACAAGTCATACTTCGCCACCATAACCTATTTATTACCTTACCTCTCTTATCCTACCTCATTTGCACATGCTGTATATAGATTTTTCTCCTGTATTATTGATTGTGTTTGTTTATTCCATGTGTAACTCTGTTTTGTTGTTTGTGTCGAACTGATTTGCTTTATTATAACTTGTTCTCAACTAGCCTACCTGGTTAAATAAAGGTGAAATACAAAAAAAACTACAGTTGAAAGTGAGTGTTGTGATAGTTACTGAGAGAAGAATGTCGATGAGTACGTAATGAGTGGGGTCAGACAGTGTTGAGGATATTTTCTGTTTTATATCCTCTTGCTTCCATAAGTATATTTTGCAATTAAAATCCTTTCAGTTAGCTAAAGGAAGTTGTGCCCCTGGCCTGTAGACAGGCAGAGTATGCTCTTGGTAGAGCAGTCAAACAGCGTACTTGCCAAGAGGCTAGCGTATGGAGCGATTTCAGTGCCAATAGATATTGCATTTGAATTTCATAATTTTTAACTTGTATTAGGATATTGAATTTGAATGGCATATTTTGGAATGTTTAATGCACAAATTGAATCATTGAACTCATATTTCATGATTTGAAACTGAATTGAATTAGTATTGCATTCAGTTTCAAAATGTAAAAGTAAAATTGAATATTTAAAAATGTAAATATTGCATTAATTGTCTGTGTATCAAGTTAACAAACCATTATTTAGTTAATCAAAGTTTAATATATTCATAATAGCTCATAGCCAAAACAGTTCAAATGCTAGAGACAAATTCATTGGAAGAAAATAAATTCAACATGCCACAAAGGCTTCAGAAACTGCCAGAAACTACCTTTCCTGTCTGACAAAGTACTAGGATGTTGTCTCTGGATGCATCTGAGAAGTTGAATATATATAAAACTTTGATAAACTTGAAATTATAGTTTGAAAACTTGATACACAGACAATGAATGCAATATTTACCATATAGAGTACCACAGTTTGAGTCATCATACCCATAATACCTAGCCATCAAACAGGGAAATGGTTCCAATCGTTTTTCCACCAATCATTTTCCCCATAGGGGATTTTAGAAACTGGGGTTTCGTGCAAGCTTACTCTGGAGTGACATTTTACATTTTTACATTTTAGTCATTCAGCAGATGCTCTTATCCAGAGCGACTTACAGTAGTGAATACATACATTTCATTAAAAAAATGTCTCCGTACTGGTCCCCCGTGGGAATCGAACCCAAAACCCTGGCATTGCAAACACCATGCTCTACCAACTGAGCCACACGGGACCCGTTTTGATAATCGTGTAAATCACTCAAGGACAAGGTGATTTTAACTTGCCTTTGTAAAGTATTCAGAACCTTTGACTTTTTCCACATTTTGTTACTTTACAGCCTTTTTCTAAATTAAACAGTTTTTTTTAACCATCAATCTACACACAATACCCCATAATGATGACGCAAATGTTTTGTTTTTTTACGTTTGCTAATAATTTAAAAAATGAAATATTACATTAACATGAGCACTCTGACCCTTTACTCAGTACTTTGATCAAGCACCTTTGGCAGCGATTACAGCATCGATTCTTCTTGCGTATGACACTACAAGCTCGGCACACCTGTATTTGGGAAGTTTCTCCCATTCTTCTATGCAGATCCTCTCAAGCTCTGTCAGGTTGGAGATGGAGCGTTGCTGCACAGCTATTTTCAGGTCACTCCAGAGATGTTCGATCAGGTTCAAGTCCAAGCTCTGGCTGGGCCACTCAAGAACATTCAGAGACTTGTCCCGAAGCAACTCCTGCATTGTCTTGTCAGTGTGCTTAGGGTCGTTGTCCTGTTGAAAGGTGAACCCTTCGACCCAATCTGAGGACCTGAGCGCTCTGGAGCAGGCTTTCATCAAGGATCTCTCTGTACTTTGCTCCGTACATCTTTGCCTCGATTCTTACTAGTCTCCCAATCCCCGCCGCTGAAAAACATCCCCACAATATGACGCTGCCACCACCATGCTTAACAGAAGGGATGGTGCCAATTTTCCTCCAGACGTGATGCTTAGCATTCAGGCCAAAGAGTTCAACCTTGGTTTCATCAGACCAGAGAATCTCGTTTCTCATGGTCTGAAAGTCTTCAGGTGCCTTTTGGCAAACTCCAAGCGGGCTGTCATGTGCCTTCTACTGAGGAGTGGCTTCCGTCTGGCCACTCTACCATAAAAGGCCTGATTGGTAGAGTGCTGGAGAGATGGTTGTCCTTCTGGAAGGTTCTCCCATCTCCACAGAGGAACTCTGGAGCTCCGTCAGAGTGACCATCGGGTTCTTGGTCACCTCTCTGACCATGGCCCTTCTCCCCCGATTACTCCGTTTGGCCGGGCGGCAAGGCCTACGAAGAGTCTTGGTGGTTCCAAACTTCTTCCATTTAAGAATGATGGAGGCCACTGTATCTTGGGGACCTTCAATGCTGGAGAAATGTTTTGGTACCCTGCTCAGAATCTGTGCCTCGTCACAATCCTGTCTTGGCGCTCTACAGACAATTCCTTCGACCTCGTGGCTTGGTTTTTGCTCTGACATGCACTGTCAACTGTAGGACCTTATTTAGAATTTACCACAGGTGGACCTAAATCAAGTTGTAGAAACATCTCAAGGATGATGAATGTAAACAGGATGCAGCTTAGCTCAATTTCGAATCTCATAGCAAAGGGTGTGAATACCTACAATTGAAGTCGGAAGTTTACATACACTTAGGTTGGAGTCATTAAAACTAGTTTTTCAACCACTCCACACATTTCTTGTTAACAAACTATAGTTTTGGCACGTCGGTTAGGACATCTACTTTGTGCATGACAAAAGTAATTTTTCCAACAATTCTTTACAGACAGATTATTTCACTTAAAATTCACTGTATCACAATTCCAGTGGGTCAGAAGTTTACATACACTAAGTTGACTGTGCCTTTAAACAGCTTGGAAAACTCCAGAAAACTATGTCATGTCTTTAGAAGCTTCTAATAGGCTAATTTACATCATTTGAGTCAATTGGAGGTGTACCTGTGGATGTATTTCAAGGCCTAACTTCAAACTCAGTGCCTCTTTGCTTGACATCATTGGAAAATCAAAAGAAATCAGCCAAGACCTCAGAAAACAAAATTGTAGACCTCCACAAGTCTGGTTCATCCTTGGGAGCAATTTCCAAACGCCTGAAGGCACCACGTTCATCTGTACAACCAATAGTACGCAAGTATAAACACCATGGGACCATGCAGCCATCATACCGCTCAGGAAGGAGATGCGTTCTGTCTCCTGGAGATGAATGTACTTTGGTGCGAAAAGTGCAAATCAATCCCTGAACAGCAGCAAAGGACCTTATGAAGATGCTGTAGGAATCAGGTACAAAAGTATCTATATACACAGTAAAACGAGTCCTATATTGACATAACCTGAAAGGCCGCTCAGTAAGGAAGAAGCCACTGCTCCAAAACCGCCATAAAAAAGCCAGACTACAGTTTGCAACTGCACATGGGAACAAAGATCGCAGTTTTTGGAGAAATGTCCTCTGGTCTGATGAAACAAAAATAGAACTGTTTGGCCATAATGACCATCGTTATGTTTGGACGAAAAATGGGGAGGCTTGCAAGCCGAAGAACACCATCCCAACCGTGAAGCACGGGGGTGGCAGCATCATGTTGTGGGTGTGCTTTGCTGCAGGAGGGACTGGTGCACTTCACAAAATAGATGGCATCATGAGGTAGGAAAATTATGTGGTATATTGAAGCAACATCTCAAGACATCAGTCAGGAAGTTAAAGCTTGGTTGTAAATGGGTCTTCCAAATGGACAATGACCCCAAGCATACTTCCAAAGTTGTGGCAAAATGGCTTCAGGACAACAAAGTCAAGGTATTGGAGTGGCCATCACAAAGCCCTGACCTCAATCCTATAGAAGATTTGTGGGCAGAACTGAAAAAGCATGTGCGAGCAAGGAGGCCTACAAACCTGACTCAGTTACACCAGCTCTGTCAGGAGGAATGGGCCAAAATTCACCCAACTTATTGTGGGAAGTTGTGGAAGGCTACCTGAAACATTTGACCCAAGTTAAACAATTTAAAGGCAATGCCACCAAATAGTAATTGAGTGTATGTAAACTTCTGACCCACTGGTAACGTGATGAAAGAAATAAAAGCTGAAATGAATCACTCTCTCTACTATTATTCTGACATTTCACATTCTTAAAATAAAGTGGTGATCCTAACTGACCTA
This sequence comes from Salmo trutta, assembly GCF_901001165.1. Classification (NCBI taxonomy): domain Eukaryota; kingdom Metazoa; phylum Chordata; class Actinopteri; order Salmoniformes; family Salmonidae; genus Salmo; species Salmo trutta. Next base: position 35,792,475 of record NC_042971.1, on the reverse strand, counting down.
AGACAGGGAATTTTTACAGGATTAAATGTCAGGAATTGTGAAAAACTGAGTTTAAATGTATTTGGCTAAGGTCTATGTAAACTTCCGACTTCAACTGTATGTAAATAAGGTCTGTTTTTTTATTTCTAATAAATTTGCAAACATTTCTAAAAACCTGTTTTTGCTTTGTCATTGTGGAGTATATATTGCTGAGGGATTCATTTTTTCCATTTTAGAATAAGGCTGTAACGTGACAAAATGTGGAAAAAGTCAAGGGGTCTGAATACTTTCCGATGACACTGTATTCACCTGTATTTACCCCCCAAAAATGACATGCTAATTAGCTGCTAATGTGGCTATCATAAAGAACTACAAATGCCATGATCTGGACGATAATTATCTTTACCTCAATTCGGCATTATCTCTGGATTAACTATCTAATGTTAGTTAAATGCAGTAATAAACATTGTCAATTTAAGAAATTTAGACTATTCTGTGAAATGTCTTGTAAAAGTTTTAAATTGACACAACACCTGTTAGCTAGAGATGACATACAGGAGCTTGCAGGGATTTGTAGTTTTGCATGATGTCTACTTTTATGCTAATTAGCATTTTCAAATCTGAGAGTAAATAGAGCTGAATATATTGATATAGATTTTTTAACAGATTTACATGGTTATCAAACGTCAAGCCAGGGTAAGCCAACATGAAACACAGCCCTTATTTTAAGTGTTTATAAAATCCCTTATGGAAAAAATGAATTATGGAAAAACAATTGGAACGATTTCCTTACTTGACCGCTAGGTTTTATGGGTATTATAACATCGCCACTGTGGGGCTCAATGCTAATTGAATATATTAATTAATTAATTTAAAACTGAATGCAAAATTAATTAAATTTAGTTTCAAATCATGAAATACAAGTTCAATTTATTAATTAAATGGTTAAATTTGTGCATTACAAACAAAAAAATATGAAATTTAAATTCAATATCATAATACCAATTCAAAATTATGGAATTCAAATACAATTTCTGTTGGCACGGAAATCGCTCCATTCTAGCTGGACACATTGTCCTATGGGAGATGCTGTTAAGTGTCCAGCGTCTTGTGTGTGAGAGTGTTTGGTGGGTGCAGTCTGTTTCACCTCAGCAGAGAGAAGACACTGTAGGAGTTCCTCACTGAACTCTGGTCCACAAGGAGTAAACTGTTCTTCTTCCTTTCAGAGTGGTCCTGAAACAGGCACATTTCAACCTTACAATAACAAAACCAAACATAGAAAAACGTATTATAGAATGTATATGGTCTATATTAGGGACATAATTCCTGGATCAAAGTCAGCAGTACCTTATGATCAAAGTCACTTGCATAGTAGCCATCATTCAATCCAAATATGATTTCATTTGGATTCCTGGAGCGGATCTGTGGAGGAACAAAGCAGTGGCATTTAGTATGTCTGTATTAAAACAAGAGAAAGGCTGTTATTGTCTAGATGACTGCATGGATGCTGGTCAGCATACATCCCAAAGTAGCCTTCATTTTATGAGCGTGTGTGTGTTTACACACTGACCTGCTGCCCTGTGTATCTGAGCCCATCCAGGTTGACCTTCCACTCTATGAGGAGTGTGAACTGTTCCTCCCAACCGCCCCAGATCCTCACCACGAAGCAGGACACAGACGTGTCAAGGAGGTCCGGCAGCATGCCAAAGTCCAGGCTTCGCCATGTTGGATTCTGACAAAGACAGGCCAAGACAAGGGCTTACACAGCTGAATGAATGATCCCACTGGGATGGAACATTTTGATTAGTTCAAGTAATATTGCATCTGAAAACAACCAAGTGTTAATTTGTTCCAAGTGTTTAATTTGTTCAAATGACAAATCATAATGTGTGTCAGTAGTGTGTGTGAATTTGACTCGAGGTCACACAAAATGGTGCTGAACCAGGATGTTCATTTAACTGTCATGTAACTGTTGTCCCACTGACAAAAGTCTGGAAAAATATTTACAAACCCAACATCAATATCCCGAGGCAATTTGTCATCATAAAGGCTTAGCTTCTCCAACAAAACACCATATCTATCTCCCAGGGTTTCAGACGGAGCTCTATGTTTCTCTAACCTAGAGCCGGCGATATATCGAATTAATTCAAAATGCATGTTTTAGCGCGACATTCCAAATGCCTGTATGGCAAAAATCTATTTTTTTATTTTTATGAGTTGTCTTTTTGGTCTCGTCTCCTTCGCTCCTTCTGCGCACCTTTCCATTTGTCTCTCACAGACTCCCCCCAAGCCCCTCCCCCTGCCACTCACAAAGATTAGATCACTTCTTCCTCTGACAAGCGATTTCAACTCACTATTTTCATTTCAGGTTTGGTACAACAGAAATCGGCCATTTGGACACCAAGACATTATTTTACTGTAATAGAGGAGAAGTTAAAGGTTAACTACTCAAATTGCGCGCAGAACAGACACTACTACAATGGTAGTATCAATGAACATTGGTTCTGGAAAATGAATGCTCAGTTTGTTGCACGTGTTATTGCGGGACCATGTACCGCTAGCAGCATTTTAGCCAAATACTGTGACACTAGCCGTCTAGTCTGTTTTATAAATGTGCAATAAGCATAAAACACAATTATACAAGGAATTTGCAACTCGTTCCCATTCTGAGAAACAAGGTAGGCCACTTGATTTCAACATCTTAACAAAGTAGACAGGTTAGCATGCTGTTCAAACAGTTGGAGACGGACAGAAGGGTGTGATCATAACAATTCAACATTTCTACCAACCTTGTTAGCTAGCAAATAAATCCAAGTTGGCTAAACTTGAAATATAAAAAGATTAGCTGGCTACGCACTAGCACATGGGCTTGTGCTTCAGAGATTGATTAGGAGACCGCTGTTAGCAAGTCTCGTAAATAATGCCTGCTTACATGGTAGACATTATTAATGGTTCTCGTTAAATGTGTAACAAAAGGGCATTTTCATAGACAGACTTGAAATCCAGATCAGTGATTATTGCAAAAATGCAGGTTAAACTATTTTGATAAAACAATTACATTATTTGGGGGTCTTATGATTGCGGAAGGCTTACATTTAGCCTATGTATAATTTCACAAGGCCTGAATTCATTAGACTATTGTTGACTGTTAGAAATGCAGTATATTTGACTTTTAAAACTGTACAACAAAGGTTATTTAAAGTAAACATAGGTAACACTTTACTTGACACCATAACCATGTCATAACAGCTGACAACTTGTCATAATAGTTTTAATGCCCGAGAAGCTGGTGTTTGGAGGATATATTGGCATGGGTGTTGTTAGGCCGGAGACCAAGTCGACGGCCGGCTTTATCACTTTCATACAACCGGTTACCAACATATTCAACTAATGAAAAATCAAAATTAGTTTGATGAATTTATTCTAACCATTTCATCCTTCCACAATATAGTCACAAAACAAATCTAGGGTTGCTACCCAAGCCGGCTGGTCGTTTCGGTTGCGAGAGACGCGACCCATTCATTCAGTCTTTTTGTTCTGCATCTATGGACGCGACCCAGTCGTTCGTTCTAGATGTTCCATTGCCATACTGGCTGGCAACATTCTTATCCCTTTGCTTGCAAGTTAGCCAACTACGAATAACTTAGTCACGTGAAACAGTGCAGAAAGAATAACAACAGTAGCTGCATTTGTTTAAGCTGGTTTCTAGTGCCATTTATTTGGATACATCCATAACAATGAGCTATCGTTAATGAGGCACGATTTCGCCTGGCATAGAAAATATGCTCTCTCGTCAGGACACTTTTGTTCACAGGAGCTAGCCAAGAACACAGCTAACACAATCACTGCAAACGAGCTGCACTTCGTTTCATTTCACCTTTTTTCAGTGTAATATCCATTAAAATGCCAGCTGATTCATGTATTCGACAGATTGATTAACGCTGCCTGCCTCGCTCTCCCGTCCCGACTCCTATACGTTCCTTACTATGGGACAGTTGGAGATCGAATTTGAATGTTGAAACAATGTTGCAAATGTCGAAGATACAGACATTAAGATTTATACAAATCTCCACTGTTGAAAACTAAATGTTAGTCTAAAATAAAAATGTGAGATAATGTGTAGATGTTTTTTATAGTAGAGCTCAAGTTTCTAACTTCCCTGCCTGGGATGATGAGACAGTGGAATTTAACGTCAATAGATTTAGCCGGTGGTAACTTGTGGAATAGACAACCGCTGGAATGCGCTTTTTTATTTTTAACAAGGCAAGTCAGTTAAGAACAAATTCTTATTAGCAATGACGGCCTACACCGGCCAAATCCAGACGACGCTGGGCCAATTGTGCGCTGCCCGATGGGACTCCCAATCACGGCCGGTTGTGATACAGCCTGGAATCTAACAAGAGTGTAGTGACGCCTCTTGCACTGAGATGCAGTGACTTAGTCCGCCGCGCCACTCGTTGAAACCAATCAGTATTCAGGATTAAACCCACCCGTTGTATAATATGGTCATAACACGGTCATGACATACATTTAGACCTGTTGTGACATATACTGCGTTATTCTATGGCTGATTATTATGACACCTAAATAAAAGTGTCAAAACCCACAAAACCTACCACACAAAGCAAATCATTCCATTAGACCATGGCCTACTTGTCAACAGTATGTTTGTCATATAACATTTTCTGAAATTGAACATATTAAATTTTAATTGTAATTGTGCACACATTGATGTCAGACATGCACCTACTCCAGTGCTCTGTTGCTGATGACTGGGATGAATGCAGGAGCAGATTTCAGGAGCAGGACAAGACACCCTCTTTTTGACTGATGATTGACATAAAGGGCATGTATGTGATCGGCCTATCTGGCTTATATAATTATGATGGTCATAATGCTTCTTGACAGTGTCAAAGTGCATTTTCTTTGTCCAAGTAAAGTGACACAGGATGGTCATAATGCTTCATGACAGTGTCATAAAGTGTATTTTATACAAGTTATTTAAAAAAAAAACATGACTGTAAAGAATTCGTCACTACAAAGGATCTCTCAATCGTATTATTTATTCAAATGTGTTTTTTCCCCTGCCAAGAAGTTTCCTTTCGTTTGAAAGTTTGTTTCTGCAGCAAGGTCTTTACCTCCACCCCTGGACGCAGCAGATGCATTACTTTCTCTGAAAAATAAAGAAAATAAATCAGAATAGAATATGCTACAATGCAGTGACACCGCTAAAGAAAGCTGAAAATGAATTATAGCAATAGAACACTTTCACACACTCAAATACATTACAATCACGTTCTCAATGTTTCCATAACATTTCTCAACTATTCATGTAGCTAGCTAATTAGCTACTAGAGGTCGACCGATTAAATCGGAGCGGCCGATTTCAAGTTTTCATAACATTCGGTAATCTGCATTTTTGGACGCCGATTACATTGCACTCCACAAGGAGACTGCGTGGCAGGCTGACTACCTGTTACTGAGTGCAGCAAGGAGCCAAGGTAAGTTGCTAGCTAGCATTAAACTTATCTTGTAAAAAACAATCAATCTTAACATAATCACTAGTTAACTACACATGGTTGATGATATTACTAGTTTATCTAGCTTGTCCTGCGTTGCATATAATCGATGCGGTGCCTGTTAATTTACCATCGAATCACAGCCTACTTCACCAAACGGGTGATGATTTAACAAGCGCATTCGTGAAAAAAGCACTGTCGTTGCACTAATGTGTACCTAACCATAAACATCAATGCCTTTCTTAAAATCAATACACAAGTATATATTTTAAACCTGCATATTTAGTTAATATTGCCTGCTAACATGAATTTATGTACATAATTGTACATTGACATAACATTGAAGGTTGTGCAATGTAACAGCAATATTTAGACTTAGGGATGACACCCGTTAGATAAAATACGGAACGGTTCCGTATTTCACATAAAGAATTAACGTTTTGTTTTCGGATTTGACCATATTAAATGACCCAAGGCTCGTATTTCTGTGTGTTATTATATTATAATTAAGTCTATGATTTGATAGAGCAGTCTGACTGAGCGGTGGTAGGCACCAGCACGCTCGTAAGCATTCATTCAAACAGCACTTTCCTGCATTTGCCAGCAGCTCTTCGCTGTGCTTCAAGCATTGGGCTGTTTATGACTTCAAGCCTATCAACTCCCGAGATTAGGCTGGCAATACTAAAGTACCTATTAGAACATCCAATAGTCAAAGGTATATGAAATACAAATGGTGTGGAGAGAAATAGTCCTATAATAACTACAACCTAAAACTTCTTACCTGGGAATATTGAAGACTCATGTTAAAAGGAATCACCAGCTTTCATATGTTCTCATGCTCTGAGCAAGGAACTTAAATGTTAGCTTTTTTACATGGCAAATATTGCAATTTTACTTTATTCTCCAACACTTTGTTTTTGAATTATTTAAACCAAATTGAACATGTTTCATTATTTATTTCAGACTAAATAGATTTTATTGATATATTAAGTTAAAATAAAGTGTTCATTCAGTATTGTTGTAATTGTCATTATTACAAATATATATATACACACACACACTTCTCAAAAAAATAAAGGGAACACAAACAACACAATGTAACTCCAAGTCAATCACACTTCTGTGAAATCAAACTGTCCACTTAGGAAGCAACACTGATTGACAATACATTTCACATGCTGTTGTGCAAATGGAATAGACAACAGGTGGAAATTATAGGCAATAAGCAAGACACCCCCAATAAAGGAGTGGTTCAGCAGATGACCACAGACCACTTCTCAATTCCTATGCTTCCTGGCTGATGTTTTGGTCACTTTTGAATGCTGGAGGTGCTTTCACTCTAGTGGTAGCATGAGACGGAGTCTACAACCCACACAAGTGGCTCAGGTAGTGCAGCTCATCCAGGATGGCACATCAATGCGAGCTGTGGCAAGAAGGTTTACTGTGTCTGTCAGCGTAGTGTCCAGAGCATGGAGGCGCTACCAGGAGACAGGCCAGTACATCAGGAGACGTGGAGGAGGCCGTAGGAGGGCAACAACCCAGCAGCAGGACCGCTACCTCCGCCTTTGTGCAAGGAGGAGCACTGCCAGAGCCCTGCAAAATGACCTCCAGCAGGCCACAAATGTGCATGTGTCTGCTCAAAAGGTCAGAAACAGACTCCATGAGGGTGGTATGAGGGCCCGACGTCCACAGGTGGGGGTTGTGCTTACAGCCCAACACCGTGTAGGACGTTTGGCATTTGCCAGAGAACACCAAGATTGGCAAATTCGCCACTGGCGCCCTGTGCTCTTCACAGATGAAAGCAGGTTCACACTGAGCACGTGACAGACGTGACAGAGTCTGGAGACGCCGTGGAGAATGTTCTGCTGCCTGCAACATCCTCCAGCATGACCGGTTTGGCGGTGGGTCAGTCATGGTGTGGGGTGGCATTTCTTTGGGGGGCCGCATTGCCCTCCATGTGCTCGCCAGAGGTAGCCTGACTGCCATTAGGTACCGAGATGAGATCCTCAGACCCCTTGTGAGACCATATGCTGGTGCGGTTGGCCCTGGGTTCCTCCTAATGCAAGACAATGCTAGATCTCATGTGGCTGGAGTGTGTCAGCAGTTCCTGCAAGAGGAAGACATTGATGCTATGGACTGGCCCACTCGTTCCCCAGACCTGCATCCAATTGAGCACATCTGGGACATCATGTCTCGCTCCATCCACCAACGCCACGTTGCACCACAGACTGTCCAGGAGTTGGCGGATACTTTAGTCCAGGTCTGGGAGGAGATCCCTCAGGAGACCATCCGCCACCTCATCAGGAGCATGCCCGGGCATTGTAGAGGTCATACAGGCACGTGGAGGCCACACACACTACTGAGCCTCATTTTGACTTGTTTTAAGGACATTACATCAAAGTTGGATCAGCCTGTAGTGTGGTTTTCCACTTTAAATTTTGAGTGTGACTCCAAATCCAGACCTCCTTGGGTTGATAAATTGGATTTCCATTGATTCTTTTTGTGTGATTTTGTTGTCAGAAAAAGTATGTAAAGAAAAAAGTATTTAGTAAGATTATTTCTTTCATTCAGATCTAGGATGTGTTGTTTAAGTGTTCCCTTTATTTTTTTGAGCAGTGTATATTGTTTTTTTAATTAATTTTTTTGTTTTTATTATTTTTATTTTCAATTTTTATTTATTATTATTATAAAATGTTTTCATTATTATTTATATATTAAAAAAAAAAAAAAAATACAAATTAAAAATAAAGAAATTAAAATATTAAAAAAAATTAAAATAAAAATCGTCCGGTTAATCGGTATCAACTTTTTTTGGTCCTCCAATAATCGGCATCGGCGTTGAAAAATCATAATTGGTCGACCTCTATTAGCTACCATCTAGTTACTGTTTGTTTAGCTAACGTTAGCTGCCCTATCACTGAATATGGTGGTGGTGTACAAAACTACAGTAAATAAACCCATGCATTGTTGAGGTAACAGTTCATATGATTCAATCTATATACAATGCTAATTGTACTAACGAATTATAGAAGAGGCCTGTTTATTAACTGTAACAAAAAACCATGGACAGCTAACGCTGAGATAGCTAACGTTTAGCATGCAATAGTTAGATTCACATTTCATAAAAAGTAACCTAAAATACATATTATTAGCATGTAAAAAAAAGTTTGTAAAAAAATATATATATATATAAATATGAACCAAAACGATTATACTGAAAATGTATTTAATCTGAGACGTCTCATTGACTTGGCTATACATCAAAATGTAGATAAACATGTTCTCTTTAGATTTCTGAAACGAAACCATACTTATAAATGTTACAAACCTGAAAACAGAATGAATAAGGAGCCATGGACAATTTACATTTTTTCACTGAGCTTCTTTTCCTGTTTCTTTTCTTCCAACGTATGAGGTGAGCGCCTGCAGCTAACTGTTCAAATGTCTCCCCCTAGTGGTAGCACTAAGTATACATGTATATTAAAGCAAAACAATTGAGGACAATAATAATGTTGTGAACAAACTTTGATTCCAAAATATGGACATTTATAGACCATCACAGGAAATGTTTTGTTGTTGTAAGGCTAATAAGGGTGTTTTGTCCTGCTCCTGCATTCATCCAAGTCATCAGAGACAGAACACTGGGCTATGCATGTTTGACATCAATGTGTGTACAATTGCAATGGTAATAAAAACTTGCTAATTTAGGAAATGTTACATTATTTACAAGTAGAATGGAATGGTTTGCCTTGTGTGGTAGGATTTGTGGGCTTTGGCACTCTTATATAGATGTCCTAACCACCCATAAATAACTATCGTGGTAGGTTTTGTGGATTTTGACCCGTTTTATGTAGATGTCATAACCAGCCATAAAAAAAACACAATATAGAGTATGTCACAATAGGTCTAAATATTCAGCATGACAGTGTTATGACCATATTATGATAGGTTATGACATTGATATATATAATGAATCACCCATAAGTATTAATATATATATCATTTTTTTGGGCCATATCCCCCAGCCCTACTCCAACGCAGCAGCCAAAATAACACTAGTTAGCAATGACTTGCAAAATTACCTTCAACTTCCTTCAAACAGACATAAAAATGGTATCCATTAGTTAATCTGACTCTGGGAAAGTAGAAACAAGGCTTGATTGCCAAAATCTTGCACAATCCCTATAAGATCTCAGTGACGAGTGACAAGTTACATCATATATATTTGTAGCAAACAGAGTAAGCAGTTGCGCAAACTGCCAACCTACAATGCAGTGGGAGGGGGGGCAGAAAGGAGCAGGCTCCTTTGACAGACTAGAGAAGACAACGGAAACAGACAAAAACACTAGAGAACAAGGGTCATGGAGGAATGCTGACGTTTTCAATACAAAGGCAGATTTCAGATCTCTGCCAGACACAATCCTGAGCTTAATCTGCAGTACATTACAGACTAGGGCCCTGGAAAGTAAAGGAAAGCTAGGCTTGGAAAAGAGCTTAGGCCAGCTCATGATTCTACATTTGGCATGTTAGTAATGGTCTGCTGCTCTACTTGGCTGCATTCATCAGACTCCATGCAGAGAAGGGAGCAAGTAGCATCTGCTATTCCACGTAGGGTGTAGGACCAAATCTAACAACTGTCAGTGAGGAGAGAGAGAGAAAGAGAGAGAGAGAGAAATAGTACAATGGAAGCTTGTGCATATTTTATCCATACAGTATGTTGATGATGTAAGCCTGTTAGTTTCCCCTTGTCTCATACAGTGTTTTGCTACAAGGCTGCTTTCCACCTTCCTGTCTGTTGTTTATATGACTGGGGTACAACATGAAGAAAGAGATTAGTGCATGCCAAGAACAGAGACGTGGACTGTTGTTCTTGGCCTTATTGCACATACGCAACTGTCAATAAGAGACCATACAGTACAGTAAACCCCTGTGCTTTGCCCTCTGTGAAGCTATGGAGACGGGAGCTTGCTGACACTGTGTGTATCAGTGATGACTCCCATTTCAAGCAGTCATAGTCAGGGTCACAACACCATCCTGGTGTGGCCAACCCGTGCAACGTCGATACATCCAAGTCTGAATTCAACCGAACCAAACAAGTGCTTTTTTTGGTTGAGTTACTTTAGGTAATATTAGGTGTTCTTTCAGCAACTGTTTTGATAGAACAGAGGAAGTGAAACGTAGGCCACTTGACTTGATTGTGTTAGAAACAAACACCAAGGCAGCTGACCTGAGTCCATGTATTGGCTGGCAGACACTACTCCTCTGCAATGGTGAAATGGAGGAAGCATGCCCTCTTTCCACACAGCAGCACTGGAGAAAGTGCCCACTGTTCACTCTCTCACACGTACACACAAACACGTGGGCGTGGGGGAGTGTGTAAACCTTGACAGGGGTAGTGATAAGCCTATAGACTGGCCGTGCTGTCACTTGTTTCTATTCTTATGCCCTCTGAATGGAACTAAGCATATAACCAGTAGTGTGCTTCCACAGATGTGAGCAGACAAATCACACTGCAAAATCCACACAAAATGGATTGCTATGACATTCCATAGCTGGTGCTATAGTCATTTTGTGTGAGGCCAGGCAGCCTTCTTTGGCAAATTAGTGTAGAATCTGTCCAACACATGTTTGTTCTTTTGAAAAAAATGACACTCACCAATGAATCTCGGATGACTTCACTCTTGTAAAAGTCTGCAAGAGAAGACACATTTTTTTTTAAAGCTTTCTCAAACAGACATTGAATAAACACACACACACAAAAGCTTAAACAACACTTGTGAAGATTCAGCACCTGTCAGGATTACGTGACAACAGCAAGCCAAGGCCCTGAGGTTTTGGCTCGATCTGGGCCATTTTTGTATAACTTAAAATGAAATGATTTGTCCTGAAACCAAAAGTGAAAGACCTCATTTACTGGAGCATCAGCGTCCCCTAACAAACCAAGCCCTTGTGCATTTAACTACACAGCGTAATGGGACTCTGATATTTCTTCCACTTGTGAGAGTAGCCTAATGCAGTGCACATTAGTGCTAAGCATTTAGTCCTAAGTGGGCTCTAGCACTAAGGGCTGAATCGTAATTAAGATATCTGCATCTTTCCATTACTTTTGTGTAAATCCTGCATTGTTGTCAAGTTATGGGCACAGATCTCAAGAGAGGATTCAGGCCTAAAGACATGCTTGTAGTGTGGACTGACTGGGCTCAGTAGTGTGAAAGGGCTATTAGTGCAGTGGCCCGGGAACACTGTGATACAGAGACAGCTGGAAGAGGGTGTACTGTACTGACCTCTCGATATCCATTCCTCTAAGCAGAGATGAAGGGTAAAATATGTGTCCAACAGTGGAGAGCCATTCTTGTTGACGATGTTGCGGGCTGCGATGCTTCTGAGATGACGTAACCGCCTCTGTTAGGGAGAGAGAGACAGATGGTGAGATAGTCAGGAAAAAGAGACGAGAAATAGAAGCAGGAGCAGAGACATGGAGCAGGAGACAGCATTTAGCCTAATGAACTGCCCACAACCAGAGGTAGCCTAAGTCTAAATTACGTACGATGCAGCTTGTACTTGTCTGGGTCAGCTTCAATGCCTTTTACAATTTTATTATCGATTTCAAGAGTTTCCTCCTGTTACACAATCCAAATCGATGCAGATCGACTTACAAGACTGTTACCCAATGAGCTAGTCTAATTCACACAGGAGTAAACAATGCAGTCAACCAGAAGTCACAATTTCAGATGGCAAAGTCATTAGGCTCAAGTACAACCTCATGTTAAAAATAAACTGTCCTTTTAGAATATAGTAGCTCGGTTGGAGAGAACTTAGCGTATTTGGTAGGGCCGGGATGATACCAGTATCGCAATATTTTTTTCATGGCAAAAATAAAAACACGAAGCAGACAAAATGATTTGGTCCTTTAAAAACATGCTGTATGTGTAACATATTGTGTGCTATAGCTTGAGAAAGAAAACAAGTGACTGGATGACAACAATTTACATTTGGGTAGTTTTCCTAAAGAAGTTAAAACCGCTTCATGTTTTGTTTCCTTGCCACGACACTGAGTATTGCGATACTGTTATCGTCCAGACCCTAGTATGTGGTTAGTCACACGTCATCTACTATCAACATTTGTCCAAAAAGAATACAATTTGCAGACAAGCGTTTCATTTGAAAGCAGAGTTCATTCATGTGTTGACTTCACTGTGTTTCCCTCACAAAAGCTCTGCCTACAAAAGAGCACCACAGTTTCATCAACTAAAGTCCAAGCCAGCATGCCAATGACACACAAAAAGCATTTGTACAGTACGTCTCAGAGTAGAAAATCCATGATGCCTCAGCTCTATAAAATGTGTTCCACACCACCGACAGAACATAACCATGGTTGGACATCAGTTAGAAGTCTACCTTTCAAAAAAATGGAGAAGTAGCATAAAATAAAAGGAACCTGCTTGAAAAGAAATGCTCAGTTACAGCCAATCAAAAAAAAAGTAGACTAACTGAATAAGACTATTTTACAGAGGACTGTGTTTATAAAAAATAATGGGTCCAAAAGAAAATGCCTCATAATTGAGGGGGGGTGGGGGGGTAAGTCAAGAGAAAGACAATGGGACATGACATGAGACCTGTGAAAAGAGGGGCCATTGAATGAAGTCGCCCCTCAGGGGTAGCAGTGTCAGAGCAGCAGTAGGACTATCTATGTTAACGGCAGGGCAAGGCCCTCACCTGATCTGCATTCTTCAAACTCCAGCAGCCCACACTGAGCTTCCACCACCACAGGCATTAGGGATAAATCTAAGTCATGGGATTCCCTAAACAAGATTAAGTTTGCTCAGAAACAAAAACCCAGCTTGTTCAGAAAACCCCCCCTCCCCCCACAGAAAAGGTCAGCTGACTTTTCTCCGGTCCAACTCATCCCAAACCATCTCAATTGGGTTGAGGTCAGGTGATTGTGGAGGCCAGGTCATCTGATGCAGCACACTATCACTCTCCTTCTTGGTCAAATAGCCCTTACACAGCCTGGAGGTGTGTTTTGGGTCAATGGGGGTGGCAGGTAGCCTAGTGGTTAGAGCGTTGGACTAGTAACCGAAAGGTTGCAAGATCGAATCCCCGAGCTGACAAGGTAAAAAAAATCAGTCGTTCTGCCCCTGAACAAGGCAGTTAGCCCACTGTTCCTAGGCCGTCATTGTAAATAAGAATTTGTTCTTAACTGACTTGCCTAGTTAAATAAAGGTAAAATAACATTTTTAAAAAGTGTCCTGTTAAAAAACAAATGATAGTCCCACCAGTACCCCTTGTATATAGCCTCACCATTGCTGCTTTTTCATTATTTGTTATTTTTATTTGATTTTGTTACTTATCCATTTTTACTTATCACGCATTGTTGGTTAAGGGCTTGTAAGTAAGCATTTCACTGTAAGGTCTACTGTACACCTGTTGTATTCGGCGCATGTGATGAATCAAATTTGATTTGACTAAGAGCCAACCAGATGGGATGGCGTATCGCTGCAGAATGTGGTGGTAGCCATGCTGGTTAAGTGTGCCTTAAAATGTTCATATTTCTAAATATTCTAAATAAAATCACAGACAGTGTCACCAGGAAAGCATCACCACACCTCCCCCTCTATGCTTCACGGTGGAAACCACACATGCGGAGATCATCCGTTCACCTACTCTGCATCTCACAAAGACATGGCGGTTGGAACCAAATATTTCAAATTTAGACTCATCAGACCAAAGGACAGATTTCCACCGGTCTAATGTTCATTGTTCATGTTTCTTGGCTCAAGCAAGTCTCTTCCTTTTATTGGTGACCTTTAGTAGTAGTTTTGTTGCAGAAATTCGACCATGAAGGCCTGATTCACGCGGTCTCCTCTGAACAGTTGATGTTGAGATGTGTCTGTTACTTGAACTCTGTGAAGCATTTATTTGGTCTGCAATTTCTGAGGCTGGTAACTCTAATGAACTTATCCTCTGCAGCAGAGGTAACTCTGGGTCTTCCTTTCCTGTGGCGGTCCTCATGAGAGCCTGTTTCATCATAGCGCTTGGTTTTTGCGACTGCACTTGAAGAAACCTACAAAGTTCTTGAAATGTTCTGCTTTGACTGGCCTTCATGTCTTAAAGTAATGATGGACTGTCGTTTCTCTTTGCTTATTTGAGCTGTTCTTGCCATAATATGGACATGGTCTTTTACCAAATAGGGCTATCTTCTGTATACCACCCATACATACCTTGTCACAACACAACTGATTGCTCAAACACATTAAGGAAAGAAATTCCACACATTAACAAAGCACACCTATTAATTGAAATGCATTCCAGGTGACGACTTCATGAAGCTGGTTGACAGAATACCAAGAGTGTGCAAGCTGTCAAGCTGAAGAATCTCAAATATAAAATATATTTTGATTTGTTTAACACTTTTTTGGTTACAATATGATTCCATGTGTTATTTCATAGTTTTGATGTCTTCAATATTATTCTACAAAGTAAAAAAAAATAATAATAGTAAAACAAATAAAGAAAAACCCTTGAATGAGTATGTGTGTCCAAACTTTTGACTGGTATTGTGTGTTTATAGAAAAATATAAGCACCACACCCAATACACACTACAACATGCCCACACCTGTACATGAACACACAGCAGCCTCCCCTTTCAATACACATATAATGTACATGTAAAATTCAAACACGATTGTGTCTGTTGGGAAAAGTCACACTCCTCAAGATGGTCAATGTAAGGTTTCCAGATTTGATCAAACATGTCTTTTTTTTTGTTGCTTAAATTTCATAAAACACAATCTAAAGAAATGTAAGTACATAGTTCAGTCCTCCAGTTCGTTATTGATGGTGATTATGATGCTTTCCAATTGATAGCTATACAAAAAATTGCAGCAATTATACCTAGGTTAAATAAAAAAAAAACTGATATTGGTCATCAATATTTACATTTCCCAAAACACATAAATTGTGGCGATAGATAGAAATTCCTAAACACAATAATATGATATCACAGACATGATCCCAAAATGGTGTCAGTTTGTCACAGGACCACAGCATATGTAATAGGTTTCCTTTTCTCCAACATTTCTGGGTGCATTACATGCATTCTGGCAGGAGTGTAGTAAATCCAACGCATTATCTTGAATTGCAATAATTTACGTTTAAGTTTGTAGGAGAAAATATGAACATTTTTACTAGAGGTCGACCGATTAATCGGAATGGCTGATTAATTAGGGCCGATTTCAAGTTTTCGTAACAATCGGAAATTGGTATTTTTGGACACCGATTTGTAAGATTTTTTTTTTTTTTTAGACCTTTATTTAGCTAGGCAAGTCAGATTAAGAACACATTCTTATTTTCAATGACGGCCTAGGAACGGTGGATTAACTGCCTTGTTCAGGGGCAGAACAACGGATTTTTACCTTGTCAGCTCGGGGATTCAATCTTGCAACCTTACGGTGAACAAGTCCAACGTTCTAACCACCTGCTTTACATTGCACTCCACGAGGAGCCTGCCTGTTACACGAATGCAGTAAGAAGCCAAGGTAAGTTGCTAGCTAGCATTAAACTTATCTTATAAAAAACAATCAATCATATTCACTAGTTAACTACACATGGTTGATGATATTACTAGTTTATCTAGCCTGTCCTGCGTTGCATATAATCGCTTAGGCACTTTATACATTGCTCCAATCATAAACATCAATGCCTTTCTTAAAATCAATACACAAGTATATATTTTTAAACCTGCATATTTAGTTAATATTGCCTGCTAACATGAATTTCTTTTAACTAGGGAAAATGTGTCACTTCTCTTGCAAACAGAGTCAGGGTATATGCAGCAGTTTGGGCCACCTGGCTCGTTGGGAACTGTGAAGACTATTTCTTCCTAACAAAGACAGCCGACTTCGCCAAACGGGGGATGATGTAACAAAAGCGCATTTGCAAAAAAAAAGCACAATCATTGCACGACTGTATCTAACCATAAACATCAATGCCTTTCTTAAAATCAATACACAGAAGTATATATTTTTAAACCTGCATATTTAGCTAAAAGAAATCCAGGTTAGCAGGCAATATTAACCAGGTGAAATTGTGTCATTTTGCGTTCATTGCACGCAGAGTCAGGGCATATGCCACAGTTTGGGCCGCCTGGCTCGTTGCAAACTAATTTGTCAGAATTTTACATAATTATGACATAACATTGAAGGTTGTGCAACGTAACAGGAATATTAAGACTTATGGATGCCACCCGTTAGATAAAATACGGAACGGTTCCGTATTTCACTGACAGGAAAAATGTTTTGTTTTCGAGATGATAGTTTCCGGATTCGACCATATTAATGACCTAAGGCTCGTATTTCTGTGTGTTATTATGTTATAACTAAGTCTATGATTTGATATTTGATAGAGCAGTCTGACTGAGCGGTTGTAGGCAGCAGCAGGCTCGTAAGCGTTCATTCAAACAGCACTTTCGTGCGTTTGCCAGCAGCCCTTCGCAATGCATTGCGCTGTTTATGACTTTAAGCCTGTCAACTCCCAAGATTAGGCTGGTGTAACCGATGTGAAATGGCTAGCTAGTTAGCGGGTGCACGCTAATAGCATTTCAAATGTCACTCGCTCTGAGACTTGGAGTAGTTGTTCCCCTTGCTCTGCATGGGTAACGCTGCTTCGAGGGTGGCTGTTGTCGATGTGTTCCTGGTTCGAGCGAGCGAGCGAGGAGAGGGACGGAAGCTATACTGGCGATACTAAAGTGCCTATAAGAACATCCAATAGTCAAAGGTATATGAAATACAAATCGTATAGAGAGAAATAGTCCTATAATTCCTATAATAACTACAACCTAAAACTTCTTACCTGGGAATATTGAAGACTCATGTTAAAAGGAACCACCAGCTTTCATATGTTCTCATGTACTGAGCTAACTTAAACGTTAGCTTTTTTTACATGGCACATATTGCACTTTTACTTTCTTCTCCAACACTTTGTTTTTGCATTATTTAAACCGAGGCTAAATTGATTTTATTGATGTATTATATTAAGTTAAAATAAGTGTTCATTCAGTATTGTTGTAATTGTCATTATTACAAAACATTATATTTTTTTTTTATTAAATCGGCCCGATTAATCGGTATCGACTTCTTTTGGTCCTCCAAAAATCGGTATCGGCGTTGAAAAATCATAATTGGTCGACCTCTAATTTTTACATATCTGTGAATATTAGTCTCCTTTCCTTATAAAAGTTCTGTGCTATTAGGTAGAAATTCAATCAAAGCTAGAAGCTTTAGATTCATCCAGATTCTATTGAAGCGATTTAATAAGATTTCTGAGATGTAAGAATTTAAACAAAATGGTTTTGGATAACCCACATTTTTCTTGTAATTAATTTAATGACAGTAGAGAGCCATTATAATACATATGCTAAAAATGAATGATGCCACTTTGGAACCAGGACTTAACGATGTGGTTATTGTCCAGCTTCATAAGGTAAGTGTAAAACATTCAATTTGACTCTTAAAGGCTTTCCATTCCAAATAAAGTTGGAGAGTAGGTCATTTATTCTTAAAGAAGGAGAGTAGGTCATTTATTCTTAAAGAAGGAGAGTAGGTCATTTATTCTTAAAGAAGGAGAGTAGGTCATTTATTCTTAAAGAAGGAGAGTAGGTCATTTATTCTTAAAGAAGGAGAGTAGGTCATTTATTCTTAAAGAAGGAGAGTAGGTCATTTATTCTTAAAGAAGGAGAGTAGGTCATTTATTCTTAAAGAAGGAGAGTAGGTCATTTATTCTTAAAGAAGGAGAGTAGGTCATTTATTCTTAAAGAAGGAGAGTAGGTCATTTGTTCTTAAAGAAGGAGAGTAGGTCATTTATTCTTAAAGAAGGAGAGTAGGTCATTTATTCTTAAAGAAGGAGAGTAGGTCATTTGTTCTTAAAGAAGTTGAATGGAATTGAAACTGGTAAAACTTGGAATAAATACATCAACCATGGTAATATATTCATTTTGATTATGTTGACCCTCCTAACATAGAAATAAGGAAGGTTTTCCATCTCTGAACATCAGATTCAATCTTATCTAGTAAAGGAGAGTAGTTGATCATATAGGCCTCCGCCAAATTGCATGCTATCAATACAACCAGGTATATCATATGCTTCTTTGTCCTTTTCCACCAAAACCTACTTTACATGCTTGAAAAGTCATAACTAAAATAATACTGGCTATTATTCTAATGAGCTCTGCCCCCAAACAAGACCAAATGTCGTTGGTCCGGACCACATCTGTACCAATCATAGACCAAATCACAGTACAGCACAGTACAGTAGAGCAGAGTACAATATAGTAGAGTACAGTACAGAGTATAGTTCAGTACAGAACAATAGAGTACATTATACTGTACTCTACCCTACTGATCTATACTGTGCTGTACTGTCCAAACTTATGAAACAGTAGTCAAATTTCAACTACTTTCAACATCCATGGCTGTCCGGTGTCAGTCTCTGCTCATTAGGTGAGAGGCCTGGTTAACAGTAATTCTCTAACAAGGCCTATTTCCGCAGTCACTTATGAATCTTGTGAAACTTTAACAAGCCTGCAATGAGAAGAGATTCACAAGCCATATTCTCCTCATATTCTGAGTTAATGAGTCCTTGACACTGGGTGTTTCCCAGCACAGCTAGCTACCTCCCAACAATACTGCTCAATGTTCTGGCAGACCTGTGCTGTGACACCTGTCAAGTCATTCATAAAGACGGTTTCTTCCCAAAGTAGCAATGTAGGATGTTGTTTAAAAATATGACAATAAGCAGGAAGTACTGTATATCTCAGCAGCCAGTAAAGGCAACTTCAATAATTCCAGATTTGAAAACAAGAACCTTAAAGACTATATGCAATTTTGAAATGATTTGCACTGACTACCCACACATTCAACCCTTACACACACACACACACACACACAAAAGTTTGGGGTCACTTAGAAATTGCTTTTGAAAGAAAATCCCCGCCATAACGAGGCATTTGATTGGTTTGACGTGTTGCGAGGCATCACTGATTTGCACCGACTTCCAACCCCTCTTTAGATGATTTCTGCCATGGAACTTCCCCAGGCTTCCAGCAGTGTTTGCGACAAGGCTAGGGCTAACTAAGCTGGCTAGCTAGCATATTCGTCTGTTACTTGCAAACGAAATGTCTAACAATGATATCTAACATTTGCACAGGTATCTAACTAGCTATTATAGACAATGTATAACTGTCTCGCTACCCAAGAGAGCTGTAACAGGCCTGCTCTATTCATCTTGCAGTTTTGACATGTGACACACAGCATAATTACAGAATGAGTCAATCATAGTCAACATTCCACCGAGCTGAGGGTCCTTGTCCTTACCTGCTGAGATGTGAGTTCAACGTGCAAGCCTCGAGAAGATGAGGCTCCAGAGTTGACAGAGGAGGCGGGTACAGTGTGATCCCGACCGGTGATGGAGTTCATTCTCCTAACGGCACCAGAGGCGTTCGTACCAAACAACCCCGGATCATGTAAATCTAGATTAACCTTCTACGCCAGAAATGTATGTATCAGTGCATTAATCCGTTCAATAAGAAAACAAAGCACTTTTCTAGCCGTCAGTTAGCAAGCAAGCTAGCTAGCTACGTGACATAAACAAAGTAGGACTTGCTCAGGAAGCTATCATCCGTCTGTCAAAGGGCACTCTACGCGGGTTCGAGACAAAGCGGATGTTTCCGGTTTTCAACCTAACTTCCGTTTCTAATGAAAAAACTAATATGGGGACTCCGCTCAGGTGTCGTCACTAGTTAGCACAAACACAAAGTCATAAACCCCGCCTATTCCTACAATGTATATATTTTTTAAATGTAACCTCTATTTAACTGTGCAAGTCACTTTAGAACAAATTCTTATTTACAATGACGGCCTACCCCGGCCAAACCCTGACGACGCTGGGCCAATTGTGCGCCGCCCTATGGGACTCCCAATCACGGCTGGATGTGATACAGCCTAGATTCGAAACAGGGACTGTAGTGACGCCTCTTGCACTGAGATGCAGTGTCTTAGGTCGCTGCACCACGCGGGAGCCCGATTTATCTTCTTATTTTGAACCTAACCACACTGCCAATCATATGCCTAACCTTAAATCAACACCAAAAAGTATCCTTTTGTTTTCATGCATTTTTACGACAAACGCCAGATTTGACCTTTCACAGCAGGTTAGGAGTATTAATGTAGCAGGTTATGATAATTAGGTTGAAGTTAGGAAAAGGGTTAGGGTTAGCTAAACTTCCCCCAAAATTACATTTTTACGTTAATTTGACCAAATCTGTATGTATATTCTTCAAATGTGATTTAAAACCGAACCTTAACTCTAACCTTATCCACACTGCTAACCGTGTGGCTAATCTTAAATTAGGACCAAAAGGCTATTTTGACTTTGTGGCTGTGCTTTCTTGTGGAAAAATACTTCCTCCAAATATGATGAAGTGAATGTTTCTGCATGTATGTATCTATCGCGTGACCTGCTTGTGACAATTCACTCAACTACAGTAGTGGAGAGTAATTGGTGAGGACTGTTTTTTTGTGTGTCCTAAGCATTTGGTTGCCTAATTCACTAATTAACTGAATGGTGATAGAACATTTATTTTATACATTTTGTCAACTGAAGTTAAGAACACAATCATATTACATGGGTCAAGGCAAAACATATTTACAACAAACGTGTAAATATTTTCACATCAATCAAGCCAAATCAACACATATTTGGCCTATGTGTCCATACATCAAATATACAAGGAACAACTACTGTAAGTCGCTCTGGATAAGAGCGTCTGCTAAATGACTAAAATGTAAATGTAAAAAAATATATAAACACAACATGTAAAGTGTAGGTTTCATGAGTTGAAATAAAAGATCCCAGAAATGTTGCATATATACAAAAAGCTTATTTCTATCCAATTTTGTGCACAATATTATTTACATCCCTGTTTGTGAGCATTTTTCTTTTGCTAAAATAATCCTTACACTTGACAGGTGTGGCATATCAAAAAGCTGATTAAACGGCATGATCATTACACAGGTGCACCTTGTGCTGGGGACAATAAAAGGCCACTCTAAAATGTGCAGTTTTGTCCCAGCAGGCGGCCGCCCAGTGGCACCCTCCCCCACAGCAACAGGTCGCTTCCCCATCGGATTCCATCACGACCACCATCATTGTTGGCAGCTCGATGGTGAGATTTTGTCCTGCCTACGATCTGTTGACCGACCAAGGTCCACTGTCACCCAGGAGCCCGTGTCCATGACATCAACTCCCTCCTGCCCACGGTTCTCGCCAACTAATTCAATATTGACACCATCGTCACTCACCGTAGGTTTTAACGACCTTCATTTTAGGCGATCTGAGGGAGAACTACAAACATTTTTTAAAGACCCTCGCTAGCACAAGGAAGATAATAATTATCTCTGGCCCTCTCCCGTGCTACCGAAGGGGTTCGGCAGACACACCACATATGTCTCGGTCTTGTCTCGGTGTCGGATACATTTTTACTTGGTCTTGACTACGTCTTGGACAGTGAGGACTCGTGTAATTTCTTCCAGAGACCAGCAGAGTAAAAAAAATCATAATTATCCGCTTCCATTAAGTCAGCACATAAAACAGCTTCACCAGGCCAAATATATACACTTTCTTGAAACATCAATAACATATGTTATCGCCTATTGAAACCTGGGATTCCTATTTCACTTGTAACATTACTATTATCTTTGAAAAATATCCTCAAACTTTGTCATTATTTCCTTGACTCACTGGTAGGAAAGAGTGGGGAAATGTGTTGGAAATTTGCACGCTCATTATTACTAAGCGGAGACCGGGTGAAATTGTAACAGTCTCTATTTATTATAGACATGTTTGTGCAGTGTCGAGCCTATTGGGCCTTCAGTATGTGACAGGCTTGTGATACTGAAAGGACAGCAACCCTAATATCAGCGCACTCACATAGGTCAGAGAGTACATTAATTTGAAGGGGTGTCCACACATTTTTGTGTATATAGTGTATATAAACATGCGCGCAGCACACATAGCCTAGTTTCAGTGGAATATCATCTGCAGGCAGCAAGAGCGTCCAGCTCTCAACTGGTTGTCTCATGGAGCAGCTCACAGAAGAATGGCATCGATAGCTGGTAGGTAGGAAAGATGTTTCAGCTTATATCTGTAGATTTAAAAAAGTAGTCACACTCAAAACCATGAAGAGGAATAACCCAGGGAGGCTGAGATGCAAAAATAATATAATTAATTCAATCCATGCTCAAAATAATACAAAAAGTGGAAGTGCAAGGTGCTAATAAAAAGAAACAGGGCATACTTATGCCGTCATCAGCGCTGTACAAACATATTAAGAACACATACAGTACCAGTCAAAAGTTTGGACACACCTACTCATTCCAAAGTTTTTCTTTATTTCTACATTGTAGAATTATAGTAAAGACATCAAAACAATTAAATAACACATATGGAATCATGTAGTAATCAACAAAGTGTTCAACAAATCAAAATCTATTTTATATTCATCAAAGTATCCACCCTTTGCCTTGATAACAGCATTGCACACTCTTGGCATTCTCTCAACCAGTTTCACCTAGAATTATTTTCCAACAGTCTTGAAGGAGTTCCCACATATGCTGAGCACTTGTTGGCTGCTTTTCCTTCACTCTGCTGTCCAACTCATCCCAAACCATCTCAATTGGGTTGAGGTTGGGTGATTGTGGAGGCCAGGTCATCTGATGCAGCACTCCATCACTCTCCAACACTTTTTTGGTTACCACATGATTCCATATGTGTTATTTAATAGTTTTGATGTCTTCACTATTCTTCTACAATGTAGAAAATAGTAAAAAATAAAGAACAACTGGAATGAGTTGGTGTGCCCAAACTTTTGACAGGTACTGTGCTTAAAACACCTGCTGTGCGTAACAGGCACAACCATTGCAAGCAGATAGTTAGAGACTGGAAAATAGGGAATATATAGAAGAGTTTCAAAAATGGACCATTCATATGTCACATATAATTGGGAAGAGACAACAGTTTGGGGATGGGGAGGGACTCCTAGTGTGAGTAGACAACACTACAAGAAACATACAAGGTCCTATTCCTCATTAAGCCCTTGGGGGTGTAGAGTTTTTAAGTAGGAGTCCATTAACATATCTACCAGTAAATGATAACTAAGGCAAAAAAACAATGGGTATGCAAAACAGATTTTTAAAATGTTTGGTCCGTAGTGTTGGTTAGTAGGCTATTTGCGATGCGCAATTTAGTAATCATACACTGGTTGCATAAATATTTCATGGCTTTCCCAAAAATGGGGAGAGCATTTGAAAAGCTCAGGACCGGAAGCGATTCCAAATGGAAAAACATTAAAACAGTACCGGCCAAGCAGTGTTATAAACGTTGCGAGCGCCCTACTCTCTGGTGACAGCGGTATCTGCCAGCTATGTGAAGACTTGTGAACCATCCAACTGTGACTGCTCCACTGATTGTAAGATGTGTCTCTCTCTGCAGTGTGCCTCATTCAACGTAGTCATGTCCACACAGATCCTTATGTCCCCATTGGCTTTTGGGACCACCATCATCCCTGCACACCAGTCTGTGGGACTCTCTATTTTAGACACCGCCACAATTTCTTCCGTCCTCCCCAACTCTTCCTTTACTCTGGCCAATACAGGGATAGGCACACGGCGGGGGTGGTAAGGGCATAGGGGGCTGCATCCTCTTTCAGGTGGATTTTGTAGTCACCTTCTATCCTTCCTAGGCCAGAAAACACTTTTGGGAATTTCTTTTTGAATACCACACCTGGGTCCTCCAGTTCGATCACTCTCTCAATGAGTTGCAATGCTTCAATTGCTGGCAGCCTCAGCAACGGTCTGGCCGGAGAGTCAATGACAAAGACAGGCTGGATGGTACTTTTGTCTTTACTCTCCATTTTAATCACCAACTGCCCTACCACTGGTAATATCTTATTACTGGGCCCGTAGAAGTGTTTTGTTTGTAGAGAGCAAAGGGCCATCTCTGCTATAGCTATACAGCCTAGTTGGGATTGCTGTCACTGCTGCCCCAGTGTCTAGTTTAAATGACACAACCTCCCCATTGAGTTTGTCTGAGTGCCAGCCAGCATTGTTTTCCCTTACTTCTCACAGAAAGATGCTGTCATGCTGTATCTCCTCTGAGACCTCATGCATTTGCTTTAATCGACAAACTGAAAAGTGTCCTCTCCTGTGACATTTCCTGCATTTCATATACTTTGCTGGGCAATCTTTCCAGCTGTGGAAAGGGGATAAACACTTGAACTAGCTACTGGTGCTGTCTGTGATTGTTTTCTCCATGTCTGTCTCTGTTCTGTGTTCCCCTCCATTTTTTTTAGCAAGGTATGGCATTTATTTCCTCACTCTCTTCGCTCTGCAAGGAGCTGCTGCCTTTATACTGTCTCACTCTGCCTAACCTGGTTTACAGCTTTGGACAGGATAAGCTGGGAATCCAACTAACTTTTAAGAAAGTGATATATTTCTTATTCCCATTACAATCCGATCTCAGATCAGCTCTTCTCTGAGTGCAGACAATGTTCTGCTAGCTTGTGAACAGCTGTAATAAAACTGTCGGATATTTCACCCTGCTCCTGTTTGCGCACATTAAACCTAGCTCTCTCAAATATAATGTTGTGTCTCCCTACTAAATTCATTTCAGAACCGTTTTTAACGGCACTATAGTTAAGTTTTTCTTCCTCAGTCAACGGTGAAGCATTTAATATATCCTCGGCTTCATCACCCATAGAGTAGATCAGTGTATTAACTTGAAATGCCTCATTTCTCACGTTTAAGCCTGATGCTACCCTGTACCTTTCAAAGCGCCTGATCCATTTCGGCCAGTTTTGAATGTCCATATAATCAAAATTCTCCCCGAGGGACTAATGTGAAATCCGTCAGCACTAGCCACTGGCCTGTCCGTGTTTGCATGAGAGCCAGTTGAACTTGGAGTCGCAAACCCTGAAATCCCGCCAGTTTCTTCCTCTTGCAACATGTTGCTTAGCAGTAACTTAGTCCCTGATCGTTAGCTAGCACAATAATGATCTGCGCTGTTTATCTCCAACACTGCCCTCCCTGCTTTGAAACAGCCTGAATGTATGATTTACTTGGTACGTCCTTCACGTTTATGTGATTATTAAAACCACGTCTGACACCATGTAGTATTATCTAAAATAAGGAGGCACGACAATGACGTTCTAGCTTCAGCATGTTACTAGCCTAGTCTGCGCATGTCATACGGATACCCCCAAGGGACATCCTACTACAACATCCTCGACAAAACCTGCTGCAGCCGCTACAAACTAGTCTACAACAAAAGCTAGCTAGCTAGACCGTGGGTAAACTACTGCTCGCTATTGCACAGTGGCCTATTGGCCTTTGAGAACGCAGAAGTTTCCATACGTTTTTGTAAAAACGGTCTCACCCATTACAAGTCAATGTGATTGGTTGATTCCACTGTCACTCCAACATTTTGCCCTAATACAGTTGAATGGCAGATGCGTCTGCTGGCCTAGCCAATGGCTGACTTAGATAGCTAGATTTATCTCCCCAGAGACCACCAAAGAAAAATCCTGATTGGATATTTTTTTCTCTTCAGTGTTAACCCTTTCCTTTCTAACAAACACGGGAGCGATTAAATCAGAACATTATTGAAAATTATAATATAATTATTACTATTTGTATTATTTTATAAATCCTTAGCTTTTCTCTCAGAGCGTAGAAGCCCCAAATTGTTCCCCACTGTGTTTGGGTTAGTAATAATTTGTAATGTTGCTCTATTTGCCTTCAGCATGCATTTTCTTCACCATTCTGAATGTCCATATGAATCCAAATGTTCTTCTGAAATATGAACACAGAAATACTGGACATTTTAAACTGTTATTATGGTGGCAATTTGACAAAATTACAATCATGGTCTTGAATTGGACTTGTATTTTTCTGGTCTCGTCTTGAATCAGGGTTGCAACGACAGGAATGTCTCTTTTTGTGACAACTTTGATTTACTGTGGGAGCAACCAGCACTTTTTAAAAGAGACTGGATTTACCCTAACCGCAAGGTGTTCCATTATTATTTCCAGCAACATCGCAAACAGTTTTTAGAGACTGACAGACAGGGTCTGGTAGTGCTCCAGTTCTCCCTGTCAGAAAAAGCAACAGAGGACATGGAAAGCATATCAACTCCGGTAGAAATGGCACTATGGTTATTGTGAGTAACCTAATGTATGTTCCTTTAACTCCGCCTTCTAGTGAGTTTATACAAACTGTCATCTCCTACCATTCTGATAGATTGGAGACTGTCAGAAAACATGGTTGTACCGTTCATAATTTGGTTGTTATTGTAATGGTTACCTTGAAGCAGATGTTCCGGGGGCGGAGTGGCCCACACTCATTGAATATGGCACTTTTAAATGTTAGAACAATCTCAAGTAAAACCTTTCTTGTGAATGACCTCATTACTCAGCGCAAAGTTGATTGCATGTTTCTCACTGAAACATGGTTGTCATCAGACTGTATTGCCGCTCTTATTGACTACAGCTTTTCACACTCTATCAGAAAAGGGGAAAAGGGTGGGGGGACAGCCTCTATTTTATACTACTGCTCTCAGCTGTAATGTCAGCCACCAGTGCTGGCCATAACCCTGTATAGGCCACCAAAGCACTGACCCACTTTTTGCAGGTCCATTATGATATTCTGAGAGAGCAATTTGGTATATATAACAAGGCATTTAGCCAGACGGGCAAATTTTTCTAACTATTAATCAGAATAATTTGAGAGTGCTCTTCTCGACCATTGATGGCCTGATAAATCCTACACACGCAGACCTATGTGAACTTTCTAAATGTGATGAGTTTGCTGCATATTTCAGAGCTAAGATAACCAACATTAGGCTGGGTATCAGTCAAGCAAGACCTGATGAGAAGTTTGATGATATGTGCCCTAGCCTACTACGCAAAGACACTATGGAATTATTTTCCCTGGTTGACACAGACATACTCAGGAAGGTGATATCACAACTTAAGCCTTCTACCTGCCTTGTCGAGGGGCTGAAACTGTGGACATATTTAAAAGAGATCTTAAAACATATTTTTAGCTTTGCTTTTCCTTAGGGTACTTTTTAGTTGTTCAGTTTGTGTCATTCTTTTGTTTTTTATTTTATGTTTGTTGTGTAGTAAATATTTCAGCTTTTATTTTCATAGTTTATGTTTTTTTCCTGTAAAGCTCATTGCATTACATTCCATGTCTGATATGGGCTGTATAAAGCTTAATTTGATTTGATGTTGTGAACAAAGTGCCCCATTGTGGCAGTGGAGCTATGGTATGGGTAGGCATAAGCTACGGACAACGAACATAATTGCATTTTAACAATGGCAATTTGAATGCACAGAGATAACGTGACGAGATCCTGAGGCCCATTGTTGTGCCATTCATCCGCCACAATCACCTCATGATAATGCATGGCCCCGTGTCACAAGGATCTGTACACAATTTCTGGAAGCTGACAATTTCCCAGTTCTTCCATGGCCTGCATACTCACCAGACATGTGGTGACACAGTATGTTGGGATGCTCTAGATCGACGTGTACAACAGTGTGTTCCAGTTCCCACCATTATCCAACAACTTCGCACAGCCATTGAAGAGGAATGGGACACAGGATGCGGCTCATAATAATGGCCGGAACGGAGCTAATGGAATGGCATTAAACACCTGGAAATCATGTGTTTGATGTTTATTTATTTAACCTTTATTTAACTAGCCAAGTCAGTTAAGAACAAATTCTTATTTACAATGACGGCCTACCCTGGCCAAACCCTAACCCGGACAATGCTGGGTCAATTGTGTGCCGCCCTATGGGACTCCCAATCAAGGCCGGTTGTGATACAGCCTGGAATTGAACCAGGGTCTGTAGCAACGCCACTAGCACTGAGATGTAGTGCCTTAGACCGCCGCGCCACTCAGGAGCCCATGTATTTGTTACCATTCCACCAATTCTGCTCCAGTCATTAGAACTAGCCTGTCCTCCCCAATTAAGGTGCCACCAACCTCCTGTGGAGCGGGACAACATTCCACAGGCCACAATCAACAGCCTGCTCAACTCTATGTGAAGGAGATGTGTTGTGCTACATGAGGCAAAAGGTGATCATACCAAATACTGACTGGTTTACTGATCCACGCCCCTACCTTTCTTTTAAAGTACCTGTGACCAGCGGATGATCTGTATTCCCAGTCATGTGAAATCCATAGATTAGTGACTAATGAATTTATTTCAATTGACGGATTTGCTATTATGAACAGTAACTCTGGAACTCGTAAAATCTTAGAAATTGTTGCATATTGAGTTTATATTTTTGTTCAGTGTATTTGTACTAATGTATGCATGCATGCATCTGTCCTTAGGACCTTTTTGTTTCTGTTGTCCTTATTTAAAATGTCTTTAGTTCAGTCCTTGAGCTGTTCTTGTCTAATGATGTTCTGTATTATGTCATGTTTTATGTTGACCCCAGGAAGAGTAGCTGTTGCTTCAGGGGATCCTAATAAAATACTAAAAAGATGCAATGTTGTTTCTATGGTGTGATGACAGGAAAAAATAAACATTTACTAAGACATGTTAAGTTTTATTCTAAAAACATAAAAAGTTAAATTTAAGTAGACAGATTTTGCTCAAGCTATTCATTCACAACATAAAGGCCTTGGCTGCTGTTAACTGCACATTAATTAAGAGAGTGAGATGTTTACTGCCCCTTTACAAGAAGTCAATGTTGAAGCTAGAAGAATTTACATTTCAAATGACACTTCTATTTAGCACTCATCACCAACCTCAACATTTCACCACATGGCAAAATAATTGTAGTGTTTTTATCTTGCATAATACACAAACAGTTCTGCACCTAAGATAATTGGCAGGATGATAGACTTGATACGCCCAGTAATTTATCTCAAACACTTCTTGGTAATTACCAGGGGAGTTTGACTTTTAACTCTAATCCAAATGTGTGATAGAAAAACCCTTATACTGTACATTTGCCGTTTTTCTCAATTGAGTAGAACCCCACAATAAGTGTTTTATTTTTACAAGGCATATGCTTTACAATCCCTTTCTTTTCATGACATTCATCACTGATCTGCCCTCTGTGTGGAGGAATAATTTTTCTTACATCAAAATCGTCAACAACTATAGTACATGGGGCATCAAGGCACAACACTCTCTGCAGCCCAGTCAATAAAAATGTGACATTGAAAAATTCCTAAGGCACATTTTAGAGAAATACCTCAGAGGGTTGTAACAAATACAAAAAGTGCATCAATATATTAATTTAAATTTAAAAAAGAAAAATTGTTCCGTTCAACAAGGGAGGACAGGTTTTTTCTTATTTACATAATACAATACTTAGTGGCATCATATAATCACATGTACACAATCTAAATCCATTAGAATTACTTCACCTTCCAGTTTCAATGAAGTACGCGTGTGCTGGGAGGGGACACCCATCAACTCTTTGGCTCGATTACCACACTATATTAACTTCTGATTGAGGCCATACCATTACAATTGCATTGTTTGTGCAGTTAACAAAAAATAAATAAAGGCCTCAAAACATCTGATATTGAACTTTTGTAGGGCCTAATATATGGGACTACATGGATACGAGGGAAACAAACATGGTGCTTGTTGTGTGTGTATAACCTTCTAGTGCCACCTAGTGGGAGTTCCACTGCACATGATCATATCTTATCAAACTATACTCCATCTCTTCTGTCATGGAACATATCTGGAAATGTGGCATACGCTGAAGAGACTCCATTTGGAGATATTCAAGTTAATCAACTTTGCTATTGGCAAGGACTAGGTCAGGGATCCTAAAACCTGCCATTTTCACCCTGAGTGGTGTAGGGACGTGAGCCTTGTATACTGGACGAGGATGAGAGCGCGGTGGGTTTATACACACACCCACAACTTTATGTATATCGATTGAATTCCAGAGACAATCAATCAGAGCCATGCACGTGAATGGGGTGTCGAGGCTGAACAAACAGCTGCCACAGTTCTGAGGTTCCGAGGTGGTCCTGCTCACTCTTTTCTCATTGGATGTGCAGGATGTCACTCTCTTTCAATCCGAAGCGGGTCTTATACTTGTCAAAGAGGCTCCTGAGGGACTTGATGTACATGGCATGGTACAGTTCCACCATAACCCGAGTAGGCTCCTCAACCTTTGGTACCGTGATCGGTTCACCCACTAAGAGAAGGGGGTAAAAATCAATATCTGCAAAATCAACTTTGACATCCAACTTTTTGGTTTGACGAACTGCAACGTTAAACATGGCCTCGATGCAGTGGAGAGAAAATGTTGACTGTGTGAATGGTTCTGTTAACACAGAGGCGCTAGAGTTGCCTTTGAACTGTAGTAACCATAACCCAACCTAGCATTGTAATTACTTAAGATTTTTACAGAAGGACAATAATCTACAGATCCTGGCTGACAGAACAATTTTTGAGTTGAGCATATATTTTGATAGATAAGATCGATAAGATAGATGGATAACAGGAGGCTGCTGAGGGGAGGGTGGCTCATAATAATGGCCAGGACAGAGCGAATAGCATCAAACACATGGACTGGATCTCTACCAGAAACTAAGTCATCCAGCACTAAATGCATTTGAGATACTTTCAGTGGGGTCTTGGAGAGGGTTTCTCACCGATGGTGGTGATGGGTTTATTGTAAGGCACCATTCCCCAGGAGTCGGAGAAGAGGCCACAGCCATGGAACAGACAGGGAGCAAATCCCAGAATCTTCTGCAGCCGCTTCTGAGCTAGCCGACACCAGGTTCCCTCCTCAAAGATCACCTGCTTGTACACATTGTTCTCCCCAAAGGAGTAGACGGGCACCAGGTCAGATCTGACAGAGAGCAAGGGTTTACATTAGTCTCCAGAAGTTACTCATAGGGCATAATGGATATAATCCGATCGCTGAATGATGAGCTGACTTGTTTTGGTGCTTCCCTGCTCTAATTATTTCAACATCTGTCATGAAAACGCATTATGAGGAATTTAGAAAGGAACCTTTGGGAAGCATTTAGCAAGTGTAACATTGGCCTACATGCCACTCGTCTTAGAGGGCCTAAAAATACGAGCCACTGACCCAGATACGTACTGTACATGCCAGGGGAAAATAGCAATCATGCATGTTATCGAAGTTTGTTATGAATGAGGGTCTATTCTACATAACATTTTATACAACCGCTAAGACACTATGAACCAGCGTATCTACAATCCACCATCAGACAATATTTATCACTGAAGTAGGCTTGTTTGGATAAGTTGAGCAAGTCAAAATGGCAGCCTAATGGGTCTGGAGTAGAGTGGGATTCCCAGTTAGTCTGATCTGGTCTATGCCAGCTCATCTACGCCAGCTCCCTCAGTCTGCCGAAACAGTGTTCTCAGGAGTCACAATCTGATGGAGTCTACCCTTTGGCCTTGACCTGGGTGTCTGTGTACTGTATGCCATGAGGAGCTCTGAGCAATTGAGGACCAATTACCACACGAGTAAGTATTTTTTGTGCCAATCAGGGTTGTGGTCAATTCCAATTAAATTCACTCATGAAGTGGAGAATTTACATTGAATTCAATATAATTTCAACAATCTTGAAATTAGACCATTTTGACTTTGAATTTAATTAGAATTCAATACTTGTAAATTTCACAGTGAACTTAGTATCACAAATTGACTGCAATTTAAATAATTTCAATATAGCTAGGCTGTCTGAACAATGACATGATTAGCCTGAAAGCCTGAGGAAATTGGAATTTGTATGTATCCCAGAAGAGTGGAGGCTGTTATAGCACCAAAGGGGGGACCAACTCCATATTAATGGCCATGATATTGGAATGAGATGTTCGACGAGCAGGTGACCACATACTATTGCTCATGTCGTGTACGTGTGTGGCCAGGATTTGTGTATGGCGGAATGTTTGTGCTCTACTCTCACCCTTGCTGGAGGGCCAGCCTCACAAAGCCCTTGCGGTTATTCAGGGTGACAGAATTCATGCCTGGAGCACAGTCCAGAGATTCTGCTGCTCCCCCGACAACGATGACCACTGCGTTGCCAGTTCCATTCTGAGAGAGGAGGTAGTCGATGGAGTTACGGTTCACTGGGCAGATACCTGACGCATGGGAGAGAATGGGGTTAGGCTCAGCAAATCACACATGGGCCCAAAGACCAAACCATAAAGTCGGTTTTCAGTAGACATTATTTAAGAGAAAATGCATACTGGTTGAGCACAGACACATATTATTGCTGTAAATTTTACATTACGCTGCAATACTACTCTAAATGACCAAATTAAGATAACCTGCACTGTTAGCTTTTGACAGAAGCAGCTCCCTACAATAGCGAGATCAGCAAATACAGGTTTGTAGACAGAGTCTGGCTGTTTCGTCCTGGCTGTGCAATAGGACAAAGCTCAGAGTTCTGCCAAATTACAGTCTGTAGATAAAGGGCTGTTATCAGCAGTTTAAAGAGAGAAGAGGTGGCCTCTTCGGAGGGACAAAACTCCCAGAAACAATCTCACCCCCAGACATGAGATAGTCTCTAAGGACTGGCATCCGGAAGTTTCCAGCCAGGGTGGCAAGAGAAGGCTTGATGCCCGGGAACTTCTTGGAGAATCCAGTGGCCTCAGTCCCGAAGTTACAGAAGGCTCCGAAAGAGAAGATCCCATGGGGGTGGTACCCAAAGATGTAGTTTCGGCTGGGCAGCAGGTTGTGTGTCTTGATGAGCTGGGGAAAAAAGATGACAAAAGAGACATGATTAGACTGTACTATCACACCAGTCTCAGAGGAGAGGAGGTTAAGAGGATGTGTTAAGACTATTTTCCTGAAATTGGAACAGCTTATCATTTTAGCCCTGATATGATGCATCTTTTGCGCTCAAGTAATAAAATAATTTACAGGCAAATAAGGCAATAAAATGTGCTGTGTGTCTGGGATGTTTACCTGCACGTTTCCACTAGTGTGAACAGTAGTGCCATTACAGAGATGCAATACTTCTGCCCTGCTAGAGCGGCCCCAGTCAACTGTAAATGCTGTTATTGTGAATTGGAAAGGTCTAAATCAAGTAACATTTTATTGGACACATACAAATGGTTAGCAGATGTTAATTGGAATGTAGCGAAATGCTTGTGCTTCTAGTTCCGACAGTGCAGTAATATCTAACAATTCCCCAATGACTACCTAATCACACAAATCTAAAAGGTATGGAATAGGAATATTTTTTTTTTATTTCACCTTTATTTAACCAGGTAGGCTAGTTGAGAACAAGTTCTCATTTGCAACTGAGACCTGACCAAGATAAAGCAGAGCAATTCGACACATACAACACAGAGTTACACATGGAATAAACAAAAACATAGTCAATAATACAGTAGGAAAAAAGAAAACAAAGTCTATATACAGTGAGTGCAAATGAGGTAAGATAAGGGAGTTAAGGCAATAAATAGGCCATGGTGGCAAAGCAATTACAATATAGCAATTAAACACTGGAATGGTTGATGTGCATAAGATAAATGTGCAAGTAGAGATACTGGGGTGCAAAGGAGCAAGATAAATAAATAAAAGTATGGGGAATATGTCCATATATTTATATGGATGAGCGATGACCGAGCGGCATAGGCAATAGATGGTATAAAATGCAGTATATACACGAGATGAGTAATGTAAGATATGTAAACATTATTACAGTGGCATTATTTACTGTGGCTAGTGATCCATTTATTAAAAGTGGCCAATGATTTGACTCTGTATGTAGGCAGCAGCCTCTCTGTGTTAGTGATGGCTGTTTAACAGTCTGATGGTCCAGCTTTGATGCACCTGTACTGACCTCGCCTTCTGGATGGTAGCGGGGTGAACAGGCAGCGGCTCGGGTGGTTCTTGTCCTTGATTATGGCGGCATTCGCACAACTGAAAGAGCGAACCACCACATTTAACCATGAAAAGATGACTGGGAATATGGCCGAATATAAACAGTTATTCCATCCGCAAGGCAATCAAACAAGCGAAATGTCGGTATAGGGACAAAGTGGAGTTGCAATTCAACAGTGGCAGGCCACACAAGCTCACAGAACGGGACCGCAGAGTGCTGAAGCGTGTAAAAATTGTTTGTCTTCGGTTGCAACACTCACTACCAAGTTCCAAACTGCCTCTGGAAGCAACGTCAGCACAAGAACTGTTTGCCGGGAGCTTCATGAAATTAAATGGGTTTCCATAGCCGAGCAGCTGCACACAAGCCTAAGCTCACCGTGCACAATGCCAAGCATCGGCTGGAGGGGTGTAAAGCTCGCCACCATTGGACTCTGGACCAGTGGAAACGCCTTCCCTGGAGTGATGAATCACTCTTCACCATCTGACAGTCCGACAGACGAATCTGGATTTGGCGGATGCCAGGAGAAAGCGACCTGCCCCAATGCAGTGTCAACTGTAAAGTTTGGTGGAGGAGGAATAATGGTCTGGGGCTGTTTTTCATGGTTTCGGAAAGTCCCCTTAATTCCAGTGAAGGGAAATCTTAACGCTACAGCATACGATGACATTCTAGATGATTCTGTGCTTCCAAATTGCCCAATGCCCATGTGCACAAAGAGAGGTCCATACAGAAATGCTTTGTCAAGATCAGTGTGGAAGAACTTGACTGGCCTGCACAGAGCCCTTACCTCAACCCCATCGACCGCCTTTGGGATGAATTGAAATGCCGACAGCGAGCCAGGCCTAATTGACCAACATTAGTGCCCGACCTCACTAATGCTCTTGTGACTGAATGGAAGTAAGTCCCTGCAGCAATGTTTCAACTTCTAGTGGAAGGCCTTCCCAGAAGAGTGGAGGCTGTTATTGCAGCAGAAGGGGTGCCAACTCCATATTAATTCCCATGATTTTGGAAGGAGATGTTCGATGAGCAGGTGTCCACATAATTTTGGTCATGTAGTGTACCTTTGATAAGCAGCTAGCCAGCTAGCTAATTTAAAATTGGCATTGGGGCTTTCTAAACTAATATCTGACGAACTCGGAAATATGAAGTTATTTCAGAATGAAAGTTAACTGGCTAGCGAATCATGCTTTGTGACATTGTTAGCTAGCCATCCTGGTGCACTCGATCTTTTATGAGCTGACTGCTCGTTCTAAATAGTATAATCTAATCTGTTCAAAAACAGTGGCAGCATGTGTAGCAGTGGTTATTGAGTTTTTGATATGCAAAAGTAAAATAGGTGTATTTATGCTGTTGCTCAAATCACTTTGAGAAAATATATATTTTTTTATAATAATAAAAAATTAAATCAGTAGTTCGAAATATATTCGATTATATTTCTGTCATGCTGCTTTGTTGACAACTCCAACCACCTTGCGCCCCGGGTATTCAGCCAATAACCGGCCACCGCTGTATTTGATAACATACATGCAATAAGTGGAAGAGAGAAGGAGACCTTGCTGGCACTGAAAGATGTAAGCCACCGTCCCTGCATGCACTGACACACTCACGCTGCCACCAGCCAGGCCTGACTACCAGCTGGCATCCAACTGCATTAGTTGCACGAGCTAAAACAAGTTAAGCAATCATTCATCTGAAACAGGATGTTGACATGTGAAGTATCTAATGTGTCTCAAGCCCTACCAATACCTGGCATACAGTGCGTCTTTGAGTCAGAAAACCCTACAATTGAAGCCCCTTAACTCCACATCACAAACAGCAGTAAACATCATCCTGGTTACCAACCCAAAGAATTACAATACTGTAAGTCTCTAATCGATGCAGAGACATGTTATCAAACACATCCATCTTATTCAGTTTGCATCAGAGCTACTTGATGCAAATAAGTGATCATCAAGCCACTCAGACAGAAACAGTCAGTGCTCAAAGTATGGATCACAAGCAGGGCCAAAGTTCAAGCTCCAGAGGCAACACACACTTGAATCCCCCCTGGCTGTTAACTGTCAATAATTGAGTCATGATGGTTAAGACTACCTTTCACCTTAATTCTTAAAACCGGTGACCATATCAAAGCTCTGGCTTCGCTTTAAGAGCCTTTGACTATACTTTCTATGTATGAGTGAAAGTGATTGTACGGTAAAACATTTATTGTAGGGTTAATGTTTCTAAAATGCTCCATTTTAAACACTTAAATCAAATAGCTGAACTGACTGAACTGAAGGACAACATAGCAGATATAATTTGAATGCTGTTGGTTCATTGATATTCATGAGGAGTGTGAAGGCATACAAACAACTCAGCTAATTCACTCCTTGGTCAGGAGGGCAGCGAGAGAAACTTGCCAAAAAATCTGAATGCAAAAAATTGCTTGCTGTTAGGACACCAAGAGAATGTGTCTCCCAACAATCTCCAGGTGCGGAGGAGCGAAATAATACAAATTGAAGAAAAAAAAATAACTCAGCAATGAGCTGTCACCTATCAGGTGGGGCAAAGCCTATCCTTTCAAACTCCTTATAGCATCGCCAGGGAACAGGAACCAACAGATGATACTGGATACAATCACAGATAAGGTTATCGTCAAGCTTGTGCTACAGCACACCATAATCAATAAAACATATTGATGCTCTTTAACTTTGTACCTGACCAGAAAAAGCACATTTTATCATCTGTACAGGCAGATGTTGTATTCCATCACAAATTTCCAGTTTGATAGCAAACCTAATTATCTGGCCTTATGACACCACATACACACTGACAAGTGAAAACCACCCTACTTTTATTTATTTATTTATTTATACATCCTCCACTATAAAGAGGTCAAGATGCTACAAAGCACTGAATGGTCCATCCCCAAATCACACATTCCACACACTATACCTTTAAAAATGTTAGGCCTATTTTTTTCCACTCACCCTGATGGGAAAGTAATCTCTGAAGTAAGTCCACACAGTCCAGTTCCTCACCCAAGAGGACCTCCTGCCACCTGAGAAAACCGAGGTAAAGGATAGATCTCCAGTCAGAATAATACTGAATCATGCAACCCACATAATGAATCATGTATATAAACAGTAACATAGTGCCAATTAACTCGGAAATTTGGA
Source organism: Salmo trutta (assembly GCF_901001165.1). Lineage (NCBI taxonomy): Eukaryota > Metazoa > Chordata > Actinopteri > Salmoniformes > Salmonidae > Salmo > Salmo trutta. Next base: position 35,754,847 of record NC_042971.1, on the reverse strand, counting down.
CACACCTACTCATTCAAGGGATTTTCTTTAGTTTTACACATTGTAGAATAATAGTAAAGACATCAAAACTGTGAAATAGACATATGGAATCATGTATTAACCAAAAAAAAAGTGTTAAACAAATCAAAATATATGTTTGAAGAATACAAGTAGCCACCCTTTGCCTTGATGACAGCCTTGCACACTTTTGGCATTCTCTCAACCAGCTTCATGAGGTAGTCACCTGGAATGAATTTCAATTAACAGGTGTGCCTTGTTAAAAGTTAGTTTGTGGAATTTCTTTCCTTCTTAATGTATTTGAGCCAATCAGTTGTGTTGTGACAAGGTAGGGTTGGTATACAGAAGATAACCCTATTTGGTAAAAGACCAAGTCCATATTATGGCAAGAAGAGCTCAAATAAACAAAGAGAAATGACAGTCCATTATTCATTTAAGACATGAAGGTCTTTGAAAGTTTCTTCAAGTACAGTCACAAAAACCATCAAGCGCTATGATGAAACTGGCTCTCATGACGACCGCCACAGGAAAGAAAGACCCAGAGTTACCTCTGCTGCAGAGGATATGTTCATTAGAATAATTGCACATTCAGATTGCAGCCCAAATAAATGCTTCACAGAGTTCAAGTAACAGACACATCTCAACATCAACTGTTCAGAGGAGACTGCGTGAATCAGGCCTTCATGGTTGACTTGCTGCAAAGAAACCACTACTAAAAGGACACCAAAAAGAAGAGACTTGCTTGGTCCAAGAAACACAAGCAATGGACATTAGACTGGTGGAAATCTGTAATTTGGTCTGATGGATTTTTGGTTACAACTGCCGTGTCTTTGTGAGACGCAGGGTAGGTGAGCGGATGTTCTCCGCATGTGTGGTTTCCACTGTGAAGCATGGAGGAGGTGTGAGGGTACTTTGCTGGTGACACTGTCAGCGATTTATTTAGAATTCAAGGTCACAGTTAAGCAGCATAGCTACCACAGCATTCTGCAGCGATACGCCATCCCATCTAGTTTGTGCTTAGTATGAGAGTGATGGAGTGCTGCATCAGATGACCTGGCCTCCACAATCACCTGACCTCAACCCAATTGACATGGTTTGGGATGAGTTGGACCGCAGAGTGAAGAAAAAGCAGCCAACAAGTGCTCAGCATATGTGGGAACTTCTTCAAGACTGTTAGAAAACTATTCCAGGTGAAGCTGGTTGAGAGAATGCTAAGAGTGTACAAAGCTGTCATTAAGGCAAAGTGTGGCTACTTTGAAGAATCTAAAATATTATTTAAACAAATCTAACACTTTTTTGGTTACTAAATTTCATAGTATTGATGTCTTCACTATTATTCTAAAATGTAGAAAATAGTGAAACTAAAGAAAAACCCTTGAATGAGTAGGTGTGTCACACACATACGTTCAAAAGTTTGGGGTCACTTAGAAATGTCCTTGTTTTTGAAAGAAAAGCACATTTTTTGTCCATTTAAAATAATATCAAATTGATATGAAATACTGTGTAGACATTGTTAATGTTGCAAATGACTATTGTTGCTGGGAACTGCTGATTTTTAGTGGAATATCTACATAGTCGTAAAAAATAAATAAAATAATCTGCCATTTTCAACAATATCAATGTCAACACTGTATTTCTGATCAATTTGATGTGATTTTAAATGGACAAAGAAAATAAAAAAAGTGCTTTTCTTTCAAAAACAAGGACGTTTCTAAGGGACTCAACTTTTGAACAGTAGTGTATGTATATAAACTCAGCAAAATAATAATTCGTAAAGATCCAAATAACTTCACAGATCTTCATTGTAAAGGGTTTAAACACTGTTTCCCATGCTTGTTCAATGAACCATAAACAATTAATGAACATGCACCTGTGGGATGGTCGTTAAGACACTAACAGCTTACAGACGGTAGGCAATTAAGGTCACAGTTATGAAAACTTAGGACACTAAAGAGGCCTTTCTACTGACTCAGGGTCCCTGTTCATCTGCGTGAACGTGCCTTAGGCATGCTGCAAGGAGGCATGAGGACTGCACGTGGCCAGGGCAATAAAATTGCAATGTCCATACTGTCAGACGCTTAAGACGGCACTACAGGGAGACAGGATGGACAGCTGATTGTCCTCACAGTGGCAGACCACATGTAACAACACCTGCACAGGATCGGTACATCCGAACATCACACCACGGGACAGGTACAGGATGGCAACAACTGCCCGTATTAAACCAGGAACTCACAATCCCTCCATCAGTGTTCAGACTGTCCGCAATAGGCTGAGAGAGGCTGGATTGAGAGCTTGTCGGCCTGTTGTAAGGCAGGTCCTCACCAGACATCACCGGCAACAACGTCGCCTATGGACCAGACAGGACTGGCAAAAAGTGCTCTTCACTGACGAGTCGTGGTTTTGTCTCACCGGGGGTGATGGTCGGATTCGCGTTTATCGTTGAAAGAATGAGTGTTACACCGAGGCCTGTACTCTGGAGCGGGATCGAATTGGAGGTGGAGGGTCCGTCATAGTCTGGGGCGGTGTGTCACAGCATCATCGGACTGATCTTGTTGTCATTTCAGGCAATCTCAACACTGTGCGTTACAGTAAAGACATCCTCCTCCCTCATTTGGTACCCTTCCTGCAGGCTCATCCTGACATGACCCTCCACAAATTTCTTGTTAACAAACTATAGTTTTGGCAAGTCGTTTAGGACATCTACTTTGTGCATGACAAGTAATATTTCCAACAATTGTTTACAGACAGATTATTTCACTGTATCACAATTCCAGTGGGTCAGACGTTTACATACACTAAGTTGACTGTGCCTTTAAACAGCTTGGAAAATTGCAGAAAATTATGTCATGCTTTAGAAGCTTCTGATAGGCTAATTGACATCATTTGAGTCAATTGGAGGTGTACCTGTGGATGTATTTCAAGGCCTACCTTCAAACTCCGTGGCTCTTTGCTTGACATCATGGGAAAAATCCAAAGAAAAAAAAGAGAGTGACCAAGAATCCGATGGTCACTGACAGAGCTCTAGAATTTCTCTGTGGAGATGGTTGTCATTCTGGAAGGTTATCCCATCTCTACAGAACTCCACCAATCAGGCCTTTATGCTAGAGTGGCCAGACGGAAGCCACTCAGTAAGACACATGACAGTCCGCTTGGAGTTTGCCAAAAGGCACCTGAAGACTGAGACCATGAGAAACAAGATTCTCTGGTCTGATGAAACCAAGGATTAACTCTTTGGCCTGAATGCCAAGCATCCCGTCTGAAGGAAACCTGGCTCCACCGTAGGGATGTTGCATGGTGGTGGCAGCATCATGCTGTGGGGATGTTTTTCAGCGGCAGGGACTGGGAGACTAGTCAGGATTCAGACAAAGGTAAACAGAGCAAAGTACAGAGATCCTTGATTAAAACCTGCTCCAGAGCAAGTTTCTGAATGTCCTTGAGTGGCCCAGCCAGAGCCCGGACTTGAACATCCCTGGAGAGACCTGAAAATAGCTGTGCAGCAATGCTCCGCCTCCAACCTGACAGAGCTTGAGAGGATCTGCATAGAAATGGGAGAAACTTCCCAAATACAGGTGTGTCAAGCTTGTAGCGTCATACCCAAGAAGACTCAAGGCTGTAATCGCTGCCAAATGTGCTTCAACAAAGTATTGAGTAAAGAGTGAATACTTATTTAAAATGTGATATTTCCGGGTTTTTATTTGTAATAAATTAGCAAAAATTTCTAAACCTGTTTTTGCTTCGTCATTATGGGGTATTGTGTGTAGATTGTTTTTTCCCTCAATTTAATACATTTTACAATAAGGCTGTAACCTAACAACATGTGGAAAAAGTCAAGGGGTCTGAATCTTTGAAGGCACTGTATAGAAAGGCACAATTAAACCACAATAGGGCAACGGCAGCCATTAGGTTAAGCAAGGAACCGGAAGGCTGCCAGTTCAAATCCCAGGGTTGACAGGGAAAAACCATCTCAACCGGACCAGTATTAAGAGCCGGTTTGAGTGACCGTGGTACTTGCCTTGTTTGGGGGTGTTCCAGTCAAAGATTAGCCAGGTAGTGTACATGGCAGCGATCACCCAGAGGTCTGTGCAGAACATGTAGATTAACAGCACCGTGCAGCTGATGCCTATGTGGTCGGATAGGATGAGAGAGAGCAGAGGAACAGTTATTCAGCACCTGCACTGTACCACACTTCACTAAATATTTATTTTTCAAATGCAACATTCTCCTTATTTCCACACTAACACCAGAAATGTATACTGCAATCTGAAACTCTGGGACTAACAGAAACATCCCTACGGCCCACCAATTAATCATTTATTCTCCGAAAATATCTCTTGTAATAAGAGAGAGAGAGAGAGAGAGAGCTTACAGGCTTGATGTCCTTGTTGGAGACTTACAATATGAGACCACAGGGCCACTATATCCTTCAGTAACTACAATACTGAACAAAAATATAAAAACACAACATGCAACAATTTCTAAGATTTTACGAGTTACAGTTCATTTAAGGAAATCAGTCAATTGAAATAAATTCATTTGGCCCTAATCTATGGATTTCACATGAATGGGAATACAGATATGCATCTGTTGGTCGCAGATACATGCCCCTACCTTTTTTTTAAGGTATCAGAAAACCAGTCAGTAACTGGTGTGACCACCACTTGCCTCATGCAGCACAACAGATCTTCTTCGCATAGGTTTGATCAGGCTGTTGATTGTGGACTGTAGAATGTTGTCCCACGCCTCTTCACTGGCTGTGCAAAGTTGCTGGATATTTGCGGGAAATGGAACACACTGTTGTACACATAGATTGAGCATCTCAAACATGCTCAATGGGTGACATGTCTGGCGAGTATTCAGGCAAAGGAAGAACTGGGACATTTTCAGCTTCCAAGAATTGTGTACAGATCCTTGCGACATGGGGCCGTGCATTATCATGCTGAAGCATGAGGTGTTGGTGGTAGATGAATGGCACAACAATGGGCCTCAGGATCTCATCACTCCATCTCTGTGCATTCAAATTGCCATCGATAAAATGCAACTGTGTTCATTGTCAATAGCTTATGCCTGCCCATACCATAACCCCACCATGGGACACTGTTCACATCGTTGACATTAGCAAACCGCTCGCCCACACGACGCCATACACGCCGTCTGCCCAGTACAGTTGAACTGGGATTTATCTGTGAAGAGCACACTTCTCCAGCATGCCAGTGGCCATCGAAGGTGAGCATTTTCCTACTGAAGTCAGTTATGATACTGAACTGCAGTCAGGTCAAGACCCCGGTAAGGACGACGAGCACGCAGATCAGCTTCCCTGAGACGGTTTCTGACAGTTTGTGCAGACATTCTTTGGTTGTGCAAACCCACAGTTTAATCAGCTATCCAGGTGGCTGGTCTCAGACATTCCTGCAGGTGAAGTAGCCGGCTGTGGAGGTCCTGGGCTGGCGTGGTTACACGTGGTCTGCGGTTGTGAGGCCGGTTGGACGTACTGCCAAATTCTCTAAACGACATTGGTGGCGGCTTATGGAGAGAATTGGACATTCAGTTATCTGGCAACAGCTATGTTGGACATTCCTGCAGTCAGCATGCCAATTGCACGCGCCCTCAAAACTTGGGTCATCTCTGGCATTATGTTGTGACAAAACTGCACATTTTAGAGTGGCCATTTATTGTCCCCAGCACAAGGTGCACTTGTGTAATGATCATGCTGTTTAATCAGCTTCTTGATATGCCACACCTGTTATGTGGATGATTACCTTGGCAAAGGAGAAATGCTCACTAACAGGGATGTAAACAAATTTGTGCACAACATTTGAGAGAAAAAAGCTTTTTGTGCATATGGAACATTTCAATCTTTTATTTCAGCTCATAAAACATAGGACCAACACTTGACATGTTGCGTTTATATTTTTGTTCATTGTAGTTAGAGCCACACAGAGATCCAGTCACATACTCACCCATGGCAAGGAAGGAGATGACCCACTGAAGAACTGCGATGACCTGAAGGTGTTTCTCCATCTTGGATCGAAGGGCAGGCCATGGAGGGGAGGGCAGGTCCTGCAGGGACGAGAGGATGCTATAGCCTGTGCCTAGAGAAGATAGACAGGGTCAGACAGGGTCAGAAATGAGTCATACTGTACAGTACAAAATATCCACATCAATCGATTAAGTCACAGTTGCAGTCAGTGAGAAGACTAGAATATGAAAATAATAAACTGTCAATCCTTTTCCCAGCTTCTCAGTCTGTCAAATACACAGAAACACACAATGGACATTAGATTAGACACTAGAGAGAAAATTAACAAAATGTTCATCCCTTACAAAGCTCCGTGATCAAACAGACCACAAGCAATAAACAAATCACAGATCACGTGAAATTCCTCATGCCACTGCAATTGCTATAGAGACAGAGCCACCATGGTCTGATCACTACTCATAAAGAGTAGAGCCACAGTCCTGACAGCTACATGTACACTGAGTGTACAAAATATTAAGGACACCTTCCTAATATTGAGTTGCACCACCCCTTTTGCCCTCAGAACAGCCTTAATTAGTCGGCCCATGGACTCTACGAGGTGTCGAAAGCATTCAACAGGGATGCTGGCCCATGTTGACGCCAATGCTTCCCACAGTTGTGTCAAGTTTGCTGGATGTCCTTTGGGTGGTGGACTATTCTTGATACACAGGGGAAGCTATTGAGTGTGAAATATCCAGCAGTTTTGCAGTTCTTGACACACTCAAACCAGTGCACCCGGCAAATCTTGTATCTTGCCCATTCACTCTCTGAATGGCAAACATACACAATCCATGTCTCAATTGTCTCAAGGCTTAAAAATGCTTCTTTAACCTGTCTCTTGCCCTTCATTATGACTTTACACCCCATGATATATTGTGGATTGAGAGTTAACTGTCTAAGATGGGAAGACCTCTCCCCATAATAAAGCACCGCTCTGCCTTCTTAACAACAAGGCAGGTCCTACAGGCCCTAGTTTTGTCACACCTGGACTACTTCCCAGTCGTGTGGACAGGTGCCACAAAGAGGGACTTGGGAAATTTACAACTGGCCCAGAACAGGGCAGCATGACTGCCCCTTAAAATGTACATGCAGAGCTAAAATGTATAATATGCATGTCAATCGCTCATGGCTCAAAGTAGAAGAGAGACCGACGTCATCACTACTTGTTTTTGTAAGAATGTTTAATGCGCCGAGCTGCCTGTTTAAACTACTAGCACACAGCTCGGACACCCATGCAAACCCCGTAAGACATGCCACCGGAGGTCTCTTCAAGTCCAGAACAGACTATGGGAGGTGCACAGTACTGCATAGAGCCATGGAACTTTATTCCACATCAAGTAACTCACGCAAGCAGTAAAATCTGATTTAAAAAGCAGATAAAAATACACCTTATGGAACAGCGAGGACTGTGAAGAGTTACACAGGTATAAACACACACGTACACCTGTATTGTGTGGCGTAGTAGAGTAGTGGCCAGAGGGCACACACTTAATGTATTGTTGATTTAACAAGTGACATCAATAAGGGGTCATAGCTTCTTTCATCTGGATTCACCTGGCCAGTCTGATGGAACGAGCAGATGTCCTTAAAACCTATTAAACTCTGAACCCCCCCCCCCGGTGGCATTTTCTAAATGACGCAAAATATTGTATAATACCCTCAATGTACATTTCGGTTCCAAAACTATTAGTCTTAAAAACACATGCTTAGTACTGTAAGAAAGGTAAGAACTGTGGGATTCAGATACATGTTTCTACTACAGAGCCTGATGCAGCAAACCAAACAAAACTTTGTCTTATAGGAATGATATACATTTGAAGTTAAATCTGAAGTATATCTATCCATTGATGTAAATATATGCCTGATTCCCAGTTCATCCACTAGACAGCAGTAGGAGGCCACATCATGCATCTTGGCTACTTGGTCTGGTTTGGGTAGTGAGTCACTGTGCCAAAATGGCTGAAAGGATTTTTAAGCCTTTAAATGACCTTAGCAAATCTGGGCTTTGAGGTTCTGGAGTTTTTAAAATATATTTTAAATAAGATAGACAGGTGAAGAAACTTCAAAACGACTTTTCCCATTCACTTTTCCTATTGTAAACAATGAGCAAGCAAAAAGGCACATGTGGAAGATGCATACAAGGCAATGTGGATGGAAAAGGAAATGCAATGCTTTACAATGACCATCAGGGTGGACCCTTTCCATGCATACTAATTGTTAGCACTTTGTGAGACTTGACCTACAGTGCATACTATATGAATATGTCCCATAGCGCATGATTTATGGCCTTTATGGGGTTCGATTTAAAAAAAGACCTGTAGCTTCAAATGATATGTCACACCGGGCCCTGTACACGGCCCAAAACAACTGCTCAGAGTTTAACTGGTTAATGTTTTGTACAGTACCAGTCAAACGTTTGGACACCTTCTCATTCCATGTTTCCTTCATTTTGACTATTTTCTACCTTGTAAAATAATAGTGAAGACATCAAAACTATGAAATAACACATATGGAATCATGTAGTAAGAAAAAAAAAGTGTTAATAAACAAATCAAAATACATTTTATATTTGAGATTCTTCAAAGTAGCCACCCTTTGCCTTGATGACAGCTTTGTGCACTCTTGGCATTTTCTCAACCAGCTTCATGAGGTAGTCACCTGGAATGCATTTCAATTAAGAGGTGTGCCCGGTTAAATTTAATTTGGGGAATTTCTTTCCTTCTTAATGCATTTGAGCCAATCAGTTGGGTTGTGACAAGGTACAGTAGACAGCCCTATCTGGTAAAATACCATACCCATATTATGACAAGAATAGCTCAAATAAGCAAAGAGAAATTACAGTTCCTCATTACTTTATAGACATGAAGGTCAGTCAATACGGAACATTTCAAAAACGTTTAAAGTTTCTTCAAGTGCTATGATGAAACTGGTTCTCATGATGACCGCCACAAGAAAGGAAGACCCAGAGTTACCTCTGCTGCAGAGGATAAGTTCATTAGAGTTACCAGCCTCAGAAATTGCAGCCCAAATAAATGCTTCACGGAGTTCAAGTAACAGATACATCTCAACATCAACTGTTCAGAGGAGACTGTGGGAATCAGGCCTTCATGGCCAAATTGCTGCAAAGAAACCACTACTAAAGGACACCAATGACAAGAAGAGACTTGCTTAGGCCAAGAAACACGAGCAATGGACATTAGACCGGTGGAAATCTGTCCTTTGGTCTGATGAGTCCAAATTTGAGATTTTTGGTTCCAACCGCCATGTCTTTTTTGTGACACGCAGAGTAGGTGAACGGATGATCTCCGCATGTGTAGTTCCCACCGTGAAGTATGGCGGAGGCGGTGTGATGGTGCTTTGCTGGTGACAGTCTGCGATTTATTTCGAATTCAAGGCACACTTAACCAGCATGGCTACCACAGCATTCTGCAGCGATACGCCATCCCAAATGGTTTGCGCTTAGTGGGACACTCATTTGTTTTTCAACAGGACAATGACCCAACACACCTCCAAGCTGTGAGAGGGCTATTTGACCAAGAAGGAGAGTGATGGAGTGCTGCATCAGATGACCTGGCCTCCACAATCACCTGACCTCAACCCAATTGAGATGGTTTGGGATGAGTTGGACTGCAGAGTGAAGGAAAAGCAGCCAATAAGTGCTCAGCATATGTGGGAACTCCTTCTGGAATGCTTTTCCAACAGTCTTGGTGAAGCTGGTTGAGAGAATGCCAAGAGTGTGCAAAGCTGTCGTCAAGGCAAAGGGTGGCTACTTTTATTCTAAAATATTTTTGATTACAACATGATTCTGTGTGTTATTTCATAGTTTTAATGGTCTTCACTATTATTCTACAATGTAGAAAATAGTAAAAATAAAGAAAAACCCTTGAATGAGTTGGTGTCCAAACTTTTGACTGGTTCTGTATATCAGTGGTGGTCAGTGCCGTTTAATGAGCATGGCCTTATTTCCATTACAGCATATTGGATGACTGTCATTCATATTCCATTCACCCAGCTCAATGTAACATCGATAGGTTTAGGCTACTACCCATGATACTCTATTTTTTCCCATACCCATCATGAGGTTGCTACTGTACAACCTAACCAATGAATGAAAGTTTATTACGTAGGTGCACAGGTTGAGAGACATTTTTTTTTAGTAATCAGGGTGACAGACTGACACATTCAATACCGCATTGCACAGTCTTGCCTGCATCTAGCTGATCTAGGGCATAATCATTAGTCTAACAGTTGCAAAATAGTTTCTATTGGACAAATTCAGATTTGTTTGTCCCGGTTTCATTCCTTTTAAGAATTGTTTTCTGCAAAGAATAGGCGGAATGAATACACCTCTGATCACACGCAAGCACAGTTCACTTTCATAGCAGCCCTATTCAAACAGTATGATCACCTTGCTTGTTGTATTCCTTCTCGCATATACACATTCTTCCTCTCACCTTTTCCCCTTCACTTGTGGACTTCAGTGCACAATACATCAGCTGTCTGTGACCAGGCGAAAAAACCTTTCCAAGCCAAAGCTTCAAATATCATAACTGTTACACACAGCCTACATCATTGTCACCATATTATCTAACGTCATAGTCAACGTAGCTAGTAGACCTAACGGGTTAGTAAACCTGCTAGAATTATGCAGTACAATGTACAGTCAGCAAGCAGTTTAGAAGTTACACTGGCGGGCCTGGTGGCAATACATTTATAAAACCAAAAGCTTACCTTTGAAGACTTCCAGTGTTGGATAGCCATAGCCAGCTAGCTAACATAGCATCAATCTCTGTTGAGTAGGCTGAACTAGCTACCTGTATTTGCTAGCTAAGTAAGTGAAAAAAATACAAAGGAAATTGCTAGCCCTCTCTCGCTTCTCCTTAATTTTTGAAGACATTAATTTGCTCAAAACTGTTCAACTATAGTCTTCCTCTAGGAGTCCACTACTCACCACATTTTATGCAGTGTAGTACTAGCTAGCTGTAGCTTATGCTTTCAGTACTAGATTTATTCTTCGATCCTTTGATTGGGTGGACAACATGTCAGTTCTTGCTGCAAGAGCTCTGATAACTTCTGAAGGACATCCTCCAACCTGTCATAATTACTGTGTAAGTCTACGGAAGGGGCTGAAAACCTTGAGCCTCCTCGGTTTTGTATTGAAGTCAATGTACCCAGAGGAGGACGGAAACTAGCTGTCCTCCGGCTACACCATGGTGCTACCCTACAGTGCCGTTGAGGCTACTGTAGACCTTCATGGCAACACAGTGTGTTTTAATAAATAATTTGATGATATATTTATTATTGTTACCTAAAAAGAATCATTTTAATGTCTCACTATTTTTTTTTTTTAATCCACTGAGGATAGTCCTCCACTGATGTATATAGGAGAAGTGACAGACCAGAACAAGAGTGAGCCACTGAGGGGACACTGCTTAATCTATTCAAGCTCATAGTGCCTTATCATCAGATCTTTCCCATGCCACGGGACAACACAACCACGTAAACCCATCTTAATGGACTAAATAACACTGCGTCATGCTGTCAAACAAAAAACACTGTCCGTTCTGCGCTCTGGCCCACACTTGCATAATTAAGTCAATAATGCTAAGGCGTTCAAAATCAGGGCTACTGGGCAGTATCAGCCTCAGGGAGTCAAAGACTTGATGTAGACTAGTAATACTACACAGTGAATCAGTCACTGACCTTACATCTTTCCCCTTACCGGGCAGCATTCAGCAGGGCACAACGTTGTGGAAAGTTGCTGATATAAATATGTTATGTTGAACAAACTTGAGCCTCTCTGGCATGTAGAATAAATTAACTTGTCTGCCCTATTCATGATATGTACTGTATAGCTTCAACGTTCACATTTGCCTACTGAACTTGGCCCTGGTGTACACTTTCACTTCTCTTCCTTCACAGATCAGACCCCTAAAAAAAATATACAAGCAACATGTATGAAAACCATTGTGCCCAAATACACTCTTCACCACACACCAATGTGTTGGCTTATCTGATGTCTTTCAGAACAAATGGCTTACATGACAATGAGGTATTGCATCCACAACAAACAGCATCCCAACAAACTTCTGATTATGTTTTGGGCTGCCATAGTTCTGTCATATTTGAATGTTTTGCAAGCTGCTTCTTCATCTCACGAAAGCTGATTACACGTCAACACAGGATTTGGAATATAGTGGAGATGATCCAATTATCAAATGACTGCCGATTATCAAATGACTGCCGCTTGATAGGATGACTGAAGTCTGTGTGCAATTTGTTTGCAGTGCATTTTGAACGAGGGTGCATATCTTACCTTTTAGGGCACCGGAGTAGGCAGCAAGTATGGTCTTCATAACTGTGGCCCCGGGAATAAACAGATTACAAGACGTGGAAATACTTGCTGCTTTAAAGTTTGGTAACTCTACAGCTCCTCTATCATGACTGCCTTCCACTGTACTGAATTGAAGCACCGAGCGCGCATTTAACCGGTATGGGAGGAGCCAGTCACAGTCAGTATGGGAGGGGGTGGGAGGTGTATTTTTATTTACAAACCGATGCGCTCCTGGAAAATAACCTAAGTGGATGCGAATTTGGCACTGTCTAACTAACACTTGGGCCTGAAGGAGGCAGGCACCGTTAACACTGAACGGGCTCTGTCACTGTCCCACGGTGTGTATTTACTGGACAGTCACGTGATGTCGGCAGCGATCAACGGTTTGTGTTTTGACCATTTCCATCATATCTGACAGACCGCCCCGCTATGAAATTCTTATAGATGTTTTACTTTTAGCACCACCCTTACAAAAAAAGATTGCCGTTTTTAAACTGCAGTAATAGTGCAGTAACTGCAGTCGTCTGTGGTATTTTGGACGCAGTAATTGCAGAATAACTACAGTGTACTGCAGTTGAACTGCAGTTAAACAGCACACTAACTGCAGTTACACTGCAAAATTACTGCAGTAAAAAAACTGTTATTTTGGACGCAGTATTTGCAGCATACTGCAGTTATACTACACTCTAACTGCAGTTATATTGCAGTGTACTGCGGTTATACTACACTCTGACTGCAATCTTTTTTCGTAAGGGCATTAAAGCTGAACATGTCAAACATGCTTAACAGGTCACTATGGTTAGCCAATGCCTAGTTGTTTAGGCTACTTTACGAGACAGGATTAGAAAGATGGCCACACAAGACACTTTTAGCCTACCTGGTAGAATAATTGACATGAGCAGTCAAGCTGAGGAAACAAGGGTAAATGTCACCAATCACTTGAACATATTTTTGTTAGGCAAGTTAGAATTCTCACAAGGGGTCTAAGGAACAGAAAAGAGGACATGAGTTGCATGTTGGTAAAGAGACAGCCTTTCACTGCTCTTGAGTATGGTTTTATATTTTTCCTCAAAGAGTGTGACTTTATTGTATTGAGAAGGTAATATCAACATGTTCAGAAACAAATCAAGGAATCCATCAAGCTGTTGTTCAATTTGATTTAATAGCACATTGAGCCATGGCATAGAAATGTCCCCCTGGCTTTTCGGTTGGTCCGTGTGCAGATGGGCAACTGTCGACAGTATATTGTGCAAGGCCCTGGTCAGTTCAGTGCCCTCCCCTGAGTGTTTCAGTTTCTGGCAGAGACTCCAGAAGCACTGCCTTTCAACCACTACCTCGTTGCCAAGCCTGGCAAACACACAGAACACATAGAAAGAACACATAGAACGGAAACCACTCGACAAGATTTGACACTGCCCACTGTGGACACATACTAAGCCATCTAAGATATTTTCTGTACAGTAGGCCTACAGTACATGAAATCGAAAATGCTCTTCTCAGATATTGCAAGTACATGTAACTTTATCATGCCCCTGATTCATTAAGGTCCAAAGAGTTGATCAGGCAATGCCAACAGAGATGGGGTAATGGCCACAGTCTAGACACACAGAAATCAAATGGGATCAGAATCAATGCATTTGGCTGATATCTACTGTACTGTCGTTGACCCTTGAGCATTTTGATTTTGGTATCAACTCATTACAACCCATCTGGGTGGTGTTCCAGTTTTTTTGAAAGTGTTATATGCCTTTATGACACCCTCATAGGTGTCATGATCTGTTATGATGCACTGGTAGGGTTTCAGTCATAGCCACAGGAAGTTGTTTGGGAGTGCTGTGAAAAGATATTTTGCCAGCGCTGAAGACGTCTATATTGGTCCACTAATACAGGACTAGTAAAGGATTGTATGTGAGTGTTTACCAGCATTTGTAACTTGAGTCTGATAATTATCTGTACAAAACAGATAATCTGATAATACTTGAGGAATATGAAAATACTTGCTTGATATATGTTTTCCAGTTTCTTGAAATACTTTGCAAACGCAACTTATTTCTATGTGAAAACTTAAATGGTCTATTCATTCCTTTTCCATTTTAAGTAGACACTCTTATCCAGAGCAACTTACAGTAGTGAATGCATATATTTTCACACTTTTTCATACTGGTCCTCCATCGAACCCACAACCCTACTGTAGCATTGCAAGCGCCATGCTCTACCAACTGAGCCACATCATCACATCATCACAAACCACTTGATGTCTAAATTTACTCAATTACTGTATTGTGCATTGTTTTTCTTCATGATGATGAAAAGTCTACAGGTACAAACCTATATGACCAGCCTATGTACAATACAGTAATGTATATTTACATTAAGTGGTTTGTAAGGATGTTAAATTAATACTGCACAGAAAGTGGCTGTTTTCCATGTTATTTGATCAAGAAAAATATTTCATTTGGTGTGGATGTTTTGTGTCCTTGCCCATAACTTTGCACCTGTAAATGTTTGAGGACAGGGTTTTGTTCTTTCTGGATTCCATTAGAATGACAATCACATAGAAAGGGACAGGGCAACAACTCTTACAATTACAACTATTGAATCCTGCAAGATACTGTTCTTAATTATACGACTAACTATTTTGCCAAAGCTGAGATGCTGACATTTTTGTTGTTGTTGCATGCTCTACAGATGTCTACATCAGTCCACTAATACGAATAAAGGCCCAGTGCACTACTTTTGTGAAAGATTGTCCCCCCCCAAAAAAAGTATTTTTTTATTTTATTGACATTTTTCAGGGGGTGCTGTAGCAGAAAGATATGGGGTGTATCGTGAACACAAGTGTTATTACACTCTATACTTTTAACCTTAAAAATAAGTGCATAGTGCAATTACCCTGACCTGATTACGGATAATCCTGAATGAATCCTGAATAATGATCAGTAAGACAATTACAGACACAGAAATGTCATACCACCACCCCCCCCATTTCTTTTTTTGACCTCCCTTATTAGTGTAATGGTGAGAGGTTAGAATGTCTTGGGGGTATGATATTAGTGCGTCTGTATCTTTGTCACTCATCATTAGTCACAATTCATTCAGGATTAATGTAGAAGTGTTTAGAAACATATTGTATTCTTATTTACAATAAAAGTGACTCCAAAATGACACAATAAACGATTTACCATTAATTTCTATTTGGCAAAAAATCATCTGAAACACAACCAAAACAACAGCAAATGCATCCAACAAATTTGTAGAGTCACAAGCTTAATGTAGTCTTTGCGTGCTATGAATATGGGACCAAATACTAAACATTGTTTACTACTTTAATACACATATAATTGAATTTGTCCCAATACTTGTGGTCCCCAGAAAGTATTCATACCCCTTCACTTATTCCACATTTTGTAGTGTTACAGCCTGAATTTAAAATTGATTAAACGTGTCTTTTTCTCACACAATACCCCATAATGACAAAGTGAGAACATATTTGTAGAACTGTTTGCAAATGTATTGAAGATGAAATACAGAAATATCTCATTTACATTCTGTAAATATTCACACCCTTGAGTCAATACTTTGTAGAAGCACCTTTGGCAGTGATTACAGCTGTGAGTCTTTCTGGGTAAGTCTCTAAGAGCTTGCCACACCTGGATTGTGAAACATTTGCCAATTATTCTTTTCCAAATTCTTCACGCTCAGTCAAATTGGTTGTTGGTCATTGTTAGACAATCATTTTCAGGTATTGCCATAGATTTTCAAGTAGATTTAAATCAACACTGTAACTCGGCCACTCAGGAACATTCACTGTCCTCTTGGTAAGCAGGTCCAGTGTAGATTTAGCCTTGTGTTTTATGTTATCGTCCTGCTAAAAGGTGAATTCATCTCCCAGTGTCTGGTGGAAAGCAGACTGAACCAGGTTTTCCTCTAGGATTTCGCCTGTGCTTAGATCCCTTCTGTTTCTTTTTTATCCTGTTAAACTACCCAGTCCTTAACGATTACAAGCATACTCATAACATGACGCAGCCACCACTATGCTTGAAAAAAGGGGGAGTGGGACTCAGCAATGTGTTGTATTGGATTTGCCCCAAACACAACAATTTTGCAGTATTACTTTAGTGCCTTGTTGAAAACAGTATGCATGCTTTGGAATGTTTGTATTCTGTACAGGGCTTCCTTCTTTTCACTCTGTCAATTAGGTTAGTATTGTGGAGTAACTTCAATGTTGTTGATCCAATGTTGTTGTTATCACACTCTGTAACTGGTTTAAAGTCACCATTGGCCTCATGGTGAAATCGCTGAGCTGTTTCCTTCCTCTCAGGCAACTGAGTTGGGAAGGACGCCTGTATCTTTGTAGTGACTGAGTGTATTGATACACCATCCAAAGTGTAATTAATAACTTCACCATGCTCAAAGGGATATTCAATGTCTGCTGTTTTTTGTTTACCCATCTATCAATAGGTGCCCTTCTTTGCAAGGCATTGGAAAACCTCCCTGGTCTTTGTGGTTGAATCTGTGTTTGAAATTCACTGCTCGACTGAGGGGATTTTACAGATAATTGTATGTGTAGGGTACAGAGATTAAGTAGTGTTTCAAAAATTATGTTAAGCACTATTGCACACAGAGTGAACCCATACAATTTATTATGTACATTTTTAACTGAACTTATTTAGGCTTGCTATAACAAGGGGTTGACTTGGGGTATTTACTTATTGACTCAAGACTTTACATTTTTTATGAATTTGTCAACATTTCGAATAGTTCACCCGATACGGAGGAAAATACCCTCAATTTAAGCTGACAGTCTGCACATTAATGTCATAGTCATTGTGTCATTTCAAATCCAGTGCTGGAGTACAGAGCCAAAACAACAAAGCATGTGTCACTGTCCAAATACTTTTGGAGCTCACTGTATATTTGAGACTTGAGGAGACAAGAATAACAGTGCAGGAAATATACATTTTGATAAAGGCATTGATATTTTAAAAAAGGATATTGTAATCTGATTTCACATTGACTTAACCAGGTATAACCCCATTGGACACATGTCAAATAATGCATTTGGGGGCTAGCGACCTGGCTGTAGCCCTGTTGTTATACACAACGTCTACCCCCCAAAAGTAATTGTGAATTGTGGATTTGATTATGGATTGAATTACTTGGAGTACTCTACAGGCCACTCTATACTCCTGTTGGTGTCAAATGTTATCACAGGGCAGGAAACTCTCCAAACACTGTCATCTTGCCAGTCTGCCAATCCTGCCACTTTGCCAGGGGAGCCAGACCATCTTTCCATGCAGGTCATTGTCACACACCCCTCACACTCCCACACCACGTCATGCTGAACTTGAAGAGGTTTGGAAATCAGTATTAGCATTAAATAATGGCTCATAAAAAAAAGGATTTTGTTTGATATCTTTCACCTGCTACTTTACCGTCTTCTTTTCTGTGTCTCTTTTTTGTATTCACGCTCTATTCCCTCCATCCTTCTTTCCCCTGTCATTCTCATTCTACCTACTGGGCATAGACATCAGTTCAACGTTTAGTTTTGATTTCAATTTGGTTGAGTTGTCAACTAACGTGAATTAAATGTGAAATCAACAAAAAAATTCACGTTCTTGGATTAAGGTTAAAAGTTGGGTAAAAAACAGACGAAATTCCCTTACATTGATTACCTTTTGTAAATCCAATAATTTTCCCACGTTGATTAAATGTCATCACCTTTATTTTTTGTTTAAATGACGTACCAATTTTTGCCCAGTGTGTAGTTTATTGTAGTCTTTTCTCTGTCTCTCCCTGTGCTTTTCTTTCTTCTCTTTCCTGGCCTGAGGGTCATTGGTCTCTGTTGAAAGTGCCTGGATACTGTCCAGGTCACACTAATGTGACCAGCTGCCAGTCTGCTGCCTGTTTGGAAACATTTTACCCTTGCCATTGCAGTCATAAAAAAAGTGTTGCGAAAGTTCACAGACAGCCTTATCGCTGAAGGACCAGATCCAACTCCAAGCTGTCACTGACCCTTGATTAATTAATCAGAACTGGATGACAGCTGTGTGCAAAGTTTAACCAGTGAATGAGACTTGAAAACACCTTTATTAAAATAAATTAACTGGTATTACAATACAAATGTACAATCTTAGTGACAAAAATGATATCAGTTATTTTAACAGATTTTATATTACAATATTAAAATAAATGAATATATGACCCTTCTGTTGAGACAGAGACATTGGGATTTTATATAAATGGAAACTTATGAAATCAGATATACTATCATTATGTAAAAACAGTGAGTATAGTCTTTTATATAGGAATCTAGAGGCCTCATAAGTGAGGATACAGTGCATCACCCCATTACATGAAATCTCCCTACAAATTCAACCTCTGACGACATGTGATAGGACATTCGACCTTAGGGCAATTCCACAGCTGAGACTCACCTTTTCACTGAACGTGCATGCCAAGCAAAAACCATTGATTGAAAAGTTTAACAAACCATACACCTATATTCAAAAGTCTACTTTTAACAATTGCCACTGAACATTTTACTAAAACACATTTACTTGAGTAACAGTGCAGATGCGAAGTTTGGTTACAAAATGCAGCAAAATCTCCTTACGTTTTTTATGTCACCACTTTTTCCAAAAACTTCTTGCAGAAGGAATCGGGTGTCAGCTATGATATGACACTGTGAATTTGAAAAAATCTATTTTGGTTATTGAACTACAGTTCATAAAGTGGATCAACACCCGGTAACAGAATGATGTTAACAGAATGACATAACGGGTCCTTGATTTGTACTATACAGAAATGCATAATTGTTCATGTCATTCTCTTCATGGTGATGTATCCTAAATAGGTACACAAAGATAGAAAAATGTAATATCCTCCTTTGCATGTTTGGGTATTATCCTACAAACTGGCTATTATACTAATGAGCTCCGCCTCCAAACAAGAACAAATAGAGCACAGTACAGTCCAGTAGATTGTGCTGTACTATATTGTCCTCTACTTTTCTGTACTGAACTATACTCTACTCCACTCTAATTTTCTTTACTTTATGGTACTGTGCTCTACTGCAACTGTTTGTGAGAACTATTGCAGTCATTCCGCTACTGATTTTTTTGGCCACTCTGTTATCAAATTGGTTATAATCATAAACATAATTCATAAACAAAATTGTTATCAGTGAAAACATTAACTGATTGGTAAGTCCATCTCCCAGCTAGCTGAAGAGGTCCATCAGCCACTCCGGGGCTACAATACCTATTTTGCCAATTGGCCTGGATCCCTTTTACTGCCGGTTCGGAGCCCAACCGATCCTTCACGACTGGACTACCGACAATCTGCCCGAGGGTTTTTTTTTTCAACAGCCCCTTCGTTGCGACGTCCCCTGATTGCCCATCTGCTGGCCTGCTATCCGCGGCCCGCTAGCTGTCTAGAGCATAATGGACTGTTAGCTGAAGAGATCCATCGGCCAATTTCTTGGGCCATTAAACCTATTTTGCCAATTGGACTGGATCCCTTTACTACACGGAACCCTACTAACCCATCACGACTGGTCTTCTGACGTAACCGCACAAGGAGGCTCTGCACAAGGAGGCTACAACAAACTTCTTCCGTCGCAACGTCCTCTAAGGCCCTTCTGCTAGCTTGCTATACCGGCCCGCTAGCTGTCTGAATTGCCGTGTCTCTAGCCAGCCTACTCACTGGACCCCTATAATCACTCGGCTACGCATTCCTCTCCCTAATTAAAAAAACATATTATTTCACCTTTATTTAACCAGGTAGGCAAGTTGAGAAACATTTTCTCACTTACAACTGCGACCTGGCCAAGATAAAGCAAAGCAGTGTGACACAGACAACAACATAGAGTTACACATGGAGTAAACAATAAACAAGCCAATAACACAATAAACAAGTCAATGACCCAGTAGATAAAAAGAAAGTCTATATACAGTGTGTGCAAAAGGCAGGAGGAGGTAGGCAATTAATAGGCCATAGGAGCGAATAATTATAATTTAGCAGATTAACACTGGAGTGATAAATGAGCATATGATGATGTGCAAGTAAATGTCAATATGCCTTGTCCATTGCTGTTCTGGTTAGGGATTATTGTCTTATTTCACTGTAGAGCCTCTAGCCCTGCTTAATATGCCTTAGCTAACCCTCTAGTTCCACCTCCCACATGGTGACATCACCTGGTTTAAATTATGTTTCTAGAGACAATATCTCTCACATCATCACTCAATGCCTAGGTTTACCTCCACTGTATTCATATCCTACCATACCTTTGTCTGTACATTATGCCTTGAATCTATTCTATCGCGCCCAGAAACCTGCTCCTTTTACTCTCGGTTCCAAACGTACTAGACGACCAGTTCTTATAGCTTTTAGCCGTACCCTTATTCTACTCCTCCTCTGTTCCTCTGGTGATGTAGAGGTTGCTATAGACCACCCTCTGCCACCTCACCCTTGCTGTGCCCTGGACACCATATGTGAATTGATTGCCCCCCCATCTATCTTCAGAGCTCGTGCTGCTAGATGACCTAAACTGGGACATGCTTAACACCCCGGCCATCCTACAATCTAAGCTTGATGCCCTCAATCTCACACAAATTATCAATGAACCTACCAGGTACAACCCCAAATACGTAAACACGGGCACCCTCATAGATATCATCCTAACTAACTTGCCCTCCAAATACATCTCCGCTGTTTTCAACCAAGATCTCAGCGATCACTGCCTCATTGCCTGTGTCCATAATGGGTCTGCGGTCAAACGTCCACCCCTCATCACTGTCAAACGCTCCCTAAAACACTTCAGCGAGCAGGCCTTTCTAATCGACCTGGCCCGGGTATCCTGGAAGGTATTGACCTCATTCTGTCAGTAGAGAATGCCTGGTTATTCTTTAAAAGTGCCTTCCTCACCATCTTAAATAAGCAAGCCCCATTCAAAAAATGTAGGACCAGGAACAGATATAGCCCTTGGTTTACTCCAGACCTGACGTACTGCATTAGCATCGAATAGACCCCGTGATATGCAACTTTTCAGGGAAGTTAGGAACCAATATACACAGGCAGTTAGGAAAGCTAAGGCTAGCTTTTTCAAACAGAAATTTGCATCCTGTAGCACAAACTCCCAAAAATTCTGGGACACTGTAAAGTCCATGGAGAATAAGAGCACCTCCTCCCAGCTGCCCACTGCACTGAGGCTAGGAAACAATGTCACCACCGATAAATCCACTATAATTGAGAATTTCAATAAGCATTTTTCTACGGCTGGCTATACTTTCCACCTGGCTACCCCTACCCCGGTCAACAGCCCTGCACCCCCGACAGCAACTTGCCCAAGCCTCCCCCATTTCTCCTTCACCCAAATCCAGATAGCTGATGTTCTGAAAGAGCTGCCAAATCTGGTCCCCTACAAATCATCTTGGCTAGACAATCTGGACCCTCTCTTTCTAAAATTATCTGCCGAAATTGTTGCAACCCCTATTACTAGCCTGTTCAACCTCTCTTTCGTATCATCTGAGATTTCCAAAGATTGGAAAGCTGCCGCGGTCATCCCCCTCTTCAAAGGGGGAGACACTCTAGACACAAACTGCTACAGACCTATATCTATTCTACCCTGCCTTTCTAAGGTCTTCGAAAGCCAAGTTAACAAACAGATTACCGACCATTTCGAATCCCACCGTACCTTCTCCGCTATGCAATCTGGTTTCAGAGCTCGTCATGGGTGCACCTCAGCCATGCTCAAGGTCCTAAATGATATAACAACCATCGATAAGAGACAATACTGTGCAGCTGTATTCATCGATCTGGCCAAGGCTTTCGACTCTGTCAATCACAACATTCTTATCGGCAGACTCAACAGCCTTGTTTTCTCAAATGACTGCCTCACCTGGTTCACCAACTACTTCTCTGACAGAGTTCAGTGTGTCAAATCGGAGGGCCTGTTGTCCGGACCTCTGGCAGTCTCTATGGGGGTGCCACAGGGTTCAATTCTTGGGCTGACTCTATTCTCTGTATACATCAATGATGTTGCTCTTGCTGCTGGTGATTCTCTGATCCACCTCTACGCAGACGACACCATTCTGTATATTTCTGGCCCTTCTTTGGACACTGTTAACTAACCTCCAGACGAGCTTCAATGCCATACAACTCTCCTTCTGTGGCCTCCAACTGCTCTTAAATGCAAGTAAAACTAAATGCATGCTATTCAACCGATCGCTGCCCGCACCTGCCCGCCCGTCCAGCATCACTACTCTGGACGGTTCTGACTTAGAATATGTGGACAACTACAAATACCTAGGTGTCTGGTTAGACTGTAAACTCTCCTTCCAGACTCACATTAAGCATCTCCAATTCAAAATTAAATCTAGATTCGGCTTCCTATTTCGTAACAAAGCATCCTTCACTCATGCTGCCAAACATAACCTCGTAAAACTGACCATCCTACCGATCCTCATCCTACATAATAGCCTCCAACACTCCAATACTCAACAAACTGGATGCAGTCTATAACAGTGCCATCCGTTTTGTCACCAAAGCCCCATATACTTCCCACCACTGTGACCTGTACGCTCTAATTGGCAGGCCCTCGATTGATACTCGTCGCCAAACCCACTGGCTCCAGGTCATCTACACGTCTTTGCTAGGTAAAGCACCCGCCTTATCTCAGCTCACTGGTCACCATAGCAGCACCCACCCATAGCACGCGCTCCAGCAGGTATATATCACTGGTCACCCCCAAAGCCAATTCCTCCTTTGGCCGCCTTTCCTTCCAGTTCTCTGCTGCCAATGACTGGAACGAATTGCAAAAATCACTGAAGCTGGAGACTCATATCTCCCTCACTAACTTTAAGCACCAGCTGTCAGAGCAGCTCACAGATCACTGCACCTGTACATAGCCCATCTGTAAATAGCCCATCCAACTACCTCATCCGCCATACTGTATTTATTTATCTTGCTCCTTTGCACCCCAGTATCTCTACTTGCATATTCATCTTTTGCACATCTATCACTTGTGTTTAAATGCTATATTGTAATTACTTCACCACCATGGCCTATTTATTGCCTTACCTCCCTTATCTTACCTCATTTGCACATTTTTCTACTGTATTATTGACTGTATGTTTGTATATTCCATGTGTAACTCTGTTGTTGTATGTGTCAAACTGCTTTGCTTTATCTTGGCCAGGTCGCAGTTGTAAATGAGAACTTGTTCTCAACTAGCCTACCTGGTTAAATAAAGGTGAAATAAAATGAAAAATAAAAAAATAAGTATTGACTCTTAGCTTTCATTTGACAATTTGATATGCTCCTCCTATAAACTGCACATGTTGGTGCTCATGGGTCCTTTTACATGGATATAACCCTTACACAAATCTCAAATCTCCCTGACAGATGTCACTTCAAATCCTCTTGACAGATGTCTCGGGAATAAGTGAAGAAATGTGGCTCTCGGATAATTATACTTGTCCCCAGTGTCCCACTGTTACCTTGTCCTGAGGAATGGAATATGCATATAGGCTACCATTTGAAAGAATTGGACATATTGAGCACTTAAACAGTGTACATTTTATATATTTAAAAAACACAGATTGTTTTATATTTTGTAAAATATCTGCAGACATCACATTTTTCTTAAGATGGGAAATAAGTAAACAAGTGTGGGATGGACACATACTCAATACAGTGGTTTGCATGAAGGGAAAGATTTTATCTTGGCTAAGAATGTCCATATCAATTCATTGGTTTTGCTTGGCTTTTGTAGTTTGGTCTGGATCCTTCAGTTGGTTATGGCAGTAAAGGTTTATCTGTTTGAGGGAAGTCAAGTGAGAAGATTTGGTGGTGCAATGCCAAAGGTGGTTTGGAAGCCTCTCCCCTCTCTTTCCTCTCCTTCTCCTCCCATCTCTTTCCTCTCCCTCTACCCTCTCTCTCGCACTCCCGGTTGTGAGTTCTGCTCAGACGAAGCTAAGGTGTTGGTCCTCTGGCACTCCGTACT
The DNA here is from genome assembly GCF_901001165.1 of Salmo trutta. NCBI lineage: Eukaryota > Metazoa > Chordata > Actinopteri > Salmoniformes > Salmonidae > Salmo > Salmo trutta. The sequence goes on along the minus strand of NC_042971.1, from coordinate 35,730,490 downwards.
TGCCCTTGTGCTCCTCAAACAACTGGCTGAGTTCTTCTGTGTAGAGCTGATGGAGGGCATCCAGCTCCTCCACTGTGGGCTTTTCATTCTTCTCCACTCTGATTGGCCGACCCACTGTGGAGAGGTCAAAGGGTATGCATGATGACATCACGTTCAAATATAGGTTACTGTAGTAGTGCATAACGCGCAAAAATGTATTTGCTTTTTGGATATGATTTTTATTGAAGTTATTTGTTTAACATAATATGATGGCATTTTCAAGTGGGGATTGCCAAATAGACGTACACAGTGCCAGCCACTGTTGCTAAGAGGTTGCAGCCAACTGACACAATCAAACTACCTAGAAAGTCAAATATATCCAATGGGCAAATGTGTCCCACTCTGCCAGCTAGTTTACTGCCAAAAACAACAATTGCCTTTGCAACATAGTGCCTTTAAGCTAGAGAAAAGGATAAATAAATTGGGTAGATATAGTGGACAGCTACTGATAACCCCTCTGGCTTCAACTGGCAAGGCCCAACATTTCTAAAACCTTGCTTAGAGTTATCTGGTCTACTTAACTATGAAATTGGAACATTGTCCTAGGCAGTAATTTAGAGTGACAGTGAAGATCAGACAGTGACTCACCCACAGTGTTGATGGGCTTCCTGTAGGGCATGATACCAAAGCTGTACTGGAAGACGCCCCGCGCATGGAAGAGGGGCAGAGAGATACCCATGATGCTCTGCAGCTTGTCCTGAATCCAGCGGAGACAGGTGCCTCGAGGGTTCTCCACCTGGTCAAACAACTCGTTCTCTCCAAACGAGAAGACTGGCACCAGATGGGCACTATGGAGGGAATGGGTGGAGGAGAGGAGATGAGGAGGGGAGCGGAGAGTGGTAGAAGAGAGGTGAGGTGAGTTGAGACAGGAGTTTGGCTTTCAGTTTTGTTACGGTCATCTCTATGAGTTTGTAAGGTATAGTATATTTGTAGAACGCAGACCCATGCAGTTTCCATTTCACTACTAGGTGTTGAAGTTATTCCTAAACTATTCTACTATTGATGATATTCATAAGCAGTCATGTAAAACACGTGATTTGAGCAAGCTTTGTGTATCCCACAAAATAAGTTGTGAGCTACTGTAGCTGGACTTGTTGTATAACCAGCAAAGTCAGGGGAAAACTGAATTGTGTAACACTGGTGTCACTTGACTTGTCCCTCTGCATGTCATACAGTGCTTGTACGCACCCAATAGAAATTCCCAAAGGGCTTACACAAGTCATTATTTCAGGAAGCTGCCCACAAGTACACACTGTACATATTCATATCAAACTATGATGAAGTGATTGATACAATTGAAGTCACTTGTGCAACCCTGAGAGTAGTTATAAGATTTCATCAGAGACAAAGATAATAAAATGTCCTCCTCCCCCTCTGGCACTGGTCTTACCCATGTTCCATTGCCAGTTTGACGAAACCTTTCTTATTGGCCAAGAGAATGGTGAAAGCGCCAGGGCGTGCATCCAGGGCCTCGGGGGCTCCTCCCACTGCTATAACAACGGCATTCCCACCTCCCTGTCGACATAACAGATAGCTGGCACTCTCCTTGTCCGAGGGAATCAGACCTGGGAAATACATTAGACACACAGGTCATAACAGTGGGGGCAACGTTTGGTACATTATTCTTCACTGTCAAACGATGATCAAACTCATAGATGTTAATTTGCATCATGCTGGTTGTCCCCAATCAATCAATCAATCAATCAACTAGTGAATCCAATCTATTTGTATTACCCTCGTCTTTACAGCAACATACTTTGAGTATACCAAACATTCGGAACACCCTCTGAATGGCACACATACAAATCCATGTCTCAATTGTCTAAAGGCTTAAAAATCCTTCTTTAACTGGTCTCCTCCCCTTCATATACACTGATTCAAGTGGATTTAACAAGTGACATCAATAAGGGATAGCTTTTCACCTGGATTCACCTGGTAGGTCTATGTCATGGAAGAGTTCTTAATGTTTTGTATACTGTATGTCAAAGTGTTTCACAGTAACCCGGCCTTGACCTAACCCCAACCCCACTTACCTGCCATCATGATGTAGTCTCTGAAGAAGGGGGCTCTGAACCAGAGAGGTAGCATCAGCAGGAAGCTGTCAAGGCCAGGGAACAGCTTCCTGAAACCTGTAGCGTACGTACAGAAGTTAATGAAGGCTCCAGCCACCAGCACCCCATGGGGATGGAAACCAAGGATGTAGTTCTTCCCGGGGTCCAAGTCTGCTGTCTTCACCAGCTGCAACACACAGGGGATTCACTTGTGAATTCAATAGTCATAATAGTTATGTAGTTATGTACTAAACAGTAAACAGGGTGCATCACATTCATTTCTAAATCTGAATCTTTGTGAGAGATTTTCTGAAACGTTTCAAAGATATATTGAATGCCATACTCTCTAGGAAGCCTTTGAATTGACTTCCAGGTATTTGGCCTATATCTTCATGTCATGTGTATCTTCATCACATGTCACCTGTGTGAGTTCTAGTTGTTGTTCTCCTGCCTCCACAGGGGCTGTGAGTAGAGACTATCCTGCCTCTAACCAGTATCAACCAGTGTTGCCTGTCTCTTTGCACGGGCAGATAGGAGATAAACAGGAGGAAGGATCATGCCTGTTGTCTCCCTTGATAGGATGGTCACAGGTCACTGGATGGGGGCAAAGTTTCTTGTTAGCTAGCCATGTGCCGGGAATGTTATGCCTATACACGTCAAACCAAAGCTGCTAAAAACACTTTTTGTATCGACCTCAGTGTTTGAGATTAGCAGTTCAAGGACAATGAGCTCCAATAATCAAATCCCCACCTATTAGTTATAGGGCTACGCTAACCTCTCACTAGCAAAATGAGGGTAGTCATAGTAAACACTAAGCAGGCTTTGGGTGGGATGCATTGACTTCATGGATTGAGATGATTCATACAAGGACGAACCACCAATTGTTAATAAGCCATTTGACCTTCTCTCGTTCCTTCTCTTGTTTGTCTGTAGTCCTCTGTCTAATCATGAGATTTTTCTGTTTCCAAAAACAGATTACAGAATTAGTCAAGCTCTAAGACTAAATATGCCAATAATATTTCTGATTCTGTTGTCTGGGGCCATGCAGTCCTCGGATGTCTGGAGGTATATGGCTGACCCCAATATCTCAGCGTGGGGAATGCATGTTTGGGAGTGTACTGAATGTATATTGGGGAATTAAGCTTTATCAGAGCTTGGCTTATTGGCCAACAAAGATATCGTATGAGTGAGAATGGAGCTCTAGTCATGGGTTGCCATAGAGAGAACACTGGCCAATTATTTAATGACCACAAATGATTTTGGTCTGTACTAGAGACACCCTCTATTTTTATTAGCTCCAGTTCCTCCATGTTTACAAACAAAATGGGTGTCCACTCCTATGCCCGCTGATACGGTGAACCCATTTTTCACATAATCTCCCACTCATGCTTGATATACAGTAACCTACATTATATTTAACTACCATTTGAACTCAGCAGAGGTTTTAGGCATGTTGTTGGATTTTGGCTTGGAGTTGGGTTCAAACATGACAAAAAGTGTATACATTCTCCAAATTCAAAGTGATGAGAGGAGTCAGTGTCTATAAACTACAGTCACATGTTTTCAGTTTGCATGTCAGGGTGCAGGCGGAGGAAATGACGCTGTCATTAGGGATGGTAGTGGAGAACCAGACCTCAGTGAAACCTATGACACCCTCTGAAGGACACTGCTCTGTTCAGACTAACATTTGCTCTTTATTCCAGCCTTAATAATGCATGAAGTCAGATGCTCAGTTGGCACTTAGGGGATAATACAGGGGAAATTACATTCCAGGTTTGAAGAAGTCATCTTTGTTTGGTACTTGGTATCTGGTTGTGTTTAATGTACTGTATCTTTCCTTGAGAAATGAAGGAAAGTCCATATGAACTAACGATGATGATGCTCGTTCCCAGTAAATTCCCGTGGGGAATCGATCTGTGTAAATTCACCATGTGGCATTCAGAACCAATTGTTTTGCTTGAGGGAGACATTACTCTCTCTAATACAGTTTTTCTCAGTGGTGTAGTGGAGGGTATACGCAGGTTTATGTCATAAACCCACTTATTTTTTTCTGTGTGCATTGCGTATACTCACTTCTTAATCCCCATGATGCATATCAAAGTAGTGTAGTGGAGGTATACGCCATAATAAATTATTAAGGTTGATTGAACAGATCAGAATGTTTAGCTTAAAATGTTGATAAACTATACATTTCTTTACATTTTAGGCGCAGCAATGTGCACACGGTGGTAGGCCTACATGCAAATGTTCCAAAAAGTAATTTGTGGGGAAACACCATTCTAAAATGTGCACCACACATGCAAACGGTTTCATGAACAGAGATGGAAATTTAGAAAGAGGGAAGATCTAAAGATGCAACAACTATCATGGGTTGCTAATATGATTAGGATAATGCCTTTGGCTGCTAGACCATGAAAGAAAGTTGACAGAAAACCAATAGAAACCACCCGAGGAAGTCTTTATAAAATAATTGTGTAACGATCGTTGTTGGAAGGATGGTCGGACCAAGATGCAGCGTGGGGTAGGTTAATCATGTTTTATTTATGATAACTGGCAACAAAACAATAAAGAGTAACCAATGAAACGCACAGCTTTGTTGGGCTAAAAGCTACAATACAAAATCAAGATCCCACAAACAACAGGTGGGAAAAGGCTGCCTAAATATGATCCCCAATCAGAGACAACGTTAGACAGCTGCCTCTGATTGGGAACCATACCAGGCCAACATAGAAATACAAAAAACTAGAGTACCCACCCTAGTCACACCCTGACCTAACCAAAATAGAGAATAAAAAGGCTCTAAGGTCAGGGCGTGACAAATTGCCTCCTCTATAGGCTACTATGAAGCAAGTTAAGACATGCCTCATAATATAAAAGAAAAAAGTCCAGGTTTCAAACAATTTAAGAACAAGAAAAATATAGCAATCCTAGCCGTCTTCTGGTAGATGGAAAGGCTTTCCCAATAACCTTCTCAATTAAATGTTAACTAGCTACAAACTAGCCTATGCCTACCTGGCAGAATGATATCATGATTATTTGCATCAATCCAGTGAACATTTGTTTTGCAAACTCAATTTTATAAAACACCACACTTGAATTAAAGGGTAACTACACTCTACAGTTCCTACATTTTCCCCAGACCACAAAAGTGGTCTCCGGATGTGGTTTAAACATTGTTATGGACTTAGAACATCTAATGTTGTTTTTCTATTAAAAAGTGTGACTAAGAGTGAAAACCTGAAAAATGATATGCAATGTGCCTACTTGCACAGTACAGCTTGGGTTGGGATTGATCATTTCAGGTAATTCAGAAAGTGTCACTGTTTCTCACAGGGAGCCTTTCCTTCGCCGGGCAGACCGTATGGGAAATTTTGTACAACCATTTTTTGGATCTGTGTTAAAACGTCTCTAGCAAAACAGCAATGATCAAATGCTCAAATACATTTACAGAACTTCTGATCATTTTCTTGCCTTTGTACCCGAGTTGCATATCTAACGGCGCCTTTTGCAAAACTAAATTCAAATGTCATGAGTGAATACAAAATTCACTGTCAAGTGCTTTCTTCACAGAATATTAACACATTGTTTTCATTAGAAGATAAATGAAAAATATAGCAATCCTATTGTTTACAGCATTCTGTAACTACTGTGTACAAAGGTCTGAAATCATCCCATCATTGTACCATGTACAATATAGGGAAAGATCTAGGCAATGAGGACTGCCTAATTTCTGTGATATTTTTTTAAAAGTTGGGTTACTCCTAAGTACATTTTAGTCATTTAGCAGACACTCTTATCCAGAGTGACTTATAGTAGCAAATGCATACATTTCATGCATGTTTTTTTTGTACTGGCCCCAAATGGAAATCGAACCCACAGCCCTGGCGTTGCATACACCATGCTGGTGTTACAAACACCATGCTCTACCAACTGAGCCACAGGGAAGGCTGTACCAGCATCTCGCTACACTCGCATTAACATCTGCTAACCATGTGTATGTGACCAATAAAATTTGATTATCATCTCCAACATTGATAACTTTGAAAATCGATAACATTGTTCCAACATATTTGCCTTAATAGAAATCTGTCTGTAGACTCAATAACCAAATGTATAGAATACCACAGTACTTACTATAGAATGTAATAAACTGTAGTATACTATACTACACACTGTAGTCTCCTTCGATCATGTGTAGTACTTATTATAGAATGCTGTAGTATATTGCAGAATACTATAGTAAATACTACAGTATTATCTGCAAAAAAACACTAGTAAATACTACAGTCTGCAAAAACACTACACTTTAACTATAGCAAATACTACAGTATTTAATTTGCATAGCCCCTCTCATTCCCCACCCCCATATCGCAATTTGTGCCACTCATACAGTAAGTGAGAAACCTACATGCCAAGTATAGACCATATATTGTGTTCCGTACTAGTTATAGGAAAGAACAGAAGCCCTGAACTAGCCGTTCAAACTGCAGTCCTACATACCTACAAGTGAAGTAAAAAATGTGCTCTTTCAGTATTTCTCCAGTAAGGAGAAAGAAGTGGAGGCTATGTCAAAGATAATAAAACAAAAACACTGTAGCAAATACTACAGTTATATCTGCAAAAACACTCTACCGTCTGCAAAACATTCTACAGTCTGCAAAAACACTACAGTAAATACTACAGTATACTAAAATCTGCTAAAACACTACATTAATTACCATAGTATATACTATTTTCTTTTACTACAGTATTTATACAGAAGTTAACAGAAAATACTACAATATAGTCTCCAAAACCACTACACTGAATGTTACAGTGAAGACAGCAATAACACTACAGTGAATACTATAGTATTAATACCATAGTATACAATAGTATTTTTTCATGTGGGTACTCAATACACTTTACACACTTAAAATAAAATGTGTTGACTGTTCCCTAATTAGTTTGTTTTGAAATTTCTGGATGTTATTTTTCTGTTGTCAGAATACAGTATGGAACAATCAGCGCCATTTGTCCCGTTTAAAAGAAGCAGAGTCTTGAGGTGGGGCCTTTACCTTGGGAAAACACTGGACACACTGGAAAGGTGGTAACGACACTGTGCTAAGTACAACAGTACAAGAGATAAGCATCCTATCAAGAAAGATATCAGACTCACTGATAACAACAGATACAGTATAATTCATAGCAAGTCTCTCGGCCTAGTATCACTGTTTTTCCTGTAATAACTTTTTTTGAAGAACTTAGCTAGTATTCCATTTGCTGTACCATTTCATGTTACAGTAAAAGCAGATAACTATAATAACTAATAGAAACGATAATGGGATATTGACATAAAAATAAACGATTTGATGAGCATGCTTTGTTACATGTTTACAATGAAGGTTTACATTGGTATGTCCCACTTAGACTGTCCTTGGAGGTTTAAAAGCATCTCTAAATAAGATAAACACTACATTTATCTGAGGCTGATTTCTAGGTCATCTGAAAATACCAATTGTATCTTTGATTACAATGACCAATAGAAGCTTTTATAAAAAGAGACTATCACTCACTTCAAGCAAAAAAATAGGTCTATATCAATTCAAATTTGTCACATTCACGTGTTTAGCAGATGTTATTGAGGGAGTAGCGAAATGCTTGTGTTTATAGCGCTAACGAAATAACACAAAAACATTAATTACTGCAAAGTTTTCTAAGAGCTAGATGCACGGGAGAACTGTTGGCTCCATTTTTATTTATGTCAGAACAACAATCATGGATTTAACAATGACAAATAATTTATAATTACTCATGTGACCCGATTGAAACTTTGAAATAGTTTATAGTAGATAACAAAGTTCTGCATTGTAACTGGAAGGAGAAATACACTGCTGAGCCATTTTGTTATCAGTGCTTATCAGTACAGAACAAAGTGCAAATTCTGATCAAGGGCAAGAGCGTGGACCCATCTCAGCAGAGACAGTTCTTAGGATAAGACCATTGATGATCAAATAAATTCCAATTTACATCTCTCAGCTCAACTTGTCTCTCTATGCACAATCCATATTCTACCACTAGATGGGGACATCAACCAGCAACAGCTGTGGAAGGGCCCATCCCTCCCTCATGTCAAAAAATATGCACTGACCTGGGCCCTGCTCTTTTATTGATGAGCCCCCCAAATAATACAGACAAACACTCATATGTATTTTTCTGGCATCACTCCTAAGCTGAGACCTGACAAAGAATGAGATCTGACAGCAAATGAGCCAATTACAGTGGGATCAGAATGGGGAGCAGGAGGATGTGGCCATCATGCGGAGGGAGCATACATACATCCACACAATGAGAGACCTCATTCTATAATTGGCATTATCAGTTGTGCTGTCTGGCTGGGCCCTGCCTGCTCCTGTATAGAGATAAGGGCTGAGGAGCCACTGCCAGATCGCTGGACTCATCCGCTGCAGAGGGCTCTAGCCTCCAGTCCAAATAACACAGGGGGGATTTGAGATGAGGATGATGGAGTTTACTGGTAGCAAGAGATGTTGGAGATACTGCCTGACCTCTAACCAATAAATTGAATAAAGGACTTTACATCTCCATAGTATATGCACTCCCACAGAGAATGTTTGAGAATTGTCTGTATTTATATGAAACATGTATTCTCAACTGAACATTAAAAAATGACAACTCTACACTACAGTTCTGACTAAGTACTGTCATCAGCAGCTCACAGTAAAATCAGTAAAATCTGTAAATTCAGTGAAGTCATCCCACCTTGACAGGGAAGTAGTCCCTCATGTAGTCCCAGACACGTAGGTGGCACAGGAAGTGGAACCTGCGGCCCCCCTTAGACGGCGTTTCCCAGTCGATGAAAAACCAACAGGCATACAGCACGCTGATCAGCCAGAACCGCGTGAACATCAACACAAAGAACATCATGATGCAGCATGGCGCTGGAGTAAGACGACCAATACAGACAGCCAGACAGACAGACACACACAGATAAACATTAGTCAACTGGGAATATTAGTGTTAAAAATCTATTTCACAGAAATGGAATACGTGTATTTAGTTTTCTATGTGATTTGGTTGTTTATATGAGAAAAACAGTGGAAGTCTATAACTTGGGGTGACTTGAGATTGATAGAGCAGCTTTATGAGGTGAAGGGCACTGCACTATTAGGTTACAACTTAACCTGCTGACGCACTGAGCAGCAGAGGGACAGGGATAGAGAGGGACATGGATCAGAGAAAAAGCTAGGGAGGGGTAGAGAGAGAGAGACCTAAGCAAACCAAGAATTGTACTACAACTCAAGCCATGAGTTTGACCACGTGACTTGAACAGATTAACCAATAACTGGGACAAAAACTTTCTTGGTCATGAAAAACCAATACCAGGCAGGGAGTTCCCTCTTGTCCACTAGGTACCACTGATGTATCCACTGATGTATCCAATCTCTCTATGGGAGAATAAAAGTGTGGAAGGCCTAATGGACAAATCTATTGTAACACACAATGGCATGATATCATGCACGGAAGACCATGGAGTTGTCTCCACTGTCCAACACATGTTATGTAAAAGTTAGTAAAGAGTAACTTAAGGCAATGTCTTCTGCATGCACTTTCTTTGATCGGTTTTAGGCACAACTCAATGGGCTCATGGAAGTCAGCCAGCAATGAGCCTGCCTAGCAACTCTCATAGAATTCGATTTCAGCTTCTCCACACCGAGCAACCCTTTAAATAAACAAAACTGGACACAAGCCTCCCCACTTGTTATGCAATGGTGAAGAAACACTAACTAACACAGTTGCACAGCACACAAACACACATAGACAGGCCAGGACAAACAGAGCAGAGACACAGACACTCACCCAGGCCCAGAAAGGAAAAGACCCACTGCAGCACTGAGGCCATCTGCAGTCTCCTGGTTAGGGGCAAGTCAGTAGGGGCAAATTGGATCTTCATGGTGAGGAACTGGAGAGAGCCGAGAGCTAGGCAGTGCAGGCAGATGTGAGGGTGAGGTCTGGGACTAGTACACCCAGGAGAGGAGTGAGCAAAGTGGGTCCAAAGTCTGCCTCTCTCTCTTTCTTTACAGTCTTCCTATCGTTTAATCTCTGTAATCCTTTTAAAGAATGGGTTGATTACTCAACCCATATCTATAGCTTCAAGAACTTTGATCTTGCTGTTACTGAGCAGCTTTAAATGCCCTTCACTTTGAACAATAAACAAAGTAAAGTTATTGTACAGTGAGCTGTCAGCAACAATAGTGTGAAATGAGCCACTGTGTTTATAGTTTATGTTTATATATACAATCAATATCCAGATTAGTTTTCCATTAAGTGTGTTGTCTTCTGGTGATTGAACCTCTTGATATTCTGCTGTTCACCAATCAGTGCTCAGCCCCAGTACGTTTTATCCAGGTGCTTATAAAAGGGTTTTGAGCAGTTGATTCACATTTTAGTCACTTAGCAGACACTCTTATCCAGAACGTCTTACAGGAGCAATTAGAGTTAAGTGCCTTGCTCAAGGGCACAGACAGATTTTTCACTTAGTATGTGTGGGGATTTGAACCAGCGACTTTTTGATTACTGGCCCAACACTTTTAACCGCTAGGCTAGCTGCCACCCTAAAGAGAGATTAGCCCTGTGCTATCAATCTTTCTTTTGGTGGTTTATATGATTAATTATTGATTGTGACTTTTCCATTTTCACATCATGTTGATTAATGGGTGGCCATCTATTACACCATAAACAGATGAAAATCTGACATATCACAACTTTGAGGGAATATATTTGATGTCACTATTCCTGTGAATACCATTCCTTATTTGTATGCTCTCACCAGCAATTTGGTACAAATAGCCCACTGGGCACACCACATAATTTCAACATGGAAAATTAGTTAATATTTGGTTGAGACGTTGATCAATGAGATTACAACCAATATTCACCAACAAAAAAAAAAGGCAAAAGTTAGTTGAATTTCCAATACATTACTATGCTTTCAACAATCTAAAAGTACAACCAAATTCCAATGGAAAAACAATGGATAACAACTAAACCAAAAATTAGACAAATGTCTATCACTGCACTTTCAACCATTTAAAAGCACAGCAAAGTTCAAATGGGAACACAATGTCAGATATTTTGTATATTTATACAACAGATTGTGGCATCACTGTGCTTCACCTAATAGCACAACCATATGACCTGGATTGCAGTTGAGATTACATTAAAAGTGTATGGCACAAGTGATGAATGCCGTTCAAGATTTCCGCACGGATTATTCAAGCAATTGTGAAGATCTCCACAGACCTAAGATGACCTATGCATGCTATCTTGAATATGCATGCTTTATATGATTATATAAGAATATGTTTATAGTTACAGTAACCTCAAAATGTGGCCATGGGTGAGTTACTCCTTTTGAGGTTGAATGTTACATTAGTTTGTAAATAGCCTTAACTTTAGGCCATTCACTGTATTAATAAAAGTAATATTGAATTGTGTTTGGTTGACAACATAATTTAAAGGATATGTACAGTTGAAGTCGGAAGTTAACATACACCTTAGCCAAATACATTTAAACTCAGTTTCACAATTCCTAACATTTAATCCTAGTAAAAATTCCCTGTCTTAGGATCACCACTTTATTTTAAGAATGTGAAATGTCAGAATAATAGTAGAGAGAATGATTAATTTCAGCTTTATTTCTTTCATCACATTACCAGTGGGTCAGAAGTTTACATACACTCAATTACTATTTGGTAGCATTGCCTTTAAATTGTTTAACTTGGGTCAAACGTTTCAGGTAGCCTTCCACAAGCTTCCCACAATAAGTTGGGTGAATTTTGGCCCATTCCTCCTGACAGAGCTGGTGTAACTGAGTCAGGTTTGTAGGCCTCCTTGCTCGCACATGCTTTTTCAGTTCTGCCCACAAATCTTCTATAGGATTGAGGTCAGGGATTTGTGATGGCCACTCCAATACCTTGACTTTGTTGTCCTTAAGCCATTTTGCCACAACTTTGGAAGTATGCTTGGGGTCATTGTCCATTTGGAAGACCCACTTACAACCAAGCTTTAACTTCCTGACTGATGACTTGAGATGTTGCTTCAATATATCCACATAATTTTCCTACCTCATGATGCCATCTATTTTGTGAAGTGCACCAGTCCCTCCTGCAGCAAAGCACCCCTACAACATGATGCTGCCACCCCCGTGCTTCATGGTTGGATAGTGTTCTTTGGCTTGAAAGCCTCCCCCTTTTTCCTCCAAACATAACGATGGTCATTATGGCCAAACAGTTCTATTTTTGTTTCATCAGACCAGAGGACATTTCTCCAAAAAGTACGATCTTTGTCCCCATGTGCAGTTGCAAACCGTAGTCTAGCTTTTTTATGGGGGTTCTGGAGCAGTGGCTTCTTCCTTGCTGAGCGGCCTTTCAGGTTATGTCGATATAGGACTCGTTTTACTGTGGATATAGATACTTTTGTACCCGTTTCCTCCAGCATCCTCACAAGGTCCTTTGCTGTGATTCTGGGATTGATTTGCACTTTTCGCACCAAAGTACGTTCATCTCTAGGAGACAGAACGCGTCTCTTCCTGAGCGGTATGACGGCTGCGTGATCCCATGGTGTTTATACTTGCGTACTATTGTTTGTACAGATGAACGTGGTACCTTCAGGCGTTTGGAAAATTGCTCCTAATGATGAACCAGACTTGTGGAGGTCTACAATTTTTTTTCTGAGGTCTTGGCTGATTTCTTTTGATTTTCCCATGATGTCAAGCAAAGAGCTACTGAGTTTGAAGGTAGGCCTTGCAATACATCCACAGGTACACCTCCAATTGACTCAAATTATGTCAATTAGCCTACCAGAAGCTTCTATAGCCATGACATAATTTTCTGGAATTTTCTAAGCTGTTCAAAGGCACAGTCAACTTAGTGTATGTAAACTTCTGACCCACTGGAATTGTGATCCAGTGAATTATAAGTGAAATAATCTGCCTGTAAACAATTGTTGGAAAAATGACTTGTGTCATGCACAAAGTAGATGTCCTAACCGACTTGCCAAAACTATAGTTTGTTAACAAGAAATTTGTGGAGTGGTTGAAAAACGAGTTTTAATGACTCCAACCTAAGTGAATGTAAACTTCAGACATCATCTGTATGTAGTGCTTGGATAGTTCCATCAGAGGCACTGGCTTGATCCCATTTTTAACTTATTTTTGGAGATGTGAATCCAACAATTAGTTTCAAAAGGATATTGAATTGTGTTTGCCTGTCAACGCAACCAAATATCAACATTTGAAAGGAGATTTATCTTCTGCTTGTATAGTTCCATCATCTGTGCCACTCACTGAGACTGGCTTCCATTCCAGTTTGTCTACAAATTAATAATTGATATGCTGGATTCACATCTCCATCCCAACCAAAAATCGTATTTAAAGAATAGGACTAAATCAAATCCAACACACTTTAAATAAGGTTTGATTTGATTTTAGTCCTATTCTCTTAACTTGGATTTTTGGTTTAGATGGAGAAGGGAATGCAACATGTCAGTTATTCATATGTGGCCAAACTGGAATTAAAACATATTATTAAGTAAAACTTTACTCCAAAGCCTCCATACAATGACACATAAATAAAGAAAAAATGTCATCCAATTGCAGTATGGACAACAGCTCAGTTTATTCCCTATTTAATATGCTGAAGTACACCATCAACCTGTCGTGCTTAATTACCTTCTTCAATTGTAGCCTACGTGAATGAGCCTACTACTAGCAAATTATTGGTAACTTGGTATGAACGTATGGAAACAAAACTAGAATGGAATTGAATTGGTTGAAGCTTCAAAACGTCTCTCTTCACTGCAGACATTGCGTGATGATGACGATGCCAGGTGATATTTCTCTGCTTCAATTCTGAGCATCCTGTCATGGGGGGATGCTAGCGCGCGGGCGGGGCAGACTTCCCTTGCAGTGTCCTGTCGTAGGGCAATGTGCATGACGAGACAGAACGGGCAGAGCTGAGAGCAGCGCAAAAGGAAAACATCCGAGACAGTAATCTTCATATTTGGATCATGGATTTATCATTCGTCTATTATCGCTAAACATCGGAGATTGCACCATTCAATAACTCGGACATTTTGTTCCTCTTTAGCAGGATACCGGGGCCCATCAAGAGCCGAGGAGAGACAGTCATTTTCCCTGCTCGGATCCGTGGCATATTGAAAAATTGTATCGCGCGCAGGAGCTGAGCTATAACCGACATCATGGCGTGGCCCTGCATCACCAGGGCGTGCTGTATGGCCCGCTTCTGGAACCAGCTGGACAAGGGGGACATTTCTGTGCCATTGGTTTTCACCAGGTACGATGTCTCGGAGATGCAGCATCTTAAGCTGCAGCACCAACAAAAACAGCCGTATAACCAGGCACAAGCGAGCGCAGTCGCCATAGAAACGCAACCCATTCACAGCGACCAGGCAGTAGCGGCTCGTGCGAACCCCGGTGTCGCTGCGTCTGGGGAGCGCGCGTGTGGTTCTGTAATGCGGCAAGACTTTAAGCACTGGAAAGTGCGTCCTGAGCCATCCTGTAAACCTAAGAATGAATATCACACTCCCGAGATCCCTTTTAATAACAAGACACAATATCAGAAGGATTTCCAGCCGTGGCCCATTCCTAAAAGGAGTGACCATCCTTGGATTCCCAGACCCAATCCCTCCATCTCCATCGGCGATGATCGCGTCCAGGATAGGTCCAAACATGCGGAGGTTGACATCGGTGTGGAGAAATGCGAAATTGCTGACAAATTGCAAGAAAAGGAAATCCTGGGAGGGAGTAAAAAGAAGCAACCTGCAGAGAAGGAGGGTGAAAAGAAAGTTAGCATCAAAGTGGAGCGAGAAGACGCGGCAGGGGCCAGAGGCAGGGCGGCACTAGATGCGCTAAACAGGCAGTTAAAACAGGAAGTTACTGTTGGCAGCTCATACAAGTAAGTTAGAAACGCACTTCACAGGTAAAACCCAGAATCAAACATTGCATCATGTCATTGTGGAGGTTTAATGCGTTTCCAAAGTGGCTTTGCTGATGTTTTGCCTCTGTGTTGTAGGTGAGTGACTTCACCTTCAATATGAGGTTGTGTGAAGGTCATCGCATATTGATGAGATAAGCAAATAGGCCTACATATAAAATATTCCTGATATATCCTTCAGTATCAGGCATCAAACATATTTTTTACTAAGGAATTCTAACCACTGCTTTCAATTCAAAACTTTGAAGCAGATTTGCCTCAATAAAGTACCATGGATAAAACAGCATCGATCATAGAAATAGTGTAACAGTAAAACGTATTGTTCTGAAGGTCTTTATTTATACATAATGTTACCTTCAAAAGGTTTGTGCTGAGGTAGAATTAATGTCCCTGTTAAACTAAATCTGTATCTGTCCCAGCGTTATGCACTGTGCATGAATGATGATGGAGACCTGCCATGTCTCGGTCTGGCTCAGTGAGCTGAGCACTAAGGCCTGTGCTAGATATGCAGTTTACACAGACACAGCTTGAGGCAGCTGCAGTGCCATGTTTTTGTTATGCTCTGTGAACAAAGATGGTGGATAAGTTGTTTAGTCATCTGCCACATCCCATTAGAGTTCCTTACAGAGTAGTTGCCAGGGAGTGAGTGCCACAAAGACGTTGAGTGTTTGAGGATAACAACTTGAGAAAGTTTTGCCTTAGTTGTTCAAGATTCATCAGTACCACTTATTGTTTGTCCTAGTTCAGTTCTCTACTCAATTTGGCAAGATTACAGTCCAATGACCAAGATATCACACTCCATAGGTTTTATGTCTGAGCCTTACTGCCAAACACAGTACCTCTGGTCTGATGAATAGAAACACATTTCACCCAGTGAGTGTGACATGACAAAACTAAGCCTGACTCAGCTGTGAATTATATTACAATACTTCCTTACTGAAGTTACCCACAAAGCATAAATTACTAACTTAGGACTGAGAAGAATATTCTCCCTGACATGACGTGGTGTGAGAGAGGAGAGCAAATGCTTTTGATTTGATTTAGTTGGCCATGAACATTGTTCAGTAACATAACACATTCAGTAACATTGGTCTCAGTGAAGGGACAGTAAATTGGTTTAGGAACTATCTTTCTGACAGAACACAATGTGTATATGCTGACAATGACAAGTCTAGTTTTCTTGAGATTAATAGAGGTGTGCCCCAGGGTTCCATTTTAGCTCCTGTGTTGTTCTCAATTTGTATTCATGATTTGGGAAATGGGATGCAACCAGCAGTCATATACTCAAGTGCTCCTTCTCTGGTTCAGGCTGTTGAAGAGCTCCCGACTGCTTTTCAGTCACTGCAGGCCTCCCTTTATGGTCTCAAACTGGTCTTGTATGTACAACAAACTAAATTCATGACCTTTACCTGAGCTCGCACTCAGCCAGAAGAGCATTGTCATATTATCCATTAAAAAAGTGTCATCCTACAAATACCTAGGTATTTGGTTGGATGACAAGTTGTCCTTTAAAGTTCATATGGATAATCTTGTGAGGAAGCTTAAATTGAAATTGGGTTGTCATTTTCGTAATGAGGCTTCCTTCCAGCTTATGGCTAGAAAGAATCTTGTTCAGGCCACTTTTCTCTCTGTAATTGATTATGGTGACTCGTTGTATATGCATGCAGCCTCCTCAGTCTTACAGAGACTGGACTCTGTTTATCATGCATCCTTGCACTTTAATATAAATGCCAAGTCACTCACCCACCATTGCACCTTGTACTAAATGGTAGGTTGGACCTCACTTTATATGCGCAGAAAGCTACATTTGCATGTGTTCATCTACAAAGCCCTTCTGGGTAAACTCCCTCCATCTCTGTAGTCTGGTCTCCTTCACCACCAGCAGTTACCATACCCCGTCTGCTAGGTGGTTGCTACTTAAAGTCCCCAGGACATTTACAGTATTAGGCAAGACTGCCTTCTCGTCTTGTGCACCAGGTGCATGGAATAGTCTACAATCCATGCTTCGTCTACTGTAGATATGTCAGTGCCACTGAATTAATTTAAAATGTTGATGAAAGACTGTTACAGAAGAGTGTAAATGCTTTTTTAAAGCTGGATCATGTTTTAATTCTGTAATGTATTGATTGCGGCTGCCTTCTTTGCCAGGTCTCCCTTGAAAAAGAGACTCTGGGTCTCAATGGGCTTTTCCTGGTTAAATAAAAGGTATAAATAAAATAAAAAACCAGTCTGGCAGCTGGTCACAGTGGTGCGCTCCACTGTTGTTGTGTCAGTATTATTCTGCAGCCAGAAGGGACCAGCCCAGGGCGGAAAGAGACCTGCTCAGTCCTCACATGGCATGAAATGGCTGCATTGTGACAAGCAGGAGCCCTGAGTCTGTGTGAGCACTGAGAAAGAAAGAAGCAGGTCAGCTGTTGGTTAATCTCTGACACACACACACATTCACACACACACGCATGATCACGCACGTGCTCACACATACAAGCACAAACTGTTATGGAGAGCCTTGCTGATGGGGACTAGGCTCCTTGGGATGTGGGTGTCTGAGGACTGAGGAGTGAGACAGATATCCCAGTCTGACTGTGTTGAAGTTTAAAGGTCCAATACAGACTTTTATAATCGCAATATCAAATCATTTCGGGGTAACAATTAAGTACCTTACTGTGATTATGTTTGACAATTTTAATTGAAACAAACAAAAATAGCTTCTAAGCAAAGAGCAATTTCTGAAGCAATCATTTTGCTAGGACAGTCTGGGAGTGGTCTGAGTGGGAATGGGAAAACTGAAAACTAGGTGCTATTGGTCTATGGCCAAAACTCCATCGAACCAAAAGCGGCTGGAATTTCAGGCGGTATTTTCACAATATTATTCGAACCTCATAGTGTGAAAATATATATAAAACACAGGAAAATCACTTTTTTTTCTCTGCACTGGGCTTTTAACTGCTCAGAGCGGCTTTATTCACCTTGCTTTCATGAGACTGTTTCTAATTTGTGTATGATAAAACCTTATGTCACTGTATGCCAATGCATGGTTGGAGATTGATGTGACATTCATACAAATGAAGGATGTGAATGAGATTTGCTGCATCTAGTGGTTGCTCCCAATTCAGCCATGTAAAAAGGATCAGCTTCAGTTAATGCAATTCTCCTCCTGGACCAACAACATATAAATGAGGCCTATTCAGAAAACCAGGACGTTTATCCAAGCTCTCCTAGAATAGGATATGAAGCTTCTTGACTTCAAGTTACAGATGGAACCTGACTGGATAGCTGGACCACATCCTAATTTGTGTTCAGCCAGTCGACCATTTCTCCAAAACAATGGAAAATAGCTGTCTCTCAGAGGAGATTGTTTATGGCACCATGAAGTAAATAAAACTGCCCTCACGGTACAAAAACAAAAGTACTGAAGCTGAACCAAGAGCTATGCCTGAACTGCAGCGGTCCTTTCAAAATGTAGGCCATCTAAAATGATTCTGTGCAGCCTGCATGCCCCAAAGAAGTAGCATTTATGATGAAAGCCTTGCTTTTATGTCAGGTTTCAGACATTCCTCACTTCTCACCTTTTTATTTTGATTTCACAATAACATGAGTGCATGACATGGTGGATGGTGAATGGTATGGACTGTGACAGATGGGATCATGACGGCGCCTGTGCAAGATGGCGCCGACAGAGATGGTCGCCTTGCTTCAGGTCCTTAGGAAACTATGCAGTTATTAGTTTTTTTATGTAATATTTCTTACATTGTTAGCCCAGAAAATCGAAAGTGTTATTACATACAGCCGGGAAGAACTAGTGGATAAAAAAAAGCGATGTCAACTTACCTACATTACGACCAGGAATACGTCTTTCCTGAAGTGGATCCTTTGTTCGGACCTCCACCCTGGACATGGGGTCTTAACCCAGAGGCCGACTCAAAATAACGCGGTCGCTGCAGGAGAGGCAGACGGAGCGGCCTACTGGTCAGATTCAGAAGGCGAGCACACCATCCACCGCTTCCGAGCATATTACTTGCCAATGTACAATCTCTAGATAACAAGGTGGACGAAATTAGGGCACGAGTTGCCTTCCAGAGAGACAGAGATTGTAACATTCTCTGTTTCACGAACATGGCTCACTCGGGATATGTTGACAGAGTCGGTACAGCCACCCGGTTTCTTCATGCATCGCACCAACAGAAACAAACATCTCTCTGGTAAAAATAAGGGTGGGGGTGTATGCCTTATGATTAACGACTCATGGTGTAATCACAACAACATACAGGAACTCAAGTCCTTTTGTTCACCTGACCTAGAATTCCTTACAATCAATTGCCGACCACATTATCTTCCAAGAGAATTCTCTTCGATTATAGTAACAATCAGGCACCGTGTTAGTGCGCATCACCGCATAACACGGTGCCTGACTGGTCACACGCTCCCCATGGTAAGCACGGGGAGTTGGCTCAGGTCTAAACCCTGACTCTGCCAATCTCCCCGTGTGCCCCCCCCCCCAAAAAAAAAATTCTGGAGCTACCTCTCGGGCTTCCGTCGTTGCCGTGCTAATTCATCATATCGTCGCCGTTCCTCTCTCGCTGTCTCATCCCGCTTCCATGGCAGGGTCTTGTCCCCTGCTATTACCTCCTCCCAGGTCCAGGATGTCCTCCACTCCCTTTTCTCCCGGGCCCATGATCCCTGCTCCTCCTGCTTGGTCCTTTGGTGGTGGGAGATTCTGTCGTGTGTGTGTGTGTGTGTGTGTGTGTGTGTGTGTGTGTGTGTGTGTGTGTGTGTGTGTGTGTGTGTGTGTGTGTGTGTGTGTGTGTGTGCCAAGGCACAGCGTGAATAGCGTTCCACATCATTTATTTGAAAGTGAAACTTATCCAAACAAACACTATAAACAAACCATGACAACAGAGGTGCAACATGCACTAACTCAAAATAATCGCTCACAAACCCATGTGGGAAAAACAGCTACTTAAATATGATCCCCAATTAGAGACAACGATGACCAGCTGCCTCTAATTGGGAATCATACAAAAACCCCAACATAGAAAAAATAAACTAGAACACAACATAGAAAAAATCAACTAGATAAACCCCTCAGTCACGCCCTGACCTACTCTACCATAGAAAATAAGAGCACACTATGGTCAGGACATGACATCACTAGTCATTTTAAAATAACCCCACTTTAATCATGTTTACATATCCTACATTACTTATCTCATATGTATATATTGTATTCTATACCATCTACTGCATCTTGCCTATGCCGCACGGCCATCGCTCATCCATATATTTATATGTACATATTCTTATTCATCCCTTCACATGTCTGTATAAGGTAGTTGTTGTGAATTTGTTAGATTACTTGTTAGATATTACTGCATTGTCGGAACTAGAAGCACAAGCATTTCGCTACACTCGCATTTACATCTGCTAACCATGTGTTTGTGACCAATAAAATTTGATTCAAAGACCTCTATTTTCTATCTCCATCAAAGCCACCATTATGTAGACTTCAATGATTTGTATTAGCTGTGACTGAGGAACCTGCTGCCACTTCAGGCAGAGCAGAGGTTAAGATCCCTCAGCTCAGCTGCCTTCCTGCTTTGTTCCATGTTTACGCTTTGAATGTCACTTTTGCATGAAAATAAAATGAGAATAACCCTAGGGTCAGGCCTCACCTGCTGTTTTTATGCTTAGTTACTCCACTATCATTATCATCCACAACAACCACCAGCCTTTTCCTGCTGGGGTGATCAGACAAAGACAATAAACACAGTGAGCAACAGCACAGACAGTTCTTCTCTTAATTTCATTAAGCAGTTATTTTCCTTTGTTGAAATCTAATTAGAAAACAATCAAATGCTGGGCTTTCAGAGGCAATTACTTCTTCCTCTATTGCATAATGTGCAATAAGCTGTGGATGATGAATGGGGAGCAGGTAGCATTACTTTAAGGGAGACAGGAAGTTTAGTTTAGTTTCCTTTACCTCAGGGGGTGAGAGGGAGGCCATGAATTGTTTATTTAAGATGTTTTCAGGTTGCATCACAGCACAACATCTTCATGCCAACATTGATTAATTAATTTATTGTGATTTTTATTTTATTTTACAAACACCATTGACTCATTCGATACCCACCTCACTCATCACGGTTAGATGGACAACTGGCTAATCATTCACTGGCCATAGGGACCTCTGCTCTGCACACTGCCAACCAGTCCAGGCCAGGGTGTTCACAATGCAGATGAGAGTTGTCACGTCCTGACCAGTATAAGGGGTTATTGGTTATTGTAGTTTGGTCAGGACGTGGCAGGGGGTATTTGTTTTATGTGGTTCGGGGTTTAATGGGATATGTATTTATGTAAGAGGGGTGTTTGATTTATGTGTTCTGGGGTTTTTGGGTAATGTTCTTGTTTTGTATTTCTATGTTGTGTATTTCTTTGTTGGCCTGGTATGGCTCTCAATCAGGATCGTTGTTTCTGATTGGGAGTCATACTTAGGTAGCCTGTTTTCACCTGTCCCTTTGTGGGAAGTTGTTGTTTGCATAGCTGTCTGTTTTAGCATGCAATCATGTTCGTTCGATCGTTTTGTTTGTGTTCAATAAAAGTCATTATGAGCACTCAACCCGCTGCGCCTTGGTCCACTACGTACGACGACCATTACAAGAGTGCCTTGTTTTATCCTAAAATCACCCCTGCCTGCAGAATGAATGTCATGTGAGCAGAGCAGCGGTAGCGGCTGAAACATTGTAAAGAGGCCAACATATTTTAGTGGATTTAAAAATGATCCTCTTAGAAGGCCTGTAAAGCCCGGTGTTTCCACCGACATGCAGGCAATGCGTGCTGAATCACTGAATCTAACCACACAGGCTCTGACTGGGGAGAGAGTGATGGAGAAAGAGAGGGAGGGCAGGACATGCTGCTCAATCTCTCCTCACAAAGCTTAGCTTCCAGGAACTCCCTGCAGATGCAGGCAGGTTAGGATCAGAGGTGTGGCATTACATGAGAGTCTGAGGAAAGGATTCTTTAATTGAAGTGTTAAACATACATTTTAGGATTATGGTCATTCCGTATTCAGTTAGTGTCTATGCATATAATGTACTGTATAAAGCCAAGAAATTAGCATAACCAGCTTGAGGCAGTTTACATTGCTCTTTCTCACTTCTTACAAAACGTGTGTTTATTTTGTGTAAAACGTGTGTTTATTTTGTGTAAAACGTGTGTTTATTTTGTGTTATTTTTTTTAATGATGCTATGAAATACTTGGGTGAACCATGATGGCTAAGTTGGTAGAGCATGGCACTAGAGCATGGCACCTGCACCGCCAGGGTTGTGGGTTTGATTCCTAGAGCCACCCACAAGTAAAACATATGCATGCATGACTGTAAGTTGATTAGGATAAAAATGTCTGCTAAATAACATTATTATATTAAATGCTAGACGCAGCTAACATTATTAAAGGTGTGGGTACATCCGAGGTTTAGCCATGCATCAGAACGTACAACACACTCTGTGGTGATTTCACTGAGTTGCAGTATGTCACAGTGTAGCCAATAGCCATCTGACTGCATGGGCAATCTTGACAGGCTACAGATTCAGCTACAGCTACCGTAACGCCAGAGGCAAGCTGATCCCAGAGGGAGGAGAGACTATTGATCAGGAACAATCAGCAGTTGGCTACATGTAATGGCTGACTGACACAAAAAGAAGCAGTGTTAGTAAATCAAGGCACTGTTACTGTGCACTGGGATTGATTGATTCACCTCAAATGTTTAGAGAACGTCTGGCTGCGTTCCTCTGTTATGTACTGTATTATGTATAGATTTATTATTGATTCTCATTTCAGCAGTGTTTTTTTTTTTTAACTCCGGGTCACAGTCGGATGGGCTTCAGATCAGAATTTCTGTGCTGCCAAAGTGGATGTCATAGGAAGGTCAATTTACAGTAAAAAAGACTGGCTGTTCGGTCAAACTGATTATGATAATTATTTGTATTTAACACTGTATGATACTTTACTGTTCAATGTAAATGCTGCAATCAATTGGATTTATTCCATATCCTCTCATGAATGGATGTAACCTAACTGACATGGCATGGATGTAACTGTTTTAATTAAGGCTGAGAGATTTTATTTGGCAATAGATTTGTTCAGACTAGCGCTGTAGCTATGCGTGCTAATGGTCCTTTTGCCGTTCTCTGCCCTTTCTAAGTCTCTAAGAGAGAAGTGCCAGATTGCTCCCTCCCTGCCTGGCTGTTGCCTGGCGTGCTATGTTAGAGAAGGGTGGCATGTGTATCTTAGCAGTGTTGTTCCCTGGCATCCCTCCACCACTTGTCAGTGCCAGTGTCATAACGTCATAGTGACGGCGCTTTTCACAACATATCTCATCTTTCCTGCAGGGTCAGCAGGGTCAGCTCCAGGAACCAGGCAGAACCATTAGCGGATAGCCATACAGCAGTAAGAAATACAATATGTTATCTTGGCAAGACCTGCTTTTCTACATGGCCGCACAGTAATAAATGCAGTATGTTTACTTGGTAAGACCTCATTAAATAACACTTGTTTCATTTTAGCACCACGTAATAGAGAGAGTAAAGGGACATAAAACTAGACGTTATTAGAGGTTTAGAGTTATTAGATGTGTGTAAGAGGTGAGCAATAATGTTCAAGTAACTTCCTCACAAATCACGTCATACGTCAAACATTTTCATACTTGTCTTTGACAAAGATCTGTTTTGAAAGAAATGGAAGGAGACTAGGTACCAAGCACACACTGACCTGGAAGACACTAGCTTAATTGTTACCAGTCATATGAGTATGACGTTGTCCAGCTTGCTATGTACAGTATAGACTTGTGTTTGACTCTCTCTCTGCCAGTCCTACCACTACCCCGTCACTTGCGCCCTGCGCGGGTAGTAGCATTCTGTGCCCTTGGCCACAGACATTGTATAATCTGACCTTGTACTGTCTCTCCTCTCTTTTCCTGCCCAAGCATTAAAAGTGGACTTCAATCCTTTTATGTAATAACTCTGTGATTAGATCTCACTTCCACTCCACTGGAGCTAGATCTATCTATCTATCTATCTATCTATCTATCTATCTATCTATCTATCTATCTATCTATCTATCTATCTATCTATCTATCTATCTATCTATCTATCTATCTATCTATCTATCTATCTATCTATCTATCTATCTACCTACCTACCTACCTACCTACCTACCTACCTACCTACCTACCTACCTACCTACCTACCTACCATATATCTATCTATCAATCTAACTGCCAGCTTCTCTTACTTTAACCACTAGTCCACTCATCAACATCCTGGGCAGTTTACTTTATGAGAAAATAAAATGCTTAAACTTTAGAGTTTGATTTAGTTGTATTGATAAATCTGGACTGATTTGTAACTGCAGTGTCCTAAGTTAGATATTTTTGAAATACCACGCGGTAAGATCTTATTATCAAATGCCAATAAAGGTTAAATGAAATACATGAACAACTTTGATAAGGAAACAGTTCTGTGTGTTACACTACATCAAAAATGTGGGGGCTCATAGAGATAGTGTTTCAGTCTACCTATTGGGTTAGTTAAAGGCAAGCTTCGTGATAGATCATACTAACTGTTATATGCCAATTTCTATTTTGCCCGGTTTATCAAAAGTGTTGGAAAAACGTGTCAATAATCAACTAACTGGCTTTCTTGATGTCTATAGTATTCTCTCTGGTATGCAATCTGGTTTCCACTCAGGTTATGGATGTGATACTGCAACCTTAAAGGTCCTACATGATGTCACCATTGCCCTTGATTCTAAGCAATGTTGTGCTGCTATTTTTATTGACTTGGCCAAAGCTTTTGATACGGTAGACCATTTCATTCTTCTGGGCCAGCTAAGGAGTATTGGTGTCTCTGAGGGGTCTTTGGCCTGGTTTGCTAACTACCTCTCTCAAAGAGTGCAGTGTATGAAGTCAGAACATCTGCTTTCTCAGCCACTGCCTGTCACCAAGGGAGTACCCCAAGACTCGATCCTAGGCCCCACACTCTTCTCAATTTACATCAACAACATAGCTCAGGTAGTAGGAAGCTCTCTCATCCATTTATATGCAGATGATACAGTCTTATACTCAGCTGGCCCTTCCCCGGATTTTGTGTTAAACGCTCTACAACAAAGCTGTCTTGGCTTTCTCTGCCTTTAACCTTGTTTTGAACACCTCCAAAGCAAAGGTCATGTGGTTTGATAAGAAGAATGCCCTTCTCCCCACCGGTGTGATTACTACCTCTGAGGGTTTATAGCTTGAGGTAGTCACCTCATACAAGTACTTTGGAGTATGGCTAGACGGTACACTGTCCTTCTCTCAGAACATATCAAAGCTGCAGGCTAAGGTTAAATCTAGACTTGGTTTCCTCTATCGTAATCACTCCTCTTTCACCCCAGCTGCCAAACTAACCCTGATTCAGAAGACCATCCTACCCATGCTAGATTACAGAGACATAATTTATAGATCGGCAGGTAAGGGTGCTCTCGAGCGGCTTGATTTACTTTACCATTCGGCCATCAGACTTGCCACAAATGCTCCTTATAGGACACATCACTGCACTCTATACTCCTCTGTAAACTGGTCATCTCTGTATACCCGTCGCAAGACGCACTGGTTGATGCTTATTTATAAAACCCTCTTAGGCCTCACTCCCCCTATATGAGATATCTACTACAGCCCTCATCCTGCACATACAACACTCATTCTGCCAGTCACATTCTGTTAAAGGTCACTCCTCTTTTCAGGTTGCTGCAGCTCGCGACTGAAACTAGCTGCAAAAAACACTCAAATTGGACAGTTTTATCTCAATCTCTTCATTCAAAGACTCAATCATGGACACTCTTAGTGACAGTTGTAGCTGCTTCACGTGATGTATTGTTGTCTCTGCCTTCTTTCCCTTTGTGCTGTTGTCTGTGCCAAATAATGTTTGTACCCTGTTTTGTGCTGCTGCCATGTTGTGTTGCTGTCATGCTGTGTGCAGCTAATGTAGAAGGAAAAGCTGTGTACATTTGCAAATACTGTGCCAAATCATATGTGAAGAATGCAACAAAGATGCAGAATCATCTGGCCAAGTGCATAAAGTTCCCTCAGCGCTCACAACAAGCAACCTTTGACAAAATTCCATCTAGTTCTATTCGAGGTGAAAATGATTTTTTTACATTTTAGCAGACGCTCTTATCCAGAGTGACTTACAGTAGTGAACACATACATTTCATATTTTTTTTTGTACTGGCCCCCCATGGGAATCAAACCCACAACCCTGGCATTGCACACACCATGCTGGCATTGCAAACACCATGTGCTACCAACTGAGCCACAGGGAAGACAACCTGATGAATCAGACACCTTATCAATAGCAACAGCTCATGGTCCTCCTGGAATCAGAAGTTTTTTATGACTCAATGGAGGAACGTAGTCAGAGAAATGCTGATGAATGTCTTGCTCGAGCTGTGTATGCAACTGGTTCACCTCTGATGCTCACAGGCAATGTGTATTGGAATAGATTTCTGAATATTCTTCACCCAGCATACAACCCTCCAACCAGACATGCTTTATCTACTCATTTGCTGGATGCACAGTTCAACAGAGTTCAAGTGAAGGTCAAGCAAATCATAGAGAAAGCAGACTGTATTGCAATCATTTCTGATGGGTGGTCGAATGTTCGTGGGCAAGGAATAACTAACTACATCCTCTACACCCCTCAACCAGTATTCTACAAGAGCATAGACACAAGGGACAACAGACACAACGGTCTCTACATTGCAGACGAGCTGAAGGCAGTTATCAATGACCTTGGACCACAGAAGGTATTTGCACCAGTGACAGACAATGCTGTGAACATGAAGGCTGCTTGGTCTAAAGTGGAGGAGTCCTATCCTCACATCACATCCATTGGATGTGCTGGTCATGCATTGAATCTGCTCCTCAAGGACATCATGGCACTGAAAACAATGGATCCACTCTACAAGAGAGCCAAGGAAATGGTTAGGTATGTGAAGGGTCATCAAGTTATAGCAGCAATCTACCTCACCAAGCAAAGTGAGAAGAATAATATCACCAGATTGAAGCTGCCCAGCAACACCCATTGGGGTGGTGTTGTCATCATGTTTGACAGTCTCCTGGAGGGGAAGGAGTATCTCCAAGAAATGGCCATATCACAGTCTGCCGATATGGACAGCCCCATCAAGAGGATCCTCCTGGATGATGTATTTTGGGAGAGAGTGGTAAGCAGCCTGAAACTCCTGAAACCTATAGCAGTAGCGATTGCACGGATTAAGGGAGACCATCCTGTCTGATGTTCAGACTCTGTTTGCAGATGTAAGAGAATAAATCCGTACTGCCCTGCCCACTTCACTGTTGCTCCAAGCAGAGGAAACTGCAGTTCTGAAATACATCAAAAAGCGTGAAGACTTCTGTCTGAAGCCCATACACACCGCAGTGTACATGTTGGACCCCAAGTATGCTGGCAAGAGCATCCTGTCTGGTGCAGAGATCAACAAGGCCTATGGTGTCATCACTACCATGTCTCGCCACCTTGACCTGGATGAGGGCAAGGTTCTTGGCAGTCTGGTGAAGTACACTTCCAAGAAAAGGCTTTGGGATGGAGATGCAATATGGCAGTCGTGCCAACATATCTCATCAGCCACCTGGTGGAAGGGACTTTGTGGACCTGAGGCTCTTTCCCCTGTTGCCTCCATCATCCTCCAAATCCCACCAACATCAGCCGCCGCAGAGTGCAACTGGTCCTTGTTTGGGAACACACACCAAAGCACGCAAACAGGCTGACCAATACAAGGGTTGAAAAATTGGTGGCCATCCGGACAAATGTGAGGCTTTTTGAGCCTGACAACGAGCCATCCTCAACAAAGTGACTGAAGATGAGGCCTCAGAGTCTGATGTTCAAGAGGTGGACATTGAGGAGGACCAGGGAGAAGACATGGAAGCCTGAGAGGAAGACAACCAAAGCTTTAGTTTCTAGACTATCATTTTACAGATCTATGTTGAAAACGTTTTTGGGAGATGCGATGGATCATTGGGGGTCATTCAAAATTTTGTTTCTTTTGTTGTTCAGTGAAATCATCCCATGTGAAGAGTCAAGTAATTTAATTAAAGTTCAATTCGTAACTAAATAGTTATTTTTATTTCTATTGGAAGGATTTAATCATTTGCAATTATGTCTACTTATGATAAGGTAAAAGGTTTATGTTTCTGTCTCCATATGATACGGTTAATAAATCCAATACAAAAAAACATCTACATTTAAATGGTATTAATATGTCACGCCCTGACCTTAGAGAGACGTTTTATTTCCTCTAGTTTGGTTAGGTCAGGATGTGATGTGGGGTGGGCAATCTAGTTTTTGTATTTCTTTGTGTTTGGCCGAGTATGGTTCCTAATCAGAGGCAGCTGTCTATCGTTGTCTCTGATTGGGAATCATACTTAGGCAGCCCTTTTTCCCTCCTTCAGTTGTGGGATCTTGTTTTTGTACAGCTCAGTGAAAGCCTGCTGAACGTGACTTTCGGTTTCCTTCCTTCCTTCCTTCCTTCCTTTGTTTGTTATTTTGTTTAGTGTTCTAAGTTAAATTAAATTTTATCATGAGCACTTACCACGCTGCACCTTGGTCTCCTCCTTACGACGATCGTCACATAATATTAATTCCCATATATTCCCGTTACTTCCCACGAAAAACTTCCACTTCAGAATGTTCCCCAAAATGTGCAACCCTAGTCTGTTGTACTTGAGCCTGCCTGGGTTGCTTCCTCTATCCAGGCCAGTAATAGTGTTACCTAATCCCCCCTCTCTTCACTGCTGTAGTCCACTGCGGGAACATGGAATTTTTCACTGTGGTCTTTTATTCTCTGGGTGTGTGTTGTGTGGTTGTGCGGGGCGTTGGGGGTTGAGGTCTCGGGCTGCACAGAGGGGCGTCACTGGAGAGCCTTGACAGGTAGTTTGTCCTTGTCCAGGGACCAGGGCGGGAGTCATCTGTTTTCATTTGGTGTTTGCCACCTTAGTCGCATGAACAATGGACATTGGCAAAAAAGGAAATACACTGTGAAAAGCCAAATCAACCGGCAGAATTTTTTTCAACGTTTTATACACTGGTAAGATAGTATGAAGGAGCAGTGGGAAAGGGATGGGGAAGTTTTTACTAGCTTTTAAATGGTAGTAAAACTAAATGCATGCTCTTCAACCGATTGCTGGTTCTGACTTAGAATATGTGGACAACTACAAATACCTAGGTTTCTGGTTAGACTGTAAACTCTCCTTCCAGACTCACATTAAGCATCTCCAATCCAAAATTAAATCTAGAATCGGCTTCCAATTTCGCCACAAAGCCTCCTTCACTCATGCTGCCAAACATACCCTCGTAAAACTGACTATCCTACCGATCCTTGACATCGGCGATGTCATTTACAAAATAGCCTCCAACACTCTACTCAGCAAACTGGATGTAGTCTATCACAGTGCCATCGCTTTGTCACCAAAGCCCCATATACTACCCACCACTGCGACCTATATGCTCTCGTTGGCTGGCCCTTCAAATCAAATCAAATGTATTTATATAGCCCTTCTTACATCGGCTGATATCTCAAAGTGCTATACAGAAACCCAGCCTAAAACCCCAAACAGCAAGCAATGCAGGTGTAGAAGCACGGTGGCTAGGAAAAACTCCCTACAAAGGCCAAAACCTAGGAAGAAACCTAGAGAGGAACCAGGCTATGAGGGGTGGCCAGTCCTCTTCTGGCTGTGCTGGGTGGAGATTATAACAGCACATGGCCAAGATGTTCAAATGTTCATAAATTACCAGCATGGTCAAATAATAATAATCATAGTAGTTGTCGAGGGTGCAACAAGTCAGTAACACAAGAGTAAGTGTCAGTTGGCTTTTTCATAGCCGATCTTTGAGAGTATCTCTACCGCTCCTGCTGTCTCTAGAGAGTTGAAAACAGCAGGTCTGGGACAGGTAGCACGTCCGGTGAACAGGTCAGGGTTCCAGCAGGTCTGGGACAGCAGGTCTGGGACAGGTAGCACGTCCTGTGAACAGGTCAGGGTTCCATAGCCGCAGGCAGAACAGTTGGAACTGGAGCAGCAGCACGGCCAGGTGAACTGGCCAGGTGAACTGGGGACAGCAAGGAGTCATCAAGCCAGGTAGTCCTTCGAGAGAGAGAAAGAAAGAAAGAGAGAAAGAGAGAATTAGAGAGAGCATATTTAAATTCACACAGGACACCGGAAAAGACAAGAGAAATACTCCAGATGTGACAGACTGACCCTAGCCCCCCGACACATAAACTACTGCAGCATAAATACTGGAGGCTGAGACAGGAGGGGTCAGGAGACACTGTGGCCCCATCCGATGAAACCCCCGGACAGGGCCAAACAGGTAGGATATAACCCCACCCACTTTGCCAAAGCACAGTCCCCACACCACTGGAGGGATATCTCCAACCACCAACTTACCATCCCGAGACAAGGCAGAGTATAGCCCACAAAGATCTCCGTCACGGCACAACCCAAGGGGGGCGCCAACCCAGACAGGAAGACCACGTCAGTGACTCAACCCACTCAAGTGACGCACCCCTCCCAGGGACGGCATGTAAGAACACCAGTAAGCCAGTGACTCAGCCCCTGTAATAGGGGTAGAGGTAGAGAATCCCAGTGGAGAGAGGGGAAACTGGCCAGGCAGAGACAGCAAGGGCGGTTCGTTGCTCCAGCCTTTCCGTTCACCTTCACACCCCTGGGCCAGACTACACTTAATCATAGGACCTACTGTAGAGATATGTCTTCCGTAAAGACTTAAAGGTTGAGACTGAGTCTGCGTCTCTCACATGGGTAGGCAGACTATTCCATAAAAATTGAGCTCTAATTCTAGGAACAATTAGGAGGCCTGCGTCTTGTGACCGTAGCGTATGTACGGCAGGACCAAATCGGAAAGATAGGTAGGAGCAAGCCCATGTAATGCTTTGTAGGTTAGCAGTAAAACCTTGAAATCAGCCCTTGCCTTAACAGGAAGCCAGTGTAGGGAGGCTAGCACTGGAGTAATATGATCAAATTTTTGGGTTCTAGTCAGGATTCTAGCAGCCGTGTTTAGCACTAACTGAAGTTTATTTAGTGCTTTATCCGGGTAGCCGGAAAGTAGAGCATTGCAGTAGTCCAACCTAGAAGTAACAAAGGCCTGGATTAAGTTTCTGATTTTTGCAATGTTACGTAGATGGAAAAAGCTGTCCTTGAAACAGTCTTGATATGTTCTTCAAAAGAGAGATCAGGGTCCAGAGGGCAATTTTGGGTCTTCACCATGTTTCATTGAAATGTACAGCTGTGTGTCATCTGCATAGCAGTGAAATTTAACATTACGTTTTTGAATGACATCCCCAAGAGGTCAACTATATAGTGAAAACAATAGTGGTCCTAAAACGGAACCTTGAGGAACACCGAAATTTACAGTTGATTTGTCAGAGCACAAACCATTCACAGAGACAAACTGATATCTTTCCGACACATAAGATCTAAACCAGGTCAGAACTTGTCCATGTAGACCAATTTGGGTTTCCAATCTCTCCAAAAGAATGTGGTGATCGATAGTATCAAAAGCAGCACTAAGATCTAAGAGCACGAGGACAGATGCAGAGCCTCGGTCTGACGTCATTAAAAGGTCATTTACCACCTTCACAAGTGCAGTCTCAGTGCTATGATGGGGTCTAAAACCAGACTGAAGTATTTCGTATACATTGTTTGTCTTCAGGAAGGCAGTGAGTTGCTGCGCAACAGCTTTTTCTAAAATTTTTGAGAGGAATGGAAGATTCGATATAGGCCGATAGTTTTTTATAATTTCTGGGTCAAGATTTGGCTTTTTCAAGAGAGGCTTTATTACTGCCACTTTTAGTGAGTTTGGTACACATCCGGTGGATAGAGAGCCGTTTATTATGTTCAACATAGGAGGGCCAAGCACAGAAAGCAGCTCTTTCAGTAGTTTAGTTGGAATAGGGTCCAGTATGCAGCTTGAAGGTTTAGAGGCCATGATTATTTTCATCATTGTGTCAAGAGATATAGTACTAAAACACTTTAGTGTCTCCCTTGATCCTAGGTCCTAGCAGAGTTGTGCAGACTCAGGACAACGGAGCTTTGGAGGAATACGCAGATTTAAAGAGGAGTCCGTAATTTGCTTTCTAATGATCATGATCTTTTCCTCAAAGAAGTTAATGAATTCATTACTGCTGAAGTGAGAGCCATCCTCTCTTGGGGAATGCTGCTTTTTAGTTAGCTTTGCGACAGTATCAAAAATAAATTTCGGATTGTTCTTATTTTCCTCAATTAAGTTGGAAAAATAGGATGATCGAGCAGCAGTGAGGGCTCTTCGATACTGCACGGTACTGTCTTTCCAAGCTAGTCGGAAGACTTCCAGTTTGGTGTGGTGCCATTTCCGTCCCAATTTTCTGGAAGCTTGCTTCAGAGCTCGTGTATTTTCTGTATACCAAGGGGCTAGTTTCTTATGACAAATGTTTTTCGTTTTTAGGGGTGCAACTGCATCTAGGGTATTGCGCAAGGTTAAATTGAGTTCCTCAGTTAGGTGGTTAACTGATTTTTGTCCTCTGACGTCCTTGGGCAGGCAGAGGGAGTCTGGAAGGGCATCAAGGAATCTTTGGGTTGTCTGAGAATTTATAGCACGACTTTTAATGCTCCTTGGTTGGGGTCTGAGCAGATTATTTGTTGCGATTGCAAACATAATAAAATGGTGGTCCGATAGTCCAGGATTATGAGGAAAAACATTAAGATCCACAACATTTATTCCATGGGACAAAACTAGGTCCAGAGTATGACTGTGGCAGTGAGTAGGTCCAGAGACATGTTGGACAAAGCCCACTGAGTCGATGATGGCTCCGAAAGCCTTTTGGAGTGGGTCTGTGGACTTTTCCATGTGAATATTAAAGTCACCAAAAATTAGAATATTATCTGCGATGACTACAAGGTCCGATAGGAATTCAGGGAACTCAGTGAGGAACGCTGCATATGGCCCAGGAGGCCTGTAAACAGTAGCTATAAAAAGTAATTGAGTAGGCTGCATAGATTTCATGACTAGAAGCTCAAAAGACGAAAACGTCGTTGTTGTTGTTTTTTTTGTAAATTGAAATTTGCTGTCGTAAATGTTAGCAACACCTCCGCCTTTGCGGGATGCGCGGGGGATATGGTCACTAGTGTAACCAGGGGGTGAGGCCTCATTTAACACAGTAAATTCATCAGGCTTAAGCCATGTTTCAGTCAGGCCAATCACATCAAGATTATGATCAGTGATTAGTTAATTGGCTATAACTGCCTTTGAAGTGAGGGATCTAACATTAAGTAATCCTATTTTGAGATGTGAGGTATCACAATCTCTTTCAATAATGGCAGGGATGGAGGGGGTCTTTATACTAGTGAGATTGCTAAGGCGAACACAGCCATCTTTAATTTGCCCAACCTAGGTCGAGGCACAGACACGGTCTCAATGGGGATAGCTGAGCTGACTACACTGACTGTGCTAGTGGCAGACTCCACTAAACTGGCAGGCTGGCTAACAGCCTGCTGCCTGGCCTGCACCCTATTTCATTGTGGAGGTAGGGGAGTTAGAGCCCTGTCTATGTTCGTAGATAAGATGAGAGCACCCCTCCAGCTAGGATGGAGTCCGTCACTCCTCAACAGGCCAGGCTTGGTCCTGTTTGTGGGTGAGTCCCAGAAAGAGGGCCAATTATCTACAAATTCTATCTTTTGGGAGGGGCAGAAAACAGTTTTCAACCAGCGATTGAGTTGTGAGACTCTGCTGTAGAGCTCATCACTCCCCCTAACTGGGAGGGGGCCAGAGACAATTAATCGATTGTTACATATTGTTACCCTTGCTACATATTCGTCGCCAAACCCACTGGCTCCAGGTCATCTATAAGTCTTTGCTAGGTAAAGCCCCGCCTTATCTCAGCTCACTGGTCACCATAGAAACACCCACCCGTAGCATGCGCTCCAGCAGGTATATTTCACTGGTCATCCCCAAAGCCAACACTTCCTTTGGCCGCCTTTCCTTCCAGTTCTCTGCTGCCAATGACTGGAACGAATTGCAAAAATCACTGAAGCTGGAGACTTATATCTCCCTCTCTAACTTTAAGCATCAGCTGTCAGAGCAGCTTACCGATCACTGTACCTGTACACAGCCAATCTGTAAAAATCACATCCAACTACCTCATCCCCATATTGTTATTTATCTTCTTGCTCTTTTGCACCCCAGTATCTCTACTTGCACATCATCATCTGCACATCTATCACTCCAGTGTTAATCCTAAATTGTAATTATTTCGCCTCTATGGCCTATTTATTGCCTTACCTCCCTACTCTTCTACATTTGCACACACTGTATATAGATTTTTTTCTATTGTGTTATTGACTGTACGTTTGTTTATGACCTGCCCTGTGGCTCAGTTGGTAGAGCATGGTGTTTGCAACGCCAGGGTTGTGGGTTCGATTCCCACGGGGGGCCAGTACAACAAAAAAAAATGCATGAAATGAAATGGATGCATTCACTACTGTAAGTTGCTCTGGATAAGAGCGTCTGCTAAAATGTGTAACTCTATGTTGTTGTTTTTGTCACACTGCTTTGCTTTATCTTGGCCAGGTCACAGTTGTAAATGAGAACTTGTTCTCAACTGGCCTACCTGGTTAAATAAAGGTGAAATAAAAATAAATAAATAAAAGTTGTAAAGAATGAATGTTTCCACCTGACCTTCCAATAAGTTAAGTGAGTGTAAGTTAATATGTCATCCTTCAGCTGCCCATCAGTGAGAAGACTATCATGTAGTCATTTATGGAAAATTAGGTATGCTTTTATGAGTTCAAAATCCATTACAACTTTTAAAATCAACTTTATCTATGATGGGCAGTTCAATCTAAAACTCAAATTAGTAGCAACATGTTCGTTTATATACCTGCTATAGAATTGATAGTGAACAGATCTCACTTTGATGCATATCTCTAATTGCTCTTGGATGTGTCTGGAGGTTGGCTCGTCCTGTACAGAACCCCTCTATGAGACAGACTAGAGGTCAGGCTGTTCTGTGTGAAAGCAATGGAGATGACCTTCTGAAGAACTGCTGTGTCTGGACTATATTAAACACCTGAGCCGCTGGCTGCCTGGCGCAGTCACCACCCAGCTCCTATACATTACATACACCCACTCACTCATACTGTGGGAGAGACCCAGTCATTCCACTACATCTATTTCTATTTCCAAACATTTCTATGTAAATGTACTTGTTTGTAAGTGACTGCTTCATATTTCATGGGGTTTTTGAATGCCTACATGCTGCAACACAAATTGCCCTTTGGGACAATACAGATTTAGTCTTCTCTCCTGTCTATAAATAGATTGTAGGTTGAAATGTGAAGAGAGCTATTTTACTGAGTGTATTTGGTGCTGATTCTTCTCGTAGGACGGAGTTCAAAGCCCACAGGGATGTGAAGCCAGTGAAGCTGATCCGAGCCAAGTCCCAGTACCTTCCCCCTGATGAGAAGACCAGCCTGGAGACCAGCTATAGCGCCACCTACAGGGGAGAGCAGGGCAAACAGCAGCCCAACGACAACAAGGCTGTGGACAGGAGGAGGATACGCAGCCTGTACAATGAGCCCTACAAAGGCCTACAAGAGACCAAGGTCAGAACGCTTTAGATCATGTCCTATTGACTACTCCCATGGTACAGCCATAATGCAGCTAATCTCCTATTCAGAACTACAGCCTTGCAGAGTGCGTTTTCAAACCCACTGTAATGACAGAATCTTTCTCTTGGAGGGCTGCTGTTCTCTTTACTGTGTATGTTGTGATGGCAAATCATATCAGTAATACTGAAGCAAACACAATATCAAACCGAGGAGTTACAGCTCTTTGCAGAGTCATTTACACCTGCTGCTAATGTCTTTGGGGATGGTATATATAAATAATCTCCATCTTCCCCCATCCCCTGTGCCTAGGTTGAGAGGTCTAACAGTGCTCCCCGATCCAAACCCAAAAAGGCGGGCACCACGGTAGCTAGTCAGGGCAGCAAACCTGTCAAGAAGGCCAAAGAGCAGAAGCAGCCGGGCAGCAGAGCACTGCGGGGCACCAAGAAGACGACCTCTGAGAACCAGTCCACTGAGTCCGGGCCTGCGGAGGGGGACAAGGAGAAAAGTAAAGAGATGAACAACAAACTGGCTGAGGCAAAAGAGTAAAAATCATTTAGCACTACTTTTTATTCTTCTTTGGGGAAAGAACACGAAGGCTGCAAAATTAATTAGAAGTTCTCATCCCTTTTATGTTTTGTCTCTCTCTCTCGCTCTCTCGCTCTCTCTCTCTCTCTCGTCTCTCTCTAACTCTCTTTCCCTCTCTTCTCTCTGCCTCTTGGCTAAGTTAGATGTAGTTACAGTAAATGTCAGGGTTGTGACATGACATGTCGTTGCTTCCCCGCCTCACATTACATTAGATCACCATAGTAACAAGGGGGCATGTTCATCCGCTTCCTCTGCTCCCCGATGCCACCCTCCACCCCCCTCTCTCCACGTCTCCATCTCAAGGTTACCATGGCTACCGGCTGCCTGGTTAGCCAATGAATGGCACGTGCTATTGTTGCATGAGCCCACCGACTAGCAATCCTGTGTGGTTGGCTTCCATCTTCCAATTGAACAGATTGCTTTGTTGAGTTTATCAAGGATTTTTGGGAATGAGAAGACCATGTAAATTGGCTCAGTGACTGGACTCAATTTCTGTAGCTGTAACTTTCAAATGTATGCAAAGATACATTTATAAATGTATGCATAGACACATTAGATACTCATCTAGGATAACGGTCTGAAAATCTTTGATAAATGTGCAGCTTGGAGTGTATCAGTCCATGGCTGAGTTTGTGCCTGCTCTGTATTTCCTGAATGCTGTCTTCTTGAGTAGGGCTCCAAGTCGGTCTGTTTTCAGATTGGCATTACTAAGATGCTTTGTTCAACTTTGCCATCATTCTTGAATGCAATGTCTAATTTTGTAAACCTAATAACTATGTTGATTGTGGATTATGTGGGAATGGTTTTGAACAAATAATTTTCAGGACAACATTTAAAACCTCATACCCTCTCATTCAAATTATTCTCTCTCTTCGCAGTCAAATTCATTAATCAAGGTATTTTAGAGGTCAGACAAGGCTATCTTGTTTCATCAACCTTGTTGCCAAGCTGGGAGCCATCTGGGTTACTGTAACATGATTATGCATTACTAGACCAGTCATTTGCACAGCAGATGAGAATTTCCACTGAATTAAATGTTACTATCATGCAATTATAATTACATTCAGCATAAAAAAAAATACATTACATTTCACTGAGTCACGATAGGAATTTGATATTGTGGCTCTATGGTCTTTAGCTATGCTTTCACCCAGCCCATATACACTCTATGTAGCTATAGCTAGGACACACACACAGAGTCATGGTTGACTTGAACCAACATGATTATTTAGGCCCCCATGGCACTAGCAGATGAGAGAAGCCAACAACAATATTCACATCCCCCCTCTAAAGAGGTGCATGGCTGGATGTGATACTAGTTAAAACTCTTTCTCTCTTTCAGCAGATTCATGGTTTTATAATGATATGTTATTTATTGTTTTATTTATTCATCTATTTATTTGGGTATAAAACACTAATTACTTCTGCTAATACCATTATTGTAACATACCCCCAAAAATGTGTCTGCGATGTTATGGTAAGTTGAATGCTGGCCGTTTGGAATGTTTATTTTTCTGGACTTATTGTTTCTGTCTTTGTTTCTGGTTTATGCATGTTGTGTCTCGATGTTTCTGTCTAGCATGGGCCTCAAACAACTGGCCTCTTCCCTGGACCAGGGGTGTGTGTGTGTGTGTGTGTGTGTGTGTGTGTGTGTGTGTGTGTGTGTGTGTGTGTGTGTGTGTGTGTGTGTGTGTGTGTGTGTGTGTGTGTGTGTGTGTGTGTATGTGGATTTCATTAGGTTGAGAAGATTACGTGTAGATGTCAAGATTATATTAAACACATTCAACTCCAAATATATCTCTCCTGTGCTGCCTTCTATGGCAATCTAAATATAGTAGGCATAGGCTACCAATGTAGAACGACTTGATATTCTCACCTGTGATTTGATTGAATTAGGACAAGCAGCGAAACTACATTTTATATTTGGTTTACATTTGTATCATACTTCTGCATATGTATGCAGTTTCTTGAATGGGATATATTGAGCGAGCAAGGAAAATGATCTGTATTACAAACATAAACCTCATTATGTCAAAATGAATCAGGTTTGTATTGGTTGTATAGTGCCAGTAGAGCTCTATTGGCTACTACACATGTCTACTTGTGTCTTAGCAGACAGTAGTAAAGACCAGAACAGCGTTTCAGACTCCTGGGATGGCATAGACCACAATAGAGCAGTGCATTGTGCTGTGCAGGACTTGCTTGTCATGGGCCACCCCACACTCCCCAGTCTTTCTCTTGTGTTGTTGTCATCTGTTGTGCTAGTCAGAGTCCCCTGGCTCCCTCCCCTCCATTTTGAATACTGGAGTGTGTTGTCTCTCCATTTGCCATGGTGGTATCTTGAGTTAGTATCTCACAATGAACCACCATGCCATATTCCGCTTAGACTGAGCATGTGCCCACGGAGCGGAGGGTGAGGGCCATCTCATTAGCATTTTGCAGCCTTTGGTTGGGGGGGGTCTTTCTCTCGTAACACAGGAAGGGGTGTCGGGGGGGGTCATACATGTAAAGTACTGACACACAGCTCATCCGGTGCTATCGATCTTTAATCCAAGCATTAGGAACAAAAAAATTATAGAAAGTAATAATGGTACAAAGAAGTTACAGAATGTATTGGACACAAATATTTTACTGTGACGTGCTTGTGTTTCTCTCTGCTTGCTCCTATTTACTGAAATATTATGAATAAATGGAAAAGCAGAAAAAGCTGTGTCCTCTTGGTTCTTTGTGTTGAAACGTATGGAGGAGGAGGGTGAAAGAACCGTGGTTGCAGGTATTTGTTGAATTGTTTTTGTCTCTTTGTCTTTGTGAGACATGAGATGCTTTTTAGTGAGTGAATCCACATGGAAGAGAATTTTGCCTTCAGGTTTTCTTTAGCGCTTATCAAAGACATTCTGGCATGAGTTCTGACATCCTTCAAAGGGCTTGCATATTGCTGCTACACTATGTGAGAGCTGAGGAATATATTATTTTGCATCATGTGTCCAAATATATTCAAAGACCTTGCCCAAATTATACAGAAATATGCAAGTTAAGGATGGGTAGAACATTATTCCAGAATTGGATGTCATGTATTTACTGGGCGAACAAACTGTATGATTAATGAAATGTTCTTTCTCTGCGTGTAACAAATGTGACATTTGGATATTTCTAAAATCATTATAATCATGTAATTACTATATTTTCCAGCTTCATCTGGTATCGATATTAGCTTTTCGAGGATGTCAAATTTGGATATGCTGTGCAAGGTGAAATCCTACCTCTAGAAAACCTAATGAGTGACATTCTGATTCATTTGAAGGGTTGTGCTAAAACAGTACCACTACATACAGCTCTGTCAGCCAATCCGTGATACAGGCTGGGTGCAGACGCTAAAGCAACACCTGTGGGGCTGTACACTACCCATTCCAAGGTAACCTAAAAACACACCCAGCCGCCACAAGCCACAAATCTCTCATTCATATGTGCTCATAAGATGTATTTCAAAGTCATGATTTTTTAAATATTTGATAGTGGCACAGTTTTGTTTTGAAAATCGTTGTACTCCGATACAGTTCCCACCAGGTCAGATCCCTCATATATTTCTCTTCCATATGGAAACTAGAGTAGGGGAATGAGTGTGTGGGGCTGTCTGTCTGTGTGAATGCTTGGCTGTCATGTCCTATAAAGTACGTATGTCTCCTTAAGGTTCCTCTCTTAAGGAGGCCTTGGGTCTGTCTTGTTGTAGTAGAATGGCTATAGTCCAGACTATCTTGGAATCCCTCCTTGAGCTACTGGAAGATGCTAGATGCATTCATTGCTCCTGGTTATAAGAAATAGGTCAAGGCTAAACAAATTGCATGGCTGTGTAGTAAAATGTGACTTTTGAATTATTCACACAGATGACTAGAGATCGCCCATCCTTTTCCATTTTTAGAGCAACTGGATTAAACCTACCGTGCAACCACTATTATTTGATATAACATATCGTAATTACATACATGTTACCAGTGTGATTATATATAAATGATTAATAAACCTGTGGGTAAACACACCTACAGATATATGTTTATAATAACACATAGTTATCCTTTTTAGTTTGATAATTTTCATCATTTGATGTAATGTTGTTATGGTGTCTGAGTGGGACCTGCAATCCAAATGTTATATAATATTACAAAATGTGTGGTTATTTTATATGGGCTGGTACTAAATCTGAATTGTTTATTGAAAATATGTCGATTCAATGTTTATTGGGGTGCATGGTCGGAATAGAGTGGGGAGGTACAGTAGTTCTAGCTTTGGAGGGAGCCAGTTCTGCTACTGGAGAAGATAGTAAGTGCATGTTTTAGTCCCCTCAATTTCATTTTAGATGATATTATTCCTGAATGTCCTGTGGCTGTTTATCCTTGAACACCCTGAGACTCTCATTAGACTGTCATTATTCCCGTTAGTGTGCTCTAGCTTTTAGTCTCAGAAGGTTTCAGCTGACAGATTGGATTCAAACTCAGAGAGCAGTGGCTATTTATTGATCTGAACATAACACAAAATCCTAACTTTGATTGAAGAAACATTTTAACCTTTGTTTGGAATTGAGGAAGGTAGGCGGGCGAACTATGTTTTTTTTGTGCTATTTTAGGTTTGACGTGATAAGAAACCAAGAGAGAGCTTTAGCTGCTTTCTCTGAGACTGAGCTTCACATCTCCACTGTGGCAGTATAATGTTGCCCTCTGATATGAGTAGTCACAGGGTGCTCAACTCAACTCAGCAAAATTCTTTGTGATTGGCCTCTGAGAAATGCCTCATCTTGTGTCTCTTTGTTTTTGTCTTTTTCTTTGTGTCTTAACTCTGTGCTGCCTCGCCTCCTAGAGAGCTTAATGACGAGGTTCTCCGACCCGGTGATCATCATTCCCAGGGTGCCGTTGGAGGAGAACCAGAACCACTGGAGGAAAGACCCGAACCACGGAGGAGCGGCGTAGTTGTGCACTTTGCCCCAGATGTAAAGTATGAGTAGATCCACTAGATCTGTACTGTAGGGACATACTGTACTGTAGGCCTATGGTATACAGGGAGGGACTGCTGTCCTGTTCTGTACTGTACATATCTAGTATTTTCAACTCAGTTCTATTGGGAAAAGAGAAATACCCCATTAACAACTCCTCTGCATGAGGAGGCAAACCAAAATAGGATGCACGTAGCGTGTTTGAAACAGCTTTAGGGCAGTGCGGTCATAGCTGTTTGAGCAAATGCAAATGCAAAAGGTGCTATAAGTTTAATTTCCGTTACATGCTTTTGTTTTAAGAGAATGTTTTAATTTGGTAATGATGTTAGAAATGCCAAACCATAAAGTGCTTATTGAAAGAAAAAAAAATAACTGTATATTGATCAATTCAAATGCAAATAAATATAGATAACTTGCTGATTTGCTAATCTGTGTTGTATTTTTATTGGTGTGTGACTTATTGGTGTTAGTTTAGAATAGACCAAGAAGCTATCCACAACTTAGAGTACACTGAAGAAGATAGAACTGACACTGAAAAGCACAGTTGGAAAATAGCCTACAATAAACACACTTCAAAATGAAATGTGAAACACACTCACATAATAATATCGAGGTTCTCGGGCAACCCCTTTTTAAATGCTTTAGGACACATATTCCTTTTTCATTTACTGTATGACTCATTCTAGTGTAGTGAATATTTGTGTGAGAGTGCTTATATGCTCTGTTTACTCTGGATAAGCGCTTCTGTGAAAGGGGTTTCAGGGCTAAAGCAGCTATTTCTCTGTTACTCTTCATATTGCTCTTCATTAAATACCCCTCTCCCTTTTCCTTGATTATGAAGTGAAAGATGAGAATGAATTTGTATTGGATGATAAAGTGATAAGTATGCACATACGTTCTCTGATTATACAGATGTGCTCTGCTGACTCATTCTCCTCAATGTGCCTACCCCAGAGGAGTAAACACACACACACACACACACACACACACACACACACACACACACACACACACACACACACACACACACACACACACACACACACACACACACACACACACACACACACACACACACAGACATACACACACACACACAGACACACACACGCAAGCACGCACGCACGCACGCACGCATGCACACAAAACTTTTATGTGAAGCCTTCACATCTTCACATGATGCCACATAGACTTGAGCTGCTCATCAGGATTGGAGGACTCGTATCTCTAAGTTTGATTCTCCTCCTATAGACTGTGTTCCATGACTACATGGAGGACTCGTATCTCTAAGGATGAGTCATGGAAGGATGATTCTCCTCCTATAGACTGTGTTCCATTACTACATGGAGGACTCGTATCTCTAAGGATGAGTCATGGAAGGATGATTCTCCTCCTATAGACTGTGTCTCATGACTACATGGAGGACTCGTATCTCTAAGGATGAGTCATGGAAGGATGATTCTCCTCCTATAGACTGTGTTCCATGACTACATGGAGGACTCGTATCTCTAAGGATGAGTCATGGAAGGATGATTCTCCTCCTATAGACTGTGTCTCATGACTACATGGAGGACTCGTATCTCTAAGGATGAGTCATGGAAGGATGATTCTCCTCCTATAGACTGTGTTCCATTACTACATGGAGGACTCGTATCTCTAAGGATGAGTCATGGAAGGATGATTCTCCTCCTATAGACTGTGTTCCATTACTACATGGAGGACTCGTATCTCTAACGATGAGTCATGGAAGGATGATTCTCCTCCTATAGACTGTGTCTCATAACTACATGGAGGACTCGTATCTCTAAGGATGAGTCATGGAAGGATGAGTCTCCTCCTATAGGCTGTGTCTCATCACTCTCATCACCCTATTCCACATCAAGTAACTCATGCCAGCAGTAAAATTTGATTAAAAAAACAGATAAAAATACACCTTATGGAACAGCAGGGACTGTGAAGAAACACAAACATAGACACATACATACAAACACACAATAACATGCACACTATACACACATGTACACATGGATTTTGTGTTGTAGATATGTGGTAGTAGATTAGATGCCTGAGGGCACACACTTAATATTTTGTGAAATCTGTTATGAATTTATTGTAATGTTTTTAAAACGTAGAACTGCCTTAATTTTGCTGGACCCCAGGAAGAGTAGTGGGGATCCATAATAAATATAAATACAATACACATAAGTCTCCTCCTACTACCAGTAAACATTTCGCTATCTACAGTACTTACAATGTTCAAAAGCAATGAATAGTAAATCATAGCCTACAAACCTTCCAGCTAGAATATTTTTGTACAGTTATTGTCGGTCATAATGATTAGA
Organism: Salmo trutta; assembly: GCF_901001165.1. Classification (NCBI taxonomy): domain Eukaryota; kingdom Metazoa; phylum Chordata; class Actinopteri; order Salmoniformes; family Salmonidae; genus Salmo; species Salmo trutta. The sequence continues at coordinate 35,686,777 of NC_042971.1, read as the reverse complement.
GGAGATTTTCAGCAATTGTCCACATAAAACTGTTGTCTATGACAGGAACAGGGTAGAGGGGAGGGGCACCAATGAATCCTCCCCAGTATTGGAGAGCAAAGTGTTGACCCGTATTGACCTTTGACCTAGTGACTGTATGGCAATCACCATCTTCCCTTAAGCTTACCGTATGCATCCCAGTCAAAAAAGTTTGCACATATATTATGCTGAAATGTTGTGCCATTTTGTTTGTTTTGGTGTTTGGCAGCATTCGGCAGAGTTATTTTCGGCTGTTGCTGAAGTCTACGCCTCCTCGTCGGTGATTGATCCACAGTAGGAATTCTTCATTGAAGTGTTTGTTGTCATTCAATGACAGTCGACTAGTTTTCATGCACATTATTTAACTTGAGACATACTGGACCAAATATATGTAAAAGTGCATGACTAAAGGCTTCAGCATGCTTCACTTCGGCTGGCCGAACTCGCATACTCGCATAAAAGACCTTCGCTTGAAAAGTGAGAAAAAAGCGTCAATAGTATTGTTCACCAATTTTGAGACGCCGTAGCCAGTATAAACTTCCTCAAAATAGTCAGAATTAATCTAAGATAACTCAAGAAATCTGTCATTAATTTAGAAGTTTTTGCAGAGAAGATTTTAGTTGTGCAATTTTACATCTAACTAAGATGTTTGGTGCAGTATTTCTCAAAGAAATGTTTTGCAAGATGCAAAACTAAAATTATTAAAAAATTAAGATATGAATAATCAAAAGATTTAATTGAATAGAATTGACTAATTCAAAGAACAAAAAAAAAAAATTATAATATAGGCCTAAATGCTCAAGCTCACACATTCGTTCTGACTGTCTGCTCAGACTAACAGCCTCACCTGTTGTTCCTGTCAATCAGAAACTCAGTGTCAACCAATGAACCAAAGATGCGTGAGGGAGGGCCAAGCCAACTCACTCACAGTCACACACTTAGCAGCGAGGAGAGAGAGGAAGGACAGCTGTGAAAACAACAGCTGGAAAATGAGTCGGAAGCACAGTAGCATTTGGATGCATTTTAATAATGTAGACAATGTTAGAGCACAGCGTAGAATTTGCCAAAACAAAATCTCATATACAGCTGGTTCTACGCACAACTTACACCGGCATATGTGAATTGTGCACCCAACTGTGAAGCTAGCTGTAGCAGAGCTTCGAGAAACTAGCGGGCCTGCTAGTGATAGTGGTGGAGCCAGCACCTCCACACGTGGAGATGTATCCACTCAGTCAAGTAGGCCTACTCCGCGACCCACAGCAACACGGTCTTCTATAGACCAGTTTATGCCAAAGTCTATGTCTGTAGCAAAACAAGGCCATATTGATATTGCATTGGCTAAAATGATTGCCACCGATTTCCAGCCATTTTCGATCGTGGAGGACAGAGGTTTAAGAAATGATAGCAATAGTCTAAATCCAATGTACACAATTCCAAGCAGGAAAACCCTTTCAAAATCACTTATTCCACAACTGTACGAGAGCACACAGGCTTCAGTGCGGGAAAGAGTCCAAAAAGCAACTGCAGTTTGCCTTACCACTGACTGCTGGATATCAAGGGTAATCACTTCTTACATGTCGGTTACATGTCACTTCATTGAAGATTGTTTGATGTCTAGCTGTCTTCTGGACTGCTTTGAGTTCAGCGACAGACACACCTCAGAGAACTTGGCAGAGGAACTGTTGAGAATGGCCAGAGAATGGCAAGTAGATGGAAAAGTGGTCTGTTGTGTCAGCGACAATGCAGCTAGCATAACCAAAGCCATGAAAATGTTTAAATGGAACCATCATCCATGTCTTGCCCACATAATCAACCTGATTGTAAGAGATGCTCTGAAGATGATGAAGCCCACTGTGGACAAAGTGAAAGCAGCTGTGGAATACTTCCACAGGAGCACAGTAGGTGCTAAAAAACTAAAGTCTACACAACGCCAGATGGGGATGCCTGAGCTGAGGCCTAAGTAAGACTGGACTACAAGGTGGAATTCAACATTTTATATGTTGAAGCGGTTTACTGAGTCAAAGGATGCCATCATCTCTACCATGGCCATTGTCAATGCACCTGTTGATGCTCTGACCCAAGAGGAATGGGAGGTGGTGGAGGAGGTGTGCAGAGTCCTGGAACCCTTTGAGCAGGTCACTGTGGAGATCAGTGGAGAGGTACAGTAAGCAGCTATTACTACATCATTATTTAATCATATTATTATATGTATATGAGCAGTAGATGAGAATGTAGTATCAGTAGACAAAACATGAACCTGAACTAATAAGTTACAGTTCTCTCTTTTCAGCTATGTGACAGCCTCAAAACTTATACTCTTGTGTAAGGGTCTGCAGCGAATCACAGCCAGCCACCAGAGAGAAGCAAATGTAACAACAGGACATGTGACAGAGTTGATGGAAACACTATGTTCATCAATGGACAGACAGTTCCACAGAATGGAATATAATCGCGTGCTATCAGAAACCGCTGCACCTGACCCCAGGTTTAAGAAGTTAGCCTTCAGTGATGCCAGAGCGATTGATGAGGCTCTTCAAAGAATAACCTCAGCAGCAGGGAGGGACAGCCCCAGCAGTCAGCTGGCTCAGGCAACAGGGCAATAGGAAGAAGAGGGAGCAGATGGAGCAGAAAAACCAGCAGTAGTGCCACAAACGTCTGCTGTTTGGATGCTGTTTGACAAGAGAGCGACTGGGGATGCAGCACAAAGGAATCCCTCAGCAGATGCTGAGTGAGAATGGCAGAACGGTGAACTTACTAAATGACTGAGAGTTTGACTGTGTGATATTAGGTTGCTTCTTGTGTAAATATTTTCCTTCTGGATTTTAATGATTTGTATGTCTTTGAGTTCAGTGACAGACACACCTCAGAGAACTGGTCCTAAAATGTGAAGAAATAATAGTTTATCAACATTTCAAGCTAAACATTCTGATCTGTTACATCAGCCTTATTAAATGATATGGCATATACTTTCACTGCACTTTGATACATATCAGTGGGGATTAAGAAGTGAGTATACGAAATGCCCACTGAAAAATACGAAGGTATATGGCATATACCTGCGGATACCCTCCACTACACCATTTAAAATGTCGTTATAATATCTGCACGAACTCTTCCAAACTGTTTCGGCTGGGAAGGATTCAGACACCTTTAGACCTCCGCTTCAAAAACATTGACATCAATTACATATTTCTTAAATTATCTTCGATTAATTCAGACGATTTTGAGGATGTGTACTGGTTTTAAGGGCCATGGCTAGACAGAATCCAGCTTTTGTCAAATTAATGTCAGATTTGACTATTCGTAGCAGGTTAGGAGCATTTACGCAGCGGGTTAGGATAATTAACATAACATGTTAGGAGAATTAGGTTAGATGCAAGAACAAAAAAATCTACTTTTGACATTAATTTGACAAAAGCTGGATCTTTTCTAGCCATGACCAGTTTCAAGAGTGATAAACAGTAATATTGGCGCTTTTTTGTCGTTTTTCAAGTGAATGTATTTATTTTAAGGGAGTGTGCTAGCCGACCTCGCAATGACGCCTCTCAAAACAGATTTCAAAGTTCATACTGTATATAAATGTTCATAATGGAATGTTGAGAACGAAATGATCTGTACTTCAGCAAGTAGGTGATAATTATAACATACAGCACAATCATCCCTGCCATTGATAATAATTATGGTATTAGACGAAATGCAGTAATAAGACCTCATACCCTGACTACACCGCTCTTGTCGCGAGCGTTGCAAAATAAATTTAGGAATCTATGTTATTCAATTATTGCATCCACACTGCTCGCAATGCGTCAACAAGCGTCTGCGTTGCCAAGGGCTGAAATAGAACTCCTTTCTGTTTCTGACGCAGATCGCACTGCAAGTCCTGCCTCTCCCATCTCCTCATTGGTTTATAGAAGCAGGTACCCACGTGCCATCTCCTCATTGGTTAAACCCACGTGGGTGATTGAAAGACGAACTGTGTTGCTGGTCGGTGTAGTAATACTATGAAAGTTTAGATGCCAATCACCATATAAGTTAAATGAAAAGCCTGGAAGGAGGAGAGATGACTAGAAATTATTCGGTTGACTGTTTTATGTGTGGATTAATTGTCGGAGTAGAAGATCTTGTGCATTTCAGGTAAAATAACAACCTAATGTTTATATCCCAGGACAAATTAGCTAGCAACAGCAAGCTAGCTAAATAGGACAAATTAGCAAGCAAGTGCAAGCTAACTAGCTAAATTGCCATAAATGGTTAATGCTTTTCGACCTGTCCCCAAATTAATGTCATTGGTTCAGAGTTTGTTTTGATATTTTAATCTGCGTGCCGTGATCGCGTTTGGTGTGGGGGGACAAAATAAATATATGCACGATGGCGCACGCCGTGGTGAATATCCTCACCACCAGCAGTAATGATGTAGTTGAGGTGCTTAGATTCGGCCCTGGCAGGTAATGGTAAATTAACGGACAATGGACTGAAAGTCAGAGGAAGAGAGAACATGAATTAGTAATAGTCTGAAAGCCCAGGGAGATGACAGACAGACAGACCAGCAGTTAGGGTGATAAATGATGTCAGTGCTTCCTATCTGCCAAATGGACTGAGGATGGAAGAGAGGAGGAGGAGGGGAAGGATGAAGGGGGGGAAAAGGACAGAGAGATGAATTTGCAGCCATGGCATGGCTGTTTGGCTCAGCTGCCTCTTAGAATACTGTTTATTGAGATGTTAAAAAGAAAGACATTAGTCTTCTGTGGCCTTGCCTAGTCCCCAGATTCGATGTAATATGTTTGGAAAGGACTCCCAGACACTCATAGTGGTATTTAAAAATTGGGGTTCTTTGGAAATTCAGTGCAGTGTTTTCTTATTCACTCTGTGAATATTATGGATGATCCAACACATCTGCACACCACAGGGGTGAAAAAAAAACCTGGCTAATGTTCTTAAAGCCAGATTCATTGCTAAAGGAATCCTTAATTAGGTAATTAGATCGGGGGAGAAACACCTACTTGTTAATTTTTGGAGTGAAATGAAATCAACAAAATTACAGAAGTGGATAATTGGGAATCAAACCTATGGTGCTGAAAATCATTGGATGAATTTGATTGAAGGAGGATGCTATCATACTGGTGGGTACTGGTATGGCAACTTCCAGTTGCATCACCGCCTGGTATGGCAACTGCTCGGCATCCGACTGTAAGGCGATTCAGAGGGTACTGCGTACGGCCCAGTACTTCACCGGGGCCGAGCTTCCTGCCATCCAGGACCAATATACTAGGCGGTGTCAGAGGAAGGCCCAAAAAATTGTCGGACTCCAGTCACCCTCCAGTCATAGACTGTTCTCTCTGCTACCGCACGGCAAGCGGTACAAGAGCGCGAAGTCTAGGACCAAAAGGCTCCTTAACAGCTTCTACCCCCAAGCCATAAGACTGCTGAACAATTAATCAAATGGCCACCTGGACTATTTACATTGACACAACCCCCCCCCCCCCCCCCCCCCCCCCCAACTTTACCCCTATCTACATGTACAAATTACCTCGACTGACCTGTACGCCCGCACATTGATTAGGTACCGGTACACCCTGTATATATCCTCATTATTGTTATTTTATTGTGTTACTTTTCATTTTTTACTTTAGTTTATTTGTAAATATTTTCTTAACTCTATTTCTTGAACTGCATTGTTGGTTAAGGGCTTGTAAGTAAGCATTTCATGATCATGTCTACACCTGTTGTATTCGGCGCATGTGACAAATATCATTTGATTTGATTTTGAATCTACAGTTCACTCAGCTTTACAATGTGGGTATTTTTTTACATTTATTTAACCTTTATTTAACTAGGCAAGTCAGTTAAGAACAAATTCTTATTTACAATGACGGCCTACCCCGACCAAACCCTAACGACGCTGGGCCAACTGTGCGACGCTCTATAACTGTAACAATCGAGTATTTTTGTTTTCTTTTGATGGAGGTTTGTTCCTTTGATACTTTGCCTCAGATCACTGTTTCACCCTCCCTTCCTCCATCCCCCCTTCACATCCTCCTCCCCCATGTTTCCATAGAAATGGGTTGCCAGTAAGAAGGTGAGTTGGGGTTGTATGGGTTAATTGGGGGTGGGGTTTATGAGTCCTCGTCCACACAGATTGTACCCCCCATCCCACCACCCTCCAGGTCTCCAGGGTAGAACCAGGGCAGCCTTTAAACGAAACCAACCTCCTGCTGTTTACCTTGTATCCCTCCACAGGGCTCGCCTCTCAGAGAGAGATAGGTGTGTGTGCGTCACAAAGGTGTGTGTGTGTGTCACAAAGGTGTGTGTGTGTGTGTGTCACAAAGGTGTGTGTGTGTGTGTGTGTGTGTGTGTGTCACACAAAGGTGTGTGTGTGTGTCACAAAGGTGTGTGTGTGTGTGTCACAAAGGTGTGTGTGAAGTGGTGGTGTGAAGTCATCATACACATGATGGGCCCGGCCTGTACATTTACACATGCACGCAGCACAGACATATAGACCACCAAGTCTTTGATAAATGTGCCATACCCTCATGTAATGTTAGCTAATGTCAATCATCCAAAATGTTTATAGTGTGACCATATCTAATTCATGATATCATAACACTGTGAAATCACAACATCTGTTGTCCTACCTCAGTTTTTTTTTTTATGTTATGCAATGACCCAACAGTGTCCTCTAGTGTATGGATCATTACAGTAGTTCTTAGATTGTATCACAAATTCAACATTTCACCTCATAAATAAAGATTGGGGAAATATTCTCTCCTTCTGCTACAAATGTTCCAATATACAAATAATTCCTTTTTATTTCTAGTTGTTCGTTTATAAACATATTTCACATATTTTAGCAGGTCAATATTTTAGGATGTGTCTGCTATTGACTTTAGAAGACTTCAGGATATACTTATAAAATACATGCAATTTCCATATTTATAAATGGTAGATTTTCTCAGTTATAGAAAAATATCAGTTTAAAAGAAAATGAATGGATTGCAGAATATATGATATTTTTTAAATAAGAGTCACTATACAAATCCTAACAAGACAACATTATTTTTCAAGGCAGACAGTGCTTTGTATACAGTATGTATTTAAATGCATCAATGTTGAAAAAATTGAAGAGACCGTGATGTCATCCAAATTAATAATGAATTCTGCCCTTTTGATACACTTAGTTTAATCAAAATTAAGGCACATTATTAAAAAACTAAGTGTATCGACCTCTTCATTTCTGACTACTAGGCAACAGCTTGAAGAAATGAAATACCAACTTTACTATGTCTTTCAGTTCCTTTAAACTAGCCTAAAAGTGTTCCAGCACTAAATATTGAAAACATGATAGGGAGAGTTATCTTGCTTGGGTTTGAGGCTGAAGCTGTAGGTTCCAATTCGCTTCCTGTGGCTGAAGAACAAGGAAGAGAGACTCCCGATGAAGAGGAGGAATAGTCCTATTCCCAGTAAACTGTAGCCCACCAGACGAAGAGTATCAGATCTCTCTTTGACGGACACTGCCAGAAAACATGTCAGAATATATTAACTCCACAATATGTACCGTTGATCATCCTATATATCATGTAGCCTCGTACAAACCATCCTGATTCTTTTTCTAAAATGAGTTATTAGATTGGAGAACACATTAGGAGGGATCTTAGACCATTCCTCCATACAGAATCTTTCCAGATCCTTGATATCCTTCGTCTACCCTTATGGACTGCCCTCTTCATTTCAAACCACAGGTTTTCAATGGTGTTCAAGTCTGGATACTGAGATGGCCATTGCAAAATGTTGATTTTGTGGTCAATGAACAATTTATTGATGTGTGCTTGGGGTTATTGTCTTTGTCTTGCTGGAAGATCCACTTGCGGCCAAGTTTCAGCATCCTGGCAGAGGCAACCAGGTTTTTGGCTAAAATGTCCTGGTACTGGGTAAGGTTCATGATGCCGTTGACCTTCAAAATGGAATGACATGAATCCCTCCCAATGTGTTCTCCAATCTCATGCCGTTATCCTCGCAAGGTGAGGTATTGAAAGGTATTGAAAATGGGTGACAATCATTTTGACCCCTATCTTTTTGAGAGGAAAAATTATTACAAGTTAAACAAAATCTCTTTGGGTGAGCAATTGTATTAGTATAAAATAATATACTTTTCCATTTTTTTTTTATAGCTCAGTATTTGCACAATTAATTTTATACATTCTTTTTGCTCATCATTATCAAGGGTGCCAATAATTTTGGACTTGGCTGTATATGAAATGATCAGTAGCCTAGTCATCACGTTGTAACAGTATAGCTTATTGATGCAGTCACACTTTGAAGAGCATTTACTGTACCTTTGTGTGATCTAAGCAATGGTCCACAGGATGCTTTTGCTGTTCCAATTAGATTGGAGAATCTTTCTGTCCGTCCAAAGCAATCCTGACAAAGGAAAATATATTGGAAAGAGAACAGCATTGAACTACACTGAACAAAAATAAACGCAACATGCAACAATTTAAAAGATTTTACAGAGTTACAGTTCAAATAAGGAAATCAGTCAATTGAAATAAATTCATTAGGCCCTAATCTATAGATTTGACATGACTGGGAATACAGATATGAATCTGTTGGTCACAGATGCCTTAAAAAAAAAAGTAGGGGCGTGGATCAGAAAACCAGTCAGTTTCTGGTGTGACCACCATTTGCCTCATGCAGCGCACTACATCTCCTTCGCATAAAGTTGCTCCATATTGGCGGGAACTGGAACATGGAACATGCTGTTGTACACGTAGATCCAGTGCTCAATGAGCAATATGTCTGGTGGGTATGCAGGCCATGGAAGAACTGGGACATTTTCAGCTTCCAGAAGTTGTGTACAGATCCTTGCGACATCATGCTGAAACATGAGGTGATGGCAGCGGATAAATGACACAGCAATGGGCCTCAGGATCTGGTCAAGGTATCTCTGTGCATTCAAATTGCCATCGATAAAATCAAATTGTGTTTGTTGTCCAAAGCTTATGCTTGCCCATACCATAACTCCACCATGGGGCACTCTGTTCACAACGTTGACATCAGCAAACTGCTTGCTCACATGACGCCATACAAGCTGTTTACCCTCTGCCCGGTACTGTTGAAAGCGGGATTCATCCATGAAGAGCACACTTCTCCAGCGTGCCAGTAGCCATTGAAGGTGAGAATTAGCCCACTGAAGTTGATTACAAAGCCGATCTGCAGTCAGGTCAAGACCCTAGTGAGGATGACGAGCACGCAGATGAGCTTCCCTGAGGTGGTTTCTGACAGTTTGTGCAGAAATTCTTCGGTTGTACAAACCCACAGTTTCATCAGCTGTCCGGGTGGCTAGTCTCAGACGATCCCGCAGGTGAAAAAGCCGGATGTGGCGGTCCAGGGCTGGCGTGGTTACACGTGGTCTGTTGTGCGCCGGTTGGATGTACTGCCAAATTCTCTAAAATGACGGAGACGACTTACGGTAGAGAAAATAACATTAAAATGTCTCACAACAGCTCTGGTGGACATTCCTGCAGTCAGCATGCCAATTGCACGCTCCCCCAAAACATGAGACATCGGTGGCATTGTGTTGTGTGACACAACTGCACATTTTAGAGTGGCATTTTATTGTCCCCAGAACAAGGTGCACCTGTGTAATGATCATGCTGTTTAAGCTTCTTTATATGCCACACTTGTCAAGTGAATGGATTATCTTGGCAAAGGAGAAATGCTCACTAACAGGGATGTAAACACATTTGTGCACAACATTTGAGAGAAAAAGCTTTTTGTATGTATGGAACATTTCTGGGATCTTTCATTTCAGCTCATGAAACATGGGATCAACACTTTACATGTTGTGTTTACACTTTTGTTCAGTATAATTAAACCTTCTCCAAGTAGAGCATTTTTCAAGAGCCTCTAGGTAGTCATATCAAAGGGGTTGAACACAGTGGTTAAATTGAACTGGAGATACCCGGATCAAAGCGAGAGCCAGGCAGAGCCGAGCTCTAGCACCTTATGGGAGTAGGATAAAAAGCAGGATAAAAGTAGTCACCCTAACCCAAACCCTAGAATAGTAATACATTGTACTTACAGCAGTAACTCTAACCCTAATCTTGGCATAATCTTTTTATTCAACCCGGCAGAGCCTGGCAGAGCTTCCCCACCTCCGAATACCCCATTTAACCCCTGGTTGGACAGTAAATCTAGACATCAAAGTAAAAACTGTATACTTGAGTAGTACAGTATGAATAAATCTGGACAGATACTCACAGGCTGGCAGGTGGCCGAGCCAGTCTCGATACAGATCTGTATCTGGCAGTGCAGGTAGATGACATTCAGGTTGATGTAGGAGAAGATGCGAAGAGACAGGCGAGACTTTCTGGAGTTGCCGTTCTCCACGACTGTGGTGTATGTGTTTGGGAGGGGACAGCTGATGAGAAAGAGAGAGACAGATTACCAGCAGAAAGCTTAGAAAGTACCCAAACACATCTGAATCTTCAAGCAAATGTCCCATATAAATGGTATTCTATTATATGCCACGGAATGAAAACCTAGCATCTAAGCTAACTATAATAGGGCACCTTCAAAAGCAATTGTAGAACAGACCTGTTTTCCAGAAAAACATAGGTTGTTGGTTCTAAGGGGTTGCTGCTCTGGGTGGCCCAGCACTTGTTGATGACCACTTTGATCTGGGCAACCGTGGAGTCAACGCTGACTTCGACCACAACGTCCTCCTCAGGAGATAGGCTGTAGTTCTGGGGGAGGGGTGACATTCCATTCAGGAGCTGAAATGTCACGTAGAATGTCCCTGAGCCCATGACGGCATCTTTGATCATATCGTACCTGTCAATACACCATGAGATATTATGTAAATAAATAGCTAAATATATCATGGATACTGAATATTCAAATACACTCTGTCAATAAGAGAGATATTTGCAAGCATGTATTTGAGTAGTGAGATAAAATTGGGTTCTAGACATGTATATTTTTCAGTCTAGCTGAGCAGTGATTTCCAGGAGTTAAAAGGTGGAGGGAGGTGGATGTGACCATAGTGACATAGATAAGGTAACCATGGCGCCTGGCAGAGCGTACCCTGTGGTGCTGTAACCAGAGGAGATGATGATGATGCTCCTCCTGAAGGTACACATGATGGGGACCTTCAGCCGTACTGTGGGAACCCTTGTAGTGTCGTCAGGCAAGAGCTGAGAGCTCATAGAGTTGTACAGATTGACCTGAGCAGTGTAGTGAGTGCTGTTCTGAAGTTTAAAAGTTAACATGGGTATTAGTTAGTTATTTTATTTTCTAACAGACCATGAGGACAGTTCAATCTAGTTTGGTCATCCAACACTTGCACCTACAAGATACCATGGTCACAGGCTGCATGTTTTTTAAGGTATAGAATAAATGGTACATAAATAAGGACATTTTAACCTGTTAAATCCAGGTCTGTTTTGTGCATTATAGAATAACCTTTTATTTAGCCAAAACACACCAGAGACTATGCTCTTTGTGACACAAGGGGGCAGTAGGTAGCACCCTCTAGCCACTGACTGACAAGTTTACTGACTCACATATAAGAGCTGTGTGTTACACTCGTCCCAAGCCACCGTCAGCTGGACGTGGCTACTGTTCCCTCCGTTCACGCCACACTCATGTCTCCCTAGGAACAGGGAAGAGTCCCCGATGTGCCCTGACCACAGGAAGTCCCTGGCCACTGTCACCGTGACGGCACTGGCCCTGCACTCCACTGAGATGGCTTCCGTATAAGAGACCAGAGGAGCCAGAGATGTAGGAGTCTCAGGCTGCAGACTGGTTTTCATGAGACCGCTGGTCATTTTTGTAGGAACTGGCGCCGTGATTGTGACTGGAGTTTTGGTTAAAACTGTGTTGTTGATTCTAACTGTATTGTTGACAGTGGTTGTAACTGGTGTGTTAGTTGTAGCTGCATCTGTATTGTTGGATGTAATTGAGGTTGTATTGTAGGTGGTAGTGGTTGACACTGTATTGCTGATTGTAACCAGAGTGTTTGTTGTGGTTGTGGACATAGGTGTGGTTGTGGTCAAAGGAGCTGTATGGCAACAACAAAAAAGACAATTACAGTTTGAACTGTAGTGAACTGATTAGGCAGTGTGAGACGAATACTCTAGTAACCATATCCAGATCTGAATTTAGACTATCAAAAAAGTGAAAGCGATTACTCCATTTTGTCTACCTGAACAGCCCCGTCCCGGCCTAGAGGGGTTAGAGTCCGTGAATCCATCCAGACAGAGACAGCTGTAGGAACCCCAGGTGTTAGTGCACTGGGCCCATGGGGAGCAGTCCATGTTCCCTGTACTGCACTCATCAACATCTGTTTGAAACAACAACAAATCTGGCATTGAATATCAGGTTAACAGTTTATGCAGATTGGTATCACTAAATGTGCTCTCCATCTAATGCTAACAGAGTTATCTTATTTCATATTCAACCTATATTTAACCAGGAAGTCCCATTAATTCAAATAATAATTTTCATGAAAGGCCCATTGGAGACCTGGCACATTATCTTGTACACATCCTTTTATCAAAATCGAAGTATTCTTAAAACTGTACAAGGTTAAGACAACGTTACCATCTATGCTGGTGTTGTTGCTGTCAACAGTGTATCTGGAGCTGTTCTGTAGGGCCTGCATCAGAGCAGAGGACACTTTCAGGATGTCCTGGGACTGACTGGGTGTGAAAATGATGGTGAAGTTCACTACTACACTGCCAGGAGTCAGGCCTGTGATCTGAATCCTCACATCTCCTGAGTTCACCAGGGCCAGAATATCAGGAGGGAGAGACTGGAGGATCTGTGGGACATTTAGAGGAGACAGTGTGTTTGTGTCAGTGTCATTTGATAGAAACTACAACATTACAACATGTAACAACTACAACATGTAAAAACTACAAAACATGTTTAAGTGTCTTTCATTCATTCCATGTTCTATAAGTGAGGACAATGACAACATTCAACATTTGTAAACATTCAAAAACCATTTGTCAAAGCAGCCGTTGTGTGGTAGTCTCCTACCTCTTCCATAATACTACGACTAAGATTCTGATACGCCTGGCTAGTAGGGTCCAGCAGGGCAGCAGTGAACTGCACATTGGTCAGCTGAGCTGTTGCTCCAAGTGTCTGTGCAGCTGTAAATTGGATACACACATCCAGCCAAAGCACTGTAGTCATTAGAACAGTTTCATATCTGCTATAAGAGTCAGCATAATGTGAAAGTGCTTTCGTAAGTGAAACCAAATCATATTGCTGTGTCAGTGTGTAATGAATAATAGAGGGCTTTCCTCTTGTCCTTGTTCAGATGGCTTTGGCCAGCAGTTCACTATAGGGCACACCATATCAGCCTCCTTATGCATAAAGAACATATAGCTAAAATGTACTGCATCAGTTTAAGTATGCACACATTTTAAGTGATATTGACATAACAAAACTGAAAAAGATGACAAAGTTGATATTTTAAACACATTCTTTACACGGTACTTACCAGTCTTAACCAGCAGCAGCAGGCTGGCCCCCTGGCTCCCATAGGGACAGGAAATGACAGTAACGTTGTAGAGAACCCCAGGCTTCAACAATGTTACCTCCCAGACTGACAGCCCTGTCTCCCAGCGTCCCCTGACCTTTGACCCCTCCATCAGTACCACCAGAAAGATAAACCCGCTCTGGGATTGGCCAGTCATCCAGGACACGCAGAAGGAGGAGCCAGTGACGTTGGAAGCCTGCAGGTTGGTAATGGGGGTGGGGTCTGGGGGAGAGGGGAGAAGGGAGACAGTAATCAATCTCAACTTCTATGAAATATAATTTTATCAATTAGGAATGACTGTGAGAGTAAGTTTTTTAAATTATGATTATTAAAGATGTATGTTGAGCACTTCGGAGAATATTATGCAAACAGCCTCAGGGGTTCTTAGAAACAGCAGAGGAGTCATTGGGGGAATTTATATCAACAAAATATTAGAAGTGATATTTAAAAAAAGTCCATATGCTTAAAACTGTTGCTGTTGTATAATGGGTCTGTTATTGATTTCCATACTGCATGTGGATGGAGATGGTGGTGATACACTCAGGGACACCACCAGAGTGGGGTCCAGGCTGGTTTGTGGCATAGTGCTGGTCTGCTGGTGATGTGTCTGCCATGCCGGTACAGAGGGGGACGAGGTGGAGAGGGTTGGGGTTGGAGAGTTGGGGTTAGTGGTTTTCTGGAGTGAGGTGGAACTACTCCAGGATGTGAGCGCTGTACTGATTTCAGGCCTGCTGGAGGTCAAGACAGTACTCGAGGGTGTCACTGCGTTACTGGTCTCAGACCTGTTGGAGCTGGCTTTAACTGGGTTATGTGTGGTAGCAGGTATATGGGTCGAGCTCAGCATCATGCTCCTGTCTGTGGTTGTAGCTATGGCTGTTGGGGTATCAGTAAAGCTGGAGACCCAGGACTGATAGCTGGTGCTGTTGGGTGGCAACTCTGTAGCATTGGCCCACCAGAACATATGAGTGTCATTATTGGGCATGGGTGAGGTCACAGGGTCAGCAGCTGAAAATAGAACGAACAGGTTGCGTGTTGGCTACAAACTTTTACATCTTTACATTCATTTCATATAACCCAGAGTAAGTACACACCACTCCCTGTCCTTACCTCGGCAGTGTACCCCTTTGTTGTTGGGGTTGAGATCAATTAATCCTGGATGGCAGGTGCAGCTGTAGGAGCCCTCTATGTTGGAACAGTCTGCCTGACGTGAGCAGCTGCTGAGAGCGGCATGGCTACACTCATTCATGTCTGAAAAAACAGCAGCATAATGTGTAGTAGATACTGTGTACAGAATATACATTATACAGTGTGTGTGTATGTCTATTCATTTTGTGTGTGTGTTTGCACTGGTGTGTTTTTTTGTGAGTGTGCGTCAACAGCCAATTTTCCATTTCCAGAGGAAATATGTCACAGATGAGTGTAAAGAGGAAGTGGAGGCAGAGTGGGACACCGTGGTGTTACTGAGTCAGCTTTTCCTGAGCAGGGTTTTCAGTAACAAGAGAACAACTCTAACACACCATTATAGCTTCCAGAAAACCCTGTGTATTTTAAGCCCCACAGTACAGTACAGTATCCCCTTACCTTCAACTGACACCGAGGTGACTTCTTCAATGTGTATGAGAAGAAGGTGCAGCTTTGTGGTCGTGTTGGACAGGGACAGAATTTCAGGGGAACTAATCAGCAGAGAGGAGGAGGTTCTAAATGGCCATATAGGCCAGGAGCTGATATAGTATACAGAGATGTCATAAGAGTCCAGCGCTCCAGTCACCTGTAAGCCAATACAGAATGGTCATGGCCTATACTGGGCACATACGGTGAGAAATATAGGGACTATATAATGGACCATCATTGAGAAGAACATAGGGAGAGATACAGTAACCTACCACAGAGTGCAGCAGCCTTGTGTGGTTCAGGATTCCCCCGTAGATGGATATCAGCCGCTGGTAATCTATCTTCACTGTCACAGTGACATGAAAGCACCAGCCTCTGCTGCCTGAGTGAAATTAATAAAGAATAGTAATATGTTTACAATATAATTTTCTGTGACTGTACTATACATTGAATATACAAGCATTTTCCACCACCATTAAATAAACACCAAATTATGGAATTTCTCATGGAAGAATGGTGTCTCATCCCTCCAATAGAGCTCCAGACACTTATAGAATCCATGCCAAAGAGCATTGAAGCTGTTCTGGCTCGTGGTGCCCCAACACCCTATTAAGACACTTTATGTTGGTGTTTCCTTTATTTTGGCATCTACCTGTATATCTTTGATCACTATGAAGTTGATCTGTACTTACCTGCAGACTGAGGGTCAGTACAGAGAGAAAGGCCTTCTCTCTGGCAGCACTTTTGCCAGCCTGGGCAGTCTAAGTCCCATTCACACCCTCCACTCCTGGGTGCCTCCACTACACCCTCAGGACAGGACCCTGGCTTAGCAGTGAACTCTCCACTTCTGTTCATAGCTGAGAGAGAGAGAGAGAGAGAGAGAAAGAGAGATAGGTAGAGAGAGAGAGAGAGAGAGAGAGAGAGAGAGAGAGAGAGAGAGAGAGAGAGAGAGAGTCTGATTAAATGTTTACAAAGAGCACTGTAAATAGCAAACTATAACTGTGTTCTTGGTCCACAGCCCCATCTAGTGTTCGTTGTTAGCTGCTCCATATAAACAAGTCTCCATGACTACTGGTCCTAATTATATTAGGGCAGGCCCATGGTACTGTAAATTGTGAAAATGACCAAACTGTTAAATATATTTCTTATACTTTTTTAGATACTTCTGTGCTCTCCTAAACTTATTTTATTTTCATGTTGAACAAATCCTAAAATACAAGCTAGAATACTCACGTAAAGCACAGTAGCTGCCCACTTGTTCATAGCCATCACAACACCTCAAAACATCTTTGGTGACATTCATGTACTCAGTCCGATAGGCCTTTTTGTAAACAGTGACCTCACACATCTTCCAGGGTAGCCAGCCGCCACATGACCTCCTGACCGTGTAAGAGATTTTATAGGACAACACTTTACTCACCACTGTGCTCTCATGTCGAGTACACAGGTGGTAGCTGGACATAGACAAGTCATATCCTGAAATACAGGAATAGTTTTATATTATATATCTAATGGAGACTATCCATGTTTTTATGTTTGCAGAATCTAAGACAAATGGGCAGGGCATTCAAAAAAAACAAACACATAATATTGGAAAATAAGTATTTGCAGATCAATGTTGCATAAATAACAGAATATATGAACACAAACGCATAACAGGTTATCATTTCCACAACTGCGAGCATTCATGGGAGTGCCCACAGTATCAATCCAGGTACAGTAAAAGAAATTGAATAATTTGCATAGGGCATCTGGTTTAAGAATTACTAAAACATATTTACAAAGATATCATGGAACATGGTAATAAACAGTAGAGCATACACATGATCATATTATTGATTGTGTCATTTAATTTAGCTTATTTTCCTACCTTCAAACAAAGTGTTGTGTCCCCTACAGAGGTCCAGAAAGGCCGTGGCCAGACAGAGAAAAGATATCCAACTCATCTTGAGTACATAAAGTACGGCATGCATTCAAGAACCATGCTGCACGTCCATTTTCAGAGCTGAGTTGTTGGTAACTGTTCTGAGTTTCTTTCCCTCATCATCCACATTCCCTGATCTCCTCCTCCCTTGCTCCCACAGTCCCAAGTGTAACACACTGCATGGCAATATGTAGAATCTAGATGGAGAGAGTATGCAACTACATGGAAATGGTGTATTCATTCACATTTGGTTCAAGTGCCATTTCTGGAGTCAAATTGATTCCTTTGTATGTTCCTATGTTCCTGTATGTTTTGACAGAGCATTTCAGGGATTTAAAACTACTGTTAATCCCTAACTGTGGTAATTTATCACCCCAAAAAGTTATAATATATAACCATACAAGGACTTGTACACATTTGTAGTTTTGCTTTTGTGCACTATTTGTGTTATGACCTGCCATGGCACTGTCAGTGCCAGCAAACAACATGTTAGTGATGCTAGAGAGGGAAAAATGGTGGCTGTGAGATGAGAGCAGCGGTGTCTGTCCCAGGTGACTTGGTTTCTACTCAGGTCCCCATGGCAGTGTTTACTCTCATATCCTCACCCACAGCCTCCGACTGGCAGGCAGGAGGGGTATTGATTTTGTCACATTTCCCTCAAAGACTGTAATAAAAAAATAAAAAATCTTCCACCCCTTCAGAAAAAGATCTCTATATCCTCTGGAATTTAAAAGGTTTACTCATCACAGCACATTCCTTACTGGCTTGGGGATGTTCTACATCTTGTAATTCTAATGTGATTTGAAATATAACCATCAGTAATAGGAATGAATCAATTATTATGTTGTGAGTCACTGGGCCATATAGGCTGTGCGGGAAGGGCGGTATTCTCAGTGAAGAGGGGTGGCTCAACCTGAGTGGCACAATAACCATTTGAAGGTGTCGGTATCACATTAGTTAGTTCCACAGATGATGGTACTGGCCCTAACTGCAGCACCACAATCACAGTGCCTCACCCTCAGTTTCAGGTTGTTCTATCCAGTTTATGCACATGCACTATATACACAAAAATATGTGGAAACCCGTTCAAATTTGTGGATTTGGCTAGTTCAGCCACACCCGTTAGTGAAAGGTGTCTAAAATTGAGCACACCGCCATGAAACCTCCATAGACAAACATTAGCAGTAGAATGGCCTTAATGAAGAGCTCAGTGACTTTCAACGTGGCACCATCATAGGATGCCACCTTTCCAACAAGTCAGTTCGTCAAATGTCTTCCCTGCTAGAGCTGCATAAGATCACCATGTGCAATACCAAGCGTCTGCTGGAGTGGTGTAAAGCTCACCACCATTGGACTCTGGAGCGGTGGACACGCGTTCACTGGAGCGATGAATCACACTTCACCATATGTCAGTCTGGCGGGCAAATCTGGGTTTGGCAGATGCCAGGAGAATGGTACCTGCCCGAATGCATAGTTCCAACTGTAAAGTTTGGTGGAGGAGGAATAATGGTCTGGGGCTGTTTTTCATTGTTCGGGCTAGGCCCCTTGGTTCCAGTGAAGGGAAATCTTAACGCTACAGCATACAATGACATTCTAGACGATTATGTGCTTCCAACTTTGTGGCAACAGTTTGGGGAAGGCCCTTTCCTGTTTCAGCATGACAATGCCCCTGTGCAGAAAGCAAGGTCCATACAGAAATGGTTTGTTGAGATCGGTGTGGAAGAACTTGACTGGCTTGCACAGAGCCCTGACCTCAACCCCATTGAACACCTTTGGGATGAATTGGAACGCAGACTGCAAGCCAGGCCTAATCGCCCAACACCAGTTCCCGAGCTCACTAATGCTCTTGTGGCTGAATGGAAGCAAGACCCTGCAGCAATGTTCTAACATCTAGTGGAAAGCCTTCCCAGAAAAGTGGAGGCTGTTAAAGCAGCAAAGGGGGAACCAACTCCATTATTAATGCTCATGATTTTGGAATAAGAAGTTCGACGAGCAGGTGTCCACATACTTTTGGTCAAGTAGTTTACCTTAAAGTATTCACATATACACACAGATTGTACATACATGTCAAAATGAGGCAATAGCAGTGCCACACCTTCCTTGGATCATCCGGTTGCCAGAAGCGGTACTACATACAGTATGAGCCCTACAGACGAATAACCATATATGTGCCTTTTACATTTTCAGATTAGTGATGTTTTCAAATGTCATTATCTGCTGACTGTAACATCACGAGTTGTTAACAGACATAGAAGTAAATAGTAGCAGTTGTGTCCTTTCAGATGATGTGTAACATTTAACCCCAAATTATTTAGATTGTTTATATAAATGCAACTACATCAGCTGTTTTAAATCATTCCAAGTGAAGACACATTATATGGTTCTTCGTTTGTAAGGTTTGAAGATTCCAGGATGTGGCAAGTAGACCACAGCAACAAGTGCCTTCTGGATATATGCAATGAGAGAGAGCAGACGTGCCATAGGCTGCGTTTACACAGGCAGCCCAATTCTGATAATTGTTTCACTAGTTAGTCTTTTGACCAATCAAATCAGCTATGAAAAAGATCTGATGTGATTGGTCAAAAGATCAATTAGTGGAAAAAATATCTGAATTGGGCTGCCTGTGTAAATACAGCCATAGTGATGTCTTTTAATCACACCTCTAATTAGTTTCAGTGGTACAGTGGATCTGGTTACAGAGAAACATTCATCCACCAATGTCAAATGCTGATTTTACCTAATGCTTTCCTCAAATGATTGTTGTCATTCATTAGATATTTAAAAATAAATTAACATTAGGTAAGAGCAAAGTTTCCATTCAGTAATTCCACATAATTCAACAGTAGGCTATCCATCTATGGTTTTAGAGAATCACATTCTCGCCTACAGAATATTGATACTTTGCAACTGAGACAGCAATGTTGATCTGATAGGAATATAATGTTTTTTTATTGAATGTTAATTCGTATTGCTTCCCAATTAAACGTTTAAGTCTAAAAGAACGAAAATATGACATGCCACTTTAAGAGGTTTAAATTTGCCTGTCACGTCCTACATTCCCGCCTACGGGTATAAAGCAGCCTATCAGAACGCAGCACACGTGACGAGCGTTGTATTTGATGACCTCATCCCTGGAGTAGGATGACGTCAAGTTCAAGATGGATGGAATCACGACTACCCCACACTCAACAGAATTCTGATATAAATTCTGGTTCGTGTGCTCCGTGGGAACAGAACGAAGACATAGTGGTAAGTTTAGAAAGCCACAAAACTACTTGGTTTAGATTATCTGGTGGTAGTGCCTTATATTGAAGTCTTGTTTGGAGATAATGTTTTTTTCCTGACGTAACTCGGAGGGGGTTTCTTCTTCTTTTTATAAGCCTCACGAGCAACTGCCCTATGTGTGCTGTAGATGCTGCGTCTGCGCTGTAATGAGGGCGAAAATACAGAAGCGGGTGTGTGCACGCACACTCACTGACCACGCTCTCGTTTCTCGAGGACTGGGGTTTGATTCTGTTCCATTGAAAGTCCTGAATCATTCTCAGAATGCGCATTTCGGATGCAACTTTACTCTTTCGGAAACATTGTAACACCAAGTGATCATGTGATATCACTGCCAGCAACAATAACAAACAGACCACGCAATGCGTTATTTGTTTACATATTCATTCACCAATGTATACCATAACGAGGAAGATACTTGCCGGAGTGGTAAAACCAGTTTCATTTTAACGTATGTGTCATCAGGAATTTAAGCCACGTCTCGCGTATGATCTAATGTTTGCTCCCCTGACTTCCCAACAGACACATTCTGTGGGCGCGCAGCGTTCTAAACTTTTCTGATATGGAACGTGTTAGACACGTTTATTTATCATGTGGAATTGATATCCGTGTCCACAGTTATGTGTGTGTGGAACGGAAAGAACGCTGCCTGCGTCCCTGCTAAATATGACCCCATGCCATGTCTTCTGATTTAAAGACATGATGTAATCGAAATAGAACCTATAAATGCGCATGCGTCATGTTATTTGCGCTTATACCACAGATAGGCCTAGATACATTATCTCCTACCAGTATCTGATCTAAACTACTCAATTACATTTAACTTACTTTTATTCAAAATGATATATGTGTTTTGGTATTCTAAAATGAAGGATTTAATAACGAGATAAATAATAGGCTATTTTTACTAATATTTCTATCAATCAGTTGGCACAGACTGCATAGCAAAATAAATACAGTAGCAATAAATATACATGCTTTCATCTATATCTCATTCATACATTTCTGAAACATGGTCAAATATGAATTTGCCATAATGCTATTAGATTCTTATACTTATTGCAACTTTTCTGCTGTTATGTATTTCTTCAGATTTGATTTATTTGATTTTATGTATAAGACTATCAATTTTTAGGTAACTCCTTACTTTAACTTTTTTTACTGAAAACATGTGAATCAAAATGCGGGTCTTGAAATAAAAAGGATCTCCTTTTTGTTCTTGTCTTTCAGCCAGAATGGAGAGTCTGGTGCACTACAGTAATCCATCCCACGGCCTCTCTGTGCTGGGGGTGCTCAATGAGCAGCGCCTGAGGGGGCAGCTCTGTGACACAGTCTTGGTTGTGGGGGATCAGAGGTACCAGGCCCACAGGAGTGTGCTCGCCGCTAGCAGTGAGTATTTCCAATCACTGTTCACACGAATGGAGTCTGAGCCACACAAAGTGATACAGCTGGACTTCTGTGAGCCTGACGCCTTTGAGATAGTACTGAATTACATATACTCATCCTCCCTCTTCGTGGACAGAGGCAGCCTGGCAGCCATCCAGGAGCTGGGCTACAGTCTAGGAATCCCTTTTCTAACCAACATTATGTCAACAAGGCCGCATGTGTCTTACTGCGTCTCCAGAAAAAGGCTTTCCTTCTCAGAGGACGATAATGACATCCAGCTGAGGAGTGTCATTGTGCGCCAGAGCCGAAGGGGTGATGCTCCCGGGGCTGGATGCTACGGTTCAAATGATCAAGGAGAACAGACTCAAGCTTCAGGACACAGGAAACCAAACGAATCAGCCACGAACACTGCATCCAATCCCAGAAAATCAGCTGAGGCAACTGGTGAGGGTTCTGATAGCAAGCCCATCAGTTCATATGCCTCCATCTTAAAGGGGAAGACATCATCACACACAGGGTCATCAGTAAGGCCACAGCTCACCTCCTCAGTCTCCTTCAGTGAATCTCCAACAGTCGTGTTACAGTCTGATCTAAGCACTAAAGAAGAGGAGGAGCAGCAGAGGCTCTACAGATCCAAACCACAATTTCAGGG
Organism: Salmo trutta; assembly: GCF_901001165.1. Classification (NCBI taxonomy): domain Eukaryota; kingdom Metazoa; phylum Chordata; class Actinopteri; order Salmoniformes; family Salmonidae; genus Salmo; species Salmo trutta. The sequence continues at coordinate 35,664,358 of NC_042971.1, read as the reverse complement.
CCAGGTAGGGGAGCCTAGCCAGACCATTGACAGGAGTGGCCCACTCATAAAAAGCCTGCTGCGCAGGTCATTATCCATGGACAGTCCCGTCCCAGTCTTCTCCCCCACACTGGAGCTCAATAAACTGCAAGGCCGAGAACAGTCTGTTGTTAAGATGGTGGCAAATACAGAGGAAGGGATTCAGACAGAGTACAAACAAAGTGTTAAAGTAGTTCTGCCACTTCTTCTCAAGTCAAGGCACCACAGTAGGTATGATGATAAAGATGAAACTCCAGGAAAGGAGTTCCATGTGAAGACAGAGCCTAGCAGCCCACTGTGTGACCCCTCTGAGATCATTAGAATCACAGTTGGGGATTCTCTACCAGTTAACCTCAAAAACAATGAAATGGATTTTGACCAAGGCCCTACTAAGCCATTTTCTAATCTCCCTGGCAAGAGAAGGGTGAGGAGAGACAATCGAAGGTACCCATTCAAAAAGTCTAAAGGGGTGAACGAACATGATTTCCCATGTGAAGATGACAATATGTCAGAGTCTGTACCTCACAACTCCAACATGGATGACAATGATGAAGACTGGACTGATGATCCCAGGAAGAGCAAGATGTTTAAATGCTGGATCTGTTTGAAAGTGTTCAGATCCAATGCTGGATTGCACCGCCATGTTAACATGTATCACAACCCAGATAAGCCATACGCTTGTGACATCTGCCACAAACGCTTCCACACAAACTTCAAAGTCTGGACCCACTGCCAAACCCAGCATGGAGTGGTACAAAACCCTGCTTCATCCTCCAGCTCATTCGAGCTGGATGAGAAGTTTCAGAGGAAGCTGATTGATATTGTGCGGGAGAGAGAAATAAAGAAAGCCTTGCTCATGAAGCTGAGGAGAAATAAGCAGGTTTCGCAGTCTCAGGTATTTGCCAAAAAGGGTGGCCTGAGGTCCAAGTCAAATTTGATATGCCCTTATTGTGGGAAATTGTTTGTGTTTCTCTATCAGTTCAAGCAGCATTTGAAGACACACCCTGCGGAGAGAGACAACCAAGAGACTGAGAGAGAGAGCAGTCTCTACCAAAAAGACCAGCCCAGTCAGAGAGAGAACACGGACACAGAGGTTTACTCCTGCAGGCTCTGCAATGAGAAGCTGTCCTCTCTCTTTGAGCAGGGAGACCACGAGAGGGGCTGTCGACACGCAACCGTGTGCCCTTACTGTGGCCTCCGATTCTCCAGCCCAGCGGTTAAAAAAGAGCATGAAGCACACTGCAAGTACAAGAAACTGACCTGCCTGGAGTGCATGAGGACCTTCAAGTCTTCCTTCAGCATATGGAGACACCAGGTGGAGGTTCACAACCACAACATTATGACTGTTAAGGAGCAGCTGAGCCATCGAGAGGAGAACAATGGAGAAGTATCTGACCACCTCGGAAGGCCTCTCCATACCCAGGAGTCTGTGGGAGCGGGGAGCTCCAGAGAGGACATCATCTATAGTGACTCCTCAGGTCCGCCTATGTTGGACTCGGACGATTCTTCATCATTCGTGCCCGAGGACCTGAATGCTAGCCAGTGTCACAACGAACATCACGGCGAGCTGACAGTGAAGGATGAGCCCATTGAGGAGGCCGTGAGCGAGAGGGAGGACGTGATGTCTGGGGCCTCCGTCGAGCCTGAGGAGCCAGGCGTGTGGCCATGCGAAAAATGTGGCAAGCTCTTTGGTGGCCACAAAGACCTGGAGCGTCACCAGGAGCTGCTGTGCCACATCAAACCCTTCATCTGTCACATCTGCAACAAGGCCTTCAGGACCAACTTCCGCCTTTGGAGCCACTTCCAGTCCCACATGTCAACCTCCGACGAACCTGGAGCGAGAGAGGTTGATGACAGGCGCCCTTTGTCTCCCTCCCCCTCACCACCACCAGTGGTCACACATGCAACTGGATGTCCTGCCCCACAAGTTTTTCCACCTAAACCAGTGGAGGCAGATTCAGTGGTAGCTGAAGCTGTGGTAGCAAAAGGGAAGGAGAAGCCTGGAAGCTCGTCGTCAATGCCCAGGACCAAGAGGCCAGAGATGGACAGATCACACGGTAGCCCCCTACCCAAGATGGATAGTGTGGATAATTCCCTAACCCCTCAGGAATCAGAAACCCTTTTTTACCATGCCCCCACTCTCTCTGCCCTCACGTTTAAGAGGCAGTACATGTGTAAGCTCTGCCACAGAACATTCAAGACTGCCTTTAGTCTTTGGAGCCATGAGAAGAGCCATAGTCACATTTAAGTGTGTCTCACTCAAACACCTGTACTCTGTTTTGAGCCTCTGCGATGATACTTTATGCTCACAGCATCGTAAGAGATCAAATACAACTTAGCCTACACAAGAAAGATTTTGAATGTATCTATTGCTGTTGGTAGTTGGCTTGCCTTCATGTTATCTTTTCCAGTGGCCCTGTGTCATAGAGGTGAGAAAGTGAATGTCTGCAATGAACTGCTATTTGACTCATCAGCTCTTTAACAACAATGGTTACTTTGCCTTTGCTATTAGATTTACACAGTACTGACCTATTTCAGATAACCCCCTTTCAGTTGTCTTTACCTATAAAACTATTTTTTGGATTCAAAAAAGTGCTTTATTTAGGAATTGCTGTACTGTACAATTCAAGAACAGTTACGTGCTTTTGCTTAAGTTGTGAATTTGTGTTGATTGATGTGTGAAGATGACATTATGAAGATGATATTAGTGGCCTCAGGCATCATTTTTATTGATATGCACTTTGCAATTCTGTTCAATATTTACATTACATATAATGGTCAAATTACATTGATTTAATTTCAGTTATATGAATATTTATTTTGGATCCTCTGCATTCCATTAACATTTCAGCTGTAATCTGTTTTGTACTATAAAATTATGGTTTTCATATTGACTAATTTGAGTTAATTCTTCATTCTGATTTTGTCATTGCCTCAATGATATTTCATGTAGATTATACAAGACCAAAGACCAGTTAGATTAGAAGGGGGATAAGAACTGGAAACGCATGCAGTATTTCACACTTTTTTGTTGTTGTTGTAAAATAAATAATTTCTTATTTTCTTGTTTAATTTTAGATATCACTCATTAAATTACACATTATCATTAGTGGATTATTGTGTAAAGAATATGGAAAGTATGTACTTTTGGGAAAGGAGTTTTGTTTACGTTCTGCCCACTGGGTGTGGTAAATGGTAGATTTTGTTTTAAATTCTTAATTTGGTACACAAATACAACAGCACACAAGCGACTTGTATAGTAGAGTGAATTTGAATGGAATTCGCAGGAGTGAATTTGAATGGAATTCGCAGGAGTGAATTTGAATGGAATTCGCAGGAGTGAATTTGAATGGCTAAGAACATGTGTATTTTACTCCCTGTCGGCTCAATACTAGTATGATTAAGTCAGAAATAGTTTGTATGAGGTTGATAATTACACAAGTAATCATATGAATTGATTGCATGGACTTAGCATATGCATACTGAGACAATTTTACAATAGTTCTGTTTAAAATGAAGCACAGTCAGTTTTTGCATATTAACTTCTTTTTTTTTTTTACATAGATATTTAGAATGGTTTACAACCAAGAGCCAATAAATGTGTGTGTGTGTGTATGTATGTATGTATGTATGTATGTATGTATATATATATATATATATATGTATATGTGTATATATATATATATATATATATATATATATATATATATGTATATACAGTACCAGAAGTTTGGACACCTACTCATTCCAGGGTTTTTCTTTATTTTTACTATTTCCATATTGTAGAATAATAGTGAACACATCAAAACTATGAAATAACACATGGAATCATGTAGTAACCAAAAAAGTGTTAAACAAATATATTTTATATTCTTCAAAGTAGCCACCCTTTGAATTTGTTAACACTTTTGCACACTCTTTGCATTCTCTCAACCAGCTTCATGAGGTAGTCACCTGGAATGCATTTCAATTAACAGGTGTGCCTTGTTCAAAGTGAATTACATATGTATGTATATAATAATTAAGAACATGTGAAAGCAAGACTGTTGCCCTTGAGGGGGAAAAGTGGGATTTGGAAAATAATTCCCTGTCCTCTAACAGAGTCAGAATTTAAAGTGTATATTTTGGTTGTTTAAGTGTATACTTTTTGCTGTGGTGGTGATGGCTTCTTAATTACACCTGGAAAAGGGATTTTGAAATTCGGTGGTTAGGTTCAAACAAAGTATATATTTATATTTGTGCTCTGGATTTTATGCAAGATCATTAAAAAAAGAAATTGAGTGCAAATAAATTAAATATAATTTTGTGTATATGGCAGCGTTTGTATAATTGTGTACCTATAATTTGTTTGTTTATGAAAATACATACTTTTAGTATTACTGTGCTTTTTCTGCAATGATTAATATTTGTATGGTTGCTCTACATGAACTGCAGCAGTTTTGTTTTTTTTCTACAGTTTTTGTGCTTGAATTTTTTCTGTAATAAAGAGTTGATAATTCAGTAGCTGCCTTGATATTGAGTGTGTGTATTGTGCTTATAAGAAACTAACACCCTTGAATTAGGGCTGGGAATTGCCAGCGACCTCGCGATATGATATTATCACGATACTTAGGTGCCGATACGATATATATTGCGATAGTCATGTTTCTATATGTATTGCGATTCGATACTGTGATTCTATTGCCATTAGATATTCCAAACATATGGTTCACCATATGTCTGCTGCAGAGGGACAAGAGAGAGTCATGAGAAAACAAGTTTTTATCAGGCATGGAAATAAGTGCTGAAAACAAATTGGCTCCCTATTTAAAAAGAAGATGAAGTTTTGGTGCAGGTACACCCAATTAACGCCAAAAATGTATTGTTCTATTGTCCAAACTATACGATATATCGTGAAAAATAATATCCCTAAATGTAACTGTAGCGATTTCCCCCCATCACTACCTTGAATCATGATTGTTTTCAGGAGAAGTTGGTATGTGTTTAAATTAGTAATGTCTCTAGTGGGCTTTCGTTTCCACTATGGAACGGTTGAAACTGCTATCATGTTTGCACTAGTTGCACCATTATTAAGGTATGACCAAAGCTGTTACAGATAACAATGCAAAAGAGATGAAAATGAACTAATGTGACCAAGAGAAATGGTGCCAATGTTTTTCCTTGGACAAATGGTCACTGCCGTGGGTCACAGAGATGTTTTTCAAACTGTTTAGCCACTTGGACAGTGATGACACATTTTTTGGCTGTGACTCTGGAAGTGAATTTGCTGTCTGCTCTGTGGCCCTTGAGAATATTGAGACTGGAAATGCTTTGCTCTCCATTATTGTACAAGGTCATCCTGTGAATGAAAAATACATGATTGGAGAGGAAACCTTTGCAACTCAGATGAGGAAAAACATCCACACAGCTGCATGGCAAATGCTGCTTTTGAATAAAGCATCTGGCCTCTCAACCTAAAAAATGCCTTGACTGTTTAGTTACTAATTCTTTATTTGAAGATTTCCTCAACATCTTTACAACTTGACCTGTGTGAAGCTGCATGCTTGGTATACAGTATACCACAGAGATTCTAAATTATATATATTATATATACTGGGTGTGATGTATGGTAGATTTTGTTTTTAATTATTAATTTGGTACACAAATACAACAGCACACAAGCGACTTGTATAGTAGTGAATTTGAATGGAATTCACAGGAGTGAATTTGAATGGCTAAGAACGTGTATTTTACTCTCTGTCGGCTCAATACTAGTATGATTAAGTCTGAAATAGTTTGTATGAGGTTGATAATTACCCAGAGAGGCAAAATGGCGAGACTTTCCGGAACACTTGCGAAATAGACCTAACAGACCAGGTTTATATCGAAGGAGTGCCTATGAATTTAAGGCCTGCACATGTGCAGTTCGGCACGAGATTACCTTTATACCTGATGACGCGTTTCTGTGCATGAGCTTAACTAGCTAACATCGCCATGACATTGTCTATAAGTGTGATCTGGGATTTCTATTGTCAGTGGTGACACATCATTCAGGGCAGGTGGGACAGAGCCCCGCCTGTTTTTAACCCCACCTGTTTAGCTATGATTTTGGCTGTTTTGCATGTTGTTTTAGCATTAATACGTGTCACATATCAGTTTGCAAACAATGTAAAAAAATATAAAAAATAATAATAATTGAGTTAATAAAGCCGCATACAAACATGGTCTCTTTTTTGCTTTCTTGAGTTTTGCAGCTCCAAAATGCAGGTGTTTCAGTCCAGCTCAGTGCTTTCTGCGTAGGGGTGGTAATGTTCTCTAGTTGCGTCGTCATTGGCTCAGTGTTCTGTCACTCATAGGGATGCCACGTCATTGCAAAATCTATGGGGAGAGCTCAAAAATTCAAGCCCCTTGGGTGCTGTCATAGATTTACATTAGAAGTGCCCATGCAAGAAGGCTCAAAGTCATTGGCCACAGATAAAATGACGTCAAATCGCGTTATATCTACAGTAGCTTTGATTGGACTGATCATGTCAACATCAACTTTCAAAATCTTAGCTAGCAAGCTACGTAGCAGTCATCATCATGAATCAAATTGAAAATCTACTGGCAAATCCTTTTCAATCCTTGTCATATGAAGATAAATTATAGAGAAAACGTATCGGTGCTCATCAACCATTGGACATTAAAAACCTGTTACATCTAGGGGGCAGTAATTTCACGGCTGGATAAAAAACGTACCCGATTTAATCTGATTATTAGTCCTGCCCAGAAACTGGAATATGCATATAATTATTAGCTTTGGAGAGAAAACACTCCAAAGTTTCTGAAACTGTTTGAATGGTGTCTGTGAGTATAACAGAACTCCTATGGCAGGCAAAAACCTGAGATGCTTCTGTTCAGGAAGTACCCTGTCTGAACATTTCTTGCCCTTCTTTATTATCTCTGTCGTTTACAAAGGATCTCTGCTCTTACGTGACACTTCTCACGTCAACAATGGAGTCTCACAGCCCGGGAAAAACAGGAATGATGTCATTCAAAGCCCTGGCTGAAGCACACGAGAGCAAATGCTGAGTGGTCAGTCAATGGACTAAGCCTTAGGCGCGTGACACGCCCCGCCCCCGGCTTTTGGTTTTTTCCTCAGTTTACAGACAGGCAGATTCCCGGTCGGAATATTATCGCTTCTCTACGAGATAAATTGCATAAATATTGGTTTTAAACAGCGGTTGACATGCTTCGAAGTACGGTAATGGAATATTTCGAAATTTTTTGTCATATTTTGCGTCATGCTCGTGGCCGAGATTTAGCGTTGGGATAGTGTCTAGAACGCACGAACAAAACGTCGCTGTTTGGATATAACGATGGATTATTTGGGACCAAACCTACATTTGTTATTGAAGTAGAAGTCCTGGCAGTGTATTCTGATGAAGAACAAGCAAGGTAAGAACATTTTTCTTATAGGAAATGTGATTTTGGTGAAGGCTACACTGGGTGGGTGTCTAAATAGCTAGCCCTGTAACGCCGGGCTATGTACTTACATTATTGCAAAATGTGCTTCATCCGAAAAGCTATTTTAAAATCGGACATATCGAGTGCATAGAGGAGTTCTGTATCTATAATTCTTAAAATAATTGTTATGCTTTTTGTGAACGTTTATCGTGAGTAATTTAGTAAAATCACCGGAAGTGTTCGGTGGGAATGCTAGTTCTGAACGTCACATGCTAATGTAAAAAGCTGGTTTTTGATATAAATATGAACTTGATTGAACAGACATGCATGTATTGTATAACACAATGTCCTAGGTGTGTCATCTGATGAAGATCATCAAAGGTTAGTGCTGCATTTAGATATGGTTTGGGTTTATGTGACATGATATGCTAGCTTGAAAAATGGCTGTGTGATTATTCCTGGCTGGGTACTCTGCTGACATAATCTAATGTTTTGCTTTCGCTGTAAAGCCTTTTTGAAATCGGACAGTTTGGTTAGATAAAGGAGAGTCTTGTCTTTAAATAGCTGTAACATAGTCATATGTTTGAAAAGTGTAAGTTTTCGGATTTAGAGGAGTTTGAATTTCGCGCCCCGCCCATCATTGGATATTGGAGCAGACGTTCCGCTAGCGGAACGTGTAGATGTAAGAGGTTTTAACATTATACAACAAGTTGGAAATTGCAAATTCAACAATGAGTGGTTTGGAAAAATCAGTGGCTAACTGCAAGCATTGCAAAGCAATCACTAGCCTGCTATTCAGTGGAGTGGATGTGTGGTCCAAGTCTTAAGAATCTCTTTTAAAGGTTTATTTTCCAAGCTTAAAGGGATAAACATTGGCCATGCTGTCAATCCAGCATGACTTCTGCCGCTTTCAAAACAACTGGAAACTCAGAACTGGAAAATCTCAGACTTCAGTGAGTTCAAGACAACTGGGAACTCGGAAAGAAAACGAGCTCTGACTGGGAAAATAAGTTTTGAACAGTCATGCAACTCTGAATTCCAAGTCGGGAACTCGGGCCTCTTTCGAGAGCTCTGACCTGAAGATCACTAACGCCATAATTCTACCTTGTTTTTTTCCCGAGTTCCCAGTTGTCTTTGAAAGCACCATAAATCCAGAGAATGCCAGATTTTGATGACAAAATTTGCCCACGAAAGACCGCCGCACCACCTTCCTGTTCAAGTGAGCATAGCACAATAAAGTGAGTCCAAAAATGTATTGTATGCTGCTGCATAAATTATGTAATATGCCAGGGAGATATGTATACGGTAGCTAAGAAAGTAATACTAAGTGTATGTTGTGTAGTAAGCTGTTAGTAGCCCATGTGCCCCACCCTAATAATTTGGGCCATTTCCCCTCATAATTTAGCCTACTGTTCTGACTTGGTGGTGCACATGTAACCTATAGCCTGTTATAGAGAAATGTCATCAATGAATATTGTAAGAGCTTTAATTGTCTGCTTATATGCCCCCTTTATTTATCCTACGGTTCTGACTCGGTGTACAGGGAGAATACTGTAAGAATGGCCCAAGTTCTGAATTCTGTCGTCGTACATTTAAAAAGTGCTGAAAAACTAGTTATATTGACTATGTCCGTCCTAGCGCGCTCATTGTCTTAATCGAAATTACGGATTGCCATTTATCCTCTCGTCGTCCCCTTATGCCATAGTTTGTACATCTCAATTGTCAGGAAAAACCACATTTGTTTAAGCCAGTCAACCATATGAGCTATGCTTTTTTTAAAGGCAGTAAATGAGGCTGAATGAATTGTTTCACTGCCAATCAAGGCTCCGCTGATAGCCAGGTGTAAAATTGGTAAGGTGTTGGGGCTGCTTTTGGGACAGCTTTATGTAGGCCCTAACAGTTTGTGGGCACCGTTTGTCACCGTTATAGTCCAATTAATGTATTGTTAAGTGTTATGTAGTGGCTTTAATGACATGCATCAAAAAAAATGTAGGGAGTTTGCCCCAACATTTACATGCTAAAATCGCCACTGTCTATTGTAGAAGCAGCTTCTGCCTATCTTCATACTGTACTGTCTTTGAATATACTGTACAAATCTGAAACTGTAAAGGAGAAGGCAGACCAACACGAATGTCAGTCATCTGCAGTAAATCACCTGCTTGGTGTGGAAGAAGCGTGGTAATTCAACGTGTAGAGTCAGGAAATGAACAGAAAATGACGACCAATGTTCTGTGGTCAGACGCAATAGGACGGCCACCCACTGCGCACGGCCGAAGTTCGCGTTGGTCCGTCTTTTCCTTAATTAACATCAGTAAGCACAGAACCAGGTGGTTTTCTAGAATAACAATTGGGAAAGTGAAGTCAATTAGGATTATCGATTTTATTTTCAAAAGTGAAACACCTTTCTGCACATTATTTTCTAATAACAAAAGCTAATGTCATAAACAAGATAGTTACTTTACAATTACTTAAAGCAATTAAATGAAAACCTGTTTCAGACAGACATGCTACTTTTGCAGCACTTTCTTCATACAAAAACATAAACGCTCAAATTGTACTATCGGATGTGAAAGGTCATGTTTTAGTGTTGACAAAGGCATTTTGTGAAAGAATAGGGATAGATAACTAGGATCCTAAAATGACTGCTTACAAATGTGAATAAAGCGGATTAGACATTTGATGGTGGTACTTCTAGCGTACTACCAGTGCTTCTAACTAATACTTAAGACACCCACAGACCTGCAAATGCCGATGTCAATGAAGCAATTACATCCCATAGTCAATAAAGCACACAGCCTAGCCCCTGATCCATTTGTGTTGTCTTGATAACTTCTATGGTCATCCTATGGTCACAATCATAGGAGTTGGCAAGACAGCACAAACAGATCTGGAACCAGGCTACCCACAGCTATGTTTTACGATGCAAATCATCTTGAGGCTCCCTCACAGTGCTAAGGTGTCTTTTATGAGCCTTCTCATGGTGGTGCTTACTGAGGTGCCCAGCGTATCAGTGATCTGAAAAGTGATTTTGTACAGGTAAGGCTGTACGTCTTTGAGGCTGGTGTCGAACACATTGTCCACTTCCGACTGTGTGGGCATTTTGGGTAGGTACTCGTGCTGGTTGATCACCTCCACAATGTTGATCACCTTCTCGCCCAGCTTCTCGCCCACTTTCTCCCGGCAGATCTGTCTCTCCTGCTCGTTGGCCAGGTTGACGACATTAACCTTGATGCTCCAGACCTCCCATGGAATACACTCATCAGAGAAAGGCCAGCGAGACTTCTTTTTCTGGTAGAACTCCAGTGAGATTTGTCCCATTCCATCAGTACCGTTGCCCATGGCATCCTGTAAAGAACAACATAGATCCAGAGGTCAATGGATGCCAGTAAAACATGTTTTAATGTATAATGTCAATTTCAATAGCCAAACAATCATAATAATCAGACAGGCCTACCTTGAATTCGCCCACTGCTTTCCTGATGACCCTGTCAAGCTCATCTGAAGAAACACGAACAAAACTGAAATCAATAAAGTCGCAGTCAATGTCCTGTGTGCCAACAGTGCCAATGGAGTAGGTGCCCTCTTTCTTGTAGTGAAATTTTCCAGTGCTGCGATGCAATAGGATAGTGTGCAACAGAGCCAGCATAGCCTCGTCGACCTGTCTTCCCTCCACCGACACCTCCAGAACCTCCGAACGGCAGTTCATGGCGATCTGCTTCCCCACAGTGGCAGGTTGAATATATGGGGAAACTAGCAAGCTATTGAAACACACCCTTCAATGGTTGTTTACGTTCCATAAAACAGGGCTAAACATCAACATGAGCTAGCTAACGGACGTTAGATGCTACTGCTAGATAGCTATTGTGAGTAGTTAGCTATAACGCGCAGCAAACGTTATTTCCCTCGAGCAAGTTCGATGGTTATCAAGAGAAGGCGCAACTTTCAGATTCACTTGATGAATATAGCAACATATGTTTTTGCTAGCTAGCTATGTTCTTTAAATGTATTTATTCATAATAACTTGCTGACACAAAGTGTAATGTCGTCGTTCTAACTAGAGAGGAGGGGCCATTTCTGTAAACACAACACTGGAGAATCTACGGAATGTAGTTTGGTCCAATCCAAGCCTTGTATCTCTGCAACGGAACAAAACGTGTATCGAAAATAGCTATGTAATTGCAGTTATTTCCGCATCAGAAAGCTGGTTTTCTTATATAAGAAAATATATTTGAAGATATAGTTGATAGTTTCGAAAGACCCACTAGAGGTTTAAACAGGGCGCACTTGGGGTGCTTTAAGATATCGCTATGCACTCTGGGAATAAAAGTTCATGTCACATATATCGCATTGGCAAGTTTTAGATTTCGGTTATCGTTGGTGTCGGAGATGCACTGCAAGTTTGAGATGAGGCTTTATAAGAACTTCACGAAATTATCATTTCCCCCCCCGTCGTTTAAAGCTAGCCAAATATTACTTTCACTTTGTTTTACACCATGGACGCCAGAAATGATTCATGGACATTACATTTTGGAATACGTGTTACTGGGTAGCAGCTAGCTAGCTACCTACTGCAATTTACTAGAATACACGTTAGCTAGCAATCGAATGAAAGAAAGGTCTGAAGTTAGCTAACTTTCATGAAAAGCTCGTAACCATGTGTAGCTAACTTACTGTTGTTTGCTAGCTAGCCAAAGACAGACATTTGATACAATGTTGTTCAGCTAGAGCTGTGGAACGTACTTAGATGCTTGGTATAACTTAACGTTACTCAGAATAACACTCACGTTATTTTAGCTAGCTACTTGCAATAAAGGAAACAATGTATTTTACTTGCTTGTTTTAACTACATAGCTAGCATTTTTCTGACTGCAGTTTTCAAACCAGATAGATAGCAAGATTACATCATTGAGTAGTCTGTCGCCAGCCGAGTTACTCGTCTTGGGTATTTTATTTTCGTTTAAAGTTGCGCCTTAATCAGGAGCCAGGATATTATTGACAAGAGGCTAACATTCGCTTGCATACTGGTTCAGTGGTTGAACTTGTGGTGGCAAGACTAGCTCCCATTGCTATAGTAGCTGGATCTAGTCCTCCGTTAGCTAGCTGTCTTGAATGACAGGGACTTTCTTGCAAAGATCATCAGACCATGTTTTTGTACTGGTCTTACTTTTAAGGGGCCATTGTTATTAGCTAAATACATAGCTATCTAACCAAGTAAATTGCTGAGGATGCCTGGCTCAGAAATTAATCTTTCAAATGCTGATTTGGGAGAATTGGACTCAGAAAGTCTCCCTTCAAATTCCGGTTTGGGAGACTTGCCATGGCTTTGCATGGTTACACTGTTCATTGCCTCCATCATTACATTGATACTGTATCTAGTACAGTATTTTTACAGCGATCTACGGATACAGATGCCTGAGCAAAACAGTGCTGGTTCGGGGGAAGCGGACGTTCTGTTGGGATGGGCGCTTTCACTGAACAGTTGGAAAAGTCAATGGAAAGGGGCTTGGTGCAGAGCTTTGAATGACGAATCGACGAAGTCTGGGGTAAGTCTAGCTACCATTTGTACGCCATATATGTGATACATATTTTCATTACTGGGCGTTACAGGTTAGCTTATACTTAACGCCACCATGGAATTTTCAAATAACCTGCTCTTGGTGCTACTGTGGATTTAATATCTTTATGAGTTTTCTGTGGTTTTTGTAGAATCACCTGCAACTGTACACGGACATTTACAAGATACCATTTTCCCCGAAACGAAAACAAATACAGTATAGCTAATTGCAGGTTAGTTGAATAATTCACGTCCCATGTCGACCAAGAGATTGTTTCACTTAACAAATTACTATTGGGAAACTACAGAGCTGACTGTAGCTACGCATTTAAAAAAAAAAAATAGTCCCTGATTGACGTTACAAAGAATCCACTGTAGCCAAACAAACAATATATGAGTACAGGATCTGTATGAACCTAACAAGACTTGAGCACACGTGAGCATCGTAATAGCACAAGTTCCCTGTCACGGAATACAGTGTCAACAATCTTGATTCCCATACATTGACACTGCCTTGTTGAAACCTCATCTCTCAAGCTACTGTCAAGAGTTGAAGCCCCTGTAGCTGCAAACTGTAAACGTGATCCAAATTGTAAAGGTGTTCCATTTCTTCCATGTTCTCTAACTCTTTGATTGAAACTGTCAAAATGAAGTGTAATGTTGAGATAATGACAGTTGTTGGGGCATAGCCTATTGCTGATCACCTCCTGACCTGACCGGTGTACTCCTAACTCACACAGTGCCCAGTGCAACTAATATTAGAAGAGGACGGCCTCGAGTCATCAGAACTGGTGGTTGGCCAAGTGTCCAGCTTCAAGAAGTCTGTTAATCAGAAGGTAAGAGAGTCTGATACACAGGGACTGGCTCTCATCCAATGGTTCTCAATAAATTGCACACACAATGAAAAGCTCAGTACATTAATGCATTATAGCCCAGATATGGTTTTATTATTGTTTTTGAATGCTTTTTTCCTGATAAAATCAAGATTGAGTTAAGATGAAGAATCTGGATCAATGTTGTCATTGTTGAACCTAGTGCAGCGTCCTCATTCTCCTCCTATAGCCAATGAAATCATTTTTCTTTTGGCAGTGTTGGCCTCTTTAACATTCATTACAGCTAGAAAGGCTAGCATTTATGCTGTTGCCATTTCCTAATCAACATGCCCTAATGTCATAACCCGGCTCTGTAGTCAATCCACTCTTCCACTGTAATTCAATGTAGAGGGGCTGCTCTACTGGTGCTACAGCCATTTAACTTAATTTCAGGTCTGCAGTGGCCAATATCCTGAGTTACACAATGTTCATTAACTTCACTGACACTTCCAGACATTTTCCCCCTCCCCTTAAATTGCCGGAGCCAATAGCAGCCTCTTTGCAGTTTTCATGCTGTAAGCACACTTTTACTACCCCCTCTCCAGCTCTAAGTTTTAAGGATCCTCATATAACCAGCCCTCTTCTAAAAGGAAGGTGAACAACATTCTCAGAAGTTATCAATAAGATTTTCAACAATAGCATTGGCAGATTCTGTATGGAGAAACAAAGCAAAGCAGCGATTTACACTAGTCTGTGTTATTAAATGCCTGCTCAGTTTTTTGGGGGCTTTTCTGTAATATGCAAGATCCAGATGCTGCTTCATTGTTTTTTGCTCCCAGAGACTTTGGTGAACAAAGGTGTGTCCTTGCCCTGCCTCCATTGGTATGTGTGTATGCAGTAAGAAGCTTATGTAGCTGTCCCCTTATAGCCAGCCCAGTACAGATCAGCACTGTAAAACAACTCAGAACTCGAGTTCTCCAACTTCTGACTCCAGTGTGTTCAAGACAACTGGGAACTCTGGAGTGGAGAAAACTAGCTCCGACTAGGAAAAATAGTTAGAACGGTCATCTAACTCAGATTTCCAAGTGGGAAACTGGCATCTTTCTAGCGCTCCAACCTGAAGATCAATGATGTCATGATTTGACCTAGTTTTTTTTTCTCCAGAGTTACCAGTTGTCTTGAAAGCACCATAAGGAGACGAGGGAACCAATGACAAGGAGGGTCAAGCAGGGATAAATGGGCACTACCTGCCTTTAGTTAGATGCTTCATGTTTGAGCTTTCAAGTTGATTGTTGTCACACTCTGAAATAAGCAACACACATAGTTACCATTAAGGAAAAACTACAGGTTAACCAAGTGTAATGTGAGCCACGTATGCAGTTTGCAAGAATACCACAATCATGGTTAGGCATGTTTAGCACCAAGCACCTTTTTACCTCAAATACATTTTGGAGTGTTCCCTCGCTTATTGTATGGTACTATTGTAACTATTTGCTGTCTTGTCTTCCCCTAGGCTGCACGATGCAAGGTGGTCGGGGACAAGCTTCAGTTCTCCCTCAGTGCTTCACCATCAGCCATGTCTCCAGGAGAGCCCTGTAGGTACAGCGTAAAGATATCGCCACTTGAACTGCAGGTAAATGAACACAACAGTTGTGCTCACTACATCTGCAGCTATAATCTATCCCTTCCCATTTCTATTGGAGCTATGCTTAATATGAACAAAGGGAGAGCGAGTCAGAGGTGGCAGGGTTCCTGGTTGTCTTCATGGAGGAAGCTCTGATTTATTGAACATGATGCACTTCAGCAGAGCTTTGCTTCTGCTACGATAATCAGATTAAATGGCAAGGACCCAGAGGTTGATAAATGCCCTGGAGACCTTGTTTAAATTACTGTCAGTGTCGTGTAAAATACTGGAGGGGATGAGTTCCCAGCTCCCTCATTTTTTGGTAAAGGTGCCCCACTTTCCCTACTACCTCCACTTTCATTGTGTCTGTGATTATACTCCCAACAATCACGTACTAATGGTATTAAGAATTTTCCACCCCAAAATAATGGTCTTGACGTTGAGTGATTGGCTCTCTTTCATGCAAAACAAAGTAGAGATGGCTTGATTCCTCTATTTTAGTAGCACGGCCCATAACTGACTGGGCACGATTTACAGTCAAATCTCAGGTTTACCCACAATGTTTACGCAATCTAGCCTTTGTCTCTCTGCTTGAATTAAAGTTATTTTGAAATAAGGTGCTTTACTTGTTGCCTCATTGTGGGCCTGATCTGAATCAGCCTAAAATACAAATCCAGTGAGAGGTTTAATAGGATACTTTGGGGATTTTGGGAGTGAGGCCGTTTATCTACGTTCCCAGAGTTAGATGAACTCGTGGATACCATTTGTATGTCTGTGTCCAGCATGAAGGAATGTCACAAAAACCAAAACCACAGCTAAATGCAGCACTAACCTTTGATGATCTTCATCAGATGACACTCGTAGGACATCATGTTATACAATACATGCATGTTTTGTTCAATCAAATTCATATTTATATCAAACAGCTTTTTACATTAGCATGTGACGTTCAGAACTAGCAAACATACCGAAAACTTCCTGTGAATTTACTAAATTACTCACGATAAACGTTCACAAAAAACATAACAATTATTTTAAGAATTATAGATACAGAACTCCTTTATGCAATCGCGGTGTCCGATTTTAAAATAGCTTTTCGGTGAAAGCACATTTTGCAATATTCTGAGTAGATAGCCCGGCCATCACAGGCTAGCTATTTTGACACCCACCAAGTTTGGTACTCACCAAACTCAGATTTACTATAAGAAAAATGTTATTACCTTTGCTGTTCTTCGTCAGAATGCACTCCCAGAACTTCTACTTCAATAACAAATGTTGGTTTGGTTCCAAATAATCCATAGTTATATCCAAATAGCGGCGTTTTGTTCGTGCGTTCAAGACACTATCCGAAGGGTAACGAAGGGTGACGCGCCCGGCGCGTTTCGTGACAAAAAAAATAAAAATATTCCATTACCGTACTTCGAAGCATGTCAAACGCTGTTTAAAATCGATTTTTATGCGATTTTTCTCGTAAAATAGCGATAATATTCCGACCGGGAGTCGTTGTTTTGGTTCAAAGACTGAGAAAATAAAATGGACTCTTCACGTGCACGCGCGCACCCGTCTCAATGTTCTCAGATCGACCACTTACCAAATGCGCTACTGTTTTTCAGCCAGTAACTGTAGAGTCATCATTCAACGTTCTGGCGCCTTCTGAGAGCCTATGGGAGCCTTAGAAAATGTCACGTTACAGCAGAGATCCTTTGTTTTGGATAGAGATGACAAAGAAGGCCAAGAAATGGTCAGAGAGGGCGCTTCCTGTTTGGAATCTTCTCAGGTTTTGGCCTGCCATATGAGTTCTGTTATACTCACAGACACCATTCAAACAGTTTTAGAAACTTTAGGGTGTTTTCTATCCAAATCAAACAATTATATGCATATTCTAGTTACTGAGCAGGAGTAGTAACCAGATTAAATTGGGTACGTTTTTTATCCGGCCGTGCAAATACTGTCCCCTATCCCCAACAGGTTAAAATCAATTTTTATGCGATTTTTCTCGTAAAATAGCGATAATATTCCGACCGGGAGACGTTTTCGTTCAAAGACTGAAAGAAGAAAATGGACTCTTCACTTGCCAGCGCGCGCCCGTGTCATTGTTCTCAGATCGACCACTATCCAAAACCCCTACTGTTTTTCAGCCAGTAACTGTAGAGTCATCATTCAACGTTCTGGCGCCTTCTGAGAGCCTATGGGAGCCTTAGAAAATGTCACGTTACAGCAGAGATCCTCTTTTTTTCGATAAAGAGGCTATAGAAGGCCAAGAAATAGTCAGAGAGGGCACTTCCTGTATAAAATCTTCTCAGGTTTTGGCCTGCCATATGAGTTCTGTTATACTCACAGACACCATTCAAACAGTTTTACAAACTTTAGGGTGTTTTCTATCCAAATCAAACAATTATATGCATATTTTAGTTTCTGGGCAGGAGTAATAACCAGATTAAATCGGGTACGTTTTTTATCCGGATGTGAAAATACTGCCCCCTACCCAAGAGAGGTTAAGGGGGAGTTATTAAAGTGACTATGCATAGATAACAACAGAGAGAAGCAGCGGTGTAAAAGAAGGGGAGAGTGGGGGGGGGGGGGGGGGCAATGCAAATAGTCTGGGTAGGTGATTAGGTGTTCAGGAGTCTTAAGGCTTAGGGTAGAAGCTGTTTAGAAGCCTCTTGGACCTAGACTTGGTGCTCCGGTACCGCTTGCCGTACGGTAGCATAGAGAACAGTGTATGACTAGGGTGGCTGGTGGCTGACAATTTTTTGGGCCTTCCTCTGACACAGCCTGGTATAGAGTTCCTTAATGGCAGGAAGCTTGACCCCAGTGATGTAATGGGCCGTTCGCACTACCCTCTGTAGTGCCTTGTGGTCGGAGGCTGAGCAGTTGTCATACCAGGCAGTGATTCAACCAGTCAGGATGCTCTCGATGGTGCAGCTGTAAAACCTTTTGAGGATCTGAGGACCCATGCCAAATCTTTTCAGTCTCCTGAGGGGAATTGGTTTTGTCCTGCCCTTTTCACGACTGTCTTGGTGTGCTTGGACCATGTTAGTTTGTTGGTGATGTGGACACAAAGGAACTTGAAGCTCTCAACCTGCTCCACTGCAGCCCCATCGATGAGAATAGGGGAGTGCTCGGTCCTCTTTTCCTGTAGTCCACAATCATCTCCTTGGTCTTGATCACATTAAGGGAGAGGTTGTTGTCCTGGCACCACACGGCCAGGTCTCTGACCTCCTCCCTACTGGCTGTCTCGTCGTTGTCAGTGATCAGGCCTACCACTATTATGTGCAAAAGTAATGATGGTGTTGGAGTTGTGCCTGGTCGTGCAGTCATGAGTGAACAGAGAGTACAGGAGGGGACTGAGCACGCATCCCTGAGTGGCCCCTGTGGTGAGGATCCACGTGGCGTGTTGTGTTGTTACCTACCCTTAACACCTGGGGGTGGCCCGTCAGGAAGTCCAGGATCTAGTTGCAGAAGGTGTTTAGTCTCAGAGTCCTTATATTATTGATGAGCTTTGAGGGCACTATGGTTGAACGCTGAGCTGTAGTCAATGAATAGCATTCTCACCCAGGTGTTTCTTTTGTCCAGGTTGGAAAGGGCAGTGTGGAGTGCAATAGAGATTGCAGCATCTGTGGATCTGTTGGGGTGGTATGAAAATTGGAGTTGGTCTAGGGTTTCTGGGATAATGGTGTTGATGTGAGCCATTACCAGCCTTTCAAAGCACTTCATGGCTACAGACGTGAGTGCTAAGGGTCGGTAGTAATTTAGGCAGGTTACCTTAGTGTTCTTGGGTACAGGCACTATGGTGGTCTGCTTGAAACATATTATTGCAGACTCGGTCAGGGAGAGGTTGAAAATGTCAGTGAAGACTTGCCAGTTGGTCAGCGCATGTACACGTCCTGGTGATTCATCTGGCCTTGTGAATGTTGACCTTTTTAAAGGTCTTACTCACGTCGGCTGCGGAGTGCGTGATCACACAGTCTTCCGGAACAACTAGTGCTCTCATGCATGTTTCAGTGTTATTTGCCTTGAAGCGAGCATAGAAGTAGTTTAGCTCGTCTGGTAGGCTCGTGTCATGGGCAGAGCTTGGCTGTGCTTCCCTTTGTAGTCTGTAATGGTTTGCAAGCCTTGCCACATCTGACGAGCGTCAGAGCCAGTGTAGTATGATTCGATCTTAGTCTTGTATTGACCCTTGGCCTTTTTGATGGTTCGTCGGAGGGAATAGCGGGATTTCTTATAAGCTTCCGGGTTAGCGTCCCGCTCCTTGATAGCGGCAGCTCTAGCCTTTAGCTCAGTGCGGATGTTGCCTGTAATCCATGGCTTCTGGTTGGGGTATGTACGTATGGTCACTGTGGGGACGACGTCATCGATGCACTTATTGATGAAGCCAGTGACTGATGTGGTGTAGTCCTCAATGCCATCGGAGGAATCTCGGAACATATTCCAGTCTGTGCTAGCAAAACAGTCCTGTAGCTTAGCATCTGCTTCATCTGACAACTTTTTTATTGATCTAGTCATTGGTGCTTCCTGATTTAATTTATACTTGTAAGCAGGAATCAGGAGGATAGAATTATGGTCAGATTTGCCAAATGGAGGGCGAGGGAGAGCTTTGTATGCATCTTTGTGCGTGGAGTAAAGTTGGTCCAGAGTTTGTTTTTTGTTGTTGTAATTTTTCCCCCTCTGGTTGCACATTTAACATGCTGATAGAAATTTGGTTTCCCTGCATTAAAGTCCTTGGCTACTAGGAGCACCACCTCTGGGTGAGCGTTTTCTTGTTTGCTTATGGCGGAATACAGCTCATTCAATGCTGTCTTACCACCCCAGTCAGAGGCTGGCACTATGTAAACAGCTACGAGAAATACAGATAAACTCTCTAGGTATATAGTGTGGTCTTCAGCTTATCATGAGATAATCTACCTCAGGTGAGCAATAGCTCGAGACTTCCTTAGATACACCTGCTGTTATTTACAAAAATACGTAGCCCGCAGCCCCTTGTCTTACCAGACGTCGCTGTTCTATCCGTGAAGCATAAGATATTGCCGTTTTGAATGTCCCGTTGATAGTTTAATCCTCTGCGTAGGTAATCAATTTTATTGTCCAACGATTGTACGTTTGCTAGCAGAATGGAAGGAAGTGGGGGTTTATTCGATCGCCTCCGAATTTTCAGAAGGCCGCCCGCCCTCTGACCCATTTTTCTCCGCCTCTTCTTCACGCAAATCTTGGCCTGTTCCCGAGAAAGCAGTATATTGTTTGTGTTGGGCTCCTCAGACTCATTAGAGGGAAAAAAAGGATTCTGCCAGTCCGTGGTGAGTAATCGCAGTCCTGATGTCCAGATTAGAGGTCGACCGATTAATCAGAATGGCTGATTTAATTAGGGCCAATTTCTTGTTTTCATAACAATCGGTAATCGGCATTTTTGGATGCCGATTATGACCAATTTATATTACAACCCACGAGGAGACTGCGTGGCAGGCTGACCACCTGTTACGTGAGTGCAGGCAGCAAGGAGCCATGGTAAGTTGCTAGCTAGCATTAAACTTATCTTATAAAAAACAATCAATCTTAACATAATCACTTGTTAACTAGCTTGTTGCATATAATCAATGCGGTGCCTGAAATTGTGTCACTTCTCTTGCGTTCAGTGTAAGCAGAGTCAGGGTATATGCAGCAGTTTGGGGCGCCTGGTTCGTTGAGAACTGTGTGAAGACCATTTCTTCCTAACAAAGACCGTAATTAATTTGCCAGAATTTTACATAATTATGACATAACATTGAAGGTTGTGCAATGTAACAGCAATATTTAGACTTGGGAATGGTTCCGTATTTCACTGAAAGAATAAATGTTTTGTTGCGAAATGATAGTTTTCGGATTTGACCATATTAATGACCCAAGGCTCGTATTTCTGTGTGTATTATATTATAATTAAGTCTATGATTTGATAGAGCAGTCTGACTGAGCGGTGGTAGGCAGCAGCAGGCTCGTAAGCATTCTTTCAAACTGCACTTTCCTCCGTTTACTAGCAGCTTTTCGCAATGCTTGAAGCACAGCGCTGTTTATGACTTCAAGCCTATCAACTCCCGAGATTAGGCTGGCAATACTATAGTCCCGAAAAGAACATCCAATAGTCAAAGGTCTATGAAATACAAATGGTATAGAGAGAAATATTCCTATAATAACTACAACCTAAAACGTCTTAACTGGGAATATTGAAGACTCACGTTAAAAGGAACCTCCAGCTTTCATATGTTCTGAGCAAGGAACTTTAACCTTAGCTTTTTGACATGGCACATATTGCACTTTTACTTTCTTCTCCAACACTGTGTTTTTGCATTATTTAAACCAAATTGAACATGTTTCATTATTTATTTGAGACTAAATTGATTTTATTAGAAATATATATAAAAATCGACCGATTTATCTGTATCGGCTTTTTTTGATCCTCCAATAATCGGTATCGGTGTTGAAAAATCATAATCGGTCGACCGCTAGTCCAGAAGTTATTTTCGGTCATAAGAAACGGTAGGTGCAACATTATGTACAAAATAAGTAAAAATATATATAAGTTTTGAACAAAAAAACACAATCGGATGGGGGCGCACAAAATGTCTGCCTCCTTCTCCGGCGCCATTTAAAAAAAAAAAAAAAGTCTACTAGGCTACTTTAAATGGAATCCTTTTGTTCTCTGGTATTTTTTTTCCTCAACCAGAAGAGACTCGGCTATATTCATTCACCATTACTATAATGACACAGGCAGTTTGTTGTCAACATTTCCCCACACATTGATGATAAATCTGCCATGGAAATAGTGTTCAGGCAAAAAAGAAAGTGCACTTGGAAATTATTCAGACCCCTTGACTTTTACCACATTCTTATGTTACAGCATTATTCTAAAATGTATTCAATTGTTTTTTCCCCTCAATCTACACACAATACCCCATAATAACAAAGCAAAAATAGGTTTTTAGACATTTTTGTAAATCTATTTAAAAAAGCATACAGTACCAATCAAAAGTTTGGACACTAATTTGCATTATGCTAGAAGTGTTTTCCTTATGGAAGCGGTATTGATTCTCACAACAAATATATATGTATGTATGTACAGTTGAAGTCGTAAGTTTACATATACTTAGGTTGGAGTCATTAAAACTCGTTTTTCAACAACTCCATAAATGTCTTGTTGACAAACTATAGTTTTGGCAAGTCGGTTAGGTCATCTACTGTGCAACACAGTTGATTTATTTCATTGTTTTGATGTCTTCACTATTATTCTTTAATGTAGAAATTAGTTAGTTATATTAGTTAGTTTTATTTATATATATATATATATATATATATATATACACACACACACACACACACACATTCATTCATATATTTACTAATTCCTACATTACAGAATAGTGAAGACATCAAAACTATGAAATAACACATATGGAATCATGTTGTGTAACCACATTTTTTTTTTAAACAAAACCAAAATATATTTTAGATTCTTCAAAGTAGCTACACTTTGCCTTGATGACAGCTTGATGACACACTCTTGGCATTCTCTCAACCAGCTTCATGAGGTAGTCACCTGGAATGCATTTCAATTAACAGGTGTGCCTTGTTAAAGTTAGTTTGTGGAATTTCTTTCCTTCTTACTTTTTCGGCCCTTTTGTCCTTCTGGAAGGTTCTCCCATCTCCACGGAGGAATTATGGAGCTCTGTCAGAGTGACCATCGGGTTCCTGATCGCCTCCCTGACCAAGGCCCTTCTCCCCCTGATTGCTCAGTTTGGCCGGGTGGCCAGCTTTAGGAAGAGTCTTGGTGTTTCCAAACTTCTTCCATTTAAGACTATGGAGGCCACTGTGTTTTTTACAGAAATTGTTAGGTACCCTTCCCCAGAACTGTGCCTTGACACAATCCTGTCTCGAACCTCTACGGATAATTCGTTCATCCTCATGGCTTGGTTTTTGCTTTGACATGTACTGCCAACTGGGGACCTTTATCGACAGGTGTGTGCCTTTCCAAATCATGTTCGATCAATTGAATTTACTGTTAACTCGAAATGACACAACGACAAGGTTCCAGTTTAACAAAGTTTACTATACTATATTTTTTTGCTTAATCCAGGCATTTTACCTGGGTATTTCAGTGGTATCAGAAATAGCCTTTCTTTGGTAACAAAGATTTGTCTGTACAGCCAGAGCAATCTAGGCATTCTGGGACAGGATGGCCCAGGGCTGTGGCGGTTAGGACTGCACATTTTGGGAAATATTCAGAGATGGAAACTTTCCATAGGAATTAACGGGAATATATGGGAATATATGGGAATCAACGGGAATATATGGGAATCAACGGTAATATATGGGAATTTACGGAAATGTATGCAAATTAATATTAATACCATTTAAATTGAGATGTTTTTTTCCATTGAATGTATTTAACATATATGGAGACAGAAACATAAACCTTTTACCTTATCATAAGTAGACATAATTGCAAATGATTAAATCCTTCCAATAGAAATAAAAATGTATTAAATGAGTTGACTCTTACATTTTACATTTTAGTCATTTAGTAGATGCTCTTATCCAGAGCGACTTACAGTAATGAATGCATACATTTCATTTCATGCATTTTTTTGTACTGGCCCCCCGTGGGAATCGAACCCACAACCCTGGTGTTGCACACACCATGCTCTACCAACTGAGCCACAGGGAAGGCATCCCTCTTCACATGGGATGATTTCAATTAACAACAAAAGAAAGGGAATATTGAATGATCCACAATGATCCATCACATCTGTATAATGATAGTCTAGAAACTAAAGCATTAGTTGTCTTCCTCTCAGGCTTCCATGTGTTCTCCCTGGACCTCCTCAATGTCCACCTCTTGAACATCAGACTCTGAGGCCTCATCTTCACTGTCACTTTCTAACCTTGTTGAGGATGGCTTGTTGACAGGCTCAAAAAGCCTCAAATTTGCCCGGATGGCCACCATTTTTTCAACCCTTGTATTGGTCAGCCTGTTGTGTGTGTGTGTGTGTGTGTGTGTGTTCCCAAACAAGGACCAGTTGCGCTCAGATGTTGGTGGGATTTGGAGCATTATGGAGGCAACAGGGGAAAGAGCCTCAGATCCACAAAGTCTCTGTCACCAGGTGGCTGATGAGATATGTTGGCACGACTGCCATATTGCATCTCCATCCCAAAGCCCTTGCTTGGAAGTGTACTTCGCCAGACTGCCAAGAACCTTGCCCTCATCCAGGCCAAGGTGGCGAGACACGGTAGTGAAGACACCGTAGGCCTTGTTGATATCTGCACCAGACAGGATGCTCTTGCCAGCATACTTGGGGTCCAACATATATGCTGTGGCATGTATGGGCATCAGGCAGAAGTCTTCACGCTTTTTGATGCATTTCAGAACTGCAGTTTTCTCTGCTTGGAGCAACAGTGAAGTCGGCAGGGCAGTAAAAATTAGGGGAAAAAAATGAGTAAAAAAACCAAATACAATTTCATGTACAGATAAATAGTTAACTAGTTAGATTAAACATCTAATTTGTAAGATAAATGTTTTAAAATGAAACATGTTTGGAAACAGGTGAATTAACACTCCTCGGTTAGCAGGCTCAAGCAAGTTAAAACCCACATGGCAGCAAAAACTAACTAGCAGAAATTATTAACAAGTTAGAAATTATTTAAACACACTTTGCTGTAGGCTACTATTTACTAGTTAAAAAGAATCATGTATGTCATATAATATATATTCACCCCACCCAGTATTGTAATCAAAACTTACCAGAAAACATGTGGTCCTTGGCTCAGACAGTGTACTAGTGTGGGCTCAATAGCATCTCATTAGTGTGCAAGATCATGAGAATCAGCTATACATGTGATGAAAGAGTGCACTGTGCATGCAGAGGGTTGCAATTCCATTGAAATGGGGATAGTTTAACCAAAATATGCCACAAGACCTAGAATAGGCTTGTGTATCCCACAAAAAAAGTTCACTGTTATAAGCTAACTTTTTTTGATGAATTTAAGCCAAATTCCAGTGAAACAGTTTGGGACAGTTGTGGGATGCGATAGATCCCAAATTAATACAACCACTCGCAACAAAAAAACTTTTAAAAGCAATAGGCTGATGCAACAGATCAAAACGTTTAGCTTAAAATGTTGGTAAACTATTAGGCTGTTTCTTTATATTATAAGCGCAGCAATGCGCACACGGCAGTAGGCAATAAGTGCAAATGTTCCAAAATGCAATCAATTAGCGGGATAACGCTGTTCTCAAAAGTATCCGGTAATCTGATTTTATGCATGTAATGCATTAACATAAAGGTGCATTTTTATGGTTTAAATGATCTTCCCCGAACTTGAAACTCAAGCGCCGACTATGTATGCCGGTTGCAATGCGGATGAATGTGCTTTATTTTAAGAAGTTATTTGGTCACTTTAGTTGTGATACAATCTTTATCAAAACATATAGGATTATGGGTTAGGCTACATGAGGTGTGCGACTAGGATTTGAAAAAGTGCAACAACAGAAAAGGCATGCGCTGTTTCTTGCCTTACTGCACATGCTGGGCATCATTCACAAGTGATTATATATCATTTGCAAGTGATATTGTCACATCAGACTTCTTAATTTAATGCTGTCTTCACATATACTAAATAGATGTGTGAAATTACTTTTGATTTAGGATGGACCATTATCATGCACCTGTCTCGGAACAAAAAAAATCTCTGCACTTAAATTGCGAATGGAGGACACTTCCTGTGATTCATTTTTATGCTAGCCTATTAGGCAATACTTCTGTTGTAAAGCGACGCAATGTGTTTAATATTAGTAAAGTGGATAAATAAATATAGTAGGCTTAACCTATAGAAAGCTGATGGGATCTTCTTTTTAGTAGAGGCCATCAAAACTCATGCAATTGCATAGCCTATAGAAATGTTGCACAGCATGAGCTCATGGGCTCTCATGAAGTGTTTTATTAGATTTTCGATTACATTTGCATTGATGTCAGAGTGATTAGAGGGACAATAGAGTGCTGAGTACCAGGCAGTTAGCAAGTTTGGTAGGCTACTAATGACCATCAGCAGCATCAGAGCTTGGAGAAGCATAGTTACTGTTAAATTGTCACATGGAATTTGACTGCAGTCATGATTCGTGACTGCCAGTGTGCCGGTTATACAGTCACCGTAACAGCCCTAGAATGGCCCAGTCACTAGTACAGTCCTACCTCTGAGGATCAACTCCACTCTCGCTCACTCCCTCTCTCACTTACTCTCTCTGTGCTGGGCTGCTGATTTACAGCCCATTGTGTTGGCTTGCACTCTGAGCTGTGTGTGTGTGTGTGTGTGTAACTGTGTTGTTGCTTATGGTGGTACTTTTGCCCTCTGTTCCCCAGTTGGACTTGCAGATGAGGGAGGCTGAAGGGCAGGTCCAGGTGGTCTGGGGGGTGTGCCATCTCGAGACTTGGGACCTGCAGCTCAGCCCCAGCTTCCCACAGGTACAGCCCACAGTCTCAGTTGTAGTGATAAAAAGGCAGTACACATTTGAAAAAACGACGTAAGCGCTTCAATACTTCTTGAGTGTAAACTGCAAACCTGAACATGTTCCTTTAGGATATATCCCAAAACCATCAGTCCAGACAAGTCAAGTGTAATGGCGATGATTGCTAGTGATGTGATGGGATAGTTGATCGGTTTGTTTGTTTTGCGTCTCTGTCAGGACCATGCCACAGGCCCCAGTGTGGCTGCAGTAAAGGACAGGCTGAGACAGCTGCTGTGTGCGGTGCGTCCCTCTGTTATGCTGAGTTGCAGGCCTGCTCAGGCCACAGAGGTCAAGGTGAGAGGAAGACATACGACAACACAGCGTCAGCACATCGTGCTCCTGTCACCCCGTGACCATCTCTATACCTCTCCATTGATTGATGTGCTGAAGCGCTACATGGCAACATTGATAGGTTGCTTAGTCTCTACACCCCACGTTCTTGAGTCAGGTGTGTTAGTACTGAGCTGGAACAATAGCCTGCACACCCTCTAGCTCCACATTTCTACTCTGCACTACATGGCATATGGAAGTGCCTAGTATCGCCATGTTCTCTGTCACCTTTTCTAGGAGGCCTGTAACAAGGTGACATCACCGCCCAAGCCCCCCCGAGCTCACGACTGGAAGCTGCTGGTAAAGAATATCCGAGTAACGTGTAAGGAGCAGGAGGATGGTGCTGCAGGTGAGGGACACCACTGGGTCACAACCTGGTTCGACTATAGAAACATGATCAAAACTCTGAAGTGTTGTTACAGCTCCAAATGTGCCTCATCTTGAGGTGGCTGCCAGAAGAGATGACTGCATCATGGAACCCAAGGAGCCACTGAGACGTTATTTTCTGACCTCTGAACTCTAGTCACTGTGGTTCTAAACTCTCCTACAGTAGCAGGGCTGTCATAGCTGTAGCTCATCACCCCACAGCAGGGGCAGAGCCCATCTCCCTGAATAGATTACCATTGATAAATTAATTTGTGGCGTTCAGCACTTCTCACCCCAGTTGCTTCTTTTTCATTAAAGCAAAGTGGACAATTATGCTGGTAGGATTTTTGAAATTGGCTATGACCCAAAGCTAAGGAGGCCGCAGCTTTTTGGTGTATGCTGTCTGAAAGGCTCTACCTAACTGCAGATATTTAATGAATTAAAGCAATCCAGGTCCCTTTCATTGAGTTTCAGCCTGGCTTGTCAGTCACTAGTAAAGTTTCCTTCTATCTTGTTATGGTTCCATCCCCTTAGCTTAGCCTCAGTCCGGCCTGAAGCTGAGTGTTTAGTTGGCCAATAGCCAGGGCAACTTGTGTGTCTACCAGTTGATGCATTATTCATTCTGTTACAAGCCTGATAGCCAGAGCTGCTTTATCTCAGCCATTGACATGTGAAGGTGCTGGTCACAAAGTCACTCAAAGTTATTAGCTTGCTATTAAACTAAAGTGGTCAGACCATAGACGTAGAATGAACTCATTCTAGTTCTGTGGTTCAGACATCTAAAGTCAATTTGATCTAATGCTCAAAAATCATAATGCTCATGAATTGAGTTGTCAGTGTACTGTATTGACTGGTGTTTCATTATCCCCAGCCCCAATGTTTGATTTGTATGTGAACATGCATTTCTGTTAAACTCATCTTCTGTTTGCTCTTTGCAGGCAGTCTGAATCCCCTGTGTGTGCTGCAGCTAGATGACCCTCCACAGAAACTCTCTACTTCTGTCCTACAGAACACAGCCAGCCCAGCCTGGGACCAGCCCTTCATCTTGTGAGTCCAGCTCCAATGCTGCCAGAAACAGTCTTTACAGACCCTGGTCTATAGGGTAAACCAAAATGAATTTGTAGCCTGTGAGCTCAATCGCTTAGTAAACACTTGCCACTGGTTGCGTGATATCCAACCCACAGTCCTCCTTTCTCCCTCACTGTCTTTCTGTTACTCGTTTTCAGTTTAGTGACTTTCTCTTTCTCTCATCAGTGAGCTGAATGGACAATCAAAAGAGCTGAAAATTCAGCTGCTGGATGATAGGAAACCTCAGGAGAGTAAGTGTATCTTTGTTTTGAATCTCTGTCTTTAGGTACAGGGAGAGGGAATGATGCTAATAGTCTGTCTCATTTGCACCCAAAATAGGTTTACTTTGAAGTTGTTTTTAAGAACAATGAAAGCTTGTCTGACAGTTAAAATGTCCTCTGTATCGTGTTGTCTGCCATTTTACTCATTTATTTTTCCTGTATGTATGAAGTTTTGTAATCGCAAACTGATTGGGATGTGTTGTCTTCCTGACAGACACCTTACTGGGTCAAGTGTCCGTGCCTTTTGATCTGGTGAAGAAGCAGCCCAAAGGACAGCAAACATTTACACTCATGACCAAAGATCAAGTGACAGGGTCACTTACTACTGAGGTGAGAACTATCTTTTTAACTACTTAATGCATATTATATTCATGTCTTACCCAACACATTGTTTCACACAATGTTTTTGAAGTTTTATTGAAATTCCAACCAGTTATACTTGAACACGTGTGATAATCATCTCTTTACCTTCTTTCTCTTGTACCACAGTTGACCTACCTGAAACCCAGTGAGGTGCGGTCGTGGCAGTCCCCTACTCCAGCCTCCAGTAAGAGAGTGGAGATGGACCGCACGGTCATGCCCTGCGGTACTGTGGTCACCACAATCACTGCAGTGAAGAGTAAACCAGGTCGACCACTACTGTCTGGACTGAGTATAACCCAGCGTACGTATTTACGTATTGAAACAACGTTTTGAGCTGGAACACCAAAAATACGGCAATAAGAGACTCATTTGAAGGTCCTTCTTATCCACATACTACAGACAACCATTCTCTGGAGCTTTGATGTTCAGGCATTTTGACACTAATTACTGTCTCTAGTCTAGGCTAAGCCTTACTATGAGATGTTCCTTACAGGAGATGGGCTCAGATTATTTTAAATCAAATGTATCAAAAATAAAAAATGTATTTGTATAAGTTATTCGTTGATAAGCCACTTATCCAAGTGATCTTGTTTTCAGAGACCCCCTCCAATCCTCCCAGCGGCACCAAGTCCAAGGTGTCAGGACGGAGTGTGCTGGGGATCATGGGGAGCAAGGCCTTGTCCTCCTCCGACACAGAGCTGCTCATGCTCAACGGGACCGACCCCGTTGCCGAGGCTGCCATCCGCCAGCTCCACGAGTCCGCCAAGCAGAAGCTCAAGTCCCCGGTCAAGAAGAGCACCATCATCATCTCAGGAGTGACCAAGGTACCATAATACGTAGGATTTGTATAGGGCTTTTCTGAAAGCCAAAGACGTACCTTACAGAGCAGCTAGGCAGTACACTCTATCTCGAACAGTGGGTTTTCTGTTCTGTACTCCATTTCCCAGACTCCTCTGTCTCAGGATGATGAGATGGCTCTGATGGCGGGCTATGCTGCTGCGATGGACGCCTCCATGTCGGAGGGGGGATCTCAGGAGATCGCTGTGGCAACTGCATCAGTAGTAAAAGCCAGTAGCAAACCCCCAGAGGTGTCGTCAGACCCCCTGGAGGGCCCCAGTGGAGTGGCCCAGGCTCAAGCCCAGCAGGCCCCGGAGGACTGGGAGTGCCAAGCAGGAGAGGGCACGGACAAAGATCCAGACAAAACCTCCATGTCACTATGCATCTCAGAGTCTGGATCCAAAAAGAGCAGAGGTGGGATTTGATGAAATGTGCCCTATGCCAGCCCTGTGCAGACAGATCTCATTGCTGGGTTTATTTTTGGCCTTATTCTCTCCTATGATATTCTACAGGGCATATCACTTTGGTACCTATCTTACACTATTCAAGTCCTAATGATCCTGGTCAATGCTCCTGTCTGTTTGCTGTGTCTCTTTCTCTCCCTCTCTCTTTCCATGTCATTTATCTCATTTCTCATCGTTCCTTCCTCCTGTCAAAATGTATCATGTCTTCCCTTGTCACGTTCTTCTTTGCCTTCTTAGAGGAAACTAATCAGAAATGATTTCCAGACGAGTAAGTCACCTCCCGAACAGCAGTAGCTTGGTACAGTAGTGACTAGATTAGAATGCTATCCATCTGTGAAATGTGACATTCACATTTGCTTTCAGATGGTATAACATCCATTCAGTTTTAGGCTGGAGCAGTGCCTAGTTTGGTTGTAGGAGCAGTTATAGGCGCATTCTGTCATGGTTGGTTCTATTTTTCAAGTCCAGATTTATTAGTTAATCCACTTTCTCTTTTTCACCTTGTCTTTGTCCGTGTTTGATTGTCCTTGTTTTCAGCTTGAGTCTTTTGTCCTTGTTCAATGGTGTTTGTCTGTGTTTGTTGTTTACCCACTTACCCTAATTTACTCCCATTCATCAATATGTGGTTTGCATAAAGGTGTGGTTCACCTTTCTTCTCCTCCCAAGGTAAAGTGATCGGTATCTGGCAAGGTTTTGTTTTGAAGCGTGTGTCAAGTTTCGTAAACTATGGGTGAACGTTGGCCCACATATTCACAGTATCACTTGCATATAACTTGGCTCCAATTTATGAGGTGCATTGTGCAAACAAGGATTCCTGTTTTTTGCCCTATCGTATTAGTGAATATAGACTGGGATTATGAGGGTATAGAACACTATCTGACAGTTACTGTCAGCTGGAACAGCAGTCCCTGGCCACCTTCCGAAAACATCGTAAACCCTACCTATAAACAGTATCTTAAATAATAACCCCCCAAAAACAATTTACAAAAACTTCACCTGCACTTAACCCCCCCTTCTAGCTTGACTGATAGAAAGTACATTTTTCCTCAATAACGTAGCTGTCTGTGATACGTGGTTTTCTTAAGATGAATGCACTAACTGTAAGTCGCTCTGGATAAGAGTGTCTGCTAAATGACTTAAATGTAAAATTAATTATATTAATTTAGGACGACCTCCTCTGGTTTCCTTCTCTCCCTCCCACCAGGAGGCAGCTTTCTGCACAGGAGTGCCAAGCTGTTCTTCCGCCGGCGCCGCCAGTGCAAAGACCCGGGGATGAGCCAGTCGCACAACGACCTGGTGTACTTGGAGCAGCCTGTGACGGTAGACCGGGAGAAACGCACGGCCACCTTCAGCCGGATGCTGAACCGCAAGCTGCTGCCTACGAGCAAGAGCAAAGCCAACGGCTCCACCACCACCCAAACAGTGACACCCTCTCCTACCCCGGGTGAGCAGCATGCAGCATGACCCCCCACTCCACCACCCCTACCACCCTCTCCTACCCCTCCAATAGTTCTCCAGCTCCCCACTCCTCCACCCTCTCCTTGGCCTCCAGCACCCGTCTCCTTCCCCCCCGATAGTCCTCCACTCCACCACCCGTCTCCTTCCCCTCCGATAGTCCTCCACTCCAGCACCCGTCTCCTTCCCCTCCGATAGTCCTCCACTCCAGCACCCGTCTCCTTCCCCCCCGATAGTCCTCCACTCCAGCACCCGTCTCCTTCCCCTCCGATAGTCCTCCACTCCAGCACCCGTCTCCTTCCCCTCCGATAGTCCTCCACTCCACCACCCGTCTCCTTCCCCTCCGATAGTCCTCCACTCCACCACCCGTCTCCTTCCCCTCCGATAGTCCTCCACTCCAGCACCCGTCTCCTTCCCCTCCGATAGTCCTCCACTCCACCACCCGTCTCCTTCCCCTCTGATTGTCTTCCAGCCCCCCCACTCCACCACCCCCTCTGATAATCCTCCAGTACCCCACCCCTACCACCCTCTCCTTCCCCTCTAGGCCTCCAGCCCCCCTCTACTTCCCCTCCAATAGTTCCCCACCCCCCCACTCCACCACCCTCTGATAGTTCTCCACCCCCCACTCCACCACCCTCTCCTTCCCCGCCGATAGTTCCCCACTCCACCACCCTCTGATAGTTCTCCATCCCCCCACTCCACCACCCTCTCCTTCCCCTCTGATAGTTCTTAACCCCCCCACTCCACCACCCTCTCCTTCCCCTCTGATAGTTCTCCACCCCCCCACTCCACCACCCTCTCCTTCCCCTCTGATAGTTCTCCACCCCCCCACTCCACCACCCTCTCCTTCCCCTCTGATAGTTCTTAACCCCCCCACTCCACCACCCTCTCCTTCCCCTCCGATAGTTCTTAACCCCCCCACTCCACCACCCTCTCCTTCCCCTCTGATAGTTCTTAACCCCCCCACTCCACCACCCTCTCCTTCCCCTCTGATAGTTCTTAACCCCCCCACTCCACCACCCTCTCCTTCCCCTCTGATAGTTCTTAACCCCCCCACTCCACCACCCTCTCCTTCCCCTCTGATAGTTCTTAACCCCCCCACTCCACCACCCTCTCCTTCCCCTCTGATAGTTCTCCACCCCCCCACTCCACCACCCTCTCCTTCCCCTCTGATAGTTCTTAACCCCCCCACTCCACCACCCTCTCCTTCCCCTCTGATAGTTCTTAACCCCCCCACTCCACCACCCTCTCCTTCCCCTCTGATAGTTCTTAACCCCCCCACTCCACCACCCTCTCCTTCCCCTCTGATAGTTCTTAACCCCCCCACTCCACCACCCTCTCCTTCCCCTCCGATAGTTCTCCATCCCCCCACGTTGCCTCCGCCTCTACCACCTTGCACTGACTGAGAGACTCCACTTCTCGATCCGTGAATCCTCCGTTACTGGTTGGAAGGCAGTATGGAGGTAAAATATTCTCTATCTCCCTCCCTCCGGCTCTTCCACCAACCTCGCCTTTTTTTGGAGCAGAAATATTTGATGGTGTTTTTGGGTAATGCTAATTTGAAATGTTTTTTTCTTCACCTCCATGCCATTTCATGATAATTTTTTTGTAACATTCTTGAAACATATTCTGTATTTGTGGCCTTCTAAACCAGAAGAATAACTACTGGTGGCCAACCTGCACCCTCATCCTATTAGAGGGTAGTAACACAGATAGAACAATGAGAGAGATATTTCACCGGATGTATAAATGTGAAGCATCTGGTTGGTGTTTCCACTCACTACCAAATATAGTTATGAGAGAGAGCCAAGTGGTCGTCAGTGGGAGAAGATGGAGTGAGATGGATTTTGGCCAACATTCTGCTAGTTTTGTCATTGATTTAAACATTTGATGTCCATACAGTTTTCTGCTTCCATAACTAGAATCAGTAACAAACCGAGTGGACTGCACTTTGTAGACTTGACCCTTTGCCAAAGTTTTGAAAATGCTGTTATTTTGGAGTGCAAAGGCGAATTCAGTTATTGCACACGCGCACTTCAGAGTAAGTGTTCCCTAACGGAAATATCAAAATAAATTCTATAAAGCGCCAATAAGATCTCACTAGCTCGTGTTTGGCTCTGCCCACTATGATTAATTTGCTCCCATTGGAAACGACACACCAGAGCCTATCTTGGGTTAGTTATAAAAATATTTGGTAGTGAGGTCAACCCTGACCTTTGACCTCTTAAAGGGTCCAATTGAAATGTGGCCCAGAGGGACCAAAGAAGGAGAGAAGAGTGGTGTTGACATGATTTGCACACATTGCTAGATACATTTTCTAGGATTTACACTCAAGGTGTGATTCTTAAGCTTTTTAAGAGCAATTACTTGAACTGCTCTTGTGATAACCTCTATCTTTATAAATGGCAAGCAGTTTGTGTAGGCATTTTGTGATTGAGAGAGGAGTTTGTGTTGACAAAGGGAGACAGTTTGTTCCACTGCAAGGCTGATACTAGTGGGAGATGATAAAGCCTAACATTTTAATTCTTATCAAAAGTAAATTCACATACAAACTTCAGAGCTATTATGAAAATCTTAAGCCAGACTAAACATTTCAGACATTGGCAGTTATGGCAGTTCTGTGTAAATTATATATTTTGATGTCATTGGTTATCTCATACAGTTTTGTAAAGTCCAAAATTACAGTTGGTAATAAAGAATTGGGAATTTCCACCATAAACACTATTTCTAAACAGTGCAGTGACATCATGGAGAACATGAAAATTGCAATTTTCTTTTTGATATTAACATTTAAAAATATTTTTTTGCTTTGTATTATCACTTTTCTTTTAAATATTGCAGTGTTTTAAAATGAAATGCAATTTCCTCTAGTCTTCCGACCTAAAGATTCCTTACACTACAACTGCCTGGGGTTGGTGAGGTGGAAAATGGAACCCAATGGCATCATGCTGAGAGAGGGAACGAACGTGACACTACCTCAAGGCATACTTGTTGCAGTGTTCACTAAAAACACAGTGGTCATTCACTCATGCGTTTCTGCTGTTTTTTGTTTTAAAAATGAAATGTAACATATCAGCGCTTTAAACATTGTCTAAACAGAAAGGATGATACATCTTTGGGAAATCTGAATGGTTTGACTACTTTGGGATTTTATCTAGCTAATGATTGTACTTTTATTTAAGCAGGTAAATTAAATGAGTTTTAAGATCAATTCCCTGCCAGCTACTGTTTTTATTCTCATTGCATGAACCTACTGAGAGGACTGCTATACTCTTATGGACATGGCAGTACTCAACATGGACAGATGCCCTACTGTTTACAAGGCCTTTGAAAAGACTGGAGAACAGTTCTTCTACCTGTGTAGTAATGTCAAACTGTAGTGGGATTACCTCTTGGAAATTGTCAATTTTTCAGGTATGACCAGTCTTCGAATGACTTAGGACTTGCTGTCCCAGGATGGCAGTAGCTGTGCTATCTATACCTATCATCTGGTGTTTTCGGAGGACTTGAATGTTGCTGAGTGGCATTAAAATGAGATAAAGAGGAGACAGTTGGATTTCCCCTCAACAACCCATATGAAAACATAATCAATGAGCTGTGTTTTTATGATATCCTTGGATGACTGATTACACTGGAGTATCTGGTTGCTGAAAAAAAGGGTATGCCATTTGTGTTGATTTTGAACAACAGCATTAACTAAGTTCTGTCTGCTGCAAATACTGTATGGGTTATGTGTCCATATTATTCTTTTTGTTTACGTCCCTACTGCATCAAACCCCTCAGATCCTGTAACCGGTCACATATTTGAACAGTGGTGGGTCAAATATTGACGTAAGCTGCTGGAAGGGTTACCAATGAGCTGACTGCTCCTTGTTTCTGTAAATAAGGTCCCTTTTAGAGCCATCTTGCAGCTAGAGGTGTATGCCGAAACCCAAAGTCATCTTTAAACCTTGTTCAAACTTCAGAAAAGAATGTGGGGTGTTTTAAACATGCAAACTTGATTCTAAGCCTAATCGATGGCAACTGACAAGTGCAAGATTATGCATTTCAATAAGCGGTGGGCCTGTATATTATTAAACAGCTTCCTGACATTTTATATTGGCTCTGAAACGTACAGAACCTGGCTGCCTGCTAATATTTAATGGCAGTCAATGCCATGCAGGGATTATTACTAATTATGGACATATCAGGTTTAACATCTTGAGCAATAAATATTAACTGAATAACCACTCAAGTGTGCGGTTTTCTTTGAATCTCTGTGACAAAATGCTTATTTCCTTTATGATTAATAGGGCTATATGTATTTTATGTTTGGAGGTCACACCTGTTTTAAGCAATTACATTTTAACGTGATGTAGACCTAGTGCATTCAAAGATGTGCGTTAATTGTGTAAAGAAATCGAGTCATGAATTAGATATTTTGAAAACGTAGCCATGTTTATTGGCAATCAATTGATAACGCGAGCGATTGAAGAAAACTACGAATCCCAGGCTGCACTTCACTGCATTTCCGGTCCTGCGCGGTTTCTTGGAGCGGATTGCAACCCGGAGTCAGGATTCAATAAATGTGTAGTCGTTTGGAAAACAGGTAACATGTTTATTTCTAACTTCTGCAGTTTGAACAAACAATAATTGTGCCATCGTGCAGAAATATATATTTTTAGTTTGCGAGGTGCACACGGAATCTCGCGGAGAGTCCAGTATAACGCCGTTCTGACATTGAAATTAACTGGCTCCAGATGGAGTTTGCGTCTCCATTCCATCCGCCATGCCGATTGTTCTTTGTTACATTTGCATGACTGCAGAAGACGGAGTAGGCTGAGATCGGAGTTAAAACCCGGCTAGAGTTTGGAATCTGTTAAAATCCTGGATCCCGTTCTTTACTGGATCGTCTTTATTAATATGTAGCTACTCCACTGCTGTATTGTGATTAGCGTGGAATGCACAGTGTAATTTTGCATACTGGAGAAGAATGGCCTTTGCTTTATTGAGGTCCCCATACATTTACCACACCGCTGTTTTTGACCAGAATATAGCTCCAGGTTGAGTTATCCACATTAGTCAAGAAGTGTAGGCCTCACATTTGCCACTATTTTGAACTGCTTCAGAGGATTGCACACATTCTTCAGTATTCATTAATTTGACGAACCCATTTGGCATTTTTTAAATGTATTTACGTTACAACCACCAGTGGCAACAGAAATACATTGTCTATGATCATGAAGTAATAATCTCTAAGTAATAATGTAGCTTGTAAATAAAGCGGCAACTCCACCTCTATTCGTAAAAATCTGAGGGATGGGCCTGGAGAAATGTAGCCACTCTGAATTTCATTGAGCTATTAATGCAAGGCCTGACCATCCAATGTATCAAAATAGTAGTATTAAGCATATATTGAGGCTATACAGTGTTGTTTATGCCCAACATTTACACTGTTTACAAACATTGGAGTAAAACAAACTTTTATATTTAGGGTTCTGATGGAAAGTTACGCTAAACCAGGGAAGTCAAACTCATTCCACGGAGGGCGTCGTGTCTGGGGTTCAGGTTTTTCCTTTCAATTAAGACCAAGACAACCAGGTGAGGGGAGTTCCTTTCTAATCAGGGACATTAATTCATCAATCAAGTCCAAGGAAGGATCGAAACCTTCGCAGACACTCGGCCCTCCGTGGAATGAGTTTGACACGTGCACTGAACTAAAGTTATAGCCTTCAGGAATCAATGCGTATACATTATTAATGTAAAAGTCCAGAAATGGATGCATCAACTGCTGATATCCCCTTTAAACGTTATGATTTAGATAAAGCAAATCATACACAATTACACACGTTACGAAGATTTGTAACAACATCCCTTTCTTGAATGTGCAGATTGTCACGATGACGGAGCAACCAGATGAGTTTATCTGTGAGTATACTGAAAACTTCAATACCCTTGAAATGGCATCAGATTTTGTCACACGCATCGTAAACAACAGGTATAGACTAACTTGCAGGTTCTTGTCCAACAATGCAATATAAAGATTTAAAAAAATGTAATATTGAAATAGTGACAGAGGAATAAGTAAACAGTGATAACAATAAGTTTAAAAATATCATGGCTATATACAGGGAGTACCAGTACCACTCAATGTACAGGGGTACAAGGTAATTGAGGTAGCTATGTACATATAGGCATAGTGCACATTTATTTACTATTGTATCTCTCTCCCTATGTGTGTGTCCATGAGTGCGTGTGGTGTGTATCTAGCACTACACGAGCATGTGTGTGTATTTCACGTTGCATGCCTGTGCCTATTTGGACATCAGAGTATGTGGTATCTGATATGTGACTTTTTGATGGTACCCGTCAGGGTGTGATGACTGTGGGCAGTATCATGACTCTGAGTGTCCAGAGCTGGGTCCAGTGGTGACTGTACAGGACTCATTCGTTCTCAGCAGAGCACGGTGAGTAGAAGTCCACCGCGCAAGCTACCCAGTGAGAGGGTTACTTACACCGGTGTTGAGTGGGGTTCCAGTTTAGCTGGTAATCTTACAAATTGTGTATTTAAAGCAGCAAATCTTGGGCCTGATATTGGAGGAACAGAAGTGGAGGAGGCTATGTATTGATAGATGTTGTATTGTTTGTCATGGGTCAGGTCCTCTCTGCCGGAGAGTCTGGAGATCAGACAGGTTCCAGATGGGAAGGAGGGAGTGTTTGTCCTCCAACGTCTGGTCAAGAGGACCAGGTTTGGTCCCTTCGAGGCTAGGAGAATATCCCACCTGGACAAAGAAGGCCTGTTCCCTCTGAAGGTGCGTTCTCAACTTAGACTGCTGTTATTATGGAGAAAGATGTTTGTGTTCTTTGCGATGGTGTTAATATCCCACTCTGTGTTCTTTGGTTTTGTTTGTGACCTGGGCAGATCTTCCAGAGAGATGGCCTGGTAGTCTGTTTTGACTCAGCCAATGAGGATGACTGTAATTGGATGATGCTGGTTCGGCCCGCCACTGACTATCAGCACCAGAACCTGACCGCTTACCAGCAGGACGATGAGGTCTACTTCAACACCTCCCAGGTATCATATTCCAACTCCCCCAAACAAAGCAACTGAGAACAGTTTTGGTCATTCTTTATTGGATATGTCCCGATATCCACACTAGCATACTATTTAGTGTCCATGGCCAATACATCACTACATACTAGGTGGTGAACAAATGGGAGAGAGATCTCTTCCAGGAGAGACCGATGGTTCCCTACTCTTTCATAAGGTAACCCTCTGTCATTTCCCCAGGATGTGCTGCCAGGGTCTGAGCTGAGGGTTTGGTATGGGGCCTTCTATGCCAAGAAGATGGAGAGGCCCATGCTGAAGTCCCCAGTCCATCCACCTCCAGCAGGTATGGAGCCCCACTGGGAGACTGGATTCAGCATTATTGTCCCCTGAGATACAAACTGGTGCACTGTAGCTTGAACCCTGCTGTTAACGCAGATCAACTAAGGGTTCTATTGCTAAGCGCATAATCAGTATGAAATATGTGACTGTGTTGTCCTGCTTTTGTTCCTCCCTTATCTCTCAGTTGTGGATACTACCTCTACCATGCCAGAGGGGGCTTTGAGTAAAGCTGGAGTGTCACAGGCCCTAGTGGTTGGAGAGAATGATGCAGGTGAGCTCACTCCCAGAGATGCCACAAATACCTTCTGGGTGTACATCAACACCTTCTCATGAAACCACTGTTAGATGAAAGACCTCTGCTGTCAACAAGTGATGATCCCTTTCTGTTACAGTAACAGTTCAGCCAGATATTATTCAGCCCCTTAACATTTGAGGAATAACTACCCATATCATTCATTTGAATGATATGATCAGAATACATTTCAGAAATGCACAACGGCCACAGGGTTTCCTTCAGCTATAGTGGACAGTAAGTATATTTTAGAGAGACCACCACACGGCCCTACATGCCCTATCTTGCTGGGTTGACCCAAACCATGCTTTGTGTCCAGTAGGCAAGGGCTGTGTTTATGGAGCCAGAGCTCCTGACTGGTGAGTGACCTCCACACCACCAAGACTAACCATAGAAAGACAGGGAAGGAGAAGTAGATGGTTTCATACTGTTACAATCAATCAATCCAATTTATTTATAAAGCCCTTCTTACATCAGCTGATGTCAAAAAGTGCTGTACAGAAACCCATCCTAAAACCCCAAACAGCAAGCAATGCAGGTGTAGAAGCACGGTGGCTAGGAAAAACTCCCTATAAAGGCCGGAACCTATGAAGAAACCTAGAGAGGAACCAGGCTATGAGGGGTGGCCAGTCCTCTTCTGGCTGTGCCGGGTGGAGATTATAACAGAACATGGCCAAGATGTTCAAATGTTCATAGATGACCAGCAGGGTCAAATAACAATAATCACAGTGGTTGTAGAGGGGGCAACAGGTCAGCATCTCAGGAGTAAATGTCAGTTGGCTTTTCATTGCCGATCATTCAGAGTATCTCTACCGCTCCTGCTGTCTCTAGAGAGTTGAAAACAGCAGGTCTGGGACCGGTAGCACGTCCGGTGAACAGGTCAGGGTTCCATAGGCCACAGGCAGAACAGTTGAAACTGGAGTAGCAGCACTGCTGCTGGAGCCAGGAAACAAAGTTCCTCCTCATGAACACTAGCACTTGCATTACATAGAAGGTAGGCATGATGGTTGAGGGCTTCAGAGCTGGCTGAAGACAGGCGGCTGAATTGCTCGTATTAATCAGGACAGTAGTGAAGAGGACGAGGTGTTCTTCTGTATTTACATGAAAAGCTCAATTTCCCCATCCTTCCACCTGTCGTCTTCCCAGACCACCTGCTGAGCCACCTGCAGGAAGTGAAAGATGTAGCCCCGCCCCCTGACGACCAGTCCCAGCAGCAGGAGGAAGCACAACTGGTAACCCCTGACGACGGCCCCAGTGCTGAGCCCATCCCTGCTCCTCCTCTGCCAGCTCCCAAAAGAAGGCTGGGCAGGCCGGGGAAGAGGGCCAAAGGAGGACGGAAACCTAGCACTGCAACTATAGCAGCAAAGAAGAAAAGTGAGACAGA
This sequence comes from Salmo trutta, assembly GCF_901001165.1. Classification (NCBI taxonomy): domain Eukaryota; kingdom Metazoa; phylum Chordata; class Actinopteri; order Salmoniformes; family Salmonidae; genus Salmo; species Salmo trutta. The sequence continues at coordinate 35,623,189 of NC_042971.1, read as the reverse complement.
TTCCTCCTCTTATGTTTACATTTACATTTGAGTCATTTAGCAGACGCTCTTATCCAGAGCGACTTACAGTAGTGAATGTATACATTTCATTTCATGCATTTTTCTTTGTTTGTTGTTACATTATTGACTACCCCATCACATGCACTGTTCTGTTTCCACCACATTCTCTCCTCAAATGTGATTTTTATTCATACCTTCCTGCTTCTAGTTGCAGCCTGTTTGGAGCCAGCAGAGAAAGCCCTCAACACGGTCCCTGCAGACGGAGGAGAGGCCATGCTGGATGGCAATGACCTGGAGATCGGCCCTGACGGGGTGGCTGTCACCATGCCTAGGGTGACCCGCACTCTGCTCTCAGCTGGGATGTAAGGATCAACACCCTCTCCACTATGTTATGACTGACTGAGCCAAAATAAATGCCTCTTAGTAGAGTCATCATTTTCCATTGCTATCCTTCAACTACAGTTCACCTTTCAATTGCATGTTTTATTTACAGTACACATATTTCCTTTTGAAGTACAATCAACATCAATCAATCAGTTCTTCCATAGACTTGGAAAGATACCAGGCATGCTCTCACTCTCTCTACTCTGTCCTGTCCCTTTCCTCTCTTACTCCCTCCCCTCTCTCTTGTCCTTGTTCCCTCTTCCTCAGGCCTGGGTCGAGGAAGAGGTTCCTGAGGCAGGGAGGAGACCATAAGAGGCTGTACAAGTGCACCCTCTGTAACAAGGTCTTCCAGAACAGCAGCAACCTCAACAGGCACATCCGCTCCCACGGTAATGCTCCCCCCCCCCCTCTGTTTCTTGTCCCCTTTTTTTGTGGCAGGAACAATTCAGTAAGACTAATTCCATCTCTTCTCTCTGAAGAGCGGTGTATGTGGAGATCACGGTGTTTACTAATCATATCATACAGACACGCACAAGTGCGTATGTTTTATTTGTCTGTGCTCTCTTTAGGTGATAAGCTCTTTAAATGTGATGAATGTGACAAGATGTTCAGCCGCAAGGAGAGCTTGAAGCAGCACATCTCATACAAGCACAGCAAAAACGAGGTAGGCGCACCTAGATCACTGGCCAACATTTTGGCCTTTCCAGCTTTTGCCCAGGATAGTCACTGTGTTACACTGGCTAGCTCCTTGATTCAGTGTACATTGTGTGTCCCCATCGCTCCCTCAGCCCGATGTGGAGTACAGGTACAAATGTAACACATGCGACAAAGCCTTCCGTCTGGAGAACGCATTAGAGTTCCACAACTGTAGAACGGGTAAGTGCAGCATGAATTAGAAAACATCATTTAGTTGCAGACCGTTTTGTTTGGGTGTCCGCTATCTTTATCCATCTTTCATATACTTCTGTATGTTACTTTACTGTTGTATCGCTTGTTGTACTGTATGGTTTCGTTGTCCTATCGATGACTTTGACACAGTATCCTATCCATTATTTATTTCATTGAATGAGGAGTCAGATTGTTTGTTCTTGGTCCTGTGGTGGCAGATGACAAGACGTTCCAGTGTGAGATCTGCTCGAGGTTCTTCTCCACCAACAGTAACCTGTCTAAGCACAAGAAGAAGCACGGAGAGAAGCTGTACGCCTGTGAGATCTGCAGCAAGATGTTCTACCGCAAGGACGTCATGCAGGACCACCAGAAGAGACATACTGTGGGTCAGTACTGGCAGAGGGACCAGGGGGACATGATCCATCTTTATTGATGACTATTTTGGTGATACTCCCCGCTGGGCACAGACGTCAGTTCGTCTAGTTTTGCTTTAAATGTGGTTGTTGACAACTAATGTGAATTCACCATGAGATAAACAAAACATTTCACCATGTCATTGGATTAAGGTTAAAAGTTAGGTGAAAAAAATATGAAATGCCCTTATTTTGATGACTTTTTACAAATCCAATCAGTTTTCCCACATTGATTCAATGTCATCACATACATTTTTGTATGTGATGATGTTTCCATGATGTGGAAATAACGTTGATTCATATTTTTTTTGCCCACTGGGTCTCTAAGTTTGAAGTATGTTGGAGTATGATGTACTTGATTAGTTTATATCAGCAGAGCTTGCAACTTTTACAAGTGCATGGCTCATGATCCTGAAATGTGTTCTATCCCAAAGCATCAATCAGCCTTCTCTGAGCTCAGCTGTACTGTTATTGTATGTCTCAGCAAACCCAAAGCACCTGAAGAGGGAAGAGCTGGAGGCCAATGGGGAGGAAGGGACCAAATACAGAAAGGAGCCTTCAGCATGTCCTATCTGTGGCAAGGTGCTGTGACGCGGATACCTGAAAATATACTTATTTTGGCATTGGATCAAATGAGTCAAAATAAAAAGAAGCCTTGAAAGAAGATATTTACCCTGACTGTGTGTGTCCAGGTGTTTTCCTGCAGGAGCAACATGAACAAGCATCTGCTGACTCACGGGGATAAGAAGTACACCTGTGAGATCTGCGGACGCAAGTTCTTCAGGGTGGACGTCCTGAGGGACCATATTCACGTGCACTTTAAGGTGAGAGAGATTATGTGGATGTTGCAATCAAACGTTTAGTTCATGCTTCTTTTGAACTCGTACATAGCCACACATTTCATTCACACTCAAACATGAAAGAGAAATAAAGAGATTGACACTAGGTCCATAGTGGTGTCATTGCTCAACTTCCTGTGTGTGTACTCCAGGACATAGCCCTGATGGATGAGCAGGAGAGGGAGGAGTTCATCAGGAAGATTGGCATCTCAGTGGACAGCAGCGACGACACTGATGAGGAGGATGAAGACTACGGACAAGAGACCCACAAGTACAGCTGCAAGAAGTGTCAGGTCAGTCACACACCTCTCACGCATGTCCGTATCCCGACACATTCTGTCACGCAAACACACTCGCACCACGGTGGTGGTTAAACAAGCACTCTCCATGGCCTCTGTTCGAATCTACTGTCTTTGTGTTTTAGGTGACGTTCTTCAAGGGCAGAGACTACCTGAAGCACATTATGGACCTGCACAAAGAGAGGGGTTATGGCTGCATCATCTGTAACCGGCGCTTCGCTCTGAAAGCCACCTACAACGCCCACCTGGTCATTCACAGAGAACAGCTCCCAGACCCTGCAGTGCAGAGGTATGAGGGACAGGGACATATGAGGGACAGGGACATGGGACAGGTGGAGAGACGAGGACCAGGACACAGAGATATAGGACATTAAACAGGCTGTTGTACACTCCTTCTTGGCTCGTTACTTGCACCCAGACAATAACCCTGTCTGTTACTCTTTTCATTTTGCTCCAAAGGTACATCCACCCCTGTGAAATGTGTGGCCGAATCTTCAACAGCATCGGCAACCTGGAGAGACACAAGGTCATTCACACAGGTATGAACCGCACCCTTCATCTCTAACAAGATACTTTCTGGATACTGGACCACATTACATTTTGTTCTTCAACACACATGAATCACATATTTTGGCACTATGATAGCCACCCAATATTTGTCTTGAAGGCATGATGAATATCTGATTTTATGGGCTTATTCAACTTTTTTATTTTTTATTGCTGTCTCTGTAATGTGGTTCTCCCAGGGGTGAAGAGCCACGGATGTGACCAGTGTGGGAAGTCGTTTGCCAGGAAGGACATGCTAAAGGAACACCTGAGGGTCCATGACAACGTCAGAGACTTCCTATGTGCTGAGTGTGGGAAAGGTGAGGCTGTCACCATGACAACTGTCTTTGTCAAATAGTTAGGGGTACAGGCTTTTGCATAATAGACTAGAAATTGAGACCAAATTGACCTACATTGGTGGTGGCTTTTCCAACTGCTGTTTTTGCCTTTACCAAGCACTTACCGTGAATGGTAATAGCAAGAAATATGTGGCTCTATGAATTGGAGAAATGTTCTGATCAAAGTATGCATGTACTTTTTTGGTAAAATCATCCACAAGGGCTAAGATGGAAAAACTTAAGCCAATGTGTTTTCTGCAGGGATGAAGACCAAGCATGCGCTGAGGCACCATATGAAGCTGCATAAGGGCATCAAAGAGTACGAGTGTAAGGAGTGCAACCGCAAGTTTGCCCAGAAGGTCAACATGCTGAAACACTACAAGAGACACACGGGTAAGATGGGCCCAGCAACAACTATTCAAAACAACCCAGAGGCAGTGGCGGAAAAAACGCCACTGTCATTTCTAAACATGGGTTGGGCATTGTAAGCTAACATGCATGGCTGAACATTTGTCATATCTTACAGATACAACAAAGCTAATGAAGCATGTAAGGTACAAAGGGCTTATTTGGTTAAGGCTTACACTGACAGATGTACCGTTTCTACTCCTGCAGGAATAAAGGACTTCATGTGTGAGTTGTGTGGGAAGACCTTCAGTGAGAGGAACACCATGGAGACACACAAGCTCATTCACACAGGCAAGTTCCTGGATGAATACTCATCGTTTCCGATTGTGTGTTTTCGGTTTGGACAACTCCATCAATACCTTCTGTTTGAGAACTGTTATTAGATTTCTCTCTTGTCTCGCTCCCCAGTGGGGAAGACGTGGTCGTGTGCGGTGTGTGATAAGAAGTATGTGACAGAATACATGCTCCAGAAGCATGTGCAGCTGACCCATGAGAAGGTGGAGGCCCAGAGCTGTCACATGTGTGGCACCAAGGTGTCCACCCGAGCCTCCATGAACCGCCACATGAGGCGCAAACACCCCGAGGTGAGCTGGGACAGTAGGGGTTAAACCGTATAGACACCCCGAGGTGAGCTGGGACAGTAGGGGTTAAACCGTGTAGACACCCCGAGGTGAGCTGGGACAGTAGGGGTTAAACCGTGTAGACACCCCGAGGTGAGCTGGGACAGTAGGGGTTAAACCGTGTAGACACCCCGAGGTGAGCTGGGACAGTAGGGGTTAAACCGTGTAGACACCCCGAGGTGAGCTGGGACAGTAGGGGTTAAACCGTGTAGACACCCCGAGGTGAGCTGGGACAGTAGGGGTTAAACCGTGTAGACACCCCGAGGTGAGCTGGGACAGTATATGCATGAGATCTACCACATCTTGAATGGAATTCTTAGTGTCAGCTCTATTTTAAACATAATTTCCTATCCCACCTCTCATTGATAGTGAAGTCTCAGCTTTATTTAAACTTGTGCTCTCTCCTCCTACCCCAGGTGGTCACTGTGAGAATAGATGAGTTTGACGAGCTCCAAGAAGACTCAACAATTGATGAGTCAAGCATCAGCATTGTGCAGGTAGGAAGTGCCATACAACGCCTATGGTGGTGAGTTAAGTACAGTATATGCAGAGATGGAACTAATTTTAATACTCTTGGTTCTCATACCACCCTCACAGCCCACTCTAACCCTGGAGAAGGAGGCTCTTTCTGGGGAGAGGCCCCAGCGGACCCCACGGCCGCCCAGGAAGAAGCAGAAACAGCTGGAGGAGCCGGAGCTGTCAGACTCTGATGAGTACGCTGACTTCACAGGCAAAGGAGTACAGTACACCACCACCATAGTGGGAGATGAGACCAGCTCTGCTGTGCAGAGTATACAGCAGGTGGGTGGGTCATGTATTTGTCAGTTCATCTATGTTAGCAATTATATTAGGTTAGAGATTCTATTTATTGCAATTGGGTCCATCGGTCCATTATAAATGTCTTGATTAATGCTGTGGATAAGTGGGGTTTTTAAAGGTCCAATGCAGCTGTTTTTATCTCAATATCAAATCATTTCTGGGTAACAATTAAGTACCTTATTATTTTAAATTAAAATGTTAAGTGAAATGGCTTCTTAGCAAAGAGCAATTTCTAAAGCAATTTTGCTAGGACTGTCTGGGAGTGGTTTGACTAGAGAGGAAAACCTAAAATGTACTGTTATTGGCAGAGAGGTTTGGAACTCTCTTATTGGTCTATTAACTAATTTACCCCATGGAAGGGCATGGTGATGTCCCACATGGAAGGGCATGGTGATGTCCCACATGGAAGGGCATGGTGATGTCCCCCATGGAAGGGCATGGTGATGTCCCCCATGGAAGGGCATGGTGATGTCCCACATGGAAGGGCATGGTGATGTCCCACATGGAAGGGCATGGTGATGTCCCACATGGAAGGGCATGGTGATGTCCCACATGGAAGGGCATGGTGATATTTCAGGCGGTCTTTTCAAACAGCTCTTACGCTAAAAGGGATTTATCATTTTTACAGTATTATTCCAACTTTGTGTGGAAAAACATTTAGTGTACAAAACATTAGGATCACCTTCCTAATATTGAGTTCCAACCCCTTTTTGTCCTCAGAACAGCCTACATTTTTTGGGGCATGGACTACAAGGTGTCTAAAGCATTCCACAGGGATGCTGGCCTATGTTGACTCCAATGCTTCCCACAGTTGTCAAGTTGGCTGGATGTCCTTTGGGTGGAGGACCATTGTTGTTACACACGGGAAACTGTTTAGCTTGAACCCAACAGCGTTGCAGTTCTTGACAAACTCAAACCGGTCGCAGCAAATCTCTCCCCCCTACAGATGGGAGGGCAGACCTAAATACTCTTGCCTTATCTGTTTGTTGTTTCATCCTTCTGTGCCCGGTGCCAAAGCATTAAATCAAGGCTGAGACCTTGGGGTTGAATAGACTATACATTTGAAATATCTTAATCGCTTAAGAACACCCATGGCTGATTTTTATGGCTCAAGGGCATAGATACCAGTAAGACCTACTTTATGGTGACCTCTGGCATTAGAGAGGGTACCTAAAGGCCAAATTCCAATAAGAAAATTGCATTCTTAAGAACACACACCTCATACACAAGCAGACTCCTGTACTTATCTATACACTCAAACACATGCATACGCCCATATTCACTCGCTCACACACACACAGCCAACGCTGCTGTCCCATGCATATACAGTGCCTTTGGAAAGTTCAGACTCCTTGACTTTTTCCACATTTTGTTACGTTACAGCCTTATTCTAAAATGGATTTTAAAAAAGCAATCTACACACAATAGCCAGAATTACCTTATTTAAATAAGTATTCAGACCCATAGCTATGAGACTCAAAATTGAGCTCCAGTGAATCCTGTTTATTTTGATCATCCTTGAGATGTTTCTACAACTTGGAGTCCACCTGTGGTAAATTCAATTGATTGGACATGATTTTGGAATGGCACACACCTGTTTTATATAAGGTCCCACAGTTGACAGTGCATGTCAGAGCAAAAACCAAGCCAAGTCCGCAGAGCTCCGAGGCACAGATCTGGGGAAGGGTACCAAAAAGATAATGCAGCATTAAAGGTCCCCAAGAACACAGTGGCCTCCACCATTCTTAAATGGAAGAAGTTTGGAACCACCAAGATCTGTCCGCCCGACCAAACTGCGCAATCGGGGGAGAAGGGCCTTGGTCAGGGAGGTGACCAAGAACCCGATGTTCACTCTGACAGAGCTCTATATACTCCTCAGTAAAAGGCACAGGGCAGCCCGCTTGGAGTTTGCCAAAAGGCACCTAAAGGACTCTGACCATGAGAAACAAGATTCTCTGGTCTGATGAAACCAAGATTCAACTCTTTGGCTTGAATGCCAAGCATCACGTCTGGAGGAAACCTGGCACCATCCCTACGGTGAAGCATGGTGGTGGCAGCATCATGCTGTGGGGGTGTCTTTCAGCGGCAGGGACTGGGAGACTAGTCAGGATCGCGAAAAAGATGAACGGGAGCAAAGTACAGAGATCCTTGATGAACACCTGCTCCAGAGTGCTCAGGACCTCAGACTGGGGTGAAGGTTCACCTTCCAACAGGACAAAGCTCACAGCCAAGACAATGCAGGAGTGGCTTCGGGACAAGTCTCTGAATGTCCTTGAGTGGCCCATCCAGAGCCTGGACTTGAACCCAATCGAACATGTCTGGAGAGACCTGAAAATGCTTCCCATCCAACCTGAGAGCTTGAGAGGATCTGCAGAGAAGAATGGGAGAAACTGCCCAAATACAGGTGTGGCAAGCTTGTAGTGTCATACCCAAGTAGACTCGAGGCTGTAATTGCTGCCAAAAGTGCTTCAACAAAGTACTTAGTAAAGGATCTGAATAGTTACGTAAATGTGATATTTTATATAAATTACAAAAAATTGTTTTTGCTTTGTCATTATGGGGTTTTGTGTGTAGATTTGAAGGGTATTTAAAAAAAGAATAATTAGAATAAGGATGTAACCTAATAAAGTGGAAAGTCAAGCGGTCTGAATACTTTCAGAAAACACTTCCCGTTTCCTTTATGCAGTTTTTCCCACTGTGTAATTATATACTGTATTCTTCAAATTGCTCATTCTAATATCTACTACTGTTATACAGGCCGCTTATTTATATACTGGATTCTTTACATCACTGTAATGCAGAGTACAAAACATTAGGAACACCCTCCTAATTGAGTTGCACCCCCTTTTGCCCTTAGAACAGCCTCAATTTGTCAGGGCATGGACTACACGGTGTTGAAAGTGTTTCACAGGGATGCTTCCCACAGTTGACTTGGATGTCTTGGTTGGTAGACCATTCTTGATACACACACACACACACAGGGAACTGTTGAGCATGAAAAACACAGGCGTGTTTCAGTTCTTTTCACACTCAAACCAGTGCGCCTGGCACCTACTACCATATCCCGTTCAAAGGCACTTTAAATCTTTTGTCTTAACCATTCGCCCTCTGAAGGGCACACACACACAATCCATGTCTCAATTGTCTCGAGGCTTAATATTCCTTCTTTAACCTGTCTCCTCCCCTTCATCTACACTGATTTGAAGTGGATTAAACAGGTGCCATCAATAAGGGATCATATACTGACCAGGTGAAAGCTGTGTCATGGGAAGAGCAGTTTTCCTTATGTTTTGTACACTTTGTATATAAAACAGGAAAATCATGTCTTTGACTGCACCTGGCTTTAAAGTTTTCCATATTGTCCACATCGTTTGTAGATTGTGAGTCAATCATACTGTTAGTAGTGTATGATCTGACCCAGTGTGGATGGTGCTGTTGTTGTAGGTGGTGGTGCTGGCGGACCCCAACGTGTCCTCCGCCTCCTCCCCCAACAGCTCAGTGGGGCTGACCAACATCACAGTGACCCCCATCACCACCCATGCACCTGCCCAGTTCACCAGCCTGCAGCCTGTAGCCGTGGGCCACCTGACAGCCAGCGACCACCGGCCCCTCACCCTGGACAGCTCCATCCTCACTGTCACCTTCGACACGGTCAGCGGCTCCGCCATGCTCCACAACCGGCCCGCCGAGCTCACGACCGAGACGGTGGGGCCTGGTGGTGCCAGTACTGGGCCACAGTCGGTCGCCCACTTTATCAACCTTACCACCTTCGTCAACCCAATGGGCCACCCCCTGGAGGCCCCCACCCTGGCCTGGAGGCCTGTCACGCAGGCTGAGGGGGTCCAGGTCACCCCTGTGGCAGAGGGGGCTCCAGGTGACGCCCAGGACTCTGAGACCCAGACCCCAGAGCAGGCTAGACAAGCCCAGGCAGCACAGCAACAGCAGGCCAACACAACACAGCAGATGTTCAGCTACTAGACTGAAGAAGGGAGGTGCTGGTCACCTCAGTCCTGGTGAAGGACAGTGGATAGGCTAGACACATGGAAGGCCTGTGTGGACTAGAGGCCTTGAATGCTCTTACGTTATATTCATGTGCCTACGTTATATTCCCCAAAATACACCCCTTGAATGAGAGAACATTGATGGAGGATGATAGCATTTACATGAACCAAGAGCCACTTTCTCTTGAGTCAATGTGAGTTGTTTGTCCAAAACCCCGCAGAGGAAGCTGTTGAACTGTATAGTTTACAGAGATGCATGTACAGTTAAAAATAATGAAATGATTTGGGTGCATTGTTTCTTAGGTCATGCTGTATAGTTTTGACCAATCAACAGATCAATGTAATAGTTATAATATAAACCTAAGCAAGAAATTGTTTATTCTAATTTGTGAATTTAAACATGCACGTCTCGCAATATTAGGTTATGGAGATGCAAAAGTGTTTTATTTTTATTCTCATTGGGGGTTAAAATATTAAATGATTTTGGCACACGGCTTTGAATGCCTTGCACAAGAGGTTAATAGAAGACAATTAGATTCGTTTTTTTTTTATGAGTAGATCACGAGTGTAAAGCAGCCAAGACACAGCATTTAACCAGTAGAGAGAACCATATTTTATTTTTGAATGTCTGAAAGCATTGAAGCTTAAAACCATTGTTGAGCAATTGTCAAAGAAATACTGGAAGCCTTTTTTTATTGCCATTGTTTTTCAATTAAATTTCACAAAAATGAAATGTTTTTAGGCCATTTTCTGTTTGATATTTAGACAATGTTTAAATGGAGTAATACATTTGAGAATGTGGTACATGCTTGTTTTCTAGACTTTCTGGCATTATGATTTATCCAACTGGGAAACTCGGCTGGCATTGTAATCAGTGGTGTGTGTCAAAAGCACCAGTAAGTCTTTTTACATTTAGCAGACGCCCTTATCCAGAGCGACTTACAGGAGCAATTAGCGTTAAATGCCTTGCTCAAGGGCACAGACGGTTTCACCTAGTCTGCTCGAACCAGCGACCATTCGGTTATTAACCCAACGCGCTTAACCACTAGACTATGAACCGCCCACCTGTTGTACACCTGTAGCTTACCCGGAGTCAGAACCTGAACCAACCAGAAGGGAGAGCTGTCTTCACAGATATGACTTATGAGAGACCCCTACATAACATGAGTTCCATGTGCATTAGATTATGCAGAGACATTCTGTCTAGGAAAGGTGTTTTGAAGGACTGCAAAATAGAGCGTCGGTCTTTTGTATCTATGGTTCTTGCTATTGTCTCCTTCCGCAGTCGGGCCAAGGTGTGTCGACACCCTCAAGAAGGATGAACATCTACACTAGATGGACCATCACCTCTAAAGACCCTCATTCTCAGGGATGACACCAACTGTTAATGTCCCTGTGTGAAATGTCTCTGTCCTCTATTAGCCCCAAGCATTAAACAATGTCTCTGGTGATGTGCATCACTATGGTGTGAAGTAGGCTGCCTCAAACTGCTAACATCTCATTGTTTCCCACATGTCCCATTTACACCTTTTGTAAGTTAATAGACATCGGGATAAGTGTTCTGTAGTTTGAGGGCATCTGTGGTTGAGGGTTTCTATTGTAATTTACTATTAGCACTAACTTTGCTGATTAACTTATTTGAGGAAAAATGTACATACAAAGATTGATGTAGCTATTTTAAGATGAATGCACTGATTGCATGTCACTCTGGATAAGAGCGTCTGACAAATGTAAATGCATTGTAAGAAATCTGATGTTTTGGGGATATCCCTCTGAATATGTAAACCAAGACAATTACATTTTTGAACCCACTCATAAATTGTATTTAATTCATGGACAAGCTACTACACCACTGAAAATGATTTAGTTTATAAAGTACTTAAGTAAAAAGACTAAAGTTCTACTTAAGTAGTTTTTGTTGTGCTATCTGTACTTAACTATTCATATTTTTGACTACTTTTACTTCACTACATTCCTGAAGAAAATAATGTACTTTTTACTCTAAACATTTTCCCTGACACCCAAAACTATTCATTACATTTTGAATGCTTTGCAGGACAGTAAAATGTTCCAATTCATGCACTTAAGAGAACATCCCTGGTCTCCCTACTGCCACTGATCTGGTGGACTCACTAAACACACATGCTTTGTGTGTTGGAGTGTGCTCCTGGCTATCCGTAAATTAAATAAAATGTCGCCTTCTAGTTTGATTAAAAATAAGGAATTTCAAAATATTTGTACTTTTTATACTTAAGTATATGTAAAACCAAATACTTTTAGACTTTCTCAAGTAGTTTTTCAGTGGCTGACTTCCACTTTTACTTGAGTAATTTTCTATTAAGTTAGCTTTAATAAAAAAAAGTATGGCAATTAGGTACTTTTTACACCACTAGTACTTTTGAGAAATAAGTCTTCTCTACTTAGTCATTGTTCATGTTTGCTGATATGTATGACACCTGCTGAGTCATGGGCATATCTCACACTCGGTGTGAACAGGAAAGGAATCGGGCAGGTATATGACAAGGCTTGTGGTTTTAGATACATTTATCCCGGTAGTATAACTCATATGAATAGGCTAGTATACTTCCCAGATAAACACGCATTCCAAACCAGAGCCATCTGGGCAATATCACATAACCAACCATTGTTGAAGGATATTCCGAAAGTCTCCTCGGGTGATTTACAGGGTCTTTGGTAGTGTTAGGGTTCTCAGGTGGACAACGGTATTGGGCGATATCCCAACATTCCACTGTTCTTGAATTCCATCTTATTTACAAATACTATTTTTTTTCTGGACAGAAATATGAGAGAGTAGTGGCTCAGGGGCTTAGATTAATGATAAACCTGGTCAGTGGCGTGCTACCTGGAAAGACTTAATGTCTGTCTGGTCAGACCCAGGAAATTGTCACAACTATAGGCTCTTCCCCTTTCACCTGAAGAGAAGGAGGGGCCAGATTGAGTTAGGCAAGAGGGGAAAAACAAGGAAGGGAGCTCTCAGTAGGTAGGTAGGTGTGTATGTTTACTTCTTCTGAATGTGTGTTAGAGAGGAAAAAAATAAGGATTTGGGGATTTTAACACCACTCAAGCCTTTCTAAAGACTGATATGGACGTTCCGGACCCTTCCCATGGAAATATGGGGCTGCTGAGAACCTTTGATTCCTCTGAGTTTGGGAGCTGGGAGAAGATCGGCTCGGGCGGCTTTGGACAAGTATACAAAGTCCGGCATGTACAGTGGAAAACATGGCTGGCTATCAAGTGCCCGCCCTGCCTTCATGTAGATGACAAGTATGTTGGACAGCTGTTTTTATTCTGGGATTGATGGTGTGTGGGGGTGTGAAGAATGTTGTTTAAAGTATTTAGCTTAGATTACATGTTATGTTTGATATCCTCTGTGGGCTTCAGACTAAAAAGCAGTAGTTCTCTATGAGTTCGTTCATCTATCTGAGGGTGTGACGTATGCTGGAAACTTAGTCAGCCTTATGTCACAGACTCATCATCTTGTGGGTTCTGGAGGGTGGACATTATGGGGGTACATTTCTATTATGTAAATGTCGATGTTTTTGAGGTGAACACATAGCAGTCATTCACATGCGGTTACAATGAAGGGCCCTTGAGCAGTACACCTGTGAATGTTTGACGAGTTCAAGAATGTTTGGCTAGATTTTTTTATGTGATACACCCTCATGCTCTGCTGTACTGTGGGAAAGAGGACTCTTTCACCCCTGGTAGCATTACCACCACAATTATCGGAGCCAGCCACAAAGGCGGCTGGCTCCGATGAACAGATCAGTCTTCTTTACTCTAATGCCTGGCCCTTTGTCCAGGAGACCCTGCCAGACATTACACTATGTCTCTGGAATGTAACCTCTTCTTCAGTTTGGTGAGGATGTTTGTTTTGACTCATGATTATGAGAAGTAGTATGACCTTTATGCCAGGTGTTGTCCCAAGTGTGTGTGCGTGTAACATGGTGTGCTGGGGGGGAAAGTTCAACATTACGCTAGCACGCTCCTTCCTCTCTTACAACACTCCGTAGAACGCCATGTCACCACCCTGACCCAACTCCCTCCGGGAGCCTCAAAAAGACGACTACCAAGTCTAAATTTACTTTCAATATTACTTTCCTACTTGATTTCAAAATGTAGCGGAGTGGATGTGTAAATAATTTACAACACATTATCTAAAGAATCTGTACAATATCCTTTCATTCCTTTGGCACAACAAGTGTTATTGACGTTCACCAGCAGTGAGAAATATTAGTGCATTTGACTTTTTTTTTTGTGGCATATCAAGTTAATGTTTCTGAAGGTGTCAGAGAATGAGGTTGGGAACATTGTATTTAAGAGGCCTCTGTCGTTTTGAGAGCTTTTACAGCTTTCAATAAAATGATTGGATCAGGTTGCTCCTAAACTTAATTTAACTTGAGGCAATATACCCACAGACCACAGGCTGAACTTTCTGCTGTTGACAATTTGTTGAGAGATTTAGTAACAGACACTTACACTGAGTGTACAAAACATTAAGAACACCTGTTCTTTCTATGACAAACTAGATGAAGGGGAGAAGACAGGTCAAAGAAGGATTTCTAAGCCTTGAGACAATTGAGACATGGATTGTGCATGTGTGCCATTCAGAGATTTAAGTGCCTGGGCATGGTAGTAGGTGCCAGGCGCACCGGTTTGTGTCAAGAACTGCAATGCTGCTGGGTTTTTCACGCTCAACAGTTTCCTGTGTGTATCAAGAATGGTCCACCACCCAAAGGACATCCAACCAACTTGACACAACTGTGGGAAGCATTGGAGTCAACATGGGCCAGCATCCCTGTGGAATGCTTTTGACACCTTGCAGAGTCCATGTCCTGATGAATTGAGGCTGTTCTGAGAGGGGGGTGCAACTCAATATTAGGAAGGTATTCTTAATGTTTTGTATACTCAGTGTATATTACATTTGAGTCATTTAGGGCAGCGTTATGGATATTACATTAGCATGCAAAATCCTAACTTAAATGTCTCACAGAATGGACAAAAAAATATAAATGAAACTTTTGATGTGTGTGTCTATAGTACCCCTTGAGAGGAGTGTATCCCCCAAAAAGCGGACTTGTAAATATTGATATGTTGGAGAAATAAAGCAAGTAAGAATGGATGTTACATTAAATGGACAAGCTTTTTGGGAAGACGGAACATATTAGCATATGTCTGTGAGTTTGTAAGTCTTAGGTCAAAACATGGATTGCATTTTCGAAGGAAAGGCGTAGCTGAACACAAAAACGCTGATTTTGAAAAGATTGTCATTTACATTATTACTTCGTAGAGGAAAACCAACCGTTATAGATGTTAAACTTTCCATTATGGATGTCACAGAGTCTGAAATAGACATTCATTTCTTACAGATTTCTTGATCAAAATCTATAATTTGTTGTCATTCGGAATGTTTTTTAAAATGTCAACAGAAGGCATAGTATCTTAAGATTGCATAATAACAGGTAGCCTGAATATAATACAAGACCAGGCACCATACCCTTAATAGGTATTTTTTTTCTCTTCATCTCAAAATGAACCTTCAACAGTTGAATTACAATTTTGTATAAACATTATTTTTCAGAACTATTGTAACAAAATATGATAATAAAACAATATACATGTCTCTATAGTGCAAATGCATTTTTCTGGACACTGGATGAAGTCAGTATATTTTGGGGGGCTTTCATTTGAAAAAGACACGGGCTCAGTTTCCCCAAAAGCATCTTGAGGCTAAGTTCATCTTAGAACAATATGATCCTGGCTCCAATGGGCTCCCGATCAAATCCAGGCTGCATCCCATCCGGTGGTGAATGGGATAGGGTGACTCACAATTGGCTCAGTGTTGTACGGGTTTGGTGGGGGTAGGCCGTCATTGTAAATAAGAATTTGTTCTTTACTGACTTGCCTAGTTAAATAAAGGTGAAATAAAAAAAATCCTATGGTTTTAACGATGAACTTAACCTTAAGGTGCTTTTGGGAAATTGGGTCCAGCACTATTCACAGATTGTTGATAAACACTCTTCTCATCTTTCTATCTATCTAAAAAAGTACTGCCACGTATGAGAAATGCATTTCAGCATATATTTTCCAAGAGAATTTTAGCTAAAACACATAATTTTCAAGATATCAATATTTGCTTCAGTACAAGTCTGAAGAATACATCCTGGAACAAGCAGACAAAATGTGTTGAATGCACAAGCTTCTGAAGATAAGATATGATACATCAATATCCATCACATCCACCGCCGTTATGGAAGGTACAGATATCATAACGCTGAAAAAAGATACGATAATGAAAAGAGATCCCAGTTATAGACCATATAAAACCTTGATGAAAGTTGGCTTTAAAGAGAAAGTTTCAAGATGAACCGATGTAGTGCATGTTTTTTAAAAACTTTTCCTTAAAAAGGTTATGGATGTTACATTGCCTGTCCCAGTCACCTCCTATCTTTACAAGACTGTAGAACACGCAAACAAAACTCAAGACACTTCAATATTGCTTCATTAACTAAGTCGTGAAATATCATTGACTGAAAAGCCTTTTTTGAGACTTGGACACCTACTCTGTAATGGTCAAAATTCATGCAATCACCTACTTAAACTTTTCAAATAAAGCCTGAACTCCAACATATAGACCTTAAGGATAATTATGAATGTGGTTTCATTTGAAAATAACTAACTTTATTTGTGCATTCTCAGGTTGACATATACATGGAATCGTGCTTTAGCAGACAAACACAACAGAGTTTATTGACTCCTTTATTTGTGTTTGATTGTGTTACTTCCTATGACCATTTATCTCACTTCTCTACCCTATTGCTTTTGCAAAACATTCACAAAGAAAAATATGTCGGATACAAAGCACAAGGAGGAAGTTCTTTAGCTTTGCCAATGACAAGCATTGACATCCTCCTCCAATCCATAGTCGCTAGACTCATGGCACCCATTGAACCTGAGCTAAAGAGGCTATCTTCTCTCAACATCTTCAAAGTACATAAACTGTCATTTGCCTGCCTGCTCCCTGCCTCCACACACTCCTCTGACTCAAAGCTAGCTAGTGAATTGTAACGCTCTAATGTGATGCTCCATTAGCCGTTACAGGATAGCTACTGTTTGGCGTAGCACAGAGAATTTTCAACCAACTTTATTATTTTGGGTGGTAACAATTAAGTACCGTACTGTGTTTGTTTTAAATTAAAATGGTCAAAAATATTTAAAAAATACACAAAGCTTCATAGCAAAGAGCAATTTCTCAAGCAAGAATTTTGCTAGGACTGTGGGGAAGGGAAAACTGAAAACGATCTGTTATTGGCAAAGAGTTTTGGAACTCTCTTTCTTATTACATTTGACATTTTAGTCATTTAGCAGACGCTCTTATCCAGAGCGACTTACAGTAGTGAATGCATACATTTCATGCATTTAAAAAATATATATATATTTGTGTACTGGCCCCCCAGTCTAACTAATTTACCGCCTGGTGATATCACCATGCAGGCCAAAATTCCATCCCACCAAATCAGGTTGAAATTTCAGGCAGTCTTTTCAAACAGCTCTTAAAAGGGCATTATCATAATTTTAACAATTTCACAGTATTATTCCAACCTCAGTGTTGAAATATATATAAAACACTTTAACTTGGGGATACTACCTTTGTTCTGGATTCAGCCAAACATTTACCTTCTAAAATGTCAGTGTCCAGTTGCAGGTGGTTTGTTTGAATTCAAAATAAATGTTTGGTCCATGAAGTAATCCAACAATGTGTATGCCGCCATCTTGTCTTTCAAATCTTCTCTCATTGATGGAGACGTGTGTCATCATGACACACAGCACTTTGGGGTGGACCCACCTGTTTCAATAACTTGTTCTATATATATTTCCACACTATGATGTTGGAATAATACTGTGAAAATCATGATAATGCCCTTTTAGTGAAATGACCGCCTGAAAATAAAATTTTAGATTTTTTTTTGTAATTTAGCAGGCAATCTAATCCAGAGCAATTTACAATTAGTGCATTCATCTTAAAATAGCTAGGTGGGACAACCACATATCACAGTCATTGTAAGTACATTTTTCCTCAAAGCTATCAGCAAGGTCAAAGCTAGTAAAGGAGGAAAAAGTAAAGTGCGAGTGGTAGTATTATTAGTGTATTTTTTATATTTTTTGTAGAGGGTCGGGGTGAGGAGGTGGTGTGAGTGAGACACTGGTGCCGTGTAGATGGAAACAGAAAAGTCTCTTGTGTAAAACACTCTCCTAACTCCACACATTTGCACAGATTTTTAATGCTTGTCAGATTTATTTAATGAAATGGCTTACACTTTTATTGAACTTGAATGATTTGGTAATATACACCTTGGCAATTCCACGATATCGGAATTACCCTGTGACTCCAATTTTTCACTTCTAAGTGTATGTAAAAAAAAAAAACATTGATTTCAAAGTTTAACAAACCGTAAAACTCTATGCACAATGACACTTTGAACAATGTACACAGTAAATGAATTTAAAAAACATTTACTGGAAAAACTTTACAGACGCAAAAGTTTGGTAACAGATTTACGGTAAATCTCCCTCAGTTTTCTGTTATAAAACTTGTATCTGCACAGTTCTTCTTGTAAATGTGTTTTTGTAAACTTTTCGGTGGAAATTGTTAAAAGTAGTGGTTGTGCATAGAGTTGTATGTTTTTTTAAACTTTGAAATCAATGTTTTTTTGTTTGGTATATATTTTAAAGTAAAAAGTCTGAGTCTCAACGTAATTCATTACCATGGAATTGTCCCCCTCGAAACATAAAGAAATGGTTGCCTTAGTGACAGAGAGACTACACTACATCGTTTATTTCGCTTTTTACTTTTTAAGATCTTATCAGCATGCTGATTTAATTTTGAATGAATCCTTTGAAAACCCAAGTTGTTGCTCATTGCCTTTGTAGTGAAGACACTACCGTATACACACACATTATTCACGAGATTAAGTAGTTTCTCCAAGTTTTTTTCCCAAAGCCACCTCTCTTTAGATCTCTTTCTGAGCTCAGTGGTGATGGGCTGCACGGCTCTGTTTGAGTCTGCTAGCCTAGTCGGTCTAACACTGATAAAGGTAATAAATAGATAATTGTTCAAAGGTTGAGCAACATGAGCACAGGGAACAAGAGGTCTGTTGTGTTCATAACTCCAAACCCAGTTGGATTCTTAGGCTAAATGAGGAATGTCGCTGGGACAGATCTGCCTGGCTGCCATACTTGGAGAATCTCTGTCCCATAAATTCGTCATGTCTGCAGGGGTTCACTGATTTAACCTGTCAGAGAGACAGGTTCATGCATAGGAAAGCTCATGCATCTCAGTTTGCTGTCTCCTTGTATTCCCTCGTGTAATTTGGGTCGATGGTAAAAGGTTTTTCAAGTGCTGCTATTTTAACAAGCCTTTGAATACCTGTGTAAGTAAGATAAAATAACAGCATTTTACAAATTTGTTGTGGATCGAGGGACGTAGATGGATGGGCAGATTTACGAAGACAGCTACATTTAAATTCACTGTTATCTGTATGAGTTATGTAGTTCAGTCTAAACAGACAGGTATATGAGGGCTTTATGCCCACTTGGTGTGATGAAGTCTAAGTAAGTTAACAGACAAGCATGTCCACTGTAGGGAGCGAGCAGAGCTGCTGGAGGAGGCTAAGAAGATGGAGGCGGCTAAGTTTCGCTACATCCTGCCAGTGTATGGGATCTGTGGCGACCCCCAGGGCCTGGTGATGGAGTACATGGAGACAGGCTCCCTGGAGACCCTGCTGGCTGCTGAGCCTCTGCCCTGGGAGCTGCGCTTCAGGATCATCCACGAGACGGCGGTGGGAATGAATTTCCTGCACTGCATGAGCCCACCCCTCCTGCACCTGGACCTTAAACCTGCCAACATCCTACTGGACGCACACTACCATGTCAAGGTGAGACAACAGTTACTTGGTGTGTTTGTTGGAGTTTGTACAGGGCACTGTGTGGGCAGTGCTTTCACATTTGAGACATAAATATGTAAAATCAATACACTGTCCAATAGAAAAGTCAGATTTTACCTTGTAGTGTGCATTTAGCAAACTTTCACCCAAATTATGTAATTTCTACTACAGAGTGACTCTTTAAAACAACAGCCCAAACTCAAGAGCTTTCATGTGGTATGTCCTTTAATAGGATTTGCTCAGATGTGAATTTCAGCTGAGATGTATAGAGGGAGGAAATCTTTTTTTTACTTTCATTTTGCTTTAAACGGCTGCCCTGCTGCACACACATGCTACGGGCAGAAAGGTGTCTCCCTCCCAGCCCACCTGCTCTCCTACCTCCCACTGGATGACTAATGGAGGTGGAGAAAAAATGGGTGGGAACCTCATCTGTTTTAATACCATGATGTAAACAAGGAGCCTGGGCCTGTCTTAACAGGCTGAGTACAGTACTCTGCCAACACTGACTGAGTGTGTGTTCAGCTGCTCGCCCACACATGTAACTCACAGTCAAACAGGTCCTCAACTCCTGACACGAGAGGTAAGGAAAGCACCCACAGGCTAGGACAGGACGTGGCTGGGAAGCACCCTCAGACTGGGACAGGACGTGGCTGCCTCTGCCCTCATCAGGGCTCTGGGTGCATAGAATACAATAAGGGCTCAGCCATCAGCTTGAGGCTAAAGTTAGTCATAGGTAGCCATAGCCATGACAACAAATGGGAAAGGGAGAGATCAGGTAGGTTCTTGTCTTAATAAGATATATTTTGTATCTCATATCTCCCCTTCAGATATCAGATTTTGGTCTGGCCCGGTGGAACGGCCTATCCAGAGTTGATGAAATCAGCCGTGACGGGTTCTGTGGCACCATCGCCTATCTGCCGCCGGAGAGCATCATTGAGAAGGACAGGGTATCAGACACTAAGCATGACGTCTACAGGTGAGCCTCTTCACCTTCACTTCTCTCTGTCCTTGTCTGCCAGAGGAGTGGAACGTTGTCGTGTTAATGCATAGTCATGATGTTTTTTTTTTCAATTCTCCCTTCCATTGTTTGTTTTCACAACATTGGTTTTAATCACTATGAATATGAAATGGATGTATATTATCAGTTATAAATGATGCTTGGACAACACATAGTGAGTTCAATCATTGATCACCTTTATTAGTATTCCTTGATACTGACCTGTTGTTCCCTTCCTGTTACAGCTTTTCGATAGTCATCTGGGGAATTCTAACACAGAAGAAACCTTACCAAGGTGAGACATGTTGAGGAAATGTATGGATGGGTTGAGGATTGGTGTGAGACATGTTGTAGTCCTTTAGGGTTTGTCTTATAATATTCACTCCTAGTCTTTCTTAAACTCAAAAGGCCTGGTTTCTGGACCGTGATTAAGCCCATAGACTCCTTGTGACATGACCACCCATGTTAGTTTGTCCTGCTTCTCACTAAGTGAAGGTAACAGACGTTTAGTCACAGTGCACATATTGACAGTGCCGTTGAGTGTTTACCTGGTGAATTCCATTGAGGCAGGCTGACAGGTGTTTGCCCCAGGCATATCCTTTGAATTGAAAGCTCTTGATCAGGGCATTGACATCCTTGGCACCGGCACCTGTGTCCGCCATTAATGAAGCCCTAGAAAAGCACTCTCCTCCCATGTTCCTCGTCCTTCTATTGAATGCTATTAAAGCTACTAAAGAAGCCATGGTGATCTGAGCTTATCTCCACTGCCTCTGTTTGCTTTGAATCATTGACTGGCTTGCGGGCTGGTCCCAATGCCTGATAACAAAGATACCATGACCAAGAAAGTCTGAGATGTTTTTCCAGGCTTGGTGTGGGAGAGAAAGGGAAAGGAAAGGTTAGTTGTACAACTGAATGCCTTCAACTGAAATGTGTCTTCTGGCATTTAACTCTACTTCTCTAACAAAACATCTATATGCCTTCCTTATCTGAGCATACAGAAAGATGATAATGAGGGGTACATACTTGAATCGGTCCTACCCAGACATTTGTTTATGTTGCTTTTCCATACTTTCACCAGCACACGATCAAGGCATAATTCATTGTTATGATCCAGGCTCTAATTTGTCTTTTGAATAATGGGGTCTGGTACACCTTTTGGACTGAGTTATCATATGAACAGTAGAGAAATTAACGAAGTGTATCAATGTGTCTTATAAATTGTGTTGATTGTATCTTTATGTCCTCTATTTCCTCCAGGGGAGAACAACATCCTGCAGATCATGGTGAAGGTGGTGAGAGGGGTACGTCCCGATCTCAATGTTGTGCCCCGGAGTCGACCCCAGGCCTGCACGGGGTTCCTGAGCCTCATGCAGCGCTGCTGGGCCCCCTTACCTGATGCCAGACCCAGCTTCCAGGGTGAGTACAGACCCAATGGGGCCTATGTCTGTAAGGGATGGGTGTTTGTGTTTATCTTGAGGCTTGAAAGCAGGAAGAACACAATTCAAGTGTAGTAGTACATATACAAAGTCATGATGTACTGTACATATCGTTTTCTGAAAAGGTGAAATTTAAACCATGGGATGCTATTCTGTACATCAAACCTGACCTTTGTTGTCTTCTATCTGCAGAAATCACATCAGAAGCCGAGGAGCTGTGTTCTAAACCCCAAGAGGAGTCCAAGAACCAAACTCCTATGCCTGAGAATAACCACTGCAATGGACTAACCACTGACCAGGTAGAACCACACATACCATTCACGTATATTCCCCTGCCTGTAAATGACTGTTGTAGCTGGAAATGGCTTATTTTTAATGGAATATCTACATAGGCGTACAGAGGCCCATTATCAGCAACCATCACTCCTGTGTTCCAATGGCACGTTGTGTTAGCTAATGCAAGTTTATCATTTTAAAAGGCTAATTGATTATTAGAAAACCCTTTTGCAATTATGTTAGCACAGCTGAAAACTGTTGTTCTGATTAAATAAGCAATAAAACTGCCCTTCTTTAGACTAGTTGAGTATCTGGAGCATCAGCATTTGTGGGTTCGATTACAGGCTCAAAATGGCCAGAAACAAAGGCCTTTCTTCTGAAACTAGTCAGTATATTCTTGTTCTGAGAAATGAAGGCTATTCCATGCGAGAAATTGCCAAGAAACTGAAGATCTCATACAACGCTGTGTACTACTCACTTCACAGAACAGCGCAAACTGGCTCTAAACAGAATAGAAAGAGGAGTGGGAGGCCCCCGGTGCACAGCTGAGCAAGCGAAAAAGTACATTAGTGTCTAGTTTGAGAAACAGACGCCTCACAAGTCCTCAACTGGCAGCTTAACAATGTCTACACTGTATTTCTGATCAATTTGATGTTATTTTAATGGACAAAAAAAACACATTTCTAAGTGACCCCAAACTTTTGGATGGTAGTGTACATAGCTACATAACTAGATGTTTTAACAACATGTCAACATAAAGGTTGTCAAAGAGCCAAGGAGTCAAGGGGTTTGTTATTGTATTTCTAACATAGCTGTGTCTCCAACAGAATAAAGAGCAGAAGCCAGTCAGGCCCAAGTCTGCCATGTTGCCAGAGAAAGACTACAGCCTATCAGAGCTGCTGAGCCAGGTAGACTCTGGGATATCTCGGAGCTTTGATCATGTGAAGGAGGACTGCTGTCCCAGCAAAGACAACACCAGCAAGAGACTGTCAGGAATCTCCTCTGTAGACTCTGCCTTCTCCTCTCAAGACTCCATTACCCTCTCCTTTGAGAAAGAGAATACCTGTGGTAAGAATGGCTGTGCCTTGGCATTGTCTATGGTTTCCTTTAACAGATGACAGGAATTCTCGTTTCTCATGGTGTTATATCCTACATATAAGTAGTACAGTTCTGAATGGCTTCTGGAGCATGCAGAGTGTCTCTTTAACTTCAGGATAACTTCATGTGGTTTTGTCCCTGACTATATACTGTGTCTTCTATCTCCTTGTTGTTTAGACTCTGGGGAGGTGCAGAGGAGGAAGCTGAGCGACGCCATCCGTACCAAAGACATGTCCAAGCTGATGAAGATTCTGCAGCCTCAGGACGTGGATCTCCTATTGGAGGGCGGCTACAGCCTGCTCCATCACGCCGTCACGCAGGCCAACGAGGAGGCCGTCAAGTTCCTGCTCCTTAACCATGCCAACACCAACCTGGCCAATGCCCACGGCTCCACCCCCCTCCACCTGGCCACCGAGAAGCACCTGAAGGGCCTGGCCGAGCTGCTGCTAGGCCGCCGGAGCACCAACGCCAATGCCCGGGACGAGGACCAATACACAGCCCTGCACTGTGCTGCTCAGAACGGGGACGAGGCCATCACCCGCCTACTGCTGGACCGCGGCGCCTCCATCAATGAGACGGACGCCCAGGGACGTACACCCGCACACATCGCCTGCCAGCATGGCCAGGAGAACGTGGTCAGGGTGCTGCTAAGCCGCGGGGCAGACGTCCATGTGAAGGGCAGAGATGACTGGACGGTGCTTCACTTGGCTGCCTGGCAGGGCCACCTGGGCATCGTCAAATTGCTGGTGAAGCAGGCCGGGGCGGACATAGATGGGCAGACCACTGATGGGCGCACCCCGCTGCACATGGCGTCCCATAGGGGGCAGTACAGGGTGGCAAGGATCCTGATAGAGCTGGGGGCAGACGTCCACATGACCTCCACGGGCCTCCACACCCCCCTCCATGTGGCGGCTGAGACAGGCCACACCAGCACCTCTCGCCTCTTAGTCAAGCATGATGCAGATATCCAGGCCCGGACCACCCAGGGTCTTACCGCCCTTCACCTCGCTGCTCAGCGCGGCCACCTGCCCACAGTGAAGATGCTGATCGAGGAAGGGGCAGACCCCTACTGCACCAACCAAAACCTGCGTACCCCCTGCCACCTGGCCGCAGAAGGGGGACACTGTGAGGTCTTCAAAGAGCTTCTGGTCCACTGCCCTGAGGGCGCCAATCTGTCAGACGAGCAGGGCCTCACCCCTCTTCACCTGGCTGTGAGGGGAGGCTACACAGATATCACCAGCATGCTGCTGGCCCAGGGGGTGGAGGTATCACAAGAAGTACCACAGGACTCCATACCCCTACCAGAGGAAGTACCACAGGACTCTATCCCCCATGACACACTGCAGCCAGCAGCAGAGGACTACCCAAAGCTTCTGGATCGTCAGCCAAGCTCGTTGGCCAAGTGTCTCCAGAGAAAGGTTGTAATCTTGAAACTGACGGAGCGTGAAGGACATGACTGTCCAGAGGAGGGAGTCACGCTGTGACTGGATTGTACAGAACTGTCCTGGAATTGAAAACAGTCAGGGATCTATTCTATTCCCTTCCCCTTGGATGTGATGGGAGAGGTGTCTCGAGCTAAAGAGACCAGCAGTTGTATTCGATTTTTTTTTGTACATAGTATTTTGATTGTGTCTTATTTTTTATGGCAGTCTTTGATTGATCATTCATTGCCAGATGTTATGATTCTTTGGTTATTTGGGCCTCTCAAAGGCCCTGTTACCGCCCTTCATTACTTTGGTATGTTGTCAGAGAAGGAAAGCTTTAATGTAAATATGTATACTGTATATAGAACCATGAGCTCATTTAAATCACTTAGACTTTTTCCCTTTATGTTAAATATAGACTCCATGTCATGTTTTTCCCTTAATAGTTTAGCTTTTCTACTTTGCATATGCACATTCATGGCCCCCAGTAAAAATAATGTTGACATTATCTGTGGAATGCCATTTGTATTTTCCTTTCCTATCTACTTACTGTAGCTGGTATGTTTAAACATGTCCATAAGATATATTCTCTAATAAAACAACAGTGTCAATACAAGTGTGTGTGTGTGTGTGTGTGTGTGTGTGTGTGTGTGTGTGTGTGTGTGTGTGTGTGTGTGTGTGTGTGTGTGTGTGTGTGTGTGTGTGTGTGTGTACGCACCCACCCACGTGCCCCTGTAAATGTGTGAATGAAAGAATGATGGCCATCTTCACTGCCAGGCAGAATGGGCATGTCTCTATCTGCAGCCGACTTTATTCTTATCATTCCTGCCTGCCTCTCCCCCAGACCCTGCAGAGCATTTTCAACTTGGCACCATCCATGGGAACTGCCCTCGGGGGGGATCGCAGGCCAGGCAGGTGGGTTAGTGGGAGGGGAGTGGGGTGAGGAGGGGGGAACATACCTGCCTTTCCAGGCTGTTGGCTAATTCCTCAGACCATTTAAAATTTTCATCACTCTCCTAAACCAACGTTCCATCCTTGATGTTGACGCCTGCAGGGCTAGGCCTCTTGAGACCCGAGTCTGAAGCCCTCCTGAGCTGAGCTCCGGCGAGCCTTGTAATTGCCCTGGTTTAGTGGTGAGTTCTGTGTAATCAGAGGCTTTGGTGTGTGTGTGTGTGTGTGTGTGTGTGTGTGTGTGTGTGTGTGTGTGTGTGTGTGTGTGTGTGTGTGTGTGTGTGTGTGTGTGTGTGTGTGTGTGTGTGTTTTTGTGTGTGTCTGTGTGTGTCACCTGTTGCTGCGTGATCCTACAAAGCCTCAGTGGTGTGGAACCTCCGTTACTCAATCTGGGGAAGATTGAGTAATGGCAATCTTCCGCCTCACTTATCATGGCATTCTATTTTGTTCCTTCACTGTACCCTTTCTACATACTTTACACAGTAGCGTGTTATTCAAGTACACTCCCTATATTTGCACTGTGCCACCCTTGTAGTGTTTGATGAATAAGTAAGTAGAGCATTTAAATGGATTTGACTCTTTATGCCTCTCATGGGAATAACACACACTGCTATGACTCATTGCTCTCTCTTAATGGCCCTCATCTCTACTTCATCTTTTGATTGTGTCAATGTGCAGAACATTTTCACACTCAACTATATAATCTAGAGTACTTGGTAGTTCAGTAATGAAGCAGTCATGAGTCTTTAGGATTTTTCAACAATCCATTTTTAATGATAATGCTTTTGTAATAAAAAAATAATGAATGAACATGAAAATAAGGTTAAAAGATGTGGTTATTTCAGTTATCCATGTTGTTGTTGGCACTGCCCTCCTCTGTGTTGCTGCTGGACACACACTGTCCAAACAGCTGGAGGTCACACAGGCTGCCCAGGCTGTCTACCTCATAGAAGAACTCCATGCCAGACTCCCCTGCTGCGGCTATGCCCACAGACCCCTCTGATCCCTGCGACTCCAGCAGGCGCTGCATACAGGCCTCTAGGTCTTCCTGGTCCAGGGAGTGATCCAGGGTGGAGGGACACTGACCTCTGCCTGAACCCTCTTGTGTGGGGCTGGACAACACTTCCTGTGGCACCAGAACACTCAGCCCAGCCTCAGCCTGCTGCCTGGGTTCATCCTCAGACTCACAGTGGAAAATCTTCATAGCCTCCTCCAGTGAGGTGACTGCAGGCAGGGAACTATCTCCTAACCCCTGCAGGGACAGGCTGGGGCAGGTGACCTGGGTCAGAGAGGCCTGGGAGACTCTTGCAGTCCTGAGGCTATAGCTCTGGAACTCGAACAGAGGGTGGTTGGAGCCTGCCTGGAAGGGACCTCCAAGCTGATGGTGAGGGGCCAGGTGAGTGCTGCTGTCTCCGGCCTGAGGGAGGAGGCCAGTGGGGGCTTGTTGGGGCTCTGTGGAAAATATAGGGTACATCCTAGCATCCATGGGCCCTCCTGTGAGGTGTTGCCTGTAGGACCAGGGGACCCTAGCCTGGTAGGCCATCCTGCTTGACTCAGGCCTCCACTGTGTGACACGCTGGTCTTGGTGTAGCTGGTGTTGAGGCAGCCAGAGGAGCGCACTCTGCATGTACTGGGCAGACACCCGTTGGGCCTGGGTGGCAGAATGGGATAGGTAGCCCTGGGTCCTCCTTGTCCATGTCTGTGGGTAGTACACCTGGGCATGACTGTGGACCCATGACCCCTTGGGCTGCTGAGGCCACATGTATGGAGCCTGCATCTGCGTGGAAGTGGTGCCCAGCATGGCTGAGGAGCTCATTTGTCTCGTGTCACACACTAGACAGAGATGAATATGAAATGTCAACAACCCACTGGGCAAGAACTGGTTGAATCAACGTTGTTTTGACGTCATTTCAACAAAAAATTCAATGTGATGACATTGAATCAACATGGAAAACTAATTAGTCATCACCAAAAGGGAATTTTGTCTTTTTTTCACCAAACTTGAACCTAAATCCAATAACATGGTGACATTTTGTGTTGATTTCACAATGAATTCTCGTTAGTTGAGAACTCAAGCAAATGTAAATCAAAACTAGATGATGAACTGATGTCTGAGCTCAGTGGGAAAGTTTCTCCCTGAGTTTACGGCACAACATTTTGGTTACCAAGCAAGCTACTTTCACTTGAACGACTACCAATTAAGTTCAAGAGATAGCTAGGTCTCACCTGGAGAGAAGCCACCAGTTATTCTGACAGGAAGAAGTTGGTATTTCATGGTTGGGAATTGAATCATGTCACTTTCTTTCAAGAGTAGATGGTGAATGATCATTTGGTTTTGTTGTAATTCAAGTGATTTCTGAACATTCTGTTTGGCATCATTCCTGAGGCAACGATGTTCTATGGATGAAGGCCCTTATGACATAAAAATATTCTGGTGGGAGAACTATATTGTTTTGTTGTGATTCAAATGATTTCTGAACATTCTGTCTGCTATTGTTCCTGTGGAAACCAAGTTCTATTGATCTTTTGACATTCTAAGATTCAAAATGTTTTTGACTATGGGTGTGTTTGTAAATTCTCTCTGGAGTGCCAGAGTGCGTTCAGAGTGTGCTCTGGGCTTTTGTAAATTCATAGCATTTCGTGCTTGGAGCATTCAGAGCACACACTGGACGCTCTGGCCGAGGAGTAGGGTTGATCCGAATGTTCTGACCTCACAATGGCAGTCAAGCACCCAAGCTAACTGGCTAATGTTGGCTAGCGTGCTAGCTACTTCCAGACAGAAATGAGAGAGAACCTCACCGACCATTTTACTCGCCCTAGCAGAGCTGGTTTGGCTGTTTTCATGTTATCTAGAGCATTGGTGACTATAACATGCTGACTACCCCAGGCAAGCTTGTGTGCCATCGCACGCATGTTGACTTTGTCCATCTGGACGCAATCAGGACACGCAGGTTGAAATATCAAAACGAACACTGAACCAACTATATTAAGTTTGGGACAGGTTGAAACACATATGAAACATTCATGGACATTTAGCTAGCTAGCTTGCTGTTACTAGCTAATTTGTCCTAGGATATAAACACTAGGTTGTTATTTTACCTGAACTGTACAAGATCCCTGGATCTTTGTAGAATATCAACCCATTGTGAGTCACACAAAATCATGTGTTCTCTACTCTGACAATTAATCAATAGATAAAAGGGGAAACCTAGTTAGTTTCTAGTAGTCTCTCCTCCTTCAGTCTTCTTCTTCTGTGGTATATTGGCAATCGTGCAATTTAATGTGCATCTCACCACCTACTTTGCGGGATGGAAACAGGATTCCCAAAGATTTAACAAAATACAAACAAACAAAATAAACTACCAAAAAATACATTCATAAACTAAATCAAATAACATTTCTGTAAAAATAAAAAATAAAACCGATCTGATCCCTACACAGGTTAAAGGGGAACCTAGGAGGGCTGGTCTTCCGGCGCAACTACCCCTTGCAAGTCTTCAGAGGTAAAATGTTTCAGTCCCAAAACCTTTTCAGCCGCAGCCACAATAATGTCCCGTTTTTTAGACTTCTTTGAGACTTGTGCCGTACAGTTTATAACTGTGGCAATGAACGGCACAAAATCCACCTTTTTAACACAAAGGGTATCTTTTGACTGGCAGCAAACATTTACTACAGGCTGGGGTGCGTCCACTACCATATCTTCACTCGTATCACTTGTTTTCTCAATTATTTTAATCGCCTCTGCATTGGAGATTAGATTGAGGTTAGAGCGGCCAATCTCCTTCACCTTTAGGGGCACTCCAGGAACTCGGGATCGTGATCCCCACCACAATTGCAACACCGTTGTCCTTCTACACACCGTTCTTCAATATACTCTGTCTGCACACACTTGAAACATGGCCAAATCCTTTACAATTCTTACATTGCAATAGTTTGGGGACGATAGCTCTTACATGACTCTTTATCAAAAAACAACAGGACCGACAGACTTCTTATTTTTCTCCATTCACCCATCGGGTCAGACACCAGGCACCAGGCACCAGGCCTCAACCACACCAGGAATTTTCTTCAGGTATTCAACCTGAACATCCGTCGTCACCCCTGAGGTAACTCCTTTGACGGGTGCTCTACACCGAAGTTTAAAACACCTTACTCAACAAACACATCCAAACAATAAGTGATTCATTATTATTCATACATGTACCCTCCACTTGAATTTTTAACCATTTCCATTTTGTTACAATTTTCGTTACTACTCTTGTCCATTTAGAACATTCGTCTTCACCAACTTTGCTCGACACGCTGCTTGATTCAAACTCAGCATCCACTTCCGCCATCTTTTTCCTGAACCGGAATTTCAATCAATTCAGTTCAATTCAAAGGGCTTTATTGGCATAGGAAATGTTTACATTGCCAAAGATAAACAAAAAAACAAACAGTAAATATTACATTCACAAAAGTTCCAGAGGAATATAGAAAATTCAAATGTCATATTACAGCTATATACAGTGTTGTAACGTTGTGCAAATAGTACAAAAGGGAAAATAAATCAACATAAATATGAGTTGTATTTACAATAGAGGTTGTTCTTTACTGTTTGTATCATGACACTAGGCGAGACCCAAATGCAGACACAGGATGCAGATGGTTGGAGTTTAAGATGTTTAATAAATCCAAAGGGAATAGGCAAGAGAATGGTCGTGGACAGGCAAAATGTCATAACCAGATCAGAGTCCAGGAGGTACAAAGTGGCAGGCAGGATCAAGGTCAGGGCAGGCAGAATGGTCAGGTAGGCAGGTACAGAGCCCAGAACAAGCAAGGGTCAAAACCGGAAGGAGGACTAGAAAAAGGCGAAAAGGCAACGCAGGAAAACCACTGATAGGCTTGGCCATACAAGACGAACTGGCATAGAGAGACAGGAAACACAGGGATAAATACACTGGGGAAAACAAGCGACATCTGGAGGGGGTGGAGACAATAACAAGGACAGGTTAAACAGATCAGGGTGTGACACTTTGCCCTTTTCTTGTGGCAACAGGTCACAAATATTGCTGCTGTGATTGCACACATATCTATTGGGTGTATTTCACCCAATAGATATGGGAGTTTATCAAAATTGGATTTGTTTTTTTAATTCTTTCTGTGTCTGTGTAATCTGGGGGAAATGTTTGTCTCTAGTATGGTCATACATTTGGTAGGAGGTTAAGAAGTGCAGCTCAGTTTCTACCTCCTTTTGTGGGCAGTGTGCACATTGCCTGTCTTCTTTTGAGAGCCAGGTCTGCCTACAGCAGCCTCTCTCAATAGCAAGGCTATGTTCACTGAGTCATTTTACATTTAAATTTTAGTCATTTATCAGACGCTCTTATCCAGAGCGACTTACAGTAGTGAATGCATACATTTCATACAATTTCATACATATCATTCTTTTTTTTTTCTGTGCTGGCCCCCCGTGGGAGTCTGTACATAGTCAAAACTTTCCTTAATTTTGGGTCAGCCACAGTGGTCAGGTATTCTGCCACTGTCTGTTTAGGGCCAAATAACATTCTAGTTTGCTCAGTTTTTTTGTTAATTCTTTCCACTATGTCAAGTCATTATCTTTTTGTTTTCTCAGATTTGGTTGGGTCTAATTGTGTTGCTGTCCTGGGGCTCTGTGGGTCCTGTTTGTATTTGTGAACCGAGCCCCAGGACCAGCATGCTTAGAGAACTCTTCTCCATGTTCATCTCTCTGTAGGTGATGGCTTTGTTAAAACTTGTTTGGGATAGGGGGCAGTATTTTCACGTCCGGATGAAAAGCGTGCCCAAAGTAAACTGCCTGCTACTCAGGCCCAGAAGCTAGGATATGCATATAATAGATTTGGATAGAAAACACTCAAGTTTCTAAAACTGTTAAGATAATGTCTGTGAGTAATACAGAACTTATTTGGCAGGTGAAACCCAGAGGACAAACCATCCAGGATTTTTCTGTTGTTGAGGTGACTCTGTTTTCCATTGGTTTTCTATGGGAACCTAAATTTCTGTGGCACTTGGTTGCAGTTCCTATTGCTTCCACGAGATGTCAACAGTCCTTAGAAATAGGTTGATGGTTTTCTTTAGAGAAATGAAGAAGTATGGCTTTTCAGAACGAGGGTCCAGCCGAGTGGACTATACTGTTTTGATGCGCGCTCCAGGTCACACGCTTCACGTTGTTTTTATCCGGTATTGAACATAGTTTATCCCGTCTTAAATTTTATCGATTATTTACATTTTAAAATACCTAAAGTTGGATTAGGAAAGTTGTTTGAAATGTTTGGACAGCATTTACAGGTAACTTATTAGATATTTTGTAGTCATGCTGGGCGAGTTGGAACCGGTGTTTTTCTCAATCAAACACGCCAAATAAATTGACATTTTGGAGATATAACGACAGAATTAATCGAACAAAAGGGCCATTTGTGATGTTTATGGGACATATTGGAGTGCCAACAGAAGAAGTTCTTCAAAGGTAAGGCATGCATTATATCGTTATTCAGGAGTTTTGTGTCGCGCCTGGCGGGTTGAAATGTGTTTGTTTGATGGGGTGCTGTCCTCAGATAATCACATGGTTTGCTTTCGCCGTAAAGCCTTTTTGAAATCTGACACGGTGGCTAGATTATCAAGAAGTTAATCTTTAATTTGGTGTATTGCACTTGTGAATATATGAAAGTTAAATATTAGTAATAATTTTGGGGGGGGGATTTCACGCTCTGCAGTTTCACCAGATGTTGTCGAAACGTTCCGCTAGCGGAACCCCTATCTCAAACAGGTTTTAAGGTTTGGGAAACGCTTCCTTTTAGGTGGTTGTAGAATTTGACGGCTCATTTTTTGATTTGGTAATGAGCGGGTATCAGCCTAATTCTGTTCTGCATGCTTTATTTGGTGTTTTACGTTGTACACTAATGATTTTTTGCAGAATTCTGCATGCAGAGTTTCAATTTGTTGTTTGTCCCATTTTGTGAATTATTGGTTGGTGAGCAGACCCCAGACCTCACAACCATAACGGGCAATGGGTTCTAAACCTGATTAATGTATTATTAGCCAGACCCTAATATGTTGAATTTTATGTCCCTTTTGATGGCCTAGAAGGTCCTTCTTCCAATGTCTCTCAGATCTTTCATAGCTTTGTGGAAGTTACTTGTGGAGCGGATGTTTAGGCTGAGGTATGTATAGTTTTTGTGTACTCTAAGGCAATGGTGTCTAGATGGAATTTGCATTTGTAGCAACTCAACCTTTTTTGAAACAAAATTATTTTATTCTTACTGAGATTTACTGTCAGGGCCCAGGTCTGACAGAATCTGTGCAGAAGATTTAGGTGCTGCTGTAGGCCCTCCTTGGTTGGGGCAGAAGCACCAGGTCATCAGTAGACATTTGACTTCAGATTCTAGTAGGGTGAGGCTGGGTGCTGCAGGCTGTTCTAGTTCTAGTGCTCTCGCCAATCCATATATATATACACACACACAGAGGGTGGGGCTCAAGCTGCATCCCTGTCTTGCCCCACAGCCCTGTGGATAGAAATGTGTGTTTTTTGCCAATTTTAACCGCACAGTTTGTGTACTTGGATTTTATAATGTTGTATGTTTTCCACCCAACACCGCTTTCATTCAATTTGTATAGCAGACCCTCATGCCAAGTAGAGTCACGCTTTTTTGAAATCAACAAAGCATGAGAAAACTTTGCTTTTGTTTTGGTTTGTTTGTCATTTCGGGTGTGCAGGGTGAATACGTGGTCTGTCGTATGGTAGCCAATTTGACATTTGATCAGTAAATTGTTTTCACTGAGGAAACGTATGAGTCTGCTGTTAATGATAATGCAGAGGATTTCCCCAAGGTTGCTGTTGACCCATATCCCACAGTAGTTATTGGGGTCAAATTTGTCTCCACTTTTGTGGATTGGGGTGATCAGTCCTTGGTTACAAATACTGGGGAAGATGTTACAGCTGAGGATGATGTTAAAGATTTTAGGCCTAGCCAATTGGAATTTGTGGTCTGTATATTTATCATTTCATTAAGGATACCATCAACACCACAGGCCTTTTGGGGTTGGAGAATCCAGTGGGTTCTGGTAGTCTTTTTAATAGTTGAGTCTAAGATTTGCATTTGATCATGTACAGTACCAGTCACATGTTTGGACATACCTACTCATTCAAGGGTTTTTCTTTATTGTTACTATTTTCTGCATTGTAGAATACTAGTGAAGACATCAAAACTATGAAATAACACATGGAATCATGTAGTAACCAAAAAAGTGTTAACCTCTTACATCTAGATGTTCCGCTAGCGGAACATCGCTCCAATATCCAATGATAGGGTGTGGCGCGAATTACAAAGTCCTCAAAAATCCAAAAACTTCCATTTTTCAAACATATGACTATTTTACACCATATTAAAGACAAGACTCTCCTTTATCTAACCACATTGTCCGATTTCAAAAAGGCTTTACAACGAAAGCAAAACATTAGATTATGTCAGGAGAGTACCCAGCCAGAAATAATCACACACCCATTTTTCAAGCTAACATATAATGTCACAAAAACCAAAACCACAGCTAAATGCAGCACTAACCTTTGATGATCTTCATCAGATGACACTCCTAGGACATAATGTTATACAATACATGCATGTTTTGTTCAATCAAGTTCATATTTATATCAAAAACCAGCTTTTTACATTAGCATGTGACGTTCAGAACTAGCATACCCACCGAAACTTCCGGTGAATTTACTAAATTACTCACGATAAACGTTCACAAAATACATAACAATTATTTTAAGAATTATAGATACAGAACTCCTTTATGCAATCGCTATGTCCGATTTTAAAATAGCTTTTCGGTGAAAGCACATTTTGCAATATTCTGAGTAGATAGCTCGCCATCACGGGCTAGCTAATTTGACACCCCCCAAGTTTGGCGTTCACTAAACTCAGAATTACTATAAGAAAAATTGGATTACCTTTGCTGTTCTTTGTCAGAATGCACTCCCAGGACTTCTACTTCAACCACAAATGTTGTTTTGGTTCAAAATAATCCATAGTTATGTTCAAATATCCTCTGTTTTGTCCGTGCGTTCAGGTCCCTATCCGAACGGTGACGCGCGGACGCATGTCGTGACAAAAAATTTCTAAATATTCCATTATCGTACTTCGAAGCATGTCAAACGCTGTTTAAAATCCATTTTTATGCGATTTTTCTCGTAAAATAGCGATAATATTCCGACCGGGAGATGTCGTTTTCACCCAATGTTGTTTTGGTTCCAAATAATCCATAGTTATATCCAAATAGCGGCGTTTTGTTCTTGCGTTCAAGACACTATCCGAAGGGTGACGCGCCGGCACATATCGTGACAAAAAATGTCTAAATATTCCATTACCGTACTTCAAAGCATGTCAAACGCTGTTTAAAATCAATTTTTATGCAATTTTTCTCGTAAAAAAGCGATAATATTCCGACCGGGAGACGTCGTTTTCGTTCAAAGACTGAAAATGTCAAATGGACTCTTCACGTGCATGGGCGCACCCGTTTCATTGTTCTCAGATTGACCACTATCCAAATGCGCTACTGTTTTTCAGCCAGGGACTGCAGAGTCATCATTCCCCATTCTGGCGCCTTCTGAGAGCCTATGGGAGCCTTAGAAAATGTCACGTTACAGCAGAGATCCTCTATTTTCCATAAAGAGGCTATAGAAGGCCAAGAAACGGTCAGAGGGCACTTCCTGTATGCAATCTTCTCAGGTTTTGGCCTGCCATATGAGTTCTGTTATACTCACAGACACCATTCAAACAGTTTTAGAAACTTTAGGGTGTTTTCTATTCAAATCAAACAATTATATGCATATTCTAGTTTCTCGGCAGGAGTAATAACCAGATTAAATCGGGTACGTTTTTTATCCGGCCGTGAAAATACTGCCCCCTATCCTAAACAGGTTAAACAAAACTAAATATATTTTATTTTTGAGATTCTTCGAAGTAGCCACCCTTTGCCTTGATAACAGCTTTGCACACTCTTGTAATTCTCTCAACCAGCTTCACCTGGAATGCTTTTCCAACAGTCTTAAAGGAGTTCCCACATATGCTGAGCGCTTGTTGGCTGCTTTTCCTTCACTCTGCGGTCCAACTCATCCCCAAACCATTGAGGTCAGGTGATTGTGGAGGACAGGTCATCTGATGCAGCACTCCATCACTCTCTTTCTTGGTCAAATAGCCCTTACACAGCCTGGAGGTGTGTTGGGTCATTGTCCTGTTGAAAAACAAATGATAGTCCCACTAAGTGCAAACCAGATGGGTTATCGCTGCAGAATGCTGTGGTAGCCATGCTGGTTAAGTTTTCCGTGAATTCTAAATAAATCCGTCGATGTCACCGGCAAAGCACCATCACACCTCCTCCATGCTTCACGGTGGGAACCACACATGCGGCGATCATCCGTTCACCTACTCTAATTCTCACAAAGACATGGCGGTTGGAACCAAAAAGCTCACATTTGGACTCATCAGACCAAAGGACAGATTTCCACCGGTTTGATGTCCATTGCTCGTGTTTCTTGACAAATGCAAGTCTCTTCTTATTATTGGTGTCCTTTAGAAGTGGTTTCTTTACAGCAATTTGACGATGAAGGCCTGATTCATGCGATCTCCTCTGAACAGTTGATGTTGAGATGTGTCTGTTACTTGAACTCAAGCATTTATTTGGGCTGCAATTTCTGGTTTCTGGTAACTCTAATGAACCTATCCTGTGCAGCAGCAGTAACTCTGGGTCTTCCTTTCCTGTGGCGGTCCTCATGAGAGCCAGGTTCATCATAACGCTTGATGGTTTTTGCGATTGCACTTGAAGTTCAAGAAATGTTCTGGATTGACTGACCTTCATGTCTTAAAAAATAATGATGGACTATCATTTCACTTTGCTTATTTGAGCTGTTCTTGCCATAATAGGGTCTTGGCCTTTTACCAATTAGGGCTATCTTCTGTATACCAACCCTACCTTGTCACAACACAACTGATTGGCTCAAATGCATTAAGAAGGAAAGAAATTCCACAAACTAACTTTTAACAAGGCACACTTGTTCATTGAAATGCATTCCAGGTGACTACC
Source organism: Salmo trutta (assembly GCF_901001165.1). Taxonomy (NCBI): domain Eukaryota; kingdom Metazoa; phylum Chordata; class Actinopteri; order Salmoniformes; family Salmonidae; genus Salmo; species Salmo trutta. The sequence goes on along the minus strand of NC_042971.1, from coordinate 35,586,390 downwards.
TCATAAAGCTGGTTGAGAGAACGCCAAGAGTGTGCAAAGCTGTCATCAAGACAAGGGTGGCTACTTTGAAGAATCTAAAATATATCAAATATATTTTGATTTGTTTAACACTTTTTTGGTTACTACATGATTCCATATGTGTTATTTCATAGTTTTGATGTCTTCACATTCTACAATGTAGAAAATAGTCAAATTAAAGAAAAACCCTTGAATGAGTAGGTGTGTCCAAACCTTTGACTGGTACTGTATATGTTTTTTCTGTTTGTTCTTTGTTCTTTGTTATAGAGCCAAAAAAGATTGGAGAAGTGGTATCTCCATACATTTCCATACACAACTGTTTGTGTTGTTGTTGGTTTAGTGTGTTCCAATTTTCCCAGAAGTGGTTAGATTCTATGGACTCTTCAATTACATTGAGCTGATTTCTGATACACTGTACCTTATATTTCCATAGTATATTTCTGTATTGGTATTCTGGGTCTCTATGTTTTTGGTTGGATAGGTTTCTCAGTTTCTTTCTTAGATCTTTGCATTCTTCATCAAACCATTTGTCATTGTTGTTAATTTTCTTAGGTTGTCTGCTTGAAATGTTTTGATTTGATTGGGAAGCTGAGAGGTCAAATACAGTGCATTTGGAAAATAAGGTATTTCAGTTTTGTAAAAATGTCTAAACCTGTTTTCTGTTTATACATTTACATTTACATTTAAGTCATTTAGCAGACGCTCTTATCCAGAGCGACTTACAAATTGGTGCATTCACCTTATGATATCCAGTGGAACAACCACTTTACAATAGTGCATCTAGATCTTTTGGGGGGGGGGGTTAGAAGGATTACTTATCCTATCCCAGGTATTCCTTAAAGAGGTGGGGTTTCTACTGCCAAGTTTCCACCTTCACTATTACAGTGAAACATTTTGTCCAGGAAGTTTTATAAAAAGGACAGAATTTGTTGTTGCCTAATTGTATTTTCATAGATTTCTACACTACTTTCCTTCCATCTATAGCATTTCTTAACATTATGCATTTCCTTTGGCTTTGATGCCTCATGATTGAGTATTGCTCTGTTCAAGTAGACTGTGATTTTGCTGTGATCTGATAGGAGTGTCAGTAGGCTGACTGTGAATGCTCTGAGAGACTCTGGGTTGAGGTCAGTGATAAAGTAATCTACAGTAGTGCTGCCAAAGGATGAGCTATAGGTGTACCTACTGTAAGTCCCCTCGAAGTCTACCATTGACTATGTACAGACCCAGCATGTGACTGAGCTGCAGGAGTTGTGACCCGTTTTTGTTGGTTGTTGTGTCTTGGGGGGCATATTTGGGACCGAATGCTGTCACCTCCAGGTAGGTGTTTGTCCCCCTGTTTGCTGAGAGCGTCAGGTTTTTGTCCAGTTCTGTTATTTAGGTCGCCACAGACGAGTACATGTCCCTGGGCCTAGGATGGAGAAGCTGTCATCGTTAAAGTATGGGGATTCTATTGGGGGGAGATATATGTAGCGCACATGAGGACATTTTTCTCTGATCTAAAATGTTCCTGTTTTGACTAATTTAATAGAGAGGGTTAGGTCTGCTCTATATCAAATTAGCATACCCCAGAGTCTCTTCCCTTTTTTCACACCTGGTAGTATGGTGGATGGGACTACTAGCTCTCTGTAACCTAGAGGGCAACCGATGGGTCTGTCTCCTCTGTACCATGTTTCTTGTAGGATGACAATGTCTGTATTTCCAATTTATGTAATGAAGTCTGGGTTCCTGCTGTTTAGGCCAAAGACAGATGACCTCCGACCTTGTATATTCCAGGATGAGAAAGTAAAAGCTTTGTGTTCAATCAACCATGTGGGTATATGCTTCTAAAATCCAATGAGGAGATGGGAGCGGCGGGACTTGCAGTGCATTAAGCGTCAAAAATAGTTATTTTAGCGTATGGCTACAGTCTCGTTAACCCGCGCGAGCAGTTTGGATGAAATTATTGAATAACATGTATGTGTAAATTTATTTCGCAACACTCAGTCATGCAATGCAGCAGTGTGTTCAGCATGTAACTGTGCTGTTGGCAACAATTAAATTATGTTTTTTTACTGACATTTACTGATGCAGGTCATATTCAATGGCTCTTACGTGTTTGCAAATTCCTCAGTTAATCTGCACTCTGGCACACAGACTAGAGTGCTCTGAAATCGCAGTAGAATTTACAAATGCACCCAATTAATAATATTGTAGCGACCTGCTTGGACAGTTATGTGCTTGTGTTCTGATGTTATTTTGTTGTGTGGTGATTAGGACACGTTATCCATTTGCTCTGTATTTTGCAGAGAGCTTGATTGTAATAAAGGTCGTCTAAAGGAGACCAAAATGCGGAGTGTGAAGTGCTCATATTACTTTTAATGAAAACACTTTGCAAAGTAACAAAAACAACCAACACAGTCCCGTCAGGTACAAGACTAAAACGGAAAACAACCACCCACAAAACCCCATGAAAAACAGGCTGCCTAAGTATGGCTTCCAATCAGAGACAACGAAAAGCACCTGCCTCTGATTGGAAACCATACCCGGCCACAACATAGAAAATACAACAGAACGACAATCTAGACAACCCACATAGAAAACAGAAAACCCAAAATACATAGACAAAAACACCCACCTGTCACGCCCTGACCAATCTACTATGGAAAAATGACCTCATACTAAGGTCAGAACGTGACATGATTCCATCCGAAAGTGAATAACCCCCAACTGTATTTCATTGGAAACAAGACATTATTGTCTGCCTTCTCTGTGTGGTCATCTGACTAGCCCGGCCTTTTTCTGTTGGGGTCTGTCTCAAAAGTAATTAGTTCACCACCCTGAAATACAGTGGTACAGGTTGTGCTCACCTGGATGCTACAACAGGGACTTTTTGTGATGAATGGAGTCACCTCAATGACAGGAGACTTATGCTGTGTTCAAAACAACTGGGAAGTTGTGGCTCAGTTGGTAGGGCATGGTGTTTGCAACGCCAGCATGGTGTGTGCAACGCCAGGGTTGTGGGTTCAATTCCCACGGGGGGCCAGTACAAAAGAAATAAAGCATGAAATGAAATGTATGCATTCACTACTGTAAGTCGCTCTGGATAAGAGCGTCTGCTAAATGACTAAAAAAATGTAAAAAATGGAAGTTGGAAAAATACGAGGTCAAAACATGATGTCAGTGACCTTGCTGTCGGAGCTCTAGAAAGAGGAATGAGTTCCCGAGTTAGAATTCTGAGTTGGATGACCATTCAAATTGTTTTTACCCAGTTGGAGTTCATTTTTTCCCGACTTCCCAGTTGTTTTGAACGCACTGAAATCGGAAGTCGGACATTTCCCAGTTCCCAGTTGTTTCAAATAAGGCAACAAGGCAAAGAGTCTAAAGGTTGAAATTACGCAAGCCTGTAGACTATTTGTCATATCAGACACTCTAGTCAGTAGTCAGTCTCACAACTGTAGCATTAGCCAAATAGACTGACCCGTTTTTAAAATAAAATAAACCAAATTGAAAGACTGATTAGAGAAGGAGATTATCTGAAACAGTTGTAACATAACAGTAGCCTAACATATATTACACAATAGAGCTAAAACGATTCACATGTTCACTGAAATCTGAGGACTGTTTTGCTTTCTTTTTTTTGTAACCTGACAGAGCTCGTCTAACCAGATCTGAGCTGGTGTCTCTGAAGTTGTGAACAAGCAGCAACCTGTAGACAAGAGATCGCCTCGGGGTTAAGATGTTGGTGCACTGAGGCAGACATGATGATTTCATATAGATTAATGGCTGGATATGTAGACGCTAAAAGCACAGTGCTGAACTCATGGAAAGTTACTCATTGACTGAGTCGAGAGGCAGAGAGAGAAGGGGGCTGGTCAGTGGGTGTTATCACAGGCATGACCAGGATCATGTCCAGTGAATTGGAAAGCAAACCGTTTAATGGATGTTATTTCTGTTGTGTCTAGATAATATAGATAACTATGTTACTGTGTATCTTATTATTGATGTGCCTATTTTCAATCTGTTCATTGTTTTCAACATCATTTACAGATTAAAATAGTACGCTTGCCTCTGTAGTTGTACGCCCACATACAGTGCATGCCTGCATAAGTCATTTGAGTTGTTCATCCTCTTCCAATCCAAGTGCTTCTTCATAGTGAATTATATCCATTTCGGGATCTGGTTACATTTTTAAATAAATATCTGTTCCTAACTTTTCACCCCCTAAAGTGCAGAGAACCAAACTGTTCACCCCACCCCACCTGCTGGAGGCCATAAGAGATGTTGTTCAGGTTGTGTACCTGTAGCACTTTGTCTGGCCAGGAGGTGGCGCTGTTACCCTGTCTTTAAGATGTGTTGCCCATCATGTTTACACTGTGTTAATTGTGATGTTGATTTTTAGAGGACAAAGAGAATATTAGCATAGTGATACATTTGTTATGGTTCACAAGCTCCTCTATTACACCCGTCTACTGAAGCTACAGCTGTTTATTTGGTTTAGTAATAAAGCTAAAGGTGATGGCTACTGAACAATCAATTCAACATAAATCAGATTTCTCTGATTTGAAATGGGGAAGGCATGTTTCTGGTTTGATAAAGCAGAATCATTCAGACAAAAACAGCTCTTTATTCAGGTGCCAAATTGGAGGTGCTGTGTGTTGTGTCCATGATGCTGGCATGAGACGAAACACTAGAACAGGCTGGTACATGTCACGTATTAACGACCATTGTTAATTTGCACTGAAATAGATACAGAAGCAGGCTGCACAGAATCAAGATATATTGTTTTAGAGGACAAAGATGTTGGATTAAGGACATGTTATACCTGAAAAACACATACAGTGGGTTGCCAAACATCAGCCTTGAAACCTTAATGACTTGGAGAAGATCTGCAAAGAGGAGTGGGACAAAATCCCTCCTGAGATGTGTGCAAACCTGGTGGTCAACTACAAGAAACGTCTGACCTCTGTGATTGCCAACAAGGGTTTTGCCACCAAGTACTAAGTCATGTTTTGCAGAGGGGTCAAATACTTACTTCCCTCATTAAAATGCAAATAATTGTATAACATTTTTGACATGCGTTTTTCAGGATTTTTGTTGTTGTTATTCTGTCTCTCACTGTTCAAATAAACCTACCATTAAAATTATAGCCTGATCATTTCTTTGTAAATGGGCAAACGTACAAAATCAGCAGGGGATCAAATACTTTTTCCCTCACTGTATATGTGGACCATCAGAGGGCCTAATTAGTCATTAAGCCTCTTTCAAGATATGTTGCTGCCATATAATCATTGGTCAGCAGTGGATCTCTGCATATAAAAGTCCATGTGTTTTGGTATTAGACTTGAGCAAATTTGTAAAATGAGGACTGTTTAGGAATACCCCCTCCTGAAGTAATTCCCTTTATATGGGCCAACTCATGGTGGCTGATGATAATGACACTGCAACTGCTGTGTGGCAATGGGGAAAACACTCAATGGTCAGTTTCCAATGGGGCCATAATAACCCTGATGGGGAGTAGTAGGTCATAAATATTGTCATGGCTTCATGGTCAGGATGAACAGAGATCACAAACGGCAGGATGTAGTAGGGAGGCCTAACAGAGGAGGCCAGAGAGACATAATCACTCACTGCTTGTCAAGGGATCATAAATTCACAGCACCACTCCATAATAGGACAAAGGCCTCATTTATATACTGCTTCTCAGTCCCGGTCCTAAGCGGGATTTGTCTCACGGGAAAAAACATTTCAGTGGACCCCCCCCCCTCTTAACAGTGGAGAGACACATTTTAAGAGTTAAAGCTAATTTCCTGTAATTCTACATATTTTTGCCATGACATGCCATTTTTGGTCTTAATTTAAGGTTCGGGTTAAGCATATTGTTAGCAGTGTGGTTAAGGTTAGGGTTTAAGTTAGGGTTAGGTTTCAAAATTGAATAAGATAAATTGTAGAAATGGGCAGGTTTAGCCATAATTGTGACTTTGTGGCTGGAATCAAGTTGAATGTAAATGCATATCTTTGTAGGGTGGTTAATGGAGATATTTGGAGAGGTTCGGTGAGATTTTGTTTACATACAAAGCTTCTCTTTTTCACCCTCACATAATCTGTAGCCTTGTCCCAGATGTGTGTGCTGTCTTGTCAACTCTTATGGACAGGTGTGACAATTTATCACATAATCAGAATTACATTTATTCGCCAAGTACATTTATACATACTCAGAATTTTACTTGGTGATATGGTGCTGGTAGTGATAGACAACGTTTAGAGACAGAACAGACAGCAGAGTTTAAACAAAGTTTACATACATTATATACAACTTGGTAGAGTGAGCATAGAGCTATAGAGAATGGGCAGGGGATATACAAATATACAAACAGTAGGTATACAGTTTATCTACAATGGATGTACAGAATCAGTATGAATATATCTAAATGCAGAGAGATGAACACAGTGCAAATGTATAGTGCAGTTATTTTGTGAACAGTTCAGAGATGGCTTAATGTGTTGTGAGAGTGCATAGTCCTTTACTCTCTATCGGCCAGTTGGGGAGGGCCACAGCCCGGGGAAAGAAACTGTTCAAGTAGCGGGAAGTTTTGGTCCTGAACTGCCTGCCAGAGGATAATTTTCAGAAGAGGGGTTGACCGGGGATGGAGGGGTCAAATAGCCCTTACACAGCCTGTAGGTGTGTTTCGGGTCATTGTTTTGTTGAAAAACAAATGATAGTCCCACTAAATGCAAACCAGATGTGATGGCGTATCGCTGCAGAATGCGGTGGTAGCCATGCTGGTTAAGTGTGCCTTGAATTCTAAATAAATCAGTGTCATCAGAAAAGCACCATCACACCTCCTCCTCCATGCTTCATGGTGGGAACCACACATGCAGAGATCATCCGTTTACCTACTCTGCGTCTCACAAAGACACAGCGACACGACATACTCGGATACATATCCCGAAAGAAAGAAATGATCTCACTCCAATACATTTTTATAGAAAGTTAGCAAAAATAGATAATATCTTGTTACCACGGAAAGGAAAATAGTTGTCTATTTGTGGAAAAATTACCCTGATTAACTCTTTAGTCATATCGCAGTTTACATATTTGCTTTTGGTCTTGCCTAACCTAGCAAACAGTTATTTAAATTATATGAGAAAAAAGATTCCATTTTATTTGGAATGGCAAGACAGACAAAATTAAACAGGCCTATTTATATAATGAATATGAATTCGGAGGGCAGAAATTATTCAATATTAAAGCATTAGACCTCTCACTTCAGTCATACTGTCACGGTTGTCGTAGGAATGAGCGGACCAAAGTGCAGCGTGTGTGTCGTTCCACATTTTATTTATACTGTGAAACTATGCAATACATAAATAAACTGAATGACAAAACAACAAACCGTGACGCAGAGGTGAAACATACACTACTCAAAATGATCTCCCACAAACCCAGGTGGAAAAAAACCTTACTTAAGTATGATCTCCAATTAGAGACAATGAGGACCAGCTGCCTCTAATTGGAGATCATCCCAAACAAAACCAACATAGAAATACAAAACTAGAACATGAACATAGAAATACATAACATAGAAAAACACCCCCTGTCACGCCCTGACCTACTCTACCATAGAAAATAACATCTTACTATGGTCAGGACGTAACAGTACCCCCCCCCAAAGGTGCGACCGCACCTAAACAAAACAACAAAAAACACAAAAAAGGGGGGGTAGGGAGGCTGACAAGTGTCTATGGCGGCTCTGGTGCAGTACCCAGAACCCTATCATCCAGCGGATCCTCCAGCAGAGGAGGCGGCTCCGGTTCAGGGCGTAACCCCCGCTCCGCCTGCTGATCCCTCTGCTTCAGTACCACCGGACCGTGGATCGTCGTCAGAGGAACCGGGCTGCAGGCCGCCTCCTGGGGGAACCGGGCTGCAGGCCGCCTCCTGGAGACTCCGGGCTGCAGGCCGCCTCCTGGAGACTCCGGGCTGCAGGCCGCCTCCTGGAGACTCCGGGCTGCAGGCCGCCTCCTGGAGACTCCGGGCTGCAGGCCGTCTCAGGAGGTTCCGGGCTGCAGGCCGTCTCAGGAGGTTCCGGACCGGGGACCGTCGCTACAGGCTCCATGCCATGGATCACCACTGCAGGCTCCGCACCATGGATCACCACTGGAGGCTTTGTGCCATGGATCATCACTGGAGGCTCCGGGCCATGGATTATCACTGGAGGCTTCGTGCCATGGATCATCTCTACAGGCTCCGGGCCATGGATCCTCCCTACAGGCTTTTTGCCATGGATCATCCCTACAGGCTTCTTGCCATGGATTATCCCTACAGGCTCCGGGCCATGGATCATCACTGGAGGCTTCGTACGTGGAACAGGAACAGGTCTCATCGGACTAGGGAACGTCGCTGAGAGCTCTGGACTAGGGAACGTCGCTGGAGGCCGGGTGCGCAGAGCAGGCACAGGGTATACTGGGCTGTGGAGGCGCACTGGAGGTCTGGAGCTTATGGCTGGCACAACCCGTCCTGGCTGGATGCTTACTTTAGTCCGGCAAGGGCGGGTTGCTGGCACAGGATGAACTGAGCTGTGCAGGTGCACTGGCGACACAGTGTGTAGAACTGGCGTAGGATATACTGGGCCTTGGAGGTGCACTGGAGGTCTGGAGCTTATGATTGGTACAACCCGTTCTGGTTGGATGCTCAACCTAGCTCGACAAATGTGGAGCGTGGGCACAGATCGCACCGGCCTGTGAATGCGCCCTGGTGACACAGTGCGCATCACCGCATAACACGGTGCTTGCTTCATCACTCGCTCCCCACGGTAAGCACGGGGAGTTGGCTCAGGTCTCTGGCCAAGATAAAGCAAAGCAGTGCGACACAAACAACAACACAGAGTTACACATGGAATAAACAAACGTACAGTCAATAACACAATAGAAAAGTATATATACAGTGTATGCAAATGAGGTAAGATTTCAGAGGTAAGGCAATAAATAGGCCATAGTGGTGAAATAATTAGAATATAGCAATTAAACACTGGAGTGATAGATGTGCAGAAGATGAATGTGCAAGTAGAGATACTGGGGTGCAAAGGAGCAAAAAAAAACAAAAAAAACAACATGAGGATGAGGTAGTTGTGTGGGCTATTTACAGATGGGCTATGTACAGGTGCAATGATCTGTAAGCTGCTCTGACAGCTGATGCTTAAAGTTAGTGAGGGAGATAGGAGTCTCCAGCTTCAGTGATTTTTGCAGTTCGTTCCAGTCATTGGCAGCAGAGAACTGGAAGGAAAGGTGGCCAAAGGAGGAATTGGCTTTGGGGGTGACCAGTGAAATATACCTGCTGGAGCACGTGCTACGGGTGGGTGCTGCTATGGTGACCAGTGAGCTGAGATAAGGCGGGGCTTTACCTAGCAAAGACTTATAGATGACTTGGAGCCAGTATGTTTGGCGACGAATATGAAGCGAGGGCCAGCCAACGAGAGCATACAGGTCACAGTGGTGGTTAGTATTTGGGGCTTTGGTGACAAACGGATGGCACTGTGATAGACTGCATCCAATTTGCTGAGTAGAGTGTTGGAGGCTATTTTGTAAATGACATCGCCAAAGTCAAGGGTCGGTAGGATAGTCAGTTTTACGAGGATATGTTTCGCGGCTTGTTTTTGGTGGCTTGTTTTTGGTCACAGGTCCAGGAATGGCTGAAGAATTGCAACATTTACCTGGAGCTAACTCTGCAGATAGCACTACTGGGTGATTTGAAAAGTCATAGTCAATCAATCAATAATATGATAATACTTTAAGCAAAAATTGTAATTTTTAATTTACAATCTGTAGAAATTATGAGAATAGAAAGGTTCAGAACTTTTGTGAAACATTCAGCATATGGCAAATAGAAATCCAATATGGCTGGTGTTAAGAGATAGATGGGAGGGGTTGGATGGAGCTGAAGGTTAAAATAATAACAACTAATAACAACAAGCTAACTAATGTACTGTGTCTGTAAAACATATATAGATTCAACATTTTTGTGAAAGAAATAGATGGGAGAGATTAAGGTTAGAGGAAGGACAGCACTAAAAACAAACAAAATATAACTATTGTAAAATAAACTGTACCCGTAAAATGTATATAGTATGTATAAGCTGGAAGTAGAAGCCTAAGCTTTGTTGTTCTCTAGTTTACTCCAATTAGGGGAGGGGTGGTAGGGTTAGAAAGTAATAAAGGAAAAAAATATATATATATTTTGAAGGGGTTGTGCAGGCTGAAATTGGGGTTGAGAGTTACCCTTTAATGACCATTTTTTGGAACGAAAAACGATTTTATTTATAGGTCATATTTCATAGAGATCTGTAAAAACTGGAATGTTACTTTAAAGGTTGACTTTGGGTCAAAATGCAAAAATAACAGCTTTAAACTGATCAATGCATCATCATACCAGGTCATTTAATGCATAAAGAAAACTGATGAATAAGATACTTGGCAACAGAAGTTAAATGTCTTACCGATCTCTACAGCTTCAGTCCAAAAACAAATCCTTAGAAATTATATCAACACATACTGGATGAAATACTGGCTAGCTACAAGTGGATAGCTTTGCTAATGAACTAGCTACATCGGTCGCAGCGCGCATGACCAGAATGACACATCGATGAACCACCAAATGCACACACAAGAGGAGGAGCCAAAGTCGACAGTTAAAGCTAATTTCCTGCAATTCTACACATTTTGCCATTGCTCATTATAATAAAAGTTACATTAAAAAAAATTAAAATATGGCGTGTTAATTAATATGCTATCTGGGGAGCCCCGATGAATCAACCTGTTCTAAATATTGGGGAGGACTAGGGCTGTTGAGGTGACTGTATTCCCGCCACACCGGCAGTCATTAGTCATGACCACAGTCAAATTCCATGTGCCCGTTTAGTCATGGTAACTATGCTTCTCCAAGCTCTGATGCTGCTGATGGTCATTAGTAGCCTACCAAACTTGCTAACTGCCTGGTACTCAGCACTCTATTGTCCCTCTAATCACTCTGACATCAATGCAAATGTAATCAAAAATCAAACACTTCATGAGAGCCAATGAGCTCATGTTGCACAACATTTCTATAGGCTATACAATTGCGTGAGAAAACATAGTTTTGATGGCCTCTATTAAAAAGAAGAGGATCCCATCAGCTTTCTATAGGCTAAGCCTACTATATTTATTTCTCAACTTTCCTAATATTAAGCGCATTACTTCTCTTTACAACAGGAGTATAGCCAACCTGGCTGGCATGAAAATGAACCACGAGAAAAGTGTCCTCCATTCGCTATTTAAGTGCATAATTTACATATATTTTTTCCCCAGCCAGTTTCGAGACAGGTGCATGATAATGGTCCATTCTAAATAAATAAAAAATTCACACATAGATTATTTAGTATATGTAAAGACAAGATTAAATCAAGAATAGTCTGATGGGTGACAATATTAGCCTATCACTTGTGAATTATATATGATCACTTGTGAATGATGCCCAGCTTATGTACAGTAAGGCAAGAAACAGCACATGCCTTTTTTTGCGAGTTATTCAAATCATAGTCGCACACCTAATGTAGCCTAGCCGAGGTTTGTATCAATCACTAAACTAAAGTGGCCAAATAACTTCTTAAAATTCAGCACATTAATCCGCTTTACAACCGGTGTAGAGACTAACTGGCATACTTAGGAGGTGCGTGAGTTTCAAATTTAGGAAACAGAATTTTCACTATAAAAATGCACCTTTATATTAAAGCATTGCATGCATAATCACATTTGTGGTTACTTTTGAGAAACGTGCTTTCCCGCTAATTGATTGCATTTTGGAACATTCGCGCTTGCTGTTGTGTGCGCATCGCTGCACTTATAATGTGAAGAAATAGCCTAATAGTTTATCAACATTTTAAGCTAAACGTTCTGATCTATTGCATCAGCCTCATTGCTTTTAAAAGTTTTTTTATATGCTAGTGGTTATATTAATTTGGGATGTATCGCATCCCACAACAGTACCAAACTATGTTTGGAAAATGTGTTTCTCGCACAGAAGGACAAGTAGACCAATAGAATAGGTCAACTTTTGTAATTTGGGGGATAGTAGATTGACAGGCTAGTGCTTTTGCTGTTTGTTAGGCATACTCATCTTGTTTGCTGATGAAAAGTAAATGTGAACAGTTTTTCCAACATCTTCAATATGCCCCTCAGAATTCGATGAGAAGGACGCGCAGTTGCATCCCCGCTGTGTCTGTCTTCACTTGTAGCCTACTTCGGAGCTGAATTGTGAGAAGGGCCCGATAACATGATGGGCTTTGGCTAATAAGAATTGAGATATCCGAGAGAGCCATGTGAGTGAGAGGTGCTTCGGAGCAAGCAGCCGGGAGAAGGGAATTATAATTATTATATTCAGCCCAAGGGCACAACAGCCACTGGCCGCAAAAGGCAATGATTATTTTAGGGGCATTACAGTGACAAATGGGGGATGCTGGTGGGAAATTTGAGACATTATCAAGTGCTTGTCAAATCGTGAATGAGAGACTGATGAAGTGTGTGCAGCCTGCGCAAAAAAACATTGCCAAGTTCATGCCTTTCATGCAACTTTTTCAAATCATAATTAGTCACATCATGCAGCCTTAGAATGTATTGAAAATCAAAACATTGAGCACAGCAATTGTATTCCTTATACTATAAAATAATATCAAATAATGCCATGGAATTCTAATCAAATCTTGTCTGCTAAATGAACCTGTGTAGCCCACAGCCATATGGCATAGCCAGATCAGGGCCTAACATAAGGACAACTCAGAGTATGCTATTGTGTTCTTCAGAATTATTTTTTTTCATATCATGTTTCTTTAGACCTGTCTAAAATATATAATAGATTTATTGTGATGGTGTAGGCTATATTAAATGGATTTATTAGACTTTTTAAAATGTAGATGTTCCAATGGTCTGTATCAGTGGATTTTAGGCTATGCATTGAAGCCAGGCGATGCTAAATATGTTTATGTTAATTAACAGTCAATTACCATGAGACCGGCAGTAATTTGCTTGACAATCATCATCTGACAAAATGTTATGACCACCACAGCCCTAGGGGGGACATGTCCCCCCCATCCCTAAGGTGTAAGAGTGGAGGTGAGAGCAAGAATCCTTGAGAAGCCCTGGTGCTGAGGGATAAAGAATCTAAAAGGTGTTTTCCCAGCTTCACGTGTTGCATCCTGTTGATTAGGAAGTTAGTGATCCACTGGCAGATGGAGCTGGACACGTACAGCTGGGAAAGTTTGTCTTGTAGCAGTTCTGGGATGATGTTATTGAACGCAGAGCTAAAGTCCACAAACAATATCCTTGCATCTGTCTTTGGGTTATTGGGGAGTTGACAAGACAGCACAAAAAAACAATCTGGGACCAGGCTACATCATCTGCAAATGACAGAGAATTTCTAGTGTTTTCAGGTCAGGTCCGTAACCGACTGCGCCAGACAACTGTCTTTTTGTGATGCGAAGTCCTCTGGCTCTGGGTCCTGTCTCTTTCAAAATGACTATTTTTTTATTTTACCTTTATTTAACTAGGCAAGTCAGTTAAGAACAAATTCTTATTTACAATGACGGCCTACCACGGCCAAACCCTAACCCAGACGACGCTGGGCCAATTTTGCGCCGCCCTATGGGACTCCCAAGTTGAGCTAAAGGGGTAAGTTGTTTTTAGGAAACCATACCAAATTAATAATGACACAAATATTTAGGAAGAGGTCATCATTTCATGGAGTCTGTCAAGGAAGAAACCACATGGAAAAAGTAGTAAATATTTTCACCAAGTCAAATGAATTTGTGTTAGAGGATTCATGATGCTTGTATCTAAACCAAAGTATATCATTTTAAGATTAGTCTATAAATCAATTGGGGTTTCTATAAGCTTCAATATGAGGTCCTAAACCTAGCATGAACGTGCATCCTTGTAGCTGTGTGTGCTAATATAGTCAAAATGTTTGCTTGGGTAAGTTGAGCCAATGCCAAGTTGAGCAAATTGAAGTGCTTTCTTCCCAGGCGTAATGCAAGGCATTATCTCTGGGATATGAGGTAACAACAGGGCCTGGCCTATGTTAAGTGTTACATTTTTTTTAAAGTATTTGTTAGGTGTTAAGCCTGTGTTGAAAAATACTTACAATTATTAAAAGACAAAAAAGCGATTGTGATTGTGTTTAGAAATAAAGATAAATATGGTTTTAAGAATGTAGTGGTCATATTTCATTCAGTACAGAAATGTGTACACGGCTTAACTTACCCTGTCCCGCGGCTCAATTTACCCCATATCCAGGGTAAGTTGTGCCAAGAGACCACTTTTTAGGACAAGCTGTTTTCTTAACTGTAATGTTTACATTAATTCTGATTATTTCCAGGGATACACAACATCCTAAAATATATGTAGATACTGTATCTCAATTCAAAGACTCTTCATTCAAAGTCTCAATCATGGACACTCTTACTGACAGCTGTGGCTGCTTTGCATGATGTATTGTTGTTTCTAGCTTCTGGCCCTTTGTGCTGTTGTCTGTGCCCAATAATGTTTGTACCCTGTTTTGTGCTGCTACTATGTTGTGCTGCTGCCATGTTGTGTTGCTACCATGCTGTGTTGTCATGTGTTGCTGCCATGCTATGTTGTCTTAGGTCTCGCTTTGTGTAGTGTTGTCTCTCTTGTCATTATGTGTGCTTTGTCCTATTTTTGTATTTATTTGTAATCCCAGTCCCCGTCCCCGTCCCCCCAACCCCCGTCCCCGCAGTCATTGTAAATAAGAATTTGTTCTTAACTGACTTGCCAAGTTAAATAAAGGTTAAAGAAATAAATAAAAAATATTTGTTAGAAATAATACTATATTTCCCTCAATGGAGTGATGCTGAATGTAAAAATGCTTAATTTACCACACTCTCCCCTACAGTATAATTCTAGCATAGAATAGGTGTCATTGTTCGAAAGGAGTTATTATGTATCCTCGTTGACAATAATGGGAATCCACCATAGGCAGTTCCTATCATGAAAGGAATCCCCACGTGTGACTTCATGTGAAACGAAAATGAAAGGGGTGTTGGATAGTCCGGTCGTTGATAGATCAGTTTCTCTTCTCATATTTCGCTCTCTTCGTTATTAAAATCTTAATACCAAATTATAGTGTAAACATTTCCCCTATGTAATCATATTAGGTCATACATGTAGCTATTGTTCGAACAATTTTCCTCTATTCTGTTGACGAAATATACCAAGTCTAAAGGGGTTAAATTATGAGGAATGCATTTGAAAAGACTAATATAGAGCTCGAATAATGATGATCCTAGATAATACATCGACATAAAATTGTTCCTTTCTTTCAAAAGTGTGTAATGTATTATATATGCAGAACGATTTGCATTTAATCTATATTGATATAATAACCCACCCGCTGATGTATAAGTAGTTCGTTCCGAAAAGGTGGGGGGTTTCCCTTCCGCTGAAAGTAATGCGCTGTTCTGCGAGCTACCGTCAACAACACTTTACTGCCCTACAGGCGCTCAAGGACTGAGGTGAAGGGAATCCAAATACCCGCGAATTCCCCTGAAGATTTGACAAAGGATTACAAGGTAAATGGCCGTTAGACAGAATAAATAGTTAGCTACATCGTATTACATTGCCACGTTTAATCGCTACTATCATTTTGTTTGGCTCCTGCTGGACATTATTCATCTTGACGACCAGATAATGGGTCACGATTCAGTTAACGTTATCTATGTTGGCTAGCACGGCTAGTCAGTACTGGCAGGAGCAAGTATCATAACAAGGTTTTGCTAGCAGCAAGCTAAGTCGTCTACAGTAGCTAGCTGGTTAGCCATTCACTCAGCTAACTACCTAACTAGTTCAATGTGTTGGTATCTAGCTAGCACTATAACGGACGCCGCCCGTACTATATAGGGCTAGCTAGCTAGATGGTTAGTTTGGGAGCTAGCTAGCTCTTGATCAGGACTCAATAACAGTACGTTACACATGTCATTGGATGAAGGAGTCTTTATAGGGTTAGTGCTCCAACACAGTCATATCTCCATGCAGGGCCGGTCCTTGCCTTTCTACTGCCCTAGGCGATAATATAGTAGAAGCATTTCGCTACACCCGTGAATGTTTATTTTTTTTAACCTTTATTTAACTAGGCAAGTCAATGACGGCCTAGGAACAGTGGGTTAACTGCCTTGTTCAGGGGCACAACGACAGATTCGAACTTGCAACCTTTCGGTTACTAGTCCAATGCTCTAACCACTAGGCCACCCAATGTGACCAATAAGATTTGATTTGATATAGGTAAAAAATACCTGTTTTCCAGATGTTGGGTTAAATGTAGGTTCTGAATGAAAGGTAAAAAGGTATGTTTAAAATGCACATTTTCCATGACATTGAAAATGCATCTTTTCCAGATGTTGAAATTGGTTCATATTAGGTTCTGGATGAAAGTTGAAAATACTTATTTTTAGGGGCACTAGAGTGTGCTATGGAATAGACGTGTTTTGTTAGAGCTCTGCAAAATTGAAACATTCATATTTATCTTAATCTCTCACGGCCTATGATTTCAAATCATTGTCTGACTAAAGGAAAAGGCACCAAAAAGGGGGCGTTAAACAAGATAATTTGGACGAGACAGACCACAAACCGATGTCAACATCGCTGACACACGAGGAGTTAGCTGAAGATACTTGCTCCCCACAGAACCCACTCCGATTGACCTACTAGCCGCTATAAACTCGCTAAGCGAGAAGGTGGACACAAGGTTGGCTGATATCTCAACGAGTCTTGGGACTTTGACTGAAACTGTGAAGGCAATCAAAAAAAAAGTTTTTATTTAACTAGAAAAAATTCTTAGTTGGGACTCCCAGTCACGGCCGGTTGTGATACAGCCTGGAATCAAACCAGGGTCTGTAGTGACGCCTCCAGCCCTGAGATAAAGTGCCTTAGACCCCTGTGCCACTCGGGAGCCCGAAGTGCAGGGTGCATGAGGTCGAGCAAATGACAGTTGATCACGAGGCCAAAGTTCCCCCTTAACTACAACGGAGCCAGGGTGTCTTTCTATCCAGATCTTTGGCGGTGATAAACCAACGGAAAGAGGATGATGAGTTGCACAAGAAATGCAGGGCGGCCAACATCCGATATGGATTCCTCTTCCCAGACCGAGGAATCAACGCGCACGTTTGATACCCCAAAAGAGGCTGAACTTTTCTTTTCATTCAAGCTCCCTGGCTGAGTATACAGAACTGCTATGTCAGCCGACTAAGTGGCCAAATATTGTCCAGGGATGGTTGAATTTCCTGCCGATGTCTGTCTTATCCATCAGAAGATCAGAAATTGGGGTCTATAATGATGGGTGAGATTGTATTGTTTTATATAGCATTGTTTAGCCTATCATCCTTTAGTCCCACCCACCCACTAACGTGACAGTTAAGTGTTATTTAGTCGTTGTTTACATGCAGAAAATCTATAGATGCATAGTTTAGGTTTTATGTCTAGTCACCCTAAGCTATGTTAGTTAATCAAGGAGGGCTTCATTTGGGGAAGTCACTCAGTAATGGGATGGGGTCTGTGTTTTATGTTCACTTTTAGTACAGGTGGCATGACAAGATCCCACATGTTTTGGGTTTCATATGACGGCAACAATTTGCTCTAAAATAAGTAATGCCACATAGTGACCGGGCACAGCCATGCCTCCTTGCCTGTCCAACGTTTCCTCATCTCCCAGCCCTTCTAATGCGACTAGCCCCAGTGCTCCTCACTCTTTTCCCCTTGCCCCGCTCAGTTTCTCCCTGCAGGCAGTCACTGAGTCCGAGGTGCTGAAGGAGCTCCTTAAGCTTGACCCCAAATTAACATCTGGGTCAGATGGTTTAGATCCTTTAAGGTTGCAGCCCCTATCATTGCTGAGCCTATCTCTGACATTTTTAACCTGTCTTTCCTCTCTGGGGAGGTTCCCGTTGCTTGGAAGGCAGCCACAGTGCATCCTTTATTTAAAGGGGGAGATCAAGCTGATTCTAACTGTTATAGGCCAATTTCTATTTTTCCCTGTTTCCCAAGGTCCACCGGAGCTGTTGCCAGAGAATTTTATGTTAATTTCTCTACCATAAGCCGTCTCCGTTGTTTTTGAGAGTTTGGCAGTACGTCCAACAGGCCTAACAACCGCAGACCACATGTAACCATGCCAACCCAGGACATCCACATTCTGCGTCTTCACCTGTGGCTTCCTCACCAGCCACCCGAACAGCTGATAAATCTGTTTGTTTGCACAAATAACAAATTTCTGCACAAACTGTCAGAAACCATCTCAGGGAAGCTCCTCAGTGTGCTCGTCGTCCTTACCAGGGTCTTGACATGACTGCAGTTAAGTGTCGTAAGCGACTTCAGTGGTCAAATGCTCACCTACGCTGGAGAAGTGTGCTAGAGTCCCATTGTCGTGCCATTCGTCCAACGCTATCACCTCATGTTTCAGTATAATGCACAGCCCCATGTCGCAAAAAGATCTGTACACAATTCCTTCAAGCTGAAAATGTCCTAGTTCTTTCATGGCCTGCATACTCACTAGACATGTCACCCATTGAGCATGTTTGGGATGCTCTGAATCGACGTGTACGTCAGCGTGTTCCAGTTCCCGCCAATATCTAGTAACTTCGCACAGCCATTGTGGAGGAGTGGGACAACATTCCACAGGCCACAATCAACAGCTTGATCAACTCTGCAACGGTGTGTCGCACTCCATGAGGCAAATAAATGGTGGTCACACCAGATACTGATTGGTTTTCTGATCCACGCCCCTATCTTTTCTTTAAGGTATCTGTGACCAACAGATGCATATCTGTATTCCAAGACGTGAAATCCATAGATTAATTAATTTATTTAAATTAACTGATTTCCTTATGAACTTTAACTCAGTCAAATCTTTGAAATTGTTGCATGTTGTGTTTTTATTTTTGTTCAGTGTAGAATATTCAGATAAATCTGTTCCCAATTGGATGGAAACCTAGCTACTGATACTTTTTCATGGCCCTCTCTTGTCCCTCTGCAGGAGACATATGGTGAGCAATATGTTTGGAACATTGAATTGCAATAAAATCTGTCGAATCGCAATTGCTTATAGAATCGTAAGGATTGCAATGCGTATCGTATTGGCAATTAAAGTATTGTTACAATATCGTTTCGTAAGGTCCCTGGCAATTCTCAGTCCTATTACATACACATTTTCACTTTTTACCAGGAGTCGTTTTCAAATGTCAAATGATGCTGATAATATTTAGGAACGGTGTGAAAGAAGAATGGAAACCTAAAATATGTGCCCCTGCTTATTCATTTTAATCTAATTTTGCAGTTTCGTTCTGTAATCCTTAGATAAACGCAGGGAAGACAAGTGTCCTGGAACAAACACTAACATAATTATATTCACATTGTAATGAATAACCCCCTTGGTTATCACATTCTGGAATGGTCACCTTATGAAAGCCGGGGTAAGCTAATTTACCATTTACATGGGTCACCAGACACACTATTTTCTTTCTCTGTGAGATCACTGTTGGGTCCTCGTTTACATGGCAGTACACCTATGACTTTTTCATACGCGTTCTAAAAGTTGTTTCATCCTGTTGTCACCTGAAAATCAGCAAAAAGCTCTCCTCTCAGAAAATGTGATTCCTATCTTCTTCAATGTCTTGATATTTCATTAGGCATAATGCTTACAGGGCACTGCCTTGAGCAAACCATAACTCTCGCTACTATCAGCATAGTAATGATATTCTCGTGATGAGCCACTAACGTGTTATTTTTCCATCTAACTAATACAAGCCAAGACGTTAGTTTGAAAGAGATTCTGTTCAAGAATGAAGGACTCTTGACTTCTAAATGTCAAAACAAATGTTGGATGTTGTGTAAGCCCTTCATGCCTCATGTCCTGCCATGTGCTCTTGTCTCTGTTTGTTTTTCCCTTTTGAGGCAGTATGGACAAAGCGGAGCAGTTTGTCAACATCGACCTAAACGATGACAACATCTGCGGTGTCTGCAAGCTGGAGACCGACACGGGGACCATGTCCTTCTGCCATGTCTGCTTTGAGCTTAGCATCGAAGGTGAGAGAGGCGCCAGTCCCCAGGGCTTGTTTAGCAAGTGGGAATGAAGATCAAACAAAGTGGTCAATATACAGTGGGGTCTGAAATTGACACCCTTGATAATGATGAGCAATATTGACTGTATAAAATAAGTAATTAAAATACTGAGCTATATTGTATGTGCAAATGGGGTAATTATTTTATACTATTACAATAGTTTTAGTTTAACAAGTAATTTATTTATTTTTCTCAAAGGTACTGGTCAAAATTGACACTCCTAAATATTCTTGTAAATAAAGTAGTCAAAAGTTGAGTATTTGGACCCATATTCCTAGCACGCAATGCCTTCATGAATCATGAATAAGGATGAGTGAGAAAGTTACTGAGGGGCAAAACTTGAAATGGTTTCGTATTTTTTTTACTGGCTACTTCTGCATTCTTGCAGGGCAGTACTTGAACCACTAGAAACTGTGTGTAGGCCTACGCGTGGTCTCAAGTTTCCAGGAGGATAAGCACATTCTCAAGTTCAGTTTTTATAAATGCCAACTTTTGCGACAACTGTCGCACGCATATTTTGTGCGTATGTAGCATTAATGAGGCCCCAGGCGTTTTACATTTTAAAACAAAGCTCTTTGGCGGCCACGCACACCAGTGGTGGGTTTTGCATCGAAAGAAGGATGCATAAGCAGGAAAGACCCCATACCTTCTGTAAAATATGGTTATGGATCTTTGATGTTATGGGGCGATCTTGCTTCCACTGGTTGTTAAAGTCAACAGCATCATAAACTTTACCAAGTACTGAGACATTTTTGCCAAAAACCTGGTTGGCTCTACCAGGAGGCTGAAACTTGGCAACAAGAGGATCTTCTGGCAAGACGATAAGCACACATCAAAATCCAGATTAAAAAAATTTGATTGACCACAAAATCAACATTTTGCAATGGCCGTCTGTCTCCCGACTCAAATCCCATTGAAAACCTGTGGAATGAATTGAAAGGGCAGTCCATAAGCGCAGACTAAGGATATCAAGGATCTGTAAGATTTTGTATGGAGGAATGGTCTAAGATCCTTCCCGATGTATTCTCCAATCTCATAAAACATTTGAGAAAAAGGCTCAGTGCGGATATCCTCGCAAGGTGAGGTATTGTTAATAATCATTTTGACCCTCAGTGTTTTTGAGAGAAAAAGTATTACTTGTTAAACAAAATCTTTCTCTGAGCAATAATTTACCCATTTTGTTGCGCATTCAATATACACTATATATAATAAAGTCTGTGGACACCCCTTCAAATTGGTGGATTTGGCTATTTCAGCTACACCCATTGCTGACAGGTGTATAAAATCGTGCAAGCCACCATGCAATCTCCATAGACAAACACTGGCATTAGAATGGCCTTTCTGAAGAGCTCAGTGACTTTCAACATGGCACCGTCATAGGATTTGGAGGATGCCAGGAGAAGGCTACCTGCCCCAATGCGTAGTGCCAACTGTAAAGTTTGGTGGAGGAGGAATAACGTTCTGGGGCTGTTTTTTATAGTTCTAGTGAGGGGGAATCTTAACGGAACAGCATAAACTTTGTGGTAACAGTTTGGGGAAGGCCCTTTCCTGTTTCAGCATGACAATTCCCCCGTCCACAAAGCGAAGTCCATACAGAAATGGTTTATCGAGATGACCTCAACCCCATTGAACACCTTTAGGATGAATTGGAACACCGACTGCGAGCCAGGCCTAATCGCCCAACATCAGTGCTTGACCTCACTAATGCTCTTGTTGATGAATGGAAGCAAGTGCCCGCAGCAATGTTCCAACTAGAGGTCGACAGATTCAGATTTTTCAATGCCGATACCGATTTATTGCAGGATCAAAAAAAGACGATATCAATTAATCGGCCGTAAAAAAAAAAAAAATAAATAATATATTTAAAAATATATATTATTATTATTAATATATTTGTAATAATGACAATTACAACAATACTGATTGAACAATGAACACTGATTTTAACTTAATATAATACAGAAATAAAATCTATTTAGTCTCAAATAATGAACATGCTCAATTTGGTTTAAATAATGCAAAAACACAGTGTTGGAGAAGTAAAAGTGCAATATGTGCCATGTAAAAAAGCTAACGTTTAAGTTCCTTGCTCAGAACATGAGAACATATGAAAGCTGGTGGTTCAATATTCCCAGGTCTTCAATATTCCCAGTTAAGAAGTTTTAGGTTGTAGTTATTATTAAAGGAATTATGACACGTCTACTATCTCTCTATACTATTTGTATTTCATGTACCTTTGACTATTGGATGTTCTAATAGGCACTTTAGTATTGCCAGCCTAATCTCAGGAGTTGATAGGCTTGAAGTCATACAGTGCTGTGATGCAAGCATTGCTAAGAGCTGCTGGCAAATGCAGTAAGGTTTGAATGAATGCTTACGAGCCTGCTGCCGCCTACCACCGCTCAGTCAGACTGCTCTATCAAATCATAGACTTAATTATAATACACACAGAAATATGAGCCGTTGGTTATTAATATGGTCAAATCTGGAAACTATAATTTAGAAAGCAAAACGTTTATTCTTTCAGTGAAATACGGAACCGTTCCCTAAGTCTAAATATTGCTGTTACATTGCACAACCTTCAATGTTATGTCATAATTATGTAAAATTCTGGAAAATTATTTCGCAACGAGCCAAGCTGCCCAAACTGTTGCATATACCCTGACTCTGCATGCAATGAATGCAAGAGAAGTGACACAATTTCCCTAGTTAATATTGCCTGCTAACATGAATTTCTTTTAACTAAATATGCAGGTTTAAAAAAATATACTTCTGTGTATTGATTTTAAGAAGGGCATTGATGTTTATGGATAGGTACATTCGTGCAACGATTGTGCTTTTTTCGAATGCACTTTTGTTAAATCATCCCCCGTTTGGCGAAGTTAGCTGTGATTCGATGATAAATGAACAGCCACCGCATTGGTTATATGCAACGCAGGACAAGCTAGTTAACCTAGTAATATCATCAACCATGTGTAGTTAACTAGTGATTATGTGAAGATTGATTGTTTTCTTTATAAGATAAGTTTAATGCTAGCTAGCAACTTACCTTGTCTCCTTGCTGCACTTGTGTAACAGGTGATCAGCCTGCCACGCTGTTTGTAGAGGCGTCCAAAAATGCCGATTACCGATTTGTTATGAAAACTTGAAATCGTCCGTAATTAATTGGCCATGCCGATTTAATCGGTCAACTTCTAGTTCCAACATCTAGTGGAAAGGCTTCCCAGAAGAGTGGAGGCTGTTATAGCAGAAAAGGGGAGACCAACTCCATATTAATGCCTATGATTTTTAGAATGAGATGGTCGATGAGCTGGTGTCCATGTACTCTTGGTCATATAGTGTAGCTCAGTATGTGTATTTTATGTAGTATTTATTTTTTTTGCTCATCTTGATTAAGTGTGCCAATAATTTTGGACCTGACTGTATGTGCTTTGCATGCATTAAGCCTTTATCGAATCCCGGAACTGTGGGAATATATCCTGACTGTGAAAAGGGAATATATCCTGTTTGTTCCAGGCGGAGTTTTTATTGATTATTGTACTGCGGCAGGGCTTTATTGTGAGTCCCAGAAAGAGCATGATTGTGGAGTTGAGCATCATGTGCAAATGCCCCAGTCTGTCACAAAGTGTTACCATTGTTGCTCCACTGTGTGTCTGTATCTAGATAAGCCTGTATAGGCTATTGTTGCAGAGATTTTGATACAGCCTGTGCAGCCTCTGGCCATTTAGCAGTAGTTACGAGGCAGCCAAGGATGGCACGTGGGGGTGGGGGCAGCAGTAATAATAGTGATATATGGGAGGGATCTGTGACTAGGCCCTGCTTTCTGTTGAATCTCTCCCTGGCCATGCTAGGCTACATGCTCACTGATCTTCTAGGTTAAATGCCCATCTAGGCTAATGCCCACGGCTCATCTGATTCTGCTTGACTTCATTAAGGTAGACTGGGAGGGAACAAAGAACTGCTCTCTGTCCAAGTTGCTCAGAGTAGAGGAAGCCATGCGTAAGTACAGGGTGTTTCTCAATATGCATACTAGCATGTTCCACACTCATGTTCAGAGTACACTCTCTGAGGAGGTTCTGTTTAGTACGTTTTTGTTAGGACGAGAGTGTGGAGAACGCATAAAACATTACATTTGAGAAATAGTTAACTTTTGGGTCCTCCTGCCATTCATATTTTTATACCAGCCAAAATATATACTGCTCAAAAAAAATAAAGGGAACACTTAAACAACACATCCTAGATCTGAATGAAAGAAATCATCTTATTAAATACTTTTTTCTTTACATAGTTGAATGTGCTGACAACAAAATCACACAAAAATAATCAATGGAAATCCAATTTATCAACCCATGGAGGTCTGGATTTGGAGTCACACTCAAAATTAAAGTGGAAAACCACACTACAGGCTGATCCAACTTTGATGTAATGTCCTTAAAACAAGTCAAAATGAGGCTCAGTAGTGTGTGTGGCCTCCACGTGCCTGTATGACCTCCCTACAACGCCTGGGCATGCTCCTGATGAGGTGGCTGATGGTCTCCTGAGGGATCTCCTCCTAGACCTGGACTAAAGCATCCACCAACTCCTGGACAGTCTGTGGTGCAACGTGGCGTTGGTGGATGGAGCGAGACATGATGTCCCAGATGTGCTCAATTGGATTCAGGTCTGGGGAACGGGCAGGCCAGTCCATAGCATCAATGCCTTCCTCTTGCAGGAACTGCTGACACACTCCAGCCACATGAGGTCTAGCATTGTCTTGCATTAGGAGGAACCCAGGGCCAACCGCACCAGCATATGGTCTCACAAGGGGTCTGAGGATCTCATCTCGGTACCTAATGGCAGTCAGGCTACCTCTGGCGAGCACATGGAGGGCTGTGCGGCCCCCCAAAGAAAGGCCACCCCACACCATGACTGACCCACTGCCAAACCGGTCATGCTGGAGGATGTTGCAGGCAGCAGAACGTTCTCCACGGCGTCTCCAGACTCTGTCACGTCTGTCGAAGTACGGTAATGGAATATTTAGAATTTTTTTGTCACGAAACGCGTCGGGCGCATGACCCTTATTTACCATTCGGATAGTGTCTTGAACGCACGAACAAAACGCCGCTATTTGGATATAACAATGGATTATTAAAATGTTTTTAAAAAATCTAAATATTCCATTACCGTACTTCGAAGCGTGTCAACCGCTGTTTAAAATCAATTTTGATGCCATTTTTCTCGTAAAAAAGCGATAATATTCCAACCGGGAAATCGTTTTTTATTACAAAGAGAGTGAAAGTAAAAGCATGCTATCCCCTCATGCACGAGCCTCAGTCTGATGGCCCTCTGATAGAGCACTTGCCAAACGCGCTAGTGTGTTTCAGCCTGGGAATGGAATTAAGTCATTCAGATTTTTCCCGGGTTCTAAGAGCCTATGGGAGCCGTAGGAAGTGTCACGTCATGCCAGAGATCCCCTGTTTTTGTTAGAGATGATCAAGGAGGGCAGGAAATGGTCAGACAGGCCACTTCCTGTAAGGAATCTTCTCAGGTTTTGGCCTGCCAAATGAGTTCTGTAATACTCACAGACACCATTCAAACAGTTTTAGAAACTTTAGGGTGTTTTCTATCCAAAGCCAATAATTATATGCATATTCTAGTTACTGGGCAGGAGTAGTAACCAGATTAAATCGGGTACGTTTTTTATCTGGTTGTGCAAATACTGCCCCCTAGCCCCAACAGGTTAACAAGCATTTCTCTCCTGTTCTATTCTTTCGTTGTCCAAAGACACAATCTTAGTGATATTAGCAACCCATCATAGTTGTTGCTATTAGATTCCCCCTCTTTTGAAGTTTCTGAGATTTTCATCTCACATATGGAACTGCTCGCATTAGGTGCTCTGTTTACAACACATTGAAAATGACATTTTATTAGCTGCTTCATTACAGGAGTTGCATCTTCAATAATAGGCTATATAGCCTTTTGACTAAGACCACCGGCTTGCTATTGTTCCATGTTTCCATTAAGCTCTTAATGACACATTTCATGTGTGTGTGTGTGTGTGTGTGTGCACATAATATCAGAGCGTAAGAGGCGAAGCGAGAGGTTTCAAAATAAGCCCAATTCGTTTCTATGGGCTTATTTTGGGCCTAAGCTTGTTGCCTGCCCTCCCGCCTTGGGACGACTCCCATTGTTAGGTCGGAAACATATAATGACGAGACGCTTCTACAGATCTCTGATAGTATTTTCTGTTGGTCACGTCAACCGCTTGTTGACCGGTTAATTAGGGTCAGTTAGTCGGCAGCAAAATTGACAAATTTGCATCCCTGCTAGTTAAACTAATGTTATGCAAGGTAGATGTCAATTCTACTTAGGTAGCTAGCTACAAATTCTTTGTGGCTAGCCAGTTAACCCTATTGACTTATAATGGACTTATGATTCACTAAGCCTTCTTCCAGCCAGGACAATGACATTAAAGACAAAACAAGATTATACATAAAGCAAACATTTTACTTCATAATTATCAGCTAGATATATGTGAATCGAGCTGACAAGATAGTTTAACAGGCGAATATGACCTACAACTAATGATATGCAAGGTTAGATGTAAATTCTTCGTGGGTAGCTAGCTAAGTAACAGGAACGTTAGAAGCTAGCCAGTTTGCCCTATTGACTTATTATGTGCTTATGATTTACATACACTACAGTCGGTATTGTAGGCAGGTAAACATGCAAACATTAACACGGTAGTATTTATTAACGTATCAAGATAAAATTTTGTAGTAAGGCAACATATGAGATGTGAATGGGCAACATTTAATTCCGAAATCAGTTTTTTTTTTTTTTCTCGCTTCAGCTCAAATAATCGGCAGCATTAATTTCAAGAAAATTTGCATTGCTTTTACGGGGTTGCGTCATATTCCTGTGACTACTTTCCGTTGAAGCTTGCATCTATGCATGCTTCAAAATATGTACAAATGGAGAACACATCCGAGAAGTGCCCTCTGTGCGCCGTTTCGCATACTTTGATTTGGACTCATAATCCAACACTCCCATGCTCCAGTTTTCGTGCTTGGAGCACGGCAGTATGCATTCTGAGAAACACCCACAGTGTCTCGCTCGCTCGGACTCATGGGTGAATTAGCGCTGCTGAATATTCATCAACGCGACACCACATTCTCATCTACTAGGATACACTTGATAGTTCAAGGCAGATGTTATCTAGGCCTACATGCTCGAACAAAAAGACATATGTTGCCCTTACACAGTGTGTATACCGCAGCAGTGCACTGTTGTTGGAGGGTAGGCCTATAGGGCTGTTTGTGCGTGTCAAACCACTTTCAACTCCACACCCACAGCTTCCCCCTAACGTAGCACGAAGGATAGATGTTCAGGCTTGTCTGTTTTTAGCTGCTAACACGCACACTCCTTACATGTAGCTAGAGTCAGACAACACACTGCACCGACATACAGCACTAACAAGCTCTATTCCACACACACACACACACACTGTAGCTAGCAGGAAGACTTGTCAGGGTCCAGTGACAACATATCAACTCAACTAAAAAAGAGGCTGACGTTGACAGAGACACTTTTTTGTTGTTGTGGTCATTGAGTTATTGACTGGAAACCACGCAGACAACAGGGCAGGTCCTGTAGGAGCAGTAGCAGTCTGTTGTTTTGAATAGGTTGGAAGAGGGAACTGTGCAGCCTGTCTGGCCCCTTCAGTGTGAAGAACAAGCTCTGTTCTGTCATGTCTGAGTGTGCTTGCTTATGTTTGGTCTTAGAGGTCTGCATGACATTTAATGCTCGTGACATTCAGGCCCTACCCTACCCAGTCTGATTGCTTCCTACAAATTTACAGCCCTGCCCTGCTGAATCAGAAATAACTTCCTCCATATCCATTAGCTGCTTGTCACTGTCTGTCCCCTGCTCCCTGAGCTGCCGCTCTGCGTGTGTGAGTGTCCATAGCAACGGTTCCGCTTTGGGCTTCTCAATGACAAGACGTGAGAGAGCTGTTAGCTAGCTACTTTTCGTCACTCTAAACTCGCAAAACATTTATTTTCTGTGAAAGTCTCCCCTGTCAGCTCAGACAGTGTTGTGGTTACCTTTTATGATCTTAGTCAGATATGACTGTACAGATACATTGCGCAGCAGGGCAGAAGCAAATATGTGATCAATTTAGTAATTCTTGAAAATGATATCCGAGAGCGTTTGAAAGAACATGCCCTACCTGGCCCTAACCCAATGTCTAGTGTTGGGGGCCGTCCAGCTCAGGTCCGGTAGCAAAGCTCAAGCATGTTTGTGTCCATGTGCTTCTGTCAGTGGCTACAGCAGTAATGGTAGTGGCTATTTATACACTGCTACTTCAGTGCTAGCTAGGTGTTTTTCCTCTCCTCTGTTTCCTCCTGCACCAGCTGTGTGTGGCGATGCTTCATGGAGATTAGTTGCTGCACTGGGGCCCAGAGTATTAACACAGTGCAGAGACAATGGAACATGACTTACTGCAGTCCTTCCCTCACACCCCCAACACAGTCTTCCAGGTCAGACAAGCTACAGTTTGATGTTCCTCTGTGGGAGAGATGAGGCTGTTTTTAAAGTAGTTGTGGTTGGCTATAGCCTAGCCTATGTTTTGTCTCTGTCTAAGCCAAACTGATATTGTGCCTTTTTATATTTGAGTTTAGGGGACATTTGAGCGATGTTTTTTTGTTTATAAGTGGTGTTTTTTGCACCTCTGAGTGCC
Organism: Salmo trutta; assembly: GCF_901001165.1. Lineage (NCBI taxonomy): Eukaryota > Metazoa > Chordata > Actinopteri > Salmoniformes > Salmonidae > Salmo > Salmo trutta. The sequence continues at coordinate 35,557,526 of NC_042971.1, read as the reverse complement.
ATTCACCACAGCAGTGAGTGCTCATCCCTCTATGTAAATGGTATCCTGGGAGCTCTTTCAAAAGAGCACTAAACGCATTCAATATCCTCTGAAGATTTAAACAGCTATGAGTCAGAATACATAAGTTTCACAACTGGAGTTTGTTTTTCCCAGGAGCTGACAGGCCTCCGGCTGTTGAGTCAGAGTAGGCTAACCACCTGAGAGAGCCGCCACTCTCTAACCTGAGCCAACATGAGAGAGGCTCAGTCGGACTTAATACACTGGAATGATGGAGCTGATGCTGCCGCTATGTGCTGCTGTTAGGGGTCATTGTGCTGCTCTCTGGTCTAAAACGGCCTGCTCATTGTGGCTGAACTTCTCACCTTGAGGTGCAAACCACTCTGATTAGCCTATGTTAAAGGCTGATCCCTCCTGGTGACCTGGAAGGAGTTATGTGATCCTTCCTTAACCCATACGAAGTCCCATCCAGTTGACCACCTCTTCAAAATGATGAAAGTCTTAAATGGCGCTGCTAGGGATGTGCATCTTTCCCCTTCAAGACGATTCGATACATATGGTTGCGATACGATACAGAAACTATACGTTTTAGTTTGAAATGATTCAGTTCGATTAGAGGAACGAATTGCACTAAAATGTGTACCATAAACACACATATACATTTTTCATTCTAAATTAAAATCTACTGCTGATGAAGCTCATGAGGTGTGTGTGTGTGTGTGTGTGTGTGTGTGTGTGTGTGTGTGTGTGTGTGTGTGTGTGTGTGTGTGTGTGTGTGTGTGTGTGTGTGTGTGTGAGTGAGTTAGATCTATGGTCTATGTAGACACCTTAGCTGAGCCATAAGGGAAACTGGGAATCTACCACCCCACACTATCAGTTAGGGGAAGCAACTTTTGATTTGAAATCACCATCGCCCACTAACTAATTTGTCACTTTTAGAGATTAAAAGTGCTAGTGTGTATCAATATTTATCTTTAAAAATAATTTATGACATAGCCAATGAGAATAAATATTTATATCACACACCGTTCAAAAGTTTGGGGTCACTTAGGAATGTCGTTGTTTTTGAAAGAAAAGCAAAAATCACATCAAATTGATCAGAAATACAGTGTAGACTTTGTTAATGTTGTAAATGACTATTGTAGCTGGAAACGGCTGATTCTTTTAATGGAATATCTACATAGGCGTACAGAGGCCCATTATCAGCAACCATCACTCCTGTGTTCCAATGGCATGTTGTGTTAGCTAATCCAAGTTTATCATTTTAAAAGGCAAATTGATCATTAGTAAACCTTTTTGCAATTATGCACAGCTGAAAACTGTTGTTCTGATTAAAGAAGCAATAAAACTGTCCTTTAGACTAGTTGAGTATCTGGAGCGTCAGCATTTGTGGATTCGATTACAGGCTCAAAATGGCTAGAAACAAAGGACTTTCTTCTGAAACTCGTCAGTTTATTCTTGTTCTGAGAAATGAAGGCTATTTCATGCGAGAAGTTGCCAAGAAACTGAAAATCTCGTACAACGCTGTGTACTACTCCCTTCGCAGAACAGCGCAAACTGTCTCTAACCAGAATAGAAAGAGGAGTGGGAGGCCCCGGGGCACAACAGAGTAAGACGACAAGTACATTAGTGTCTAGTTTGAGAAACAGACGCCTCACACGTCCTCAACTGGCAGCTTCATTAAATAGTACCCGCAAAACACCAGTCTCAACGTCAACAGTGAAGAGGCAACTCTGGGATGCTGGTCTTCTAGGCAGAGTTGTAAAGAAAAAGCCATATCTCAGACTGGCCAGTAAAAATAAAAGATTAAAATGGGCAAAAGAACCCAGACACTGAACAGAGGAAGATTGGAAAAAAGTGTTATGGACAGACGAATCTGGGGTGTTCGGATCTCAAAGAAGAACATTCGTGAGACGCAGAAAAGATGCTGGAGGGGTGCTTGACACCATCTGTCAGTGCATGGTGGAGGCAATGTGATGGTCTGGGGGTGCTTTGGTGGTGGTAAAGTGGGAGATTTGTACAGGTTAAAAGGGATCTTGAAGAAGGAAGGCTATCACTCCATTTTGCAATGCCATGCCATACTCTGTGGACGGTGCTTAATTGGAGCCAATTTCCTCCTACAACAGGACAATGGCCCAAAGCACAGCTCCAAACTATGCAATAACTATTTATGGAAGAAGCAGTCAGCTGGTATTCTGTCTAATGGAGTGGCCACCACAGTCACCGGATCTCAACCCTATTGAGGTGTTGTGGGAGCAGCTTGACTGTATGGTACGTAAGAAGTGCCCATCAATCCAACATGTGGGAGGTGCTTCAGGAAGCATGGGGTGACATCTCTTCAGATTACCTCAACAAATTGACAACTAGAATGTCAAAGGTCTGCAAGGCTATATATAGTTGCTGCAAATTGAGAATTCTTTGAAAGCAAAGTTTGAAGGACACAATTATGATTTAAATTAAAAATCATTATAACCTTGTCAACATCTTGACTATATTTCCTATTCATTTTGCAACTCACTTCATGTGTGTTTTCATGGAAAACAAGGACATTTTTAAGTGACCCCAAACCTTTGAACGGTAGTATACATGCATGCATACAGATTGTTTCAAGCAAAACTATTCAGGTTCATCTTCAGCAATAATCTAAATAAAATGTAATGTAAGCCCTGATCAGCATGTAGCCTTCCTATAGACAGATGAGTTGTCTCCGGTGGTAGCTTAGGTTACTTTTATTCCGGTAAAAGACAATTTTCAACAGTGCATTTGATAACAATAACCTAGCAAATTACATTGGTTGTCACTCAACAAATAATGCCTAATATTGCGCAAGCCATTTTACAAACATTTGAATGCTGAAGGTGATGTGCAGTTGTGCCAAATCAGGAATATGCCTCCCTCTCTTTGGTCAGGGTGTGAAGATAGGCATAGCGCACAGTTTGACTAGGCTACTGATGTTGTTTGACATTGAAAATGACTTGTAGATCAATGACTGTCAACATAATTAGCTCAACACTGGAATGGATGCAGTTGTCACAAAAGATTAGGTATTTTCGTAAGGTAGAAAAAGTAATTTGAACAAAAAAAATTGTGGACCAGCGAATTGTGTAACAGATTTTCTGACTGACGCATGCAACATTTGGTTCGTTTTGGGTCCCAGGGACCAATGCACTCATATCTTAAACATTTGAACACGGGGACCGATGCATATCGGTGAATCGTTACATCCTTAGGCGCTGTCCATGCTAAAGCTTTTGGGCACTAGACCTCTCTCTCTATAGTTGGAGATTGAGAAACATGCTCTCTTTGCCGTAGCTGAGTCCAGAGCCACTATTCCACCACCCCACTGAGCATGAATGGCTTTCAGCGTATTTATTTTGGGGTGGTAAAGCGTAATCTGTGGCTTTCAGTACTAATTCCAGCTTTGGACCAAATGCCTTTTATGAATTGTGGTAATAGGCCTATGTTTTGGGAATACAGTAGAATATTTAGGCTAATACATTAATCATTTGCACCATATGCTGTTCAGCTCTATCTAGATGGACCTGCCTAAATACACTATAACCCATATGAATGCAACGTAAAAAGGTAATAGATGTCTGCTTAACCCACTATATGAACGTCTTGGGTTAGTTTTGGTTCTCCCCAACCAGTTAAAAGCCCTTCTTCTTCCCCATCTACCACTCAGTAGAGCAGCGGCAGGACCAAAGTGTGACCAATTAACTCTCTGGTGTACTGTACTGAGCTCTGTCTGTTCTCCAGGGTTAGCTCTGCAGCTGTTGACATCTGCTACACTTTCAGCCATGTCAAGTTCTATCTGGACATGATATCACCATGACCCCTGCCCCATTTCTTACTACCAACTTCCTAGCCCGGCCCCAATGACTCCTAAACTGTGTCAACAATCGAATGTCCTTGCCCAATGTAGGCCTACACACACAAAAAGCAGTTACCTATAGCTAAGGGAGTGTTACTAAGTAGGTTAAACCACATAATGATAGAATTCAACTCATTTTGCCAAGAACACTATAAGGAACCGTGAGTTGTTTTCAGAAAACAGAATTTCCGCCACCTTTTGTTCTAAATGGCCTGTTAGTGACATGTACAGTAAACAACTACAGGTCTACAGTAGTTTTACAATGGTGATATTCTATCGATCCTCTGAAACTAAGCCTGGCCATGCCTCTAGAGAAATAATCAGAGGTGTGGCCTACTATCTCCAGTCCAGGACAGCATTGATGAATAGTAGAGAAGGGAAAGAACATGTTCTGATGGAGTGAGCGAGCCTGAGCCATGAAAATACGGGCTGTCTGGTCTTAGATTACATATGATAAGATTAGGTCTACGGTTTCCATGACAGCCCCCACATTCACTGACCCTCCCAGCCTCCAGTCTGGAGAGTTGTGGCAAAGTGTGTTTGCTAAATAGACAGAGCAGGATTAGATCAGATGGATAGAGCACGACTTCCTTACATGCTGACCTGACCGGACACGTCACGTGCACGAGCGTTGCAAAATAAATTTAGAAATCCATGTTATTAAATTATTGCACCACACTGCTCGCATGCTCCAACGAGCGTCTGCGTTGCCAAGGGCTAAAATAGAAGTCATTCCTATTTCTGACGCAGATCGCGCTGCAAGTCCTGCCTCTCCCATCTCCTCATTGGTTTATAGAATCAAAAAAGACTAAATGTTTTGCCGGTTGTTGTGGTAAAAGTGTAGATGCCAATCACCATATAAGTTCAAAGATGAAAAAGCCTAGAAGGAGGAGAGATGACTGGGAACGATTCGGTTGACCGTTTTATGTGTTGATTAATTGTCGGAGTAGAGGACCTTGTGCATTTCAGGTAAAATAACAACTCAATGTTTATATCCCAGGACAAATTAGCTAGCAACAGCAAGCTAGCTAAATAGGACAAATTAGCTAGCAAATGCAAGCTAACTAGCTAAATTGCCATACATGCTTAATGCTTTTTGACCTGTCCCCAAATGAATGTCATTGGTTCAGAGTTTGTTTTGATATTTTAACCTGCGTGTCGTGATCGCGTTTGGTGTAGAGGGACAAAATAAATGTATGCACGATAGCGCACACGTGCACAGCCGGTTTGGGTTCCGTGTTAGCCCCGGGGATTAGCTGTAGCGTTTCTGGTTATAGTTAGTTACTACTAACCATGGCATGGTGACACATCATTCTTCATTGAATGTTTGCCTGCTCTGTATATGCTCCCTTAGCTTTTACTCTGACACCATTCAATTCAAACAGGAGTTACCCTACTCACTGATTGTTTGCTTTTTCCTGTCCCTTCTATGCTCCCTTAGCTTTTACACAGACCGATACCATTCAAACAGTACTCTGACTCTGAGGGCATGGTGGATGGTTTATGCAGTGCTCAGATGAGGTTGTTCTGTGGCTGCTCTGTGGCTTTATTTCTCTGAAGGCCAGGTAAACGGCTTCCACCGGAGATGTGCTAAAGCCAACAAAAGGATGATTCACAGGCCTGTGTTCTGGAGCCTATTTCTCATCAGCGTCGTGCTGCTGCTTATGCCTCTGACGAGTTGACTGCCACTGCCGAAGACATTGACTCACCTCTGAATTGTGTGTGTGAGAGAGTATTGCTAGCTAGCTGCTAAGCTGCTTAGCACATGGCTGGGAGCTTAGCTCCACTCTGTTTGGCTGGTGGTACACTGCTCTGGTTCTGGGCCTGTGATTTGACTGTTGGGCTTGTGTTATTTTGTGATGGGACGAACCAGTCGGTGGTCGAAGCCTGATTATCTGATCGGCTTAATACATTGCTTTTGGCTTGGTGGTTTATGAAGCCCGTGGTAACTGGTGTGCAGGTTGGACTTAGGGAAAGTTCAGTAGCCAGGGACACACACACACACACACACTGTCCCATACCAGCTCTCCAAGCCTCTAGAATTTTCTAGCCTCACAGCTTCCTTATAAGACTAATTCACCACAGAGCTGTCTGTTTCAGGGTACACACACACACACTTATTGTATAGGCATAATTTGGCTTGTTCTTAGTATAAACACAGTGTGCTTGTGTGACGGGTTGGTTAGCACAAGCAAGTCAGCTGATGATCATATCTTAAAGCCTACAGTGTTGAACAACTCGATGCGTTTCTGTTTTTTGTGACGGGCAGCCTATGCCATCTTTACCTCTTCTCTCTTTCCTGGAGAAGTGTTTGAGGTGAACCTACCTATCAAGAGCATCCGTCTTACTGCCTTGTACTCAGTCTTGACCTCGACTAATCCCCTAGCTGAAGGCTCCAGCACGTCTGTCTGCGTGATATGTAGGCTGAAGACAAAGCCTGTACAAACATGCTCGCTTGTTTGCTCACTTTCTCTCTCACAACACATGCACAAATGAACACACGCTGCGCGCGTACTCACACACTGTGTGTGCTCCATTCAGTGTTTACATGATTGCCAGTGCCCCCGGTTTACTTCAAGGTTAGTTTGACTTTGGATGTGGTGTCTGAGGTAAATTCCCCTGCATTTTCTCTGTGTGTTAAATGCGTTAGAGAAAATGGCCTCTTGCAGTCCGAATTGAGGAAGTGTTGTTAATCCCAGGTGATCCTCTCCCTCTGAGGAAGCTGGAGGTTCTAATATGACTCAACCCAACGCTCACAGTCTCTGGAGAGCTCACACCACAACAGAGCAACTTCTCTCTTAATAGTTACTCAATAAGATTCTTCAGAAGGATTTCAGAAACATCCTTAAAAAGGAAGGTCTGCCTAAAGAATTTATCTTTGAAAATGATGGTACTTAACTCTGTTAAATTCGGTTAACCTGAAATGCAGTAATGGCCTAGTTTCTTTTGAAAAGCTCTTTTAGATATTGAGAAGATGATAGCTAGTCATTTAGGTTAGTCTGTGCTGGCAAGTCACTGCAATCTTTAGATAGGAGAGTGGTCTCTATTAAAATTTAAGTTCAGCCCAGCATATATCTGTGCATTTTAAGATCGGTCAATCTCCCAGCCCTGCTATCTCAATGGTTCAAAAGATAAGCCCACTATAAGCAGCATTCCCCTGGAAATCAAAATACTTAAATCTGCCTATTTTAGGCTGCTTTCAATGGATTTATTCCAAAAAGGAAATGTTTGTCAAATGCGGTAAGTCAGTACTGTAAGACCGTTATAGTTTTATGTCCTTCTAGAACAGCATCTAGCGCAGGAAATCATTAATCTGCAGTGGCTTGACTTTGAAAAAAGAGCAAAGCCAACAGTCCTCTTTTTCCTAGAAATATGTCCCTCAGTTCAATACCTTGAAATACATATAGTATTTTTTGCTAAACAGAACATGTAGCTAATTGTCTTCTCTAACTGATTTACTATGTGTCTCGCTCTTGCTCTGCTTGCTGCAGGTGTGTCCCATGCCACCCTCCTGCACTCCAAATCCCTACGGGGTCACCGGGAGTGTTTTGAGAAGTACCACCTCATCGCCAACCAGAAGCTGTCCCGCTCCAAGGTCTCCCGCAGTGCCTACGAGGGCATGAAGCTGGCCCTGAGCCAGAAGATCAGCCGTATTGTTCAGTACGCCCAGAACAAAGACTCTGTCAGCTCAGAGGGAGGTCCGGGCCGCCGGGGGGGCAAGCACCAGCTCCTTTGCTACAGCCAGAATGGAGACCGTAAACTTCTTCCCCAGTCAGACGCACAGGTGCCTCGCTACACCCCATGCTGGAACCAGGGGACGGGGGCAGGAGGGCTGCCGGACTACGCCACAGGCATGCTGGAGTGCCACTCGGCTGAGGGGCTGGGGCTACTGGAGGGCGGGCAGGGCCTGTGGGGGTCCACAGGGAGGAGGGGTCTTCATCGCCACAGCCAGTGTTCTGGAGGAGACCACCAGCTGCTGCACTCAAACAATGGCCACAGCAGAGACGAGTGTGAGTTCTTTATACCAACTGTAATAACACTGACTTCCTCTATTCCCAACACACCACACTGGCTGTGGTCAGATGTTCTACCCCTCTGTTCTCCAGAAGTGAGCTCTCTGCTTAAAAAAAAGACATTGTATTGATGTAGCCTAAGCATGGGGCTAGAGGAAGCCTCTGGGAATGAGTGCACCATTTTAGGAGGGTAGAGGAGTCAGACTATAGCCAGTGTTATTTAGCCCAGTCATCACTGGAGAGGCTTCAGGGGATCTGCGTTCCCTGCATACATTCCCTTCATCAGAGACATCTCAAGGCTGGATCAGAAGGTGTCTGCCTCTGTGATGAATGGCATTGAGTAGGAGGAGGCGTGTTGAAGAGGGAGGAAACGTGGGAGGGAGACAGATGGGATGCGCCGCATCCATTTCTCTCCTCCTTCTGATCTGTTCTCTGATCTTTGTTATATGGACTCCTATCTCTTCCGTCTCCCCTACTACTCATTAATGGCACACAAGACAATGATGATGCAGGCAAGGACTCAGTTTGTAGAGCATCCTCCTCACACATTCCTCCTCGACCACCACTTTCCCTCCTTTCCCCACACCATCACACTCCAGAGAAAAGCTTTCTCTCTCCTACCTCAGTGTCCATGTCCCGTCCCTGTAACAGCACCAATGTTTTTTGTGCCTGCTGCACGTCCTCTGGGAGAGAGGAGGGATATCTCCCAAGGACGGTGGCTCTTTCATGCCATTCTTAGAATTCCATTCCTTTGTAAATGACGACAGTGTTGCTATATGACTCTTCGCTCTGCGTAGTTCGTTGTTGCTATGTGTTAAGTCCCTGAGGTCGCGTTAGTTGTTTAGTTAGAGGACTGTTCTGAACAAGTTTGCTTTACTTTATCACACATGCTGTGTTGCTCTTGTTTTGTGACCCAATCTGTGTTTTATCTTCCAGTGATTAAAATGAGTGTGGATGAACTCCACCAGCTGAATGGTCAGCTCCTGCTACAGATTCAAAGTAAGAACTTCAATAGATGGCTATTAAAGTGTAACTGTGACCAGATGTCTGAATTATTGCTTTGCATTTATCTATATAGGAGTGTATGGGTTTGAAATGTCTCTTGTTATAAATGGAAGGAACTGAATATGTTGCATTATTGTTTTGTCTCGTCTGTGCTGGTGTCTTTGTCTTTTGTGAGGTGGTATTATGTTTTGCTGGTACTGTGTTGTCATTGCTGTCTGCCCCCTCTGCTTAATCTGTTTAATTTATTTCCTTTGTCACAAATTGTCTTTGTGTGGTCCCTGGCTTGCAATATACTGCTTTGCTCTGTGATCTCTGTCATGCCATCCACTGTGTGTGTGTGTGTGTGTGTGTGTGTTAACCCTGTGCTATACTGACCTCTGCCTCCCCCTCTACAGAGGTGTTTGAGGAGCTGACGGTGGCTGTACAGGAGAAAGACTCGCTGGCGTCGGAGCTGCACGTTCGTCATATCGCTATCGAGCAGCTCTTCAAGAACTGTGCCAAGCTTCCCTGGCTGCAGATCAGCCGAGCCGGGTCCGGGGTCAAGGCCAGCAGCAATGCCCCCGTGGAGTGAGGGGAGTCTGGGGGTACCTACCTGGCTTGGCTGCCTCTCTCAGGGGGCTGGCTGTCTCACTCCCAGGGCTACAGACACAGGCTGGCCTCTCTAGCCAGTGCCCTTTGTATTGTGAAAGACTTGCTGCGTGGTGTGGTTTGTCTCAGATGAGTGAGGAGTAGACTTGGCCTCCTCATCATGCTTAAGGCTTTCTGACTGCAATACTTGAATAAAGGGCTTGAGGAAAGGCAATAAAATTGAAGGACCTTGTGATCCATCGACTTCTAAATGGGAACTGTGGATTGTTGATCCCCTCTGTTGGTGGACCTGTTGCCTATGCAGAAGTATTTTTTTAAAGAATGCCTTTTCAAATGTATTTGATTCAGTGATGTGAGCAAGATCTTGTTTGCATATCTAGCTAAAGTTCTTTTCATTTCATTTTTTGGTTTTCATCATTTACATTTAGCCTTCTTTTGTTATTTTAATCACACCATTTCCTCGCTCCTCAGCAAATATTTGGTTGACTTATTCTGTTGCTGTGGTAACTGTTTCTAAATGACCAGTGAGATTTTATTTTGTAATCTGTGCAGTGAAACCTATTCTTGAGGTTTGAAGATTCTGTTACATCACCCACAATCTAGTTCTAAGTGGAGGTGGGATTTTAGCCAGTTTTGGATTAGGGTTGAATTTGTTTTTTTGGTTTTGTATTTACATTTTTTGTTAGTGGCATGCTGCAAATGCTATTTTCTGATAGTCTTAACTTAAGTTCTCTTGATTTCAACTGGTAAGGTATTTTATGGCTGTCGAGCACAAGTCATGCCTATAGTTGAACAAGGGAGTGACATGAAATACATGCTGATAGCAGAGAAGGCCCGACTCTAAGCGTTATATGGTCCAATCGCCAAACCAAAGTATTTTATTTTCTTCAAGGCAGCAAATGTCAGTATTTATTATTTTACTTGTGGCCTACAAGTATAGGCCTCGCTAGATCAACTAGAATTAATAGTGAAATGCAATAGAAATACACTGATACCAAATTCACTTGAAATGTGGCTCAATGACCAACGTGTGATTCTATAACAGGTTTAGCTGTATTGTCCTCTGTTATGAATCGTTCAACACTTCTCCCCTGGTTTCATGGTCTGTCTTATGTTATGAATGTATGTAATCAATTTTTTAAATATTGTTTTACTCTTGTGGTTTTGGGTTTCAAATGTGCTTTGGTTTTTACTTATTTTATTTATAATTTTAGCAAATTGTTTTCTGGGGGGTAGGCCTGTGCCTTGTGGAGTTCAAATTTATGGATATGTGAACTCAACAGGATTCGGCAGTCTCGTTAATCTTAACAGGATGTGTCCAACAATAACCATTGCCTTCTGCTTTAAGGGCACTGATTGGAAGGAACCAATATAGCTGAAAGAAAACCCAAATAATGATTTGTTTCACCTATCCAGCCTGGTCAGATCAGTGATTAAAAGGAAGAAAAAAAAGTGACAAACAAATGAACTGTTCATGAACATTTGGGAAACAGCTGTAGTAAGAACATGAATTGTTATGTTTAGGCACCCTCAGGTGGTGGTTTAAAATTACTGCAGAGGTTCTTACCACTGAAGTGGAGCCTCTTAGGATAGTTCTATAATTGGCCCAACATGAATTTGTATATTTTGGGAACAAAGAAACACTTCTAATCAGGTTGTGATGTATTTGAATCTCCCAATGTCAGTCTCCCTCTTTATAAGAGATCAGATTTGACCCCTTTGGGGTTTAGACAAAAGGTTTTAGCTCTGCTTTGTCTCATCCTGGTTTTGTTTGGATTAATAAGTGTGTTCTTCTGAGCATGAGTTACTGATTTTTAGATACACTTAAAATAAGGGATGGGTTTCTACAAATCCCTGCAAGCTCCTGCACGTCATCTCTAGCTGACACCCTTGCTAACGTGTATTGTCAGTTTAAAACTTGCTCAAGACAGTTCACAGAATTGTTGATTTTTAAAGAAATGTAGCCAATTTATGAATTACTACATTTAGCTAACATTAGATACTTAATCCAGAGATTCTTACCTTTTCCTCGATTCTGCAGTCTCACCAAGATTATCATGCCATTCTTCATGATAGCCACATTAGCAGCTAATTTAGCGTTTCATTTTTGGGGGGTAAATACAGGCAAATATATTGTTAAAAGTTGCCTTGTCCTAGAGATTTACATGGTTATAGAAACATCACACCAAGATAAGCCTGCATGAAACAGCCCTTATTTTTAGTGTTTCTAAAAATCCACTATGGGGAAAAATGAATGGTGGAAGAACGATTTGAAACATTTCCCTGTTTGATCGCTTGTCTTCACGGGTATTATGACTCATACTGTGGTATTCTATAGTGTACTTATACTAGGGGATGGGGTGCCATTTCAGATTTGTCCACTGAGTGGTTTGTAGGTTTGGTAAAAGGATATGTCTGAACGGTTGCTTCCCAGGTTGGAAAGACCTGTGAGCAACCCGTGTCTGTCTGGGGTAAATGTCCATTAGCTGTGTGTGTGTATCTGGATATGTGTACATACATACCTGTTACATTGCTTTCCCCTTTCTGCTAAATTTGACTTGACTCATTATTTACTTGGTCTGATATACATTAAAGGGATAGTTATACCAAATTACAAAATGACATTGCTTTCCTTACCCAGTAAAGTATGACAGCAATCCATGTTTTGTTTTTATTTCCCTGTCACTGTTTCCCGCATTTGGCATATTAGCTTTCTTACGTATCATGTCCAACTCTTTCGATGGTATCTGAAATGTATTGTGAATCCCAGTAACTTAGATGATTTGAATATGATGTGCAAAAAATGCTAAAGTTGGTACCAGGACTTGAATGGGATTTGTGCCACAAATGCTCCAACGTTAGCATTTGTAAGTGGTGCCAGGGAAACTTAGCCAAAGCATCGATTGCGGTCATACATTGTCCAATATGTAATTTGGGTGAACTATCCTACATTTTGTAATGTGTGAACTATGCCTGTGCTGTGTGGATTTCTTTGTAGAAAGTGTTTATTTGTGGAGCTGACTGCCTATATGAAATGTCAAAATAATTGTTTTGTATTTTTTCCAAAATATTTCAATAAAATATTTTTCATACATTTTCTGTTTGGTGTCATATTGTCTGAGTAGATGTAGGCATGGTATGACAACAATTGAGTTGGCTACAGAACAACTTATGAGACCATGTTATGGAATCTAGTCAATTACCAATTGTCTCTAATCAGAGCCCTCTGGTGTTGTGTTCGAGACAGATCCAAGACCAGAGCAAATCAAGTCAAGATTTGGGGGGGGGGGGAAATGAGACTGTCAAGACCAGAAAAATGCAAGTCCAAATCAAGACCATGATTGTAATTTTGTCAAATCACCACCATAACAGTTCAAAATGTCCAGTATTTCTGTGTTCATATTTCTGAACAGCATAAGGATTCTTTAGACATGCTATATTGTGAAAGAATGCATGATGAGGGAAAATAGAGCAATTCTACAAATGATTGTTCCCCACTGTGTTTGGGTTAATAATGTGCCTTCTACACCTTCAGAGAAGGGCTAAGGATTTATACAATTATTATAATTACAAAATTATTTTCAATTATGTTCTGATTTAATCGCTTCAGTTTTTTCTGTAAAGGAAAGGGTTGAAGAAGGGAAAAAAAATCCAATCAGGATTTTTCTTTGCTGGTCTCTGCAGAGATACATAATAGAAGCTAGATAAAGGCATCCGCAATTCAACTGTATTAGGGCAACATTTTGGAGTGACAGTGGAATCAACCAATCACATTTTCACTTAAAGAATGGGACCATTTTTACAAAAATGTATGGAAACTGCTGCCTTCTTGAAGGTCAACAGGTCACTGCGCAATAGTGAGCAGTAGTTTTCCCACAGTCTAGCTGGCTTTTGTTGTCGGCTAGTTTGCAGCAGGTGTTATCAAAGAGGATGTTGTTGCTAGTTTGTTAACTTCTCCCTTTTCAAGAATAACTTTCAACAAGAAGTTAACTTTCAAAAGATCATCATCTGGTGAGTGGAACTGTTTTTTTATTGCAGCGCGCTTGCTGTTGTTAGCCATCTCTGTGAAAATAACTTGTGTGTGAAACATTGTTGCATTTAATGTGGAACTGACACCATTTTAGCAACATGAAATCTTATTTAAAAATGTTCATATACACCCCCGAGAAGAATGACACAGAAAATCTGCCAAGCGACCACTTAGATATGGTAATTTTAATAAATTCTTAGAATGTTTGGGAATTACGTATACTAAGGCATTTGTGAATATTCTGGAGTGGGAAAGCGGTCATGCATTTGGACAGTTAGACACTGCAGTCAATAAAACCGAATAAAAACATCTGTCTTGTCAGGACCAGAGTCTACACAGAACAGTGCGCTATAGCCAATATGAGCTACCGTAGGCCTTTATACAAACAAGTAATTTGCCTCACGGGCCTGACATCATTCACTTTGAACCATACTGTGTGTTTACAGGCAGTTGCAATAACGCGACTTTAGATCATTAGAACGCATTCACCAAAAGCCACGAAATACACCTGAATGGATTTAATGCAAATATGTAAACATCTTACATATGGGAACTTTACAGTCCTATTGATCAAACAACCATGAAAGGGTAGGCTCTCTCTCCCTCATCAACAACAAGATCAACAACTAATGCTAGCCAGAGTAAGATGAGTTCAAATCTAACGAAGGAACATTAGATAAACCCTCTCAAACCTTTTCATCTAGTTGGCCATCAAAATTGCACTGATAAACAATGGGGAAGTGTAGCCTCCTCGTCCTTGTGCTGCTTGCCTGCCAATGCTTCCTTGTCCCAACCAAGCACTCAAGCTAACTGGCTAAAGTTGGCTAGCTTGCTAGCGAGCTACTTTCAGACACAAATGAGTGAACACCTCACTCTGACCATTTGACTCGCCATAGCAGAGCTGGTTAGTCTGTTGACATGTTATCTAGAGTGTTCTTGACTAACTATTCCTCCCCCCCTACGTTTACTGACCCGGTAATTTCAGAGGGAGTTGGGGATTCGTAAATTCAACAGTTGTTCTGCACTCTGGCACACTCAGATGATTGTGTTCTGAAATCAGAGTAGATAGCCAGAGTGAATTTGCGAACACAAGAGATATGCTAACTGGATAACAGTTGTTCAAGTTCTTGCTAACTAACCAAATGACACCTGCATCTCTAGCTGTGTATAGCCACCGAAAAACGACAAGAGGGGAAAACGTTACTCACCCAGTCCTCTAATGGATGACATCCTCCTAGCAGTATGTGGACACCCCTTCAAATTAGTGGATTTGGCTATTTCAGCCACACCCGTTGCTGACAGGTGTATAAAATCGAGCACACAGCCATGCAATCTCCATAGACAAACATTGGCAGTAGAATGGCCCGTACTGAAGAGCTCAGTGACTTTCAATGTGGCACCGTCATAGGATGCCACCTTTCCAACAAGTCAGTTAGTCAGATTACTGCCCTGATAAAGCTGCCCTGGTCAACTGTAAGTGCTGTTATTGTGAAGTGAAAATGTCTAGCAGCAACAACGGCCATAGCAGCTCACAGAAAGGGACCGCCGAGTGCTGAAGCGCGTAAAAATCGTCTGTGGTCAGTTGCAACACTTACTACCGAGTTCCAACTGCCACTGGAAGCAACATCAGCACAAGAACTGTTCGTCAGGAGCTTAATGAAATGGGTTTCCATGGCCGAGCAGCCGCAACACAAGCCTAAGATCACCATGCTCAATGCCAAGTGTCTGCTGGACTGGTATAAAGCTCGCCGCCATTGGATCCTGGAGCAGTGGCAATGTGTTCTCTGGAGTGATGAATCACACTTCACCATCTGGCAGTCCGACGGTCGAATATGGGTTTGGCAGATGCCAGAAGAACGCTACCTGCCCGTATGCATAGTGCCAACTGTAAAGTTTGGTAGAGGAGGAATAATGGTCTGGCGCTGTTTTCCATGGTTCGGACTAGGCCCCCAGTGAAGGTGAATCTTAACACTACAGTACACAATGACATTCTAGACGATTCTGTGCTTCCAACTTTGTGGCAACAGTTTGGGGAAGGCCCTTTCCTGTTTCAGCATGACAATGCTACCATACACAAAACGAGGTCCATACAGAAATGGTTTGTCGAGATCGGTGTGGAAGAACTTGACTGGCCTGCACAGAGTCCTGACCTCAACCCCAGCGAATACCTTTGGGATGAAATGGAACGCTGACTGAGAGCCAAGCCTAATCGCCAAACATCAGTGCACGACCTCACAAATGCTCTTGCGTATGGAACGCCGTTTGGGTCTTTGCATGTCAAAAAAGATACACATCAAATAGCACTATTTCACAGTCAAATAATCTTTTAATTTCACACGTCAAATTACACAACTATATTGTAGAATATTGTGTGTGCTGAATTTGCACGTGCAAACCAAGCGCCACCATTACGATCACTGTCAAAGCTGTACAATACTGCGTTGGTAATATGGCATTATTTGTTCTACCGAATGGGAAAACGTCTGTGTGAGCATTTGAAATTAGATCAGTTTCAAACGAGCAGGATTAAACATTGTTTGCTAATATCTTTGATACAGATGTTATTAGCAACGTCTGGGGTAGCTAGCTAGCTTTAGCGTGCTACCTAGCTAGCACCAATGCAACCAGCCTGAAACTGCAGTCATTTTCAATATTCTTAGCAATGGTTTAGGAATCCATGTGACTAAGTATTAGCTAGGTAGCCACTTGTTGTTCTCCTATTGAAATAACTAGCTGGCCAGCTACTTAACTCTGTTGCCCAAAACTAACGTTATAAACAGACAGCTAGCTTAGTCAGGCTAGTATGACTTTACCGGACCGGGTTATGTGTTGTGAAGCTAGCTACAATAAGGATTAGCCACAATAGTGGAATTTGCGTTTTGCCTTCAAAATAAAAGTCCCTCTTTTTTAAAGTGATTCATGTCATATTGAGACTAGATCATCTTAAACAAGGTTGGAGTGTTGGAATGTAGAGCAATAAAATGGAATATGAGTCTACTTGGTGACACCCACAGAACACAACTGTGAAGAGTTTACACAAATATTAGCGTCGTAGTAGCTCTTATTGAGGGACTTTGACACACAGGGGTGTGTGCTCAGCCCCCTCCTGTACTCCCTGTTCACCCACGCCTCCAACACTATCATCAAGTTTGCAGACGACACAACAGTAGTAGGCTTGATCACCAACAACAACGAGACAGCCTATAGAGAGGAGGTGAGGGCACTCGGAGTGTGGTGTCAGGAAAACAACCTCTCACTCAATGTCAACAAAACAAAGGAGATGATTGTAGACTTCAGGAAACAGCAGAGGGTGCACCCCCATATCCACATCAACAGGAAAGCAGTGAAGAAGGTGGAACGTTTTAAGTTCCTCTGCGTACACATCACGGACAAACTGAAATAGTCCACCCACACAGACAGTGTGGTGAAGAAGGCGCAACGGCGCCTCTTCAACCTCAGGAGGCTGAAGATATTTGGCTTGTCACCTAAAACCCTCACAAACTTTTACAGATGCACAATTGAGAGCATCCTGTCTGGCTGTATCACCGCCTGGTATGGCAACTGCACCGCCCACAACCGCAGGGCTCTCCAGAGGGTGGTGCGGTCTGCCCAACGCATCATCGGGGGCAAAGTACCTGACCTCCAGGACACCTATAGCACCCGATGTCACAGGAAGGCCAAAAAGATCATCAAGGACAAAAACCACCCGAGCCACTGCCTGTTCACCCCGCTACCATCCAGAAGGCGAGGTCAGTACACGTGCATCAAAGCTGGGACAGAGAGACAGAAGCTATTTTTCAGTCTCAAGTCCGACTGTTAAACAGTCATCACTAACACAGAGAGGCTGCTGCCTACATACAGACTTGAAATCATTGGTCACTTTAATAAATGGATCACTAGTCACTTTAATAATGCCACTTTAATAGTGTTTACATATCTTGCATTACTCATCCCATATGTATATACTGTATTTTTCACCATCTTGCCTATGCCACTCAGTCATTGCTCATCCATATATTTATATGTATATATTGTTATACCATCCCTTTACTTAGATTTGTGTGAATTAGGTAGTTGCTGTGGAATAGTTAGATTACTTGTTAGATATTGCTACACTGTCGGAACTAGAAGCACAAGCATTTGGCTACACTCGCAATAACATCAGCTAACCATGTGTATGTGACAAATAACATTTGATTTGATTTTTGACTGTGGGAAATCACCTCCCCAGTCAGCCTATTGTGCGTATTAACATTGATATTGCACTGTACCGCCTGGTATGGCAACTGCACCGCCCACAACCGCAGGGCTCTCCAGAGGGTGGTGCGGTCTGCCCAACGCATTACCCCATTTCATTGATCCCCAATCCTTAGGTATCAGTCTACTCAGTACCAAAGTGCTTTTTTCCCAAAGTCCTCCTCAGAGTTATCAGGCTCCAAAACATCCAGGTCGTATTGTTTTTCCTCTGGAATAGTGTTCAATACACATAGTAGGTTGACTGGTATAATAAATTTGGCTCAATTCAGTGGTTTCAGAGTCCCGCAATAAGAGCTATGACGCTAATGTTCTCTGGGTGTCACTGAGTAGACTGATACTCCATGTCATTGATCCATAATCCATAGGTAAGGATGTACAGTGAAATAAGTATGTCCCCAATGCAATTCTAAAGTCTAATACATCCAGTGTGATGAACAGATTTTTGTCAAATTAACAAATGATTGGCTTTTGATGAATTTATATAAGAACATTCCAAACTTGTAGCATGATCTATTATTCCATTATGGCATGATTCCACTACTTGTACTAATCTGTATCACTTTCAATTAGATAGCTCTGCATCTGTCCTCGTGCTCCTAGACCTTAATGCTGCTTTTGATACCATCGATCACCACATTATTTTGGAGAGATTGGAAACCCAAATTCTACACGAACAAGTTCTGGCCTGGTTTAGATCTTATCTGTCGGAAAGTTGTCCGTTTGTCTCTGTGGATGGTTTGTCCTCTGACAAATCAACTGTACATTTCGGTGTTCCTCAAGGTTCTGTTTATGGACCACTGTTGTTTTCACTATATATTTGACCTCTTGGTGATGTCATTCGGAAACATAATGTTAACTTTCACTGCTATGCGAATGACACACAGCTGTACATTTCGATGAAACATGGTGAAGCCCCAAAATTGCCCTCGCTGGAAGCCTGTGTTTCAGACATAAGGAAGTGCAAATGTTCTACTTTTAAACTCGGACAAAACAGAGATGCTTGTTCTAGGTCCCAAGAAACAAAAAGATCTTCTGTTGAATCTGACAATTAATCTTGATGGTTGTACAGTCGTCTCAAATAAAACTGTGAAGGACCTCTGCATTACTCTGGACCCTGATCTCTCTTTTGACGAACATATCAAGACTGTTTCAAGGACAGCTTTTTCCCACCTACGTAACATTGCAAAAATCATAAACTTTCTGTCCAAAAATGATGCAGAAAAATTGATCCATGCTTTTGTCACTTCTAGGTTAGACTACTGCAATGCTCTACTTTCCGGCTACCCGGATAAAGCGCTAAATAAACTTCAGTTAGTGCTAAACACAGCTGCTAGAATCTTGACTAGAACCAACATATTTGATCATATTACTCCAGTGCTAGCCTCTCTACACTGGCTTCCTGTTAAGGCAAGGGATGATTTCAAGGTTTTACTGCTAACCTACAAAGCATTACATGGGCTTGCTCCTACCTATCTTTCCGATTTGGTCCTGCCGTACATACCTACACGTACGCTACGGTCACAAGACGCAGGCCTCCGAACTGTCCCTAGAATTTCAAAGCAAACAGCTGGAGGCAGGGCTTTCTCTTATAGAGATCCATTTTTATGGAATGGTCTGCCTACCCATGTGAGAGACGCAGACTCGGTCTCAACCTTTAAGTCTTTATAGAAGACTCATCTCTTCAGTAGGTCCTATGATTGAGTGTGGTCTGGCCCAGGAGTGTGAAGGTGAACGGAAAGGCACTGGAGCAACGAACCGCCCTTGCTGTCTCTGCCTGGCCGGTTACCCTTTCTCCACTGGGATTCTCTGCCTCTAACCCTATTATAGGGGCTGAGTCACTGGCTTACTGGTACTCTTCCATGCCATCCCTAGGAGGGGTGTGTCACTTGAGTGGGTTGAGTCACTGACGTGACCTTCCTGTCTGGGTTGGCGTCCCCCCCTTGGGTTGTGCCGTGGCGGAGATCTTTGTGGTCTATACTCGGCCTTGTCTCAGGATGGTAAGTTGGTGATTGAAGTTATCCCTCTAGTGGTGTGGGGGCTGTGCTTTGGCAAAGTGGGTGGGGTTATATCCTGCCTGTTTGGCGCTGTCTGGGGGTATCGTCGGATGGGGCCACAGTGTCTCCTGACCCCTCCTGTCTCAGCCTCCAGTATTTATGCTGCAGTAGTTTGTGTCGGGGGGCTAGGGTCAGTCTGTATTTCTCCTGTCTTATCCGGTGTCCTGTGTGAATTTAAGTATGCTCTCTCCAAATCTTTCTTTTTCTCTTTCTCTCGCTCTGAGGACCTGAGCCCTAGGACCATGCCTCAGGACTACCTGGCCTAATGACTCCTTGCTGTCCCCAGTCCGCCTGGCCGTGTTGCTGCTCCAGTTTACACTGTTCTGCCTGCGGCTATGGAACCCTGACCTGTTCACCGGACGTGCTACCTGTCCCAGACCTGCTGTTTTCAACTCTCTAGAGACAGCAGGAGTGGTAGAGATACTCTGAATGATCGGCTATGAAAAGCCAACTGACATTTACCCCTGAGGTGCTGACCTGTTGCACCCTCGACAACCACTGTGATTATTATTATTTGACCCTGCTGGTCATCTATGAACATTTGAACATCTTGGCCATGTTTTGTTATAATCTCCACCTGGCACAGACAGAAGAGGACTGGCCACCCCTCATAGCTTGGTTCCTCTCTAGATTTTTTCCTAGGTTCTGGCCTTTCTAGGGAGTTTTTCCTAGCCAACGAGCTTCTACACCTGCATTGCTTGCTGTTTGGGGTTTTAGGCTGGGTTTCTGTACAGCACTTTGAGATATCAGCTGATGTAAGAAGGGCTTTATAAATACATTTGATTTCAGATACTTTTATTTTGAGAGTGAAAAATGGATGGTCTAAATCCACAACAATGCTTAAACCACATCAATACAGGATTAAGATTGAATTCTACTACACTGGATCTGACGCTCGTCGGATGTGGCAGGGCTTGAAAACTATTACGGACACAAAGGGAAACCCAGACGCGAGCTGCCCAGTGAGGCGAACCTACCAGACGAGCTAAATGAAATGCCTTTATGCTCACTTCAAGGCAAGCAACATTGAAGCATGCACGAGAGCACCAGCTGTTCTGGATGACTGTGTGATAACACTCTCGGTAGCCGATATGAGCAAGACCTTTAAACAGGTCAACATTCACAAAGCCGCGGGCCCAGATGGATTACCAGGACGTGTACTCAAAGCATGCGCGGACCAACCGGCAAGAGTCTTCACTGACATTTTCAACCTCTCCCTGACTGAGTCTGTAATACCTACACTACCGTTCAAATGTTTGGGGTCACTTAGAAATGTCCATGTTTTTTAAAGAAAAGCACATTTATGTCCATTAAAATCACATCAAATTGATCAGAAATACAGTGTAGACTTTGTTAATGTTGTAAATGACTATTGTAGCTGGAAACGGCTGATTCTTTTAATGGAATATCTACATAGGCGTACAGAGGCCCATTATCAGCAACCATCACTCCTGTGTTCCAATGGCATGTTGTGTTAGCTAATCCAAGTTTATCATTTTAAAAGGCTTGATAATTAGAAACCCTTTTGCAAGTATGTTAGCACAGCTGAAAACTGTTGTCCTGTGCTGATTTTAAATAACCAATAAAACTGGCCTTTAGACTAGTTGAGTATCTGAAGCGTCAGCATTTGTGGGTTCGATTACAGGCTCAATGTGGCCAGAAACAAATAACCTTCTTCTGAAACTTGTCAGTCTACTCTTGTTCTGAGAAATAAAGGCTATTCCATGCGAGACATTTCCAAGAAACTGAAGATCTCGTACAACGTTGTATACTACTCGCTTCACAGAACAGTTCAAACTGGCTCTAACCAGAATAGAAAGAGGAGTGGGAGGCCCCAGTGCACAACTGAGCAAGAGGGCTAGTACATTAGTGTCTAGTTTAAGAAACAGACGCCTCGCAAGTCCTCAACTGGCAGCTTCATTAAATAGTACCCACAAAGCACCAGTCTCAAAGTCAACAGTGAAGAGGCAACTCTGGCATGCTGGCCTTTTAGGCATTTGTTTTGTACACTGCTGCTAATCTATGCAGTCACTTCACCCTACCTACATATACAAATTACCTCAACTAAGCCCTGTACCCAGCCTCATTATTGTATTACTTTTAATTTTTTTGTTTTTTTACTTTAGCTTATTTGGTAAATATTTTCTTAACTCTTATTTAACTGCACTGTTGGTTAAGGGCTTGTAAGTAAGCATCTCACGGTAAGTTCTACACTTGTTGTATTTGGCGCATGAGACAGAGTTTGATTTGATTTGAATCTGACTGGGTGGCGCATGTGAATATATTTCACGTGCTTTGTAATTGTGTAGGCTACTTTGTGCATGATTTCGCTGTTGAACTACATCGTATACTTCCACTACATACTTTGATACGCATCAATAGGGAATAAGAATGGACTATATGCAATGGCCACTAAAACAAAAGTGGGTATACGGTTTATACCTGCTTATACCCTCCACTACACCCTTTTGTGTTTTATAAAAAAAAAGTGCACTCCTACATGAGTGCGCTGGTATTACGGTTGCTGTCCTTTCAGAATCACGAACCTGTCAAACACTGAAGGCCTATAGGTTCGCCACTGCGCAAACATGTCGATAAAATATAGAACGGCTGTTAAGATGATGTTTATTTTTTTCCTCCCCAATTTCGATTTTGTCTCATCGCTGCAACTGCCCAACGGACATTAAGATAATATTTTAAGAAAGGAGTGTATATATGGTCTGGCGAAGAGGTTTAATGCGCTAGCAGAATGGAGGCTGATAATTCTGAGTTTTTTACTCGGCTGGTCTCGGGAAGACATTACGAGTCCTGACTGTCCCGAGATCGAGTCAAGCCCGAGTACAAATGTATCCGACACCGAGACACTCAATATATGGCCTCGAGACCCTGGAGCCCTCTAAACGTTTTTTGATAACTCATAATCCAAACTAAGTACAGTCTTCTACCCACTCTGATTTGATACATACAAGCCGTTGATTTAGATGAAGGTTGAGCACCCCCCTGTGGATATTCTTTTTAAATTTATTTAACCTTTTGCAGTTGTATTTTGCTTCGCATAGGACGTGCACTAATAACGAAGCGCAGTTAAAATATAGTACGCTCTTTCATAGTTTCAAACAACATTCTTACATCCCCATTTACATTGTTTAACTTTATTTTGTAGCTTTCAAGTAAGCCATTTTAGTCACGTTGCTCAATGGGGATGACGTCGGATCGTCACTAGTTACCACATCCACAAAGTCAAAATAGGCTTGCTATATCGTAAAAATTCATTAAAACAAAAATTAGCTTTTTGGTCTTCATTTAAGGTTAGGGATAATGTTAGCAGTTTGGTGTCGGTTTCGTTTAAAATCATTATAAAAAGAGACATTGTAGAAATAGGCGGGGTTTAGCCACAATTATGACTCTGACTGTAATAACTAGTGACGACCGTGACGTAGGGCTAGTCCAGAAAACGCGCGCTCCGCTTCCCGGGCAGGTTATACTCTCATACGAAGGTTGACATTCATGAGCTAAGCTGGCAACAGTTTTCCACATGGTGATGAACAGCAATTACGGTAATATGATGGCCTTTTAATTGTTATTTTGGATAATCAAGTAACATGTTTTGATGTGTAGTTTACAAAGTTTACTTAGCTAGTTGCCCGACGAATTTATTATTAATAGCATGCTTTTTGAACTTTTTCTCTTTAGCTACAGTAGCTAGCTAGGATGACGTTAAGAATACTTCACTTGAAAAGTTTTGTCACAAACATCTGCAATTAATGTATACATCGGTTATGTATATAGTTTTTGTCTGGGTTTTGTTGTTGGCTAACACTGAGTTAGCAGCTATGAATGATTGGCAGTCACATGGCTAAACGGAAATAATGCATCACAGCGCGCCTTTCTGGAAGATGACCCGCCAGACTGGAATGTCGTTTGGATTTAACAATGGTTAGCCCACTAAATTAGCTGAATATTTACTTTAAACGAATTATTGTCAGCTTGTTTTGTGTTGCTAGGTAGGCTTTACTTGCTACATAGTTCATGGATTTTGGAGATTAATTGATGGGTGAAACCGCTGTTTCTAGGCTATTAACTTGTTTGTGAGTTTACTGTTTCTGGTCAATTTGTGCTACTATTCCTCATATTTCCAGAAGTTGGACCATCGTTACAGCACATCAGTGAAACATGATGAAGAAAGAGATTGCAGCAGTGGTGTTTTTCCTGAAAAGACTGATCAAAAAGGTGGAACGGTTAGATACCCAGAAAGTGGACTTGTTTGTGGAGCGGTTGACTGTTGCCCTGCAGGAGAAGTTCAGGGGGCATTGGTATCCTGACAACCCCAGCAAAGGACAGGCCTTCAGGTAACTAACTATGGATCAGATGCCTGCCTTGCTCCCCCTATCTTGATTACCTTATCAGTAGCTTTATCAACCTCTAGTCT
Organism: Salmo trutta; assembly: GCF_901001165.1. Lineage (NCBI taxonomy): Eukaryota > Metazoa > Chordata > Actinopteri > Salmoniformes > Salmonidae > Salmo > Salmo trutta. The sequence goes on along the minus strand of NC_042971.1, from coordinate 35,533,279 downwards.
AGGGCATCATGCCCTACGAAGAATAGGGTATGTTTTGGTTATGCAGTGATTTGTATGATTGGCGTTATTGAAGGTCTATTGCATACTCCACTACTTTGCAGGTGTATTCGGGTGAACAGGTTGCAGAGGGAGGATCCAGAGCTGCTGCGGGCCTGCCAGGAGAGTGGGGTTCAGTACAAGGACCTTGGCCTGCCCAGAGAACTCACCCTGTGGGTGGATCCAGGGGAGGTGTGCTGCAGGTCAGTCTTATTTTAAAGCATTGAATTGGTGTAAGCATTGGCTGGAGGGAGTGCACACTTTGGGAGATGGGCAGTCGCAGATTTCGCACAAGGTGCTTGAAGTACTCTGAAATTCAAGTACTGGAATACCTTGAAAACCTGACATTTTCTCAAGTTGGTACTTGAATAAAAATGAGGAGAGCAGGAAATCTTAAAATGTTAATATGAATAATATTACATGTATTGGTCTTAAGAATTAATTTCCAGAAGTTTTTTTTTTTTTTCACTCACGTGATTTGCGCTCAGGTTGCAAGGCGAGCTTGCTCATTCCACTCACACTGCCACTCAACCAGGCAGGTACAGAACTGACTGAGGCGCTGCCAAAACGTCACATCGACAGCTAAAATGCCGGGCAAATGTAGGTTAAATCCTGCCTGGCAGGATATTGATGTTTTATGAATGGGTTTTGCCGGACCCAACCAACCCACATCATGCAGGTTGTAAAAAATGTATCAAAGATGTTGACCTTGCGAGCATGGGTGAATTTGCCCTGAAGAGCTACATGAAGAGGGAAAAGACCTAAAGCTGTAGCCCAGGCTAGCACCAGTTCTACATTGTGACTTTTTCTCTGCAACAACCTCCAGAGCTTCAGCAGCAGAGCACAACCAGACCAACCGCTAAAGAAACGTTTGAAACGTGAATTATTTCTGTTAGCTACATTTGAATAATGGAAAGAGCTAGCTAACGTTAGTAAGCTAGACTTTACCAGCTAGCTAGCTAGTTTTATTAGCTAAGTGAACTGAAGCTTGAGTATTACAGAATTTCTCAATAATTATAGCACTTTATCTATGCCTCGTTCAAGGCTGTTGATCTGGGATATTGAGTGTTGAATGATTTGGGGCAATGATGCTAGCCAGAAAACATTAGCCAATTTGGCAAAAATAGTGAGCTAACTAGCATTGAGTAGTCTGTTTGCAAACATTTGGCTAGCTAGTTAGCTTGCAAACTCTACCACTGTTAATTTCTGGATACAGAACAGTAAAGTTTTCCAGCCAAGATCTGCTGACTAATGAACTAGGCATCATCATTCAGCACCACTGTTGCTGAAAGTAGTTTCTACAGCTGCACCTAATGGCAAGCTATAACGTTAGACATTTAATATATTTATCTTTAAACCATGGTTTTAATTACCATTGTTCTATTTGTTAGTTTAATGTCTGTTCTAAGGTAAAATAGCTACAGGCATTGATTTGAGGGGGACATTTAAAATGTTTGTAGCATAGGCTATGTGTTTAAGAGTTGAAGATTAAATGTAAGGGGTAGTTGGATCAACACTGAGCGTACAAAACATTAAGGGCACCTTCTTAATATTGAGTTGCACTACCATACCCGTTTCAAAGGCACTTACAGTTGAAGTCAGAAGTTTACATACACCATAGCCAAATAGAATTAAAACTCAGTTTTTTACAATTCCTGACATTTTTTCCTAGTAAAACTTCCCTGTTTTAGGATCACCACTTTATTTTAATAATGTGAAATGTCAGAATGATTTATTTCAGCTTTTATTTCTTTCCACACATTCCCAGTGGGTCAGAAGATTACATGGCCTTTAAATTGTTTAACTTGGGTCAAACGTTTCGGATAGCCTTCCACATGCTTCCCACAATAAGTTGGGTGAATTTTGGCCCATTCCTCCTGACAGAGCTGATGTAACTGAGTCAGGTTTGTAGGCCTCCTTGCTCGCACACACTTTGTCAGTTCTTCCACACATGTTCTATAGGATTGAGGTCAGAGCTTTGTGATGGCCACTCCAATACCTTGACTTTGTTGTCCTTAAGCCATTTTGCCACAACTTTGGAAGTATGTTTGGGATCATTGTCCATTTGGAAGACCCCTTTGTGACCAAGCTTTAACTTCCTGACTGATGTCTTGAGATGTTGCTTCAGTATATCCACATCATTTTCCTACCTCATGATGCCATCTATTTTGTGAAGTGCACCAGTCCCTCCTGCAGCAAATCACCCCCACATGATGCTGCCACCCCTGTGCTTCACGGTTGGGATGGTGTTCTTCGGCTTGCAAGTCTCCCCCTTTTTCCTCCAAACATAACGATGGTCTTTATGGCCAAACAGTTTTATTTTTGTTTCATCAGACCAGAGGACATTTCTCCAAAAAGTACGATCTTTGTCCCCATATGCAGTTGCGAACCATAGTCTGGCTTTTTTTATGGCGGTTTTGGAGCAGTGGCTTCTTCCTTGCTGAGCGGCCTTTCAGGTTATGACGATTATAGGACTCGTTTTACTGTGGATATAGATACTTCTGTACCTGTTTCCTTCAGCATCTTCACAATGTCCTTTGCTGTTGTTCTGGGATTGATTTGCATTTTTCGCATCAAAGTACGTTAATTTCCAGGAGACAGAGCGTCTCTCTTTCCTGAGCACTATGACGGCTGCGTCCTCCCATGGTGTTTATGCTTGCATGCTATTGTTTGTACAGATGAACGTGGTACCTTCAGGCGTTTGGAAATTGCTCCCAAGGATGAACAAGACTTGTGAAGGTCTACAATTGTTTGTTCTGAGGTCTTGGCTGATTTCTTTAGATTTTCCCATGATGTCAAGCAAAGAGGCACTGAGTTTGAAGGTAGGCCTTGAAATACATCCACAGGTACACCTCCAATTGACTCAAATGATGTCAATTAGCCTATCAGAGGCTTCTAAAGCCATGACATAATTTTCTGGAATTTTCCAAGCTGTTTAAAGGCACAGTCAACTTATTGTATGTAAACTTCTGACCCACTGGAATTGTGATAGAGTGAAATAATCTGTAAACAATTGTTGGAAAAATTACTTGTCATGCAAAAAGTAGATGTCCTAACCCACTTGCCAAAGCTATAGTTTGTTAACAAGAAATGTGTGGCGTGGTTGAAAAAATGAGTTTTAATGACTCCAACCTAAGTGTATGTAAACTTGACTTCAACTGTACATCTCTTGCCCATTCACCCTCTGAATGGCACACATACGTACTCCATGTCTCAATTGTTTCAGGGCTTAAAAATCCTTCTAGTATGTCTCTTCATCTACACTGATTTTGAAGTGGCTTTAACAAGTTACATCAATAAGGGATCATAGCTTTCTCTTGGATTCATCTGGTCAATCTATGTCATGGAAACAGGTGGCCTTAATGTTTTGTGCACTCAGTATGAATGTCAAGTAAAGGGATATTTCATTACAAATACAACCTAACATGAGTAGAATTGTATTGCTTTCAGAATCCTCCACCTGAGTTATTTTCAAAGCTCTCTTCACGGGTCCGAAACAATGATTCATGATGCGCAGAGATCCTATGGACAATGAAGTGTCGCCCACTACTCCTGCAAAAGTGCAGAAGACAACGCCACAATTTTCCCCTGTATGTTTCCTGACAGTGCTAATGCCAATTCATATGCCTGTAGGGAGGAGAACTGCCTGCGTGATCAATCATGGTCTTGCACCACCTCCTGGACAAGTTACCGAAAAACGATGTTTATGTGCTGCTTTTTGACGAATTGTTGAAAACAAAAACAGTTCAGCTGAAGGATGTCCACGTAAGGTTTTTAGACCCCTACTACCAACAAGGTTACCACACTTCCTGGACTCATCCTTCATGGGACATGGAACAACTAAGGACTGTCTCTCCAGAGTTGACAGATAAACTTAAGGTCAAACAACTTTTTTGTTTACTGTTTAGATTAAATTGAGCGCTCTCAAACTTCCCATCATTCTGATTACGGTAGTCATTTTGTCACCCTGATTCCTGGGGGCACAACAAAGTATTTGCAGCCACTCGACATCAGTGTAAATCGTGCATTTAAGGTGGCGCTCCGTGTTCAGTGGGAGGCTTGGATGACAAGTGGGGAGAAATCCTTCACTAAAACGGGCCGCATGCGAAGAGCAACTTATGGTCAAGTCTGCCAGTGGGTCCTGACAGCATGGAGCATTGTCAAAAAATCCACTATCATCGACGGGTTTCGAAAGGCTGGACTGCTGCGTGTTGAAGAGGGCTCAGCGGGGGATTTGCCTCCGGATGAAAGTGACGAGAGCGACAATAAAAACGATCCAATGTCGGATGAGGCTATTCAACTCCGACACCGAAGGAGATGGTTTCAGTGCACAGGAGGAGGAAGATGGTGACCAATGACTTTCTTGGTAGGCTACTGTTTACTGCTTATTTTTTGTTACAAGCCGTGTTTCGTTAAAGCCTGTGTAAACTTAATTTGTTTCAATGTATGGGTAGGCACCTGCGGATTATAGACATGTGCGGCTTATTTATGTTCAAAATAATATATATTTTTTTAATTCAGTGGGTGCGGTACTTGAATTAAAATGAGAGGAGAATAGATAATGATCAAATGTTTTATGAAATATATTAGAAAAAATGTGTTGGTCTTGCAAATTCTTTTCCTATCAGACTACAGTTTTATTTTCTCACGTGTTTCATGCTGTGGATACCAGGCGAGCTCGCGCATTCCATCCACACTGCCACTCAGCCAGGCAGGCACAGCACTGACTGATTAGGCGCCGCCAAACGTTACATCGATGGCTAATATGCTGGGCAATTTTAGATTCAATCCTGTCTTGTTCATATGGAAAATATCAGTTATTTTATTTCAGCTCATGAAACACTACTTGTTTTATATTTTTGTTCAGTGTAGTTTATCTACTTTTTTTACCACTACATCACTGGACCCAAGGTGCAAAAAATGAGTCAGACATTGAAAGCATGGGTGAGTTGGCCCTGAAGAGCCACATGAAGGGGAAAAGACCAACGCTGCATCTTGCGCTGGCGGCAGTTCTGCATGTGACTTTCTTTTTCTCTGCATCAACCTCTAGAGCTTTTTTGCCAAATGCCTCATTCATGGGTGCCTACAATATTCCGCTTTATCAAGTGTCAGCCATGCTCCTGCCGTTCACGTTCTGTTTTCCTCACGCAGCCCACCCGACCGGCAACACTTAAGCTGCCAGTCGGAAGCAGGATGCTTTTTTTGTAGCTATTAAGTAGTAGATTCCCAAATGCCCAATAAAGTCATTATGCTGGACTTGTGTAGAAATGTGAATAGGAAATGTGTTCACCAGTAGGCAAAATCATCATTACTGACTTACCACTCATGGTAGTGAAACAACATATTATTGAGTACAACTTGTAAGGTAGTGATGAATACTACGTTTTTTTCCCCCATGAGGCTACTGCCAGCTGGTGGCAACTAGAAACTATTTCATAGTAATATTACAAACTGATGGGCCTTGAAAATAAATATTAGTGCTTGAAAACATACGTAAGTCTTTGAATTTGACTTGCCACAATCTGTACGAACCCCGCTCCAAGCAAAACAGATTTTCACATTTGTAGCCAAACACATTCAAGGGTACCTTCAAAACTACCAAACTGACAGTCCCATGGTCCCATTCCTGACAGCAGACTGGGCAGACCTATTGACTAATGTCATGAGCAGAGTCTTGAAGAAAGAGGTGACACACTTAGACTCCCTGAAACGCACTGTGACAGAGGATGAGGCCATGGGCCCCTCAAGTTGACATTGGGTTTTCAAAATGTAAGGTGCTAAAACAAGATGTCTAGCAAAGTGAGTGAGGGAAGGATGTTTGAGTGACAAAGTGCCTCGAGGTTGATGCACAAAACCCCAATCAAGTCCAGTTTTGTGACGAAAGGCTACTTATCTTGTCCCACAACAGATGACAAGAAAACCTGAAGCATGTGAGCGCAAATTCAAACGTCTTCTCACACACTTAGTTGACCTGAAGCGTTTTCCTGGGGCATGATGTGACGATGCCCAGAGGCTGTTGAAGTTCTTCATACAGCAGGTGTTGAGACATCACTGTCTGTTCAGCGAGTATGATCTGCAGAGAACTGCTCTGGACACCTTTTTTTTCTTTTTAGAGCGTCTGAAGGGTAAAGAAAACAACCGAGACCTCTGGCCAGTAACTCATTGTCCTTGTGTTCTTCCATGGACAGGCCTCGGCAGTCAACTTCACTCTCACTGTTGTCCAAAAAAAAAGTAGCAGTCCTCCACAGCACAGACTGGTGTATGACTCTTAGAGAATGTAGGAGGACTAAAGAAAGTCAACATAACGCCACCAATGATATCTTTCTGCAAATCAGCAAGGCAGAAATATCAAGACTACCTAGATGCACAGCAGGACCACGAAAAGGGAGATAACGAGATGCCTGGAAAAGGATAACTCTTGCAAAAATACATGGAAAAGGTAGCTGCAGAGGTGGAGACCTCAGTCTGGAGAATTCATAATCAAGGTCAACAGTTTCCAAAGTTCAATAGAAGATAAAAAGGCTGAGCTTACTGGACTGTTGTGAGCACTCTCTCACTCAATGAGTACGTTTACATGCACATAATAATGTGATAGTGGCTAGATAGTCATATTTAAAACGTTTACATGCTTTGCAAGAATAACTTTCCATAATCTTGTTTACATGGACACATCTGAAGTCGGGCTACCCGATGGCACGCTGATAAATGCAGACAATCCGCTTTCAAAATAAATGTTCTACCACAGAGTACGTTATTTTTGGGAAGCATATTTGATTCGAAGACGATTTCGAAGACGATTTTGGTCTGTCCTACAATAAAGTAGTTTTATTGTTGTCATAGTTTAAAACTTACTCAATCATGTTGATCTCATTGACTGTCCTGATCTTTAATGCATAGCTCCATTTTATGGATTTGAGTTCTCCAGCAATTTGTGGCTTCAAATTATTGCTGCTACAGTTTATAAATAAAATGATTCACATAGCACAATATCAATTAAACAATGTTACATAGCATCAGTGGTGTAAAAATACTTCAAAGTACTACTTAAGTAGTTTTGGAGTATCTGTACTTTTCTATTTATATTTCTGCCAACTTTTACTTCACTACATTCCTAAATAAAATAATGTACTTTTTACTCCATCCATTTTCCCTGACACCACCTGTTTTGACAGAAATGGTCCAATTCACGCACTTATCAAGAGAACATCCATGGTCATTCCTACTTCCTCTGGTCTGGCGGACTCACGAAACGCATGCTTTGTTTGTAAATTATGTCTGAGTGTTGGAGTGTGCCCCTGGCTTTTCGTCAATAAAAAAAAAATATATATATATATATATATATTTGTGCCCTCTGGTTAAGGAATTTGAAATGGATTATATGTTTACTTTTGATGCTTAAGTACATTTTAGCAATTCTATTTACTTTTTGATACTTAAGTATTTGGTTTTAAGTATACTTAAGGCTTTTACACAAGTAATATTTTACTGGCTTTTACTTGAGTCGTTTTATATTAAGGCATCTTAACTTTTACTCGTATGACAATTGAATACTTTTCCACAACTTTTTCCACGACTAGAAACAATTGCGTAATAGGAACTACTACAAATGTATGGTCCTTAAATAAATATTAGTGCTTGAAAAAGTACTTCAGTCATTGAATTTGACTTGTCACTGTCTGTACAAACCCTGAGTCATTTTGAAGCCTTGTTTGTCCATTGTTTAACTACACCATTCATGTTAAATCCCTCGGTCACCAGTCGAGGCACTAAATTGTTTATATGCATTCAGTGACGACAAATTGTCTTGTTGGCTTCTTTTCCTCTCGTGCAGATATGGAGAGAGAAACCTTGCTTTCACTGTTGCCAGTTTCTCTGGTGATGACAAAGAGGATGTGACTAAGAAGGTGACCAGCGCTGTTGAGAGGGTGACATCTGACTACCACTCCTGTTCCTCCTCAGACGAGGATAGTGGTCTCAGGGAAACCCGTCCTCCCCCTACCTTCCCTCAAAATCGCCATAAATACCAGGTACAACCAGTAACGAACATAGAGGTTGCATTGCCACAATTTCGTGTTCCATACAGTCTTGTCTGAATACCTCCTTGGTCGGCTCTGACAATGGGGGAAATATAATTGAAATTGACCCATGTTTTATTGTTCAAAGGTGATCTACCCAGCTACTCCTTTGTGGCGTCCTCCAGTGCCCAAGCAGAAGATGTGGCCTGGTAAAGGATATAATGGACCTCCACGTCCTCCTCACTATAACTTCAGAACCCAAGGTAGACCCACCCAGCCCTTCAGACACAATGACTGGGCCCCACCTGGCCACAGAAGGTGGCACGGATACTGGGGTGTCACTCCAGGCCTGGCTCACTGTTAGGGACCGCTGTAGCAAGTGTTGCTGTTAGTGTTAGCCTGTTCCATGTTCCCTGAGCTGTGAAAGAGTGACCACTAGAGCAAGCAATATAGTTCTTGTTGGAGGAGAATGAGGGCAAACTAAATTCACTAACATGACTGACCACATTTTAAAAAACTATTTTAGTAGTTTAATAGTCACTCTGGAAACTCTTGAATTTGTTAATTTGTTGTTGTGATAAGAACATTAACTCTTTGCACTTTAGATCATTTGTAATCGTGTGAGTAAAGGAATCTACAGTTGTAATGGAGAAGGAATATTGGAATTTATATTTTCATGTATTTTATAGCTATGAAGATATGTACTGTATTTATATTTGATGGATAATTGTATGTTACCTACTGTACTGTCCATCAGTTATGTTCTAATGAGAATTTCTTTTATTTATTCAGTTTACTCATGAATTGTGCCAACCTCTTAAATTATGAGACATTAAACAAATGTTCAAATCATACTCTGTTGCTGTTTTGATATTTTACTGCAGTGTAATTTGAATGCTTGTTGCCTTCATCCCATAGGCTTACAGTAAACACCATATTATATGCAAATACAATATGATTGTCTATGGCAGACAAAAATAATCATGTACATATTTGTATTACACCTGTTGAATTCAGACGTTCTGATCAAATGTGTGCACTGTCATTATAGACCTACATTGTAAAGCTTTTCACAACTATATTTTAGAGCTTTAGCTTGGTCTTGTTCTGTGTTTCAAAGTTGAACAGTAAATGTACTATTTCTATAACCATTGATTAGAAAGCGGTGTCCATTCAGTGTTGTGAACGCATGTAATACGGCAGGGGGCGTGAAAGTCTTCGGATACACGACTTGGGTACTGTCCGGAAATCACGTGTCTAGACTCCAGCTCCTATAATGCACCTGCTGAGGCGTAGCGGGATCGGTGAGTTTTGATGCTTCGGGTGAGTGCTCTGGCAGTCGGAAGCACCGCATAACTTTTATTTTTCACCTGTGTTTTGAAAGAATTATTGGAATAGACCGAAAGGAATGGATTTCACGATACTCCACCTCTGCTGTGTATTGATTAGTATTATCGGAGGTAAGTTTGACATCCACCGGCTACTTTTTTTGTATCCTACATTTTCATAAGCGCGAGCGAAAATGCGAGTGCTGGCGACGAGCACCATGCTAAAAAGTTAGATGTTTGCGAATAAAACAACGAACTGGTTGTCTGTTCTATTGAATAACATGTCAAATAATTACTTTAGATTATACTAATTTGCTTACGAGTGTTTTTACTTATAATATTGAAAATGGCTAGTTAGTTTAGCGTAGTTCTAACTAAGGAATTCAAAATTGTATCAAACTAACGTCAGCTAACTAAATAACACTTGTCAAAATGTGATAACCCAAAAATGATATTCTGGAGTCCCAAATATAGGCGCGCTGTGCATAAAGTAACGTAGATATTTATTGTTGAAATTACTGGAAATGCGTTTGACTTGAATAACATATCTTTCAACACATGGTTTATTGAACTCACATTATGGATAATATGCTAGAACAGTGTAATTTTTTGTACTGTAAACATAGTTGCTAAATTGATAGGTTACATCGTGGTGAGATTTATTTACTTACACTCTGCAAAGCATTTTTGAACGTTACCTAGTTGTTTTTGTTTTGCAACTGGTAGTTAACAGTCACACAATAGCCTGATCCGCCTTAAAACCTGTAAAGAGCTTCAAAGTGCTGCGTTTTCTGTTTGCCATCTGCCAAGACAATTTAAACTGTATTCGCCCCTCCCGCGCTAGGCAGGAGTCCGAAGGTCTTAAATGACATGTAGGTGCTTTCTAAACCCAGACAGAAATGAATCTTAATCACATGTTGGTCGCTTACTATCGACTAGATTTATGTCCCTGAAATATATTGTTACTGTATGTGAGTGGGAACTTTCTACAATTACGCCAACAGTAAGTGTAGCCCTTTTTGTTTTCTTTAGTCTCATGGATGGAAAACAGAGGGCCTAATTAGTTTGAATTCGCAATCCTTCACCATTTTATTTGTTCATGTCCATTTTCTCCTGACTGCAACAAAATATCCCACACTTCTGTCACTATTCCTCCCCAAAGTAATATGCCACTACAACACGCAATGTCCTGCTTATATGAATCAGTGATGGAAAAAAAGATTGAGACCATCGACTCATGGCGTGTTCGATGCTGTGTATCATAAACGCTGCTGGAACTGTTGAAATGGGTTTTGGCTCTCACATCATCTAGTTGGGATGTAAATCACCCTCTTATCAGCAGGTCAGGCAATTCAGATGGGTTGTTAACATTGATTACCAATAAAATAAAACTAAACAATACAGCTAAAACGTTTGTCAACTGGGATGCACTTTAGACAGTGTGTATTATTGCTAGTGGGGAGCTCACTGCTACAGGGGAATTCAGCACTCCTATTATTATTTGTGTGTCACTTGTAGCTTGTCGCTGTCCTGGAATTTCCACTGAAACCAGCCCCTCCCTCTCTCACCACAGGAGTGAAACTATGATACTGTAGATGGATTGTGTTACTGTTAGTATCAGCCTGTGTTCTGTAGCTCAAAGGTTCCCTGAACTTTTAAAGTGGAGCTGCCACTGCAGATGGAGCCATGGTTAGGGCAATGATATTCTGCTCCACTGGTTACTGATAAACCCCTGCAATAATGAAGTGCTTAGTTTACACAGGCAGGCACAACTCTTTCTGCCGTGTTAAAGCCCTGGCACAGTGAGGGTAATGTTTAAAGGTCTGGTTAGGGGTGTCGTTATACTTGCCCACCAGTACATTTTTCTGTAATGCAATACATTTTTGTACATGAGTAGATTTTTGTACCATAATAATGGCTTCATGGGCTCATCATCTGGAGTGCTGTCAGGCTTATCGTGGCATTCATCTGACATTGCACAGGGCATCCTCTTCACAATGGGGATTCAATGCAACTAGGACATTTCTAGCCTATATGTTAGACTTCATGAAGCTTTCATTATTTTATTAGGCCGACCTAAATGCTTCAACAAAAACATTTACAAGCAAATATCACACTATATAAAGCAAAGGATGTCTAGCAGGTTATAGTTAGTTTCCGGAGATGTGATGTAACGGTTTCTTAAAACCGTTCATATAGACTAGCTTTGCCTACTGAAACAAATACGCTTTTACAGGAAGCTCAATGTCAAAGGTGATTCTCCTCTTTCCGAGGCTTGTGTCAAGGCTGTGTCCAAGGCGCTTCTGTATTTGTCATGTCAGAGACATATTCTCTATATCTTCTCCATAGTCCCTGACAGCCCTGTCTAGTCCTGGCTGCATTAAGCAGATGCCAGTAGACATCCTCCAGCCAGTCAGCACTTTTGATGTTTAAGTTGTGGGGCCTGGATGGTTATTTTCTCTGAAACCTGAGGAGGTCTCCTGTAGAGCCAGCTCTGGTCCTCCTCCCCCTTCACCCCTAGCCTACTCTGCCCCCCTTCATCCCTGGCTGTGGACTGGTCAGCGCTGAGTGAAGCTTGGGACCTAGGGTAAGGTAAATGCAGAGAGACTCAAAGTGCAGCAGACCAAGGATGTTGTTACCTGATAAGCTTGCTGCACTCCACGCCCCGCTGGGAGCTCATTGCTAGGATACCTTTTCTAAACATGCAAATCAATTATAATTTGTCACATGGGTTGAGTACTACTGGTGTCAACTTTACAGTGAAATGCCTACTTACGAGCCCTTTCCCAACAATGCAGAGTTAAAAAGTAAGACAAATTTGCTAAATAAAATAGTAACACAATAATGAGGCTATATACAAGGATTACCGACACAGAGTCAATGTGCAGGAGTACAAAGTAGTTGTAGGTAGAGGTAAAAGTGATCACGGCAAGAGCGATAAGAGAAGGCATTGTGTACTGTTCAACCTGCGCTATTGTCATGCATGGACCCAATGTAGATGAGCAGCTTTGGCTTGAGGTCATGATTTCACATTCAGTTCTCGTGACATGGCTGAAACAGTCCCATCCCTCCTCTCGCTTCAAATACGCTCTGGTAGCAGCCAGCTTTCCCTCCAAACCAAAATCTGCCTGCCCGGCCCCACTCACTCTGCCCGAAGCCCCTTGCTTTATTAGAAAATAAAGCAAGAACACGTAGAATCAGATTGCACTCCAGGGACACCGCTGCTGTGTCCTCCACAATCGAATGATGACAACGAAGGCACATGAATATTCAGAGACCCAGGCGGACCCTAAATATTTTAACATGCCGAGTCGTGCAGGCTCCTTTTCGAGTGACGACTCTTGTTCCCTCGTCTGCATGGGAGTGCGAAACGATGCTGATCCCTTAACCCGAACACATCCACTAACCCTGTTCCTTTTTTTAAATGTAATACATTTTCGATTTAGAGAGCGAGTGGACCATTTTTAGGCGTGCCGATTGCATTCCATTACGGACAATGATAATGATTTAATAGTAGCTTGTGTTTTCAAGCCCTGTTTTTAAAGGCTGGTGGTGAGACCAATGTTTTCAGAGTTATTCCTTATTCACAGGTAATGGAAGCAATAATTCTGCCTGCCACTGGGCCGGCATCCGAAGCACTACATGGAGAGGAGATGTTGGTAGCCCTTCACTTGAACCCTCCTGGTCATATATTAACAGATGGTGTTAGTAGTCATACCAAACTTGTTTGAACTTCTGGCCAATTATTGAAGAGTTGGTCGTCTTGACCATCAGTTTTTTAATGAGGGCATAAAGTGATGTCACTGAGATGTGATTGGTAAGGGAGAAGGTGAGATTGGAATGGGGTCGTGCCAGGACAACAACCTCAACGTGAGCAAGACAAAGGACACGATCGTGGACTACAGGAAAAGGAGGGTTGAACACGTCCCCATTCACATCGACGGGGCTGTAGTGGAGCGGGGCGAGAGTTTCTGGCTGTCCACATCGCCAACAAACTGTCATGGTCCAAACACACCAAGAAAGCAATGAAGAGGGCACGACAACGCCCTTTCCCCCTCAGGAGACGGAAAAGATTTTGCATGGGTACCCAGATCCTCAAAAAGTTCTACAGCTGCACTATCGGGAGAATCCTGACTGGATGCATCACCGCCTGGTATGGCAAACGCTCGGCATCCGACCGCAAGGCGCTACAGAGGGTAGTGTGTACGGCCCAGTACATCACTGGAACCAAGCTTCCTGCCATCCAGGACCTATTATAATAGGCGGTGTCAGAGGAAGGCCCCAAAAATTGTCAGACTCCAGTCACCCGCCAGTCATAGACTGTTTTCTCTGCTACCGCACGGCAAGCCATACTGGAGCGCCAAGTGTAGGTCTAAAAGGCTCCTTAACAGCTTCTACCCCCAAGCCATAAGACTGCTGAACAATTAATCAAATGGCCAACTGAACTATTTGCACTGACCCCCCCCCTTGTTTTTACACTGATGCTACTCGCTGTTTATTATCTATTCATAGTCACTTTACAAATTACCTCGACTAACCCCAACCCCCTCACATTGCCTCGGTACCGGTACCCCCTGCATATAGCCTCATTGTTATTTTATTGTGTTACTTTAGTTTATTTAGTAAATATTTTCTTCACTGCATTGTTGGTTAAGGGCTTGTAAATAAGCATTTTGTGGTAAGGTCCTGTTGTATTCAGCGCATGTAACAAATACAATTTGATAAAACGTACTGAAACAGGGAGGGCCTACCTGGACTAAAATAAACACTCCTTTTATTTTTTGTAAAACGTTTATTGCTTGCCTAATGATCACAATCCAGATGTGCCAAGTTGGTGGATGTGCACTTGTGAACGGACCAGGAGGCAAGAATTTTCCTGCTCTCTCCCTCTCTCCCCCTCCCATGAATAAAAACAAGGCCACGGTGCTGCTGGTTCTCTCCACTCCCATCAATCATCAGGCCGTCGGTCCGTTAAGACGATAAACACCCCACCACATGACTGAGCCACTCGATGTTCACATATGCTCAGCCCCTCAACACCCTCATCCCCTAATGAGGAATAATGGTCACCCTGACGGATAAATGGCTAACTGTGACGGAAATGGGATTTTTCAAATAAATCTCTTTTGATATTATCACACAAACTGCCTTACTGCAGATGAATGAATAGGTTAAAGGACCCAAGGAGCTTTATCTTGCAGAACTTCTTTGCCAAATTTGGGCCATCTTTTGTTATCCACTTCTCTTTTATTTAAAGATGGCGCATGGATTTACTGTCAATGGCAGAATCCTGAGGTCAAGTGTGCAGGTCTCTAAAAACCTTAAATAAATCTGCCTCTTTTCCTTTTATTCCTTGATAGAATTTATGGTAGATTATACAACGGGTGGGTCTAATGCTGATTGGTTAAAAGAGCATTCCAGCGGGTGTCTATTCCACAAGTTACCACCGGCTAAATCTATGACGTTAATGCCTATTTACTCTGTTCCATCTGACTGCGCAATCCACTGTCTCATCAACCCAGGCAGGGAAGTTATAAACTTCATCTCCACTATAAAAAAAACATCTAGACATTATCTCCCATTTCTTTTCGACTAACATTTTGTTTTTCAACAGCAGAGATGTGTATAAACCTTGCTGTCTCTCTCCGAAATTTGCAACATTGTTTCAATTCGATCTCCAACTGTCCAGTAGTAAGAACTTGTAGGGGTCGAGACGAGAGGCAGGCAGCGTTTCTCAGCCAGTCGAAATCATGATTCAGCAGGCATAATATTTATGGATATATACAAAGAAATGTCAATTGAAAAAAGGTAAAACGAAACGAAGTGCAGCTAGTTTGCAGTCTTTCCAGCTGCAGTTTGAAGTTATTGTGTCCTAACGAGAGAACACATTTTCTATGCCAGGCGAAATCGTGCCTCATTAGCTCATTGTTATGGATGTATCCAAATTAATGCCTCCAGAAAACAGCTTAAACAAATGCAGCTACTGTTGTTATTCTGTCTGCACTGTTTGATGTGACTGTAACGCTTCGATCACACCGACAGCGTAATTGCATTTTGGTAGACCAGAATTACATTGATTTCCAATAAAACGCTGCGTTTTCCTTGCAGCATTGTGTTGCAGAGGCAGTTGCGAACCAATAGAACCAACGACCAGCCGGCTTGGGTAGCAACCCTAGATTTGTGTCGGGACTATATCTTGTCGAAGGATGAAATAGGATGAATACATTTATCAAAATAACATTTTGAAAATTTAAATATGTCAGTCATATGTTGGTAACCCGTTGTATAAAAGTGATAATGCTCGAGAAGCCGGTGTTTGGAGGATATATCGACTTTCTCATTTAATGAGGGAAATAAGTATTTGACCCCCTCTGCAAAACATGACTTAGTACTTGGTGGCAAAACCCTTGTTGGCAATCACAGAGGTCAGATGTTTCTTGTAGTTGGCCACCAGGTTTGCACACTGTTCAGGAGGGATTTTGTCCCACTCCTCTTTGCAGATCTTCTCCAAGTCATTAAGGTTTCGAGGCTGACATTTGGCAACTCGAACCTTTGGCTCCCTCCACAGATTTTCTATGGGATTAAGGTCTGGAGACTGGCTAGGCCACTCCAGGACCTTAATGTGCTTCTTCTTGAGCCACTCCTTTGTTGCCTTGGCTGTGTGTTTTGGGTCATTGTCATGCTGGAATACCCATTTTCAATGCCCTGGCTGAGGGAAGGAGGTTCTCACCCAAGATTTGATGGTACATGGCCCCGTCCATCGTCCCTTTGATGCGGTGAAGTTGTCCTGTCCCCTTAGCAGAAAAACACCCCCAAAGCATAATGTTTCCACCTCCATGTTTGAAGGTGGAGATGGTGTCCTGGAGTCATAGGCAGCATTCCTCCTCCTCCAAACACAGCGAGTTGAGTTGATGCCAAAGAGCTCCATTTTGGTCTCATCTGACCACAACACTTTCACCCAGTTGTCCTCTGAATCATTCAGATGTTCATTGGCGAACTTCAGACGGGCATGTATATGTGCTTTCTTGAGCAGGGGGACCTTGCGGGCGCTGCAGGATTTCAGTCCTTCACGGCGTAGTGTGTTACCAATTGTTTTCTTGGTGACAATGGTCCCAGCTGCCTTGAGATCATTGACAAGATCCTCCCGTGTAGTTCTGGGCTGATTCCTCACCGTTCTCATGATCAATGCAACTCCACGAGGTGAGATCTTGCAAGGAGCCCCAGGCCGAGGGAGATTGACAGTTCTTTTGTGTTTCTTCCATTTGCGAATAATCGCACCAACTGTTGTCACCTTCTCACCAAGCTGCTTGGCGATGGTCTTGTAGCCCATTCCAGCCTTGTGTAGGTCTACAGTCTTGTCCCTGACATCCTTGGAGAGCTCTTTGGTCTTGGCCATGGTGGAGAGTTTGGAATCTGATTGATTGATTGCTTCTGTGGACAGGTGTCCTTTATACAGGTAACAAACTGAGATTCGGAGCACTCCCTTTAAGAGTGTGCTCCTAATCTCAGCTCGTTACCTGTATAAAAGACACCTGGGAGCCAGAAATCTTTCTGATTGAGAGGGGGTCAAATACTTATTTCCCTCATTAAAATGCAAATCATTTTATAAAATTTTTGACATGCGTTTTTCTGGATTTTTTTGTTGTTATTCTGTCTCTCACTGTTCAAATAAACCTACCATTAAAATTCTAGACTGATCATTTCTTTGTCAGTGGGCAAACGTACAAAATCAGCAAGGGATCAAATACTTTTTTCCCTCAGTGTATATTGAATGCAGGTGCTTCCACACAGGTCTAGTTCCTGAGTTAGTAAGTAATTAACATCCCATCATGCTTAGGGTCATGTATAAAAATGGTGGGCAGGCCAATATTTTGGCAAGAGATGACAATGCCCCCATCCACAGGGCATGGATGGTCATTGAATGGTTTGGTAAGCATGAAAACGATGTAAGCCATATGCCATGGCCATCTCAGTCACCAGATCTTAGCCCAATTGAACACTTATGAGAGATCCTGGAGCGGCTCCTGAGACAGCGTTTTCCACCAACAAAACACCAAATTCTGAATTTATTTTGTGGAAGAAGGGTATCTCATCCCTCCAATAGAGTTCCAGACACTAAGCCATAGACAAGTTGCATTGAAGCTGTTCTGGCTTGTGGTGGCCCAACACCCTATTAAGATACTCTATGTTAGTGTTTCATTTATTTTGGCATTTACATGTACATTATTTTTGCCTAAGAGAGGAGTGTTTTCACAAGCAAACAGATCAGTGAGGTCCCCAGCTGGCTGTCATATTAAGGCTCTTTGTGTTTGTTTAATCCTCTCAGGGAATGTTGCTTTTCTGAAGATGACGTTCATCAGTCCAGATGAAGTGTCTTCAGATGAGTAAAAGGAACAGGACTCACTGCTTTGGACAGGGTTAATTTCTTAACATAACTTCAGCCCAAAGGCTAAGGACAGCCCTTCCCGATCCGCTTATTATGTAAACCATCATTGTCTTTCTTTGGTTTAACTCAGGTTATTCGGCTTATTAAGGACATCCATGTACATTATTCTAGTATTCTAGGTTAATACAGGTCTCTTCCTTCGCTGTGCATGTTGGACCACCACAGTGTGATGGTACACAATGCGACAGGCCTTGCCCCAGGGTTCTGCATCTGCAGGTGTTTGTGAGCAGTCAGCTGCTCCCTACCTGCCAGCTAGATCCTGACCAGGTCTCTCTTGCACAAAAAAAAGACTAACCTGGAATAATAAAGATGGAATAAAAATATAATAAAATGGGTTCCACAGAAGACTACCTCTATCTATTCCCTGGCATATTCAAAGCAAGAACCCCAGCCATGCAGTCATTGAGCAGCCTTTTAAGGTGTGTGTACTATTGTTAACATGTCCACACATTGTCTTTTACACAGCATAGGCTATTATATATAATACTCTCTCTTCCAGCGGTAAGCCCCTCTCCCACTAAGAACAGCTAATTGCAAGTCTAATCTTAAAATATGGCTCAGAAAATAAGCAGCACAGGCAGGTGGGGCTGGATTAAAGAGGGGAAGGGGGAGTTGAAGCAGCTGTTGGAGGAGCCATTTTTAGCGCCTGTATCTCATTGAGAAACATTATGCATTGTTGACTGGCAGCACACGGGGGAGAAAGGCAAATTTGCACAGACTAGGTTAAAAGCTTCTTCCTTGATTCAAAGCTCCCCCTCTACTCCTACACCCTGGCATTGGTTTTCAAGTCATTCCTTGTCTAGTGTTAAATCGATGCAAATTATTATTACGTGTATATATCTGTAAATGACCCCTGTTTTCATGCGAAAGTGATTTGTTTTCCCCAGATGACTTTTAATATGCTCACATTTCCTTTTTTGTCCTTTTATTCTGAATACTCTCCACGAGTATGATTGCGTTCACTCTTTAGCTGTGATTGCACAAAGCTGGGTAACTGTATCATGACATTTTACAGTATAACCTTTTGTTAAGACCTCTAATCTGTTCTGACTTGGGAGTATAAATAAATCAGGCAGAGCTTTCATGTTCTGTCATCAAAGAGCATTACATTTCAATTTCTGATTTCTTGAATTCAAGGGAGGTTAGCTTTAGTGGCAGAATGAGCATGGAAGTACAAAGCCCTGGTATAAATGTTTAATTTCACCTCTTAATGGGTGTTCAGTGCATTTAAACAAGTTTCATTTGAATATATTAGTACTCTATGACCTTAATCACTTGCATGTTCTCTTGTTTTGTAACATAATAGTAATATATTTTATTGCAGACACTTGTCGAACACGACTAACTGTACAGTGAGTATGTGATCACTATGGAAATAAGAACTTGGTGTTGGTAGCGCCACACTCTTACCAATTTAGCCACAATGTAATATGAAGGCACAAAGAGGTGGCTGGGTGGAAAACTTAATGTGTGACTTAGCCTATGGAATTATTCACTGGAGTTGAGGTCAGAACAGAATTTGGTATATTCCAATTTGCTGGGGACCAAATGTTCACTCGCATCAAAACAAAAATGTTAACATTTTCTTCTTGGAATTCAGGGAGTTGCTATCGCAACATGGAACACTGTTTATTACTGTCAAATGCCCAACAATGAACAAGGAGTATTTGACAGATATTTCTGTGAGTACACTCAGTGTATCACTTCTGAAATGGGTAGAGACACATTATTTTAGAATGTTTTGCCCATATATTTATAAGTGGGGGAAAATAGCCAAAGTCAACAATACAATAGCTGATTACATGTGTTACACGTACGTTACATTTCTTTAGATTGTCCAGGGTAATGTTACATGTTTTATCAATGTTTTGTAAACTAACTCATGTTTGCTACATTCGGTAGCTACAGTGCTTTCAGAAAGTATTCACATCCCTTTACTTTCTCCACATTTTGTTGTTACAGCCTGAATGCAAAATTGATTAAATTGAGATTGTCACACAATACCCCATAATGTCAAAGTGGAATGATGTTTTTAGAAATTTTTGCTAATTTATAAAAAATGAATTAAATGGCTTGAGTCAAGTATTCAATCCCTTTGTTATGGCAAGCATAAATAAGTTCAGGAGTAAAAATGTGCGTAACAAGTCGCATAAGTTCTCTGGACTCACTCGGTGTACAATAATAGTGTTAAAATGGTTTTTGAATGACTAACTCCTCTCTGTACCCAACACACAATTATCTGTAAGGTCCCTCAGTCGAGCAGTGAAATTAATGCACAGATTCAACCAGAAAGACCAGGGAGGTTTTCCAATGCCTCGCAAAGAAGGGCACCTATTGCTAGATGGGTAAAAAAAGAAGCTGATATTGAATATCCCTTTGAGCATGGATAAATTATTAATTACACTTTGGATGATGTATCAGAGTCACTACAAAGATACTGGCATCCTTCCTAACTCAGTTGCCAGAGAGGATGGAAACCCCTTGGGATTTCACCGAGGCCAATAGTGATTTTAAAACTGTTAGAGTTTAAAGGTGCTACACACTTTTTGCACTGTAATTTCAGAAAATCTCCATAATATATGCTGCTAGTAACAGTGTTTCACAGTATTACTTACCTGCCAGTGAAGTGATTGGCTGCGATATTTGCCTATTGATGTTTTGCAAATATTCAACGCTTTTTTCCATTTCAGTTTATGTAAGGAAACAAACACTGAATAGTATAGGTATTCATTGTACCATTTACATTGCTGTGAAATATATATTTTCAATAACACAAAATATTGTTTTTACAGCTGTTTTGAAGCTGATGGATCAAAACGAAAGATAGACCTAAAGAATATTTGCGTTCTTCATTTCCCGTTACACAATGTTTAATTATGAAGCTTACCCATAGTCCCCAGTCACGTGGTGTTTGTTTACAAGCAGACAACGACGAGAGACCGGAGTCTTGTGAGTCACTCACTGTTGTGCAGCATGCGCCAGGTGATCTTATTGAATTGTGGAATTCACAACTAAGTGTTTGCCAGCTAGATATTTTATAAGTAATAAGTTAACTGTCTAAAATGTACTAAATGCTCTGCAGTTGTGCATTTGGTTTGCTAATTTAGTAGCTAGTTAGCGATCTAGCTAAGTGGTTAGCTTCTTACCAAAAGTTAATTAACAAATACAAAATCAAGCTTATTTTGGTAACAGCAGAGAATCCCCTCCTGGGTCGAGCCTTGCTGTCTAATATTTGTTTTGTGTGTGCAGCATACTGTGAGTAGCATTTTTAAATTACTTGTATAACTTTGAGCTGGGATGTCGGTCCTGCAAGTACTTTAGGTCAGAACTGTATAATCGCTGCAATGCGCTCGTTAGCATTCTCTATTGGATTTTACATGTACTTTATAGCATTGTTAACCTTCGGATTCCAGAGGCTGTGTGGTTTCAAAATGACACCCTTTGTGTTCAGTGGCAGTATTACCGAATATCCCGGCATGGCACAAGGTTGGTATGACATGGCACGGCACAAGGTTGTTATGAAGGTATGACAATCTGTATACCGTCCAAGCCTAGTGGTGGCTGCATCATGTTATGGGTATGCTTGTCATCGGCAAGGACTAGGAAGTTTTTTTTTTTTTTTTATATAGGATAAAAGAAACAGTATAGATCTAAACACAGGTAAAATCCTAGAGCAAAACCTGGTTCAGTCTGCTTTCCAACAGACACTGGGAGACAAATTCACCTTTCAGCAGTACAATAACCTAAAACACAAGGCCAAATATACACTGCAGTTGCTAACCAAGACTACATTGAATGTTCCTGAGTGGCCTAGTTACAGTTTTGACTTAAATTGGCTTGAAAATCTATGGCAAGACTTGAAAATGGCTGTCTAGCAATGATCTACAACCAATTTGACTGAGCTTGAAGAATTTGTGCAAAGCCTTTACAGACTTACCCAGAAAGACTCACAGCTGTAATCGCTGCTAACGGTGATTCTAACATGTATTGACTTGGGGGTGTGAATACTTATGTAAATGAGAGATTTCTGTATTTCATTTTGAATACATTTGCAAAATTTTCTAAACATGTTTTCACTTTGTCTTTATGGGTTATTGTGTGTAGATGGGTGAGGAAAGAATCAATTTAATCCATTTTGAGTTAAGGCTATAACACAACAAAATGTGGAATATGTCAAGGGGTATGAATACTTTCTGAAGGCACTGCTACATGCTCTCCTCATACAGTTGTATAGTATGTTTATGCTCCTTTCCTACCTGATAATTAACTTACCAGACTGACCCAGGGTGCTCTATAATCAGTGTAGTGTTGTCTGTCTGGACCACTCACGGCTCAGCCCTTTTAGATGTCATTAGACCTGGAGAGTTACCAGATTGTCTGGGAGTGTTGAGCTGTGTGCACCCAATGTTAAAGCAAAGCACTCATACCTGGCTGCTAGATTTCTTCTATCAGTTAATATAGTTTCAGATTGAGGCATAAAACTTCAAGGTTGATATGTTAGCTGCACTGACCTTGCGAATTTTGTTTCTGTTGTTGCTAGCTAAGTGTAGGTATTTCATACAATGGAGGTTTTTTGCCTTGATTGATGAGTGGTAGGCTAACATTGTTGAATTGTGTTGGACAACAACGGCCATCTCAGTGTGTGTTCCCTGGGGTGTTTGACAACATTTGGCTAGTAGTAATTCAGGTCATGGCGGGTGTCTTTTTAGTGAGTAATATTTCACTGTGAGGCTGTGAAATATCAAGATTTGTTTTTATTGGATAATGCAGCTGTGTCAGGCCTTGGCATAGCCTATCCCTAGGTATGTAGTCACTTTCTAGGTTTGGCGACAGATTTTCATGCAAATATAAAAAAATCTGCATAAATTATATTCACATTTTCCTACCAGTGGTGTTTCCACCAAACGGTCTTGTTGCTGACTAAAAATCAGTGTGTAATGATGCACACAATGTACGTTTTCTCTTAAGTTTTCATATGCTGAATAAGGGTGTTTCCATCGCATTTTTAACCGTACCGATAGCTTTGTCACAAATTGTTGCGTTAAATGGCAAATGTACCTACTCTGGTCTTGGCACGTATGCTCTAGCAACCACTTGCCGATACAGTGCGGGTATAGTCTACTTGATGAAATTATTATGGTAAAAAAAAAAAGCAATATTTTTAATTGTCAAACAGCAGCCAAGCATCGATCATCATGTCACCAGAATAAGACCCTCAATATACATTGGAAAGGAGCACCAAAATCACTATGCACTTTCACCACCCTGGGAAGTTCATAACTTATTTAATCTGTAGCCTAATAAACTGCATGGTTTCCCGAGTCGTAATTGGAGGACCACACACCAAGTTTACTTCAATATGATGGTAATTATACAGTGCATTTGGAAAGTTACCTGACTTTTTCCACATTTTGTTAGGTTACAGCCTTATTCTAAAATTGATTAAATAAAAACAAATCTTCATTAATCTACACACAATACCCCATAATGACAAAGTGAGAACCCCCCCCCAGATACCTTATATACATAAGTATTCAGACCCTTTGTTATGAGACTTGAAATTGAGATCAGGTGCATTCTGTTTCCATTGAGCATCCTTGATGTTTCTACAACTTGATTGGCATTCAATTGATTGGACATGATTTGGAATGGCACACACCTGTCTATATAAGGTCTCACAGTTGACAGTGCATGTCAGACCAAAACCAAGCCATGAGGTCGAAGGAATTGTCGAGGCACAGGTCTGGGGAAGGGTACCAAATTTCTGCAGCATTAAAGGTCCCCAAGAAAACATTGGCCTCCATCATTCTTAAATGGAAGAAGTTTGGAACCACCAAGACTATTCCTAGAGCTTGCTGCCTGGCCAAACTGAGAAATTGGGGGAGAAAGGCCTTGGTCATTGAGGTGGCCAAGAACCCGATGGTCACTCTGACAGAGCTCCTGAGTTCCTCTGGGGTGATGGGAGAACCTTCCAGAAGGACAACCATTTCTGTAGCACTCCACCAGTCAGGCCTTTTATGGTAGAGTGGCCAGATGGAAGCCACTCCTCAGTAAAAGGCACATGACAGCCCGCTTAAAGTTTGCCAAAGGCACCTAAATGACTCTCAGGCCATAAGAAAAGATTCTCTGGTCTGATGAAACCAAGATTGAACTTTTTGGCCTGAATGCCAAGCGTCACATCTGAAGGAAACTTGGCACCCGTACGGTGAAGCATGGTGGTGGCAGCATTATGATGTGGGGATGTTTTTCAGCAGCAGAGACTGGGAGACTAGTTAGGACTGAGGGGAAAGATGAACAGCGCGAAGTACAGAGAGATCCTTGATGAGAACCTGCTCCAGAGCACTCAGGACCTCAGACTCGGGCGACAGTTCACCTTCCAACAAGACAACCACCCTAAGCACACAGCCAAGACAATGCAGGAGTGGCTTCAGGACAAGTCTCTGAATGTCCTTGAGTGGCCCAGCCGGAGCCCGGACTTGAACCCGATCGAACATCTTTGGAGAGACCTGAAAATATCTCTGCAGCGACGCTCCCCATCCAACCTGACCGAGATTTAGAGGATCGGCAGAGAAGAATGGGAGAAACTCCCCAAATACAGGTGTGTCAAGCTTGTAGCGTCATGCCCAAGAGGACTCGAGGCTGTAATCACTGCCAAAGGTGCTTCAACAAAGTACTGAGTAAGGGTCTGAATATTTATGTAAATGTGGTATTTCAGTTTTTATTTCTTATAAATTCTAAACCTGTTTTGCTTTGTCATTGTGGGGTATGGTGTGTAGATCAATGAGGGAGAAAAACAATTGAATCAATTTTAGAGTAAGGCTATAACTTAATGTGGAAAAGGGGTCTGAATACTTTCGAATGCACTGAATATTAATATTTGCGAATTAAGGCGTTTCCACTGACATTTCTCGCATAATAAATTTGACTTTAATGGACATAAAATGTGCTCTTCTTTCAAAAACAAGGACATTTCTAAGTGACCCCAAACTTTTAAATGGTAGTGTATATTCTACAGAGACTCATGCCCAGAAAGTGTTGCACTTCCAAATGTATTTGATTTTTAGGCTTGGGTGCCTTACCTTTTCCTCTTTCCTTTATCCACTAGACTAGTGTCAGTTCTGCTTTGCTATATCATAAAATGGCATTTCTACAGCTCCTCATTTCAGAGGCAATTCAAAGCAAATTTCATGCTCTGGAGTCCATTTGAAATGGCTACTGAATGTCAATGTATATTACTTTCAGTGTATTTGTTATGGAATATGTTGCCCCCTGCTGCTAAAGGGTAATTGCCAGCCTTTTACAGGGTTTCCACAGGCGCTTTGAGCCACTGAGATAGGACCGGCTGACCCTATAAAGTTTGTCAAAATCACAACCTATAACCGGTGAATATATATCCTGGACCCATGTGCTCCCTTCAGGCTCTGAGCTCTGCGGCTTTAAGGGTCTTACTGCATTTATCTCTGCCGTCCAGATTCTCCTGTCCTTTCTTTATCAGTCTGACAAGCCTCATCTCACACGCGCTGTAATACAACGCCACATCAACAATAAATACCTCCAAGACTAGATGTCATGGCAGAATCACAGAGGGAGGGGGGAGCGGACAGTGGGTAGAAATCTTTTGCAATATCGCTTTGTGCAAGATTGCTTAATTAAAGCTCTTGCTGTGAAGATTGTTTTTCTTTCTCTATTGCTTCTTTCACTCGCTCACTGAATAAGCCAGGGTGGGGGGTGGTACATTCAGGCTTTCTCATCATGTTCAGGCTGACAATGAGAGCTGGAGGAGGGATGAATATACCCAGTGGGCTCCGCTATAATGGCAACTGACAGACTCTGCGGCTCTACGTAATGGGCCTGAACACTCAGGTGTGTTTAGTTTAGTCCAACTGGCTGGCTGGTGCCTTGGAGTCCACAGAGTGGGGATACTACGGTACTCAATAGCGTAACGGGAGCTTGGGTTTCCCTAACTGTGAAGAGAGAGGAAAGGGATACTGCTGGAGTTATAATGATTATCAGGAAGGCATAAAGCAGGCCTGTTATATTTTGATAGAGCTTATCTTGATGTCCTGTATGTCGTCTCCTCACAGAGGACAGGAAGAGGGGGTCTTTTTAGTCCAGGTCCCAGAGCATGCATTCGCCTTGGTGGAGAGAGTCTGGGAGAGACCGGATGATTGGGCTTTGAGAGGGAGGGATGCTGCACATCCATTTTGAGGTGATATTGATCTTTTGTGGTTACTAGGTACTTTATCAATACACCATTTGCCAAAGTCCCCAAAGCCCCATCATTGGAAATACATTTTTTTTTTTTGAATTGTGTAGGGGCCATTTCCATCTAAAAGGACCCATGAGAACCAACATGTGAAGTAAATAAGAGCATGTCAAATGATAGCAGAGTCTATATTTTTGAGAAATTAAGGCATATTTAAATTTTCTACCATTTTCCATCTAAAAAATGATGAATAAGGCTTTGATTTTTGGTCAAACAGATGGAAACGGGGTCTTAGACAACATCTACCAGAAAAGTATTTAGACGGTATTAGAAATACATCAAAGCATAATAATGTAAGTAAAGACCCATATTTGGTTTTGGAGAAATTAGTTCAGTAAGTTTAAGAAACATTGCCTTGTGACTTGTAATTCTGTTACCAAAAACCCACATCTTAGAAGTAGGTACACCTACCAATTAGTTAGTGTTTTTACTGATATTGTTTATGAATTAAGTGATTTAAACTCATAATTATTTTACAAACTCGGAAATGGAATTACAGAAGAATCTGTAACAGAATTACTGCTGTTGAATTATCATTTGGTGGTCAAAGCAGGACTGTTTTTCAGTCGGGACAACTCCTTCCTCTCTCTCACACACACGCTCGCTCTCTCTAACAAGCATGCTCACCCCCTGAGCACCGGACATCCATGTACGTAGAAACCAGCTCTGAACCAATCATAGACATCTATCTATATTTCACAAGTTTGGAGAGTACAGTAGAACACATTGGACAACAGCACAGTGTACTGTACTGAACATATGTGCTGTGATGTCCAAACTTGGGAAACATAGATTACTATGATTTTGTCTGATCAGGACCGACCAAATGTGATCTTGTTTGGGGGCGGTGCGCATTTCAATAATAATATGTAGGATAATGCCCAAATACGCAAAAGAAGGATATTGCATATTTCTGCCTTTGTGTATACATATTCACCATGAAGAGAAGGTTATTCATATCCATATTTATGCATTTCTGTATAGTACAGATCAGGGGCCCATGATGTCAAGTCTGTTATCGTAATTCCATTGCCAGATGTAAATCCACTTCACCTACTGTAGGTCAATAACAAACTCTCTTTTTTTTTTAAACTGAATTTGTCATGTCATAGCTGACACCCCATTCTTTCTGCAGACATCTTTGATTCTTAATTTGGAGCAGATATTTAAGAGTTTTTGGAAAACGTGGTCGCCTTAAAAACTGATGGAGATTTTACCTTAATTCTGTTTTCAAACTTTGCGCAGTTGTTTCAGCAAATGTGTTTTCCGTGGAATTGCCCTAGGCTATATGTTGCCAATACTAGTCGTAGACTACCTACCTAGCCTACATCACATGGACACACACATTCATGGTGTTGTGTGTATTTTGTCTCAATATGTCCAGAGGACCACCATGCATCAACCTGGGGTGTGGACCTATATTTAGACCAGAATCTGGGAGGGGGGAAGCATGAGCAAGACGGACTCATCATTGGCTCCTGCTAGCCAAACCGGCTGACAGTAATGGATGCTCCTGTGCGGTGTAAAAATAGGTTACTGTGTAAAATATGCATAGAATAGATGTTAATAGCTTAATCTGCATGAAATATGCACATCAGTGTTTTAACAACATGAAACAAATAAGATTTCTGTTGCCCTAATTATTATATCAAATTTAAATCAATTTAGTTCGACACCCTGGACCCACTCCAATTCATAAACTGCCCCAAGCAGATCCACAGATGGCTCTGTTGCACTCCACACTGCCTATGTACGAATGCTGTTCATTAACTACAGTTCAGCATTCAACATCATATTCCCATCCAAGCTCAGGACCCTGGGACTGAACACCTCCCTCTGCAACTGGATTCTGGACTTCCTGACACGCCGCACCCAGCCGGTGAGGGTAGGCAACAACACATCCACCATGCTGACCATCAACACTGGGGTCCCTCAGGGGTGTGTGCTTAGTCTCTCCTGTACTCCCTGTTCACCCACGACTGCGTGGCTGCGCATGACTCCCAACACCATCATCAAGTTTGCTGATAACACGACGGTGGTAGAACTGATCACAGATGACGATGAGGCAGCCTATAGGGAGGAGGTCAGAGACCTGGCAGTGTGGAGCCAGGACAACAACCACTCCCTCAACATCAGCAAGACAAAGGAGATTATCGTGGACTACAGAAAATGGAGGGGTGAGCACGCCCCCAAAGACATTGATGGGGCAGTAGTGGAGCGTGTCGAGAGCTCCAAGTTCCTCGGTGTCGACATCACTAATGAACATGGGCCACACCCACACAGTTGTGAAGAGGGCAAGACGGCGCCCAAGCATGTCTCTTCTTCTTTTTGGCATTCTTTAGTAGTGTTTTTTTTAGCTGTAATTCACGCAGTCTCCTCTGAACAGTTGATGTTGAGATGTGTCTGTTATTTGAACTCTGTGAAACATTTATTTGGGCTGCAATCTGAGATGCAGTTAACTCTAGTGAAATTATCCTGTGCAGCAGAGGGGTCTTCCTTTCCTGTGGCGGTTCTTGAAATTTTCCGGATTGACCGACCTTCATGTCTTAATGTAATGGACTCTCATTTCTTTTTGCTTATTTGAGCTTTTCTTGCCATAATATGGACTTCTGTTTTTTCTAAATAGGGTTATCTTCGGTATACCACCCCTACCTTGTCTCAACACGTCTGATTGGTCAAACACATTAAGAAGGAAAGAAATTCCACAAATTAACTTTTAACAACGCACACCTGTTAGTTGAAATGCATTCCAGGTGACTACCTCATGAAGCCGGTTGAGCGAATGCCAAGAGTATGCAATGCTGTCATCAAGGCAAAGGGTGGCTACTTTGAAGAATGTCAAATATAAAATATATTTTGATTAGTATAACACTTTTTTTTGGTTACTACATGATTCCATATGTGTTATTTCAAAGTTCTGATATCTTCAGTATTCTACAATGTAGAACATAGTAAAAATACAGAAAAACCCTGGATGTGTCCAAACTTTTATTGAGATTTTTTTATTTTTTTATCTTAAACTCTGCATTGTTGAAAAAGGACCTGTAAGTAAGCATTTCATTTTAGTTTTACCAAGCATGTGACAAATAAAATTTGATGTAAAAAAATAAAAAATGTCCTGGAAAACTGAAAGTTCCATGTTCTATAAAAAAGATAGAAGAGATCCTGCCGTAGTTGAAGATTCCTCTTCTCTTCCCTTAGGGAGTATTCTAGTTCCCTAGTAGTATTTGGATGGAACCAGTTGTGCTTAGTACATCAAGTCTTTGCATACCTCTGTACTGTACTCTTCACATAGCCTAGGCCTCTCATCCTTTGTGTTTGGCAACCAACCATCACCGTCTTTACCCCTCCCTTTGTTTGTGTGTGTTGACTTCCTCATAACTGGGCTTAAAGGATACTTCAGGGTTTTGGCAATGAGGCCCTTTATCCACTTCCCCAGAGTCAGATGAACTAGTAGAGACCATTTCTGTGTCCAGTATGAAGGAAGTTAGCGGTAGTTTCGCGAACCAATGTTAACTAGCGTTAACACAATGACTTGAAGTCTATGGGTATCTGCTAGCATGCAGATAGCGCAATGACTGGAAGTCTATGGGTAACGCTAGAAAATTCAGCAGTATTCCTTTAAGTCAAACTGTAGGGTCTTAGTGGACACATGTAACCGGAAAGCCCAGTCTAAGTATGCGTCATCTAGACAAACACTGCCTGCATGCCTCAGTTTCTATCATATCACGTAAAGGAAAAAACTAATCTCAAAAACTGACCTGCCCTGCTGTAACAGGCCTGATGCAATCTGACCAATTGCCTTTTTGCTGCTTGTTCCATCAGAGTAGATACCGTGGGGATGAGTAAAGGAGTTTGACTCATTTCAGACATGGCTGACCTGTGTCTGTTGAGCTGCGGAGATGTCTGAGGTTAAGCCGAGACCCCTTTTCAGGCCAGCCAGCCCGTCGGTCTGTCCCCTTTTTCCTAAACTCCCGTTTATTAATACGTTTGAGAACCAGGCTTGTTATGGGTGCTAGCGAGGACTCTTAATCCTTAATTGAGCCCTGCATTGCAAGGATGAATGTTCTGGTATGATATTCACGCTTCGTCAGTCTAAGTTGGTTACGTTTGTTCTGCCCCCTCCTCCCTTCGCCAACATCATTGGGGACTGTCTTGAGAAACGTTTTTCACAGCATTCCATTTTCAAATTAACCCACAGATGGCACACAAAGTTTAATAGAAACACAAGGTCCACTTTCCCTATTCCTCTAAAGGGGTTCCGGAACACATTTGTAATCATTTGTACACTACAAATTGACCACAAGTAATCCCAAAAATAGATTTCAAATACTATCATTTCATATCTTGATTGCATTGAGACACAATCACAAAAAGCACATAGAATCGGATATTTCAAGTCACATTTCAAACCACCTTCGTAGGTGGCTTGAAGTCAGATACAAATCTGATTCCTGGCCTTATGACTTGTGGCTGAATGGTCAAATCTGATTTATTTCCCCTTTAAGACTGTTATTTGACATTTTTTGTTGCTTGCTAGTTGCTCTGTTGACAGCTACCGCATTCTTGTCAAACTAACTAGTTTCATGGTTTACAAGCAAATTAGTGAAGGAGCTAAACAGTTAGCTAGCTAGATCATCTTGTCCTTTTGAGGCTTTAATTATTCTTGCACTATGATTTTGACCATTCAGAGCAACTGGGAAACGTCTATGACAGGCATTGTTGTCACCTTAGCTTGATACTTAACTTCTAAGTGATAGTAACCACGAGCACCACTACCAATCAGTCTACACTACCCGTCATGACTATGACAACTAGCGTAGCCATATGACTGCTGTCTGAACACACATCCAATTTGGTCACTTGTAACATGCTGTTTAGACGGTCAGTATTCCAAAACAGATTTGAAAAACAAAACTGATTTGAGCATTAAGGCCTGCAATGTGCACAAGGCTTTTGTCGACTGCCTGTTATTTTTACATCTCCCTGTCTGTTGTCTGCATTTCCCTCTCTGATGTAGAGCGATGGTGTGTGTGACTCCATTGGCCCTCTGTCTGAATGAAGCGGCTGCGGTCAGCAGTATGGCTCTGTGTTTGAACAGTGACGCTGTCCCCCAATCAAAGGGGCATTGTGCCCTAAGGCCCAGACAAAGGCTGGGGGATAGGGCTGGGGTGCAGAGAGTGGCAGACCTGGGCCCTATCAGGGACTATTTGTTTTGGGGGATGGGAGGTAATCTAGGGTGAGCAGGGGAGGGATCTATTTTACCCCCTGTCCATAGCTCTTCCTGTGTCTGGAGAGAGCTATGGGATACAGGCCAAAAACATGTGGCTCTCATTTCTGCCCTAGTTTGAATTGTTGAAGCATGAGTTAGAAGGTGCCTCACCTCCTGGAAATTCTCTCTACCTGCTTCCACTTCCCCAAAATTGGTAGTCATGGATTCTAATTCTCTTGCTCACTGGCTCTCACTCTCCTTTCTTTTTCTTGTTTTTTTATCTCCAATAAAAATGGGATCCTTTACCAAACTTATACTGAACAAAAATATGAACGCAACAATTTCAAAGATTATACTGTGTGTGTGTGTGTGTGTGTGTGTTGTTTATTTATACATATAATACACACACACACACAGTTGAAGTCGGAAGTTTACATACACCTTAACCAAATACTTTTAAACTCAGTTTTTCAACAATTCCTGACATTTAATCCGAGTAAAAATTCTGTCGTAGGTCAGTTAGGATCACCACTTTATTTTAAGAATGTGAAATGTCAGAATGATTTATTTCAGCTTTTATTTATTTCATCACATTCCCAGTGGGTCAGAAGTTTACATACACTCAATTAGTATTTGGTAGCATTGCCTTTAAATTGTTTAACTTCATATGGATGGTGGCAGTATTGAGTCGCTTGGATGACTGACGTGCCCAGAGTAAACTGCCTCCTACTCACTCCCAGAAACTAAGATATGCATATTATTAGTAGATTCGGATAGAAAACACTCTGAAGTTTCTAAAACTGTTTGAATGATGCCTGTGAGTATAACAGAACTCATATGGCAGGCAAAAACCTGAGAAAAAATCCAACCAAGAAGTGATTTGTAGTTCTTCTATCTAATCCCTGTTCAAAC
This sequence comes from Salmo trutta, assembly GCF_901001165.1. Taxonomy (NCBI): domain Eukaryota; kingdom Metazoa; phylum Chordata; class Actinopteri; order Salmoniformes; family Salmonidae; genus Salmo; species Salmo trutta. Next base: position 35,501,064 of record NC_042971.1, on the reverse strand, counting down.
TACAGTGTCTGTGGGGTCATTTTGCACTTCCTAAGGCTTCCATTGGCTGTCAACAGCCTTTAGAAACTTGTTTCATGCGTCTCCTGTTACTGGGCAGAGAATAGGAGCTCAGTCTATCAGTGGACTGCCTGGGACCAGTGAGTTGTTTACTGCGCAGGCACATTTGGCGCGCCGCTCCTTCTTTTTCTTCTGTAATGAATACGCTATTGTCCGGTTGGAATATTATCAACGTTTTATGTTAAAAATACCCTAAGGATTGATTGTAAACATCGTTTGACATGTTTCTACGAACGGTAATGGAACTATTTGACTTTTTGTCTCTTGTTTTATGCTCACGCGTTATGCCTTTGGATAGTGATCTGTACGCACGAACAAAACGGAGGTATTTGGACATAAATATGGAGTATTTCGAACAAAAATAACATTTCTTGTGGAAGTGGGAGTCCTGGTAGTAAATTCCGACCAAGATCAGCAAAGGTAAGGATAGATTTATAATACTAATTCTGAGTTTAGTTGACTCCAGAACTTTGCTGGTATCTGTATAGCTTGCTTTGATGTTTGAGCTCTGTACTCAGAATATTGACAAATGTGCTTTCGCCGAAAAGCTATTTTAAAATCTGACACAGCGGTTGCATTAAGGAGTAGTATATCTATATATCTATAAATCTTTCAACAACTGTTGTACATTTTATCAACGTTTATGATGAGTATTTTTGTAAATTGATGTGCTCATTCACCGGGGATTTTGGTGGGAATACATTTTCTGAACATTACACGCCAATGTAAAATGGGGTTTATGGATATAAATATGAACTTTATCGAACAAAACATACATGTATTTTGTAACATTAAGACCTGGGAGTGTCATCTGATGAAGATCATCAAAGGTTAGTAATTATTTTTAGCTGACTTTCTGGTTTTTGTGACGCCTCTCCTTGCTTGGAAAATGGCTGTGGTTTTTCTTGTTTAGGTGCTGTCCTAACATAATCTAATGTTTTGCTTTCGCCGTAAAGCCTTTTTGAAATCAGACACTGTGGTTAGATTAAGGAGAATCTTATCTTTAAAATGGTGTATAATACTGTTTGAGACATTTTAATTATGAGATTTTTGTTGTTTTGAATTTGCCGCTGTGCACTTTCACTGGCTGTCGTCATATTAATCCCGCTAACGGGATTCAAGCCATAGCCATTTTGCCACAACTTTGGAAGTATGCTTGGGGTCATTGTCTATTTGGAAGACCCATTTGCGACCAAGGTTTAACTTCCTGACTGATGTCTTGAGATGTTGCTTCAATATATCCACATCCTTTTCCTACCTCATGATGCCATCTATTTTGTGAAGTGCACCAGTTCTTCCTACAGCAAAGCACCCCCACAACATGATGCTGTCACTCCCGTGCTTTACAGTTTGGATGGTGTTCTTCAGCTTGCAAGCATCACACTTTTTCTTCCAAACATAACTATGATCATTATGGCCAAACAGTTCCATTTTTGTTTCATCAGACCAGAGGACATTTCCCCAAAAGTACGATCTTTGTCCCCATGTGCAGTTGCAAACCATAGTCTGGCTTTTTTATGGCAGTTTTGAAGCTGTGGCTTCTTCTTTGCTGAGCGGCCTTTCAGGATATGTTGATATAGGACTTCACAAGGTCCTTTGCTGTTGTTCTGGGATTGATTTGCACATTTCACACCAAAGTACGTTCATCTCTAGGAGACAGAGCGCGTCTCCTTCCTGAGCGGTATGACGGCTGCGTGGTCCCATGGTGTTTATACTTGCGTACTCTTGTTTGTACAGATGAACGTGGTACCTTCAGGCGTTTGGAAATTGCTCCCAAGGATGAACCAGACTTGTGGAGGTCTACAATTGTTTGTTCTGAGGTCTTGGCTGATTTCTTTAGATTTTCCCATGATATCAAGCAAAGAAGCACTGAGTTTGAAGGTAGACCTTGAAATACATCCACAGGTACACTTCCAATTGACTAAAATTATGTCAATTAGCCTATCAGAAGCTTCTAAGCCATGACATAATTTTCTGGAATTTTCCAAGCTGTTAAAAGGCACAGTCAACTTACACGGAACCCAAACCGGCTGCGCGTGTGCGCCATCGTGCATACATTTATTTTGTCCCCCTACACCAAACGCGATCACGACACGCATTTTAAAATATCAAAACAAACTCTAAACCAATTACATTACTTTGGGGACAGGTCGAAAAGCATTAAACATTTATGGCAATTTAGCTAGTTTACATTTACATTTTAATCATTTAGCAGACACTCTTATCCAGAGCGACTTACAGTAGTGAATGCATACATTTCATTTCATACATTTTTTTTTTTTTTTCCTGTGCTGGCCCCCGTGGGAATCGAACCCACAACCCTGGCGTTGCAAACACCATGCTCTACCAACTGAGCTACAGGGAAGCAGTTGCTAGCTAATTTGTCCTGGGATATAACTCAATGTTTATCTTACCTGAAATGCACAAGGTCCTCTACTCCGACAATTAATACACACATAAAACGGTCAACCGAATCGTTTCTAGTCATCTCTCATCCTTCCAGGCTTTTTCATCTTTGAACTTATATGGTGATTGGCATCAAAACTTTCATAGTATTACTACACCGACCAGCAACACAGTTCGTCTTTCAATCACCCACGTGGGTATAACCAATGAGGAGATGGCACGTGGGTACCTGCTTCAATAAACCAATGAGGAGATGGGAGAGGCAGGACTTGCAGCGCGATCTGCGTCAGAAATAGGAATGACTTCTATTTTAGCCCTTGGCAACGTAGGCGCGTGCGAGCAGTGTGGGTGCAATAATTGAATAACATAAATTCCTATGTGCGTTGCCAAGCGGTGTGGTCAGCCTGTTAGTGTATGTAAACTTCTGACCCACTGTAATCGTGATACAGTGAATTATAAGTGAAATAATCTGTCTGTGAACAATTGTTGGAAAAATTGTGTCATGCACAAAGTAGATGTTCTAACCGACTTGCCAAAACTATAGTTTGTTAACAAGAAATTTGTTCTGGTTGAAAAACAAGTTTTAATGACTCCAACCTAAGTGTTTGTAACCTTCCTACTTCAACTCTGTGTGTGTGTGTGTGTGTGTGTGTGTGTGTGTGTGTGTGTGTGTGTGTGTGTGTGTGTGTGTGTGTGTGTGTGTATATATATAAATCTCAGTCAATTTAAATAAATAAATTAGGGCCTAATCTATGGATTTCACATGACTGGGAATACAGATATGCATATGTTGGTCACAGATACCTTAAAAGAAATTTAGGGGCATGGATCAGAACCAGTCAGTAGCTGGTGTGACCACCATTTGCCCATGCTGCGCGACACATCTCCTTCACATAGAGTTGAGATTATGGCCTGTGGAATGTTGTCCCACTTATCTTCAATGGCTGTACAAAGTTGCTGGATATTGGCGGGAACTGGAACTCGCTGTCGACCCAGAGCATCCCAAACATGCTCAATATATGATATGTCTGAGTATGCAGGCCATGGAAGAACTGGGACATTTTCAGCTTCCAGGAATTGTGTACAGATCCTTGCGACATGGGGCCGTGCATTATCATGTTGAAGCATGAGGATAATGGCGGCTGATGAATGGCACGACAATGGGCGTCAGGATCTCATCACGGTATCTCTGCATTCACATTGCCATCGATAAAATGCAATTGTGTTCTTTATCCGTAGCTTATGCCTGCCCATACCATAACTCCAATGACCATCATGCCGCATTCTGTTCATAACGTTGGCATCAGCAAACCGCTCGCCCACACAACGCCATACACGTGGTGCGGTTGTGAGGCCGGTTGGACGTACTGCCAAATTCTCTAAAACAATATTTGAGGTGGCTTATGGTAGAGAAATTAAAATTAAATTCTCTAACAGCTCTGGGGAATGTTCCTGCAGTCAGCATGCCCAATTGCACGATCCCTCAACTTGGGACATCTGTGGTATGTTTGTGTGTCAAAACTGCACATTTTAGAGTAGCCTTTTATTGTCCCCAGCAAAGGGTGCACCTGTGTAATGATCATGCTGTTTAATCAGCTTCTTCATATGCCACACCTGTCAGGTGGATGGATTATCTTGGTAAAAGAGAAATGCTCACTAACAGGGATGTAAACAAATTTGTGCACAACATTTGAGTGAAAAACTTTTTGTGCATATGGACCATTTCTGGGATCTTTTGTTTCAGCTCATGAAACACGGGACCAACACTTAACATGTATTTTTTGGTACTTTTTACCCCTTTTTTTTCTCCCTAATTTTGTGATATCCTTTTGGTAGTTTAAGTCTTGTCCCATCGCTGCAACTCCCATACGGACTCGGGAGAGGCGAAGGTCGAGAGCCATGCGTCCTCCAAAACACGCCCCTTCAAGCCGCACTGCTTCTTGACACACTGCTCGCTTAACCTGGAAGCCAGCCGCACCAATGTGTCAGAGGAAACGCTGTACAGCTGGCAACCAAAGTCAGCCTGCATGCGCCTGGCCTGCCACAAGGAGTCGCTTGTGCGCAATGGGATAAGGACATCCCGGCTGGCCAAACCCTCCCCTAACCCGGTACAACGCTGGGCCAATTGTGCGCCAGTCATGGGTCTCTTGATCGCGGCCGGCTGCGACCCAGCCCAGGCCAACACCTTACATGTTGCGTTTATATTTTTGTTCAGTGTATATTTAAAGATCAAAACACCAATTCTAAGAAGAATCATTGCAATAAGCTGCTTTAGCTACATCTTTGCGTGTTTGGGAAGATGGGCTACAGTACAATGTGGACAGATATGAACTGACCTTATACATTCAGCGCCTGCAATCTCTCAGAGGGAATGTGAAGATTTACATCCTCATAAAACAGCCATCTGGGGTCTGTGTGTATGGTTTTACTATCCTTGTGGGGACATTTCTCTGGTCCCCGCAAGAACAAAGGCTATTTAGGGTTAGGTTTAGGGGTTTGTGGTTAAGGGTTGGGGTTAGGGGAATAGGATTTTTTGTGGGAATCAATTGTTTGATCCCCACAAGGATAGTAAAACAAATGTGTGCGTGACACCGTCGCACCCATCTCATAATGACCCAGCCTCCACAGGACACGTTGTCATTCTTACGCTGTTAAACTTCCTAGTCTTGTGACGTATTCACTCAGCTATTTCTAATGGGAATGTGAGATAACAAGTTTCCAAAACACCTGACCGACTGCCATTTTACCACTCCTTGTCACTGTCAGTGACGTTGACCACTATGGAATGTGCTGGAACCTGCTTACTAAAGTTATTTTTAAACTGTAACTTGCACCGTTCCACACTATTAGTTAAGTTTAACTCAAGGATCTATACCACTCCTCTGACTTTACATTTAATTTGTGCCCTGCTTTCCACCAGCTTGAAATGTACTGAACCGTAAAGCATTGTTGTAGTTTGAACTACTTGGACACATTCCATTCCATTACTATTCTTCTCAATTCATCCTCAGTTGGTGTTGTGTGTTTAGTAATCTGTCACAGGGAACTGTTTTTCACATTTTTCACAGGAATGAAGATGACTCAATTTAGTAATTACTTCAGCAGTTAGCTCCCCTGACTGGAGAAAACACTCTGAATGTCTGTATGTTTTGTTTGCATCCCCTCTGCCTCCAACTAAATCTACAAAGACTTGTTTTTTCTAAACAAGGTAACATACTGGAGTCTCCAGAGAAACTTCTGGATGCATTCATAATTAAACCTGCTCCTCTCCTTTGTCTTTTCCTCCTGTCCCCCACTGGCTTTTGTGTGTTTGTGGTTCCCATGGAGGTGTTATCAGGGCTCCCTGGGCTGGCCTGCTGCCTATCAGCCCGTCTCCAGAGTCTGCCTCCCACCGTCCTGTCACAAGCACACGGCACACACTGTCCCTAAGGTGTTTCTGACTGTGTGTCCAAGTGAGAGCACAGGGGAGTGGGGAGGAGGGACATGAGAGGGGGCGCTGTTATCTGACTGTCCAGGGTGCTTAGATAAATTAACTCCCTTCTTTTTCCTCCCTATTTCGTGATATCCAATTGGTAGTTACAGTCTTGTTCCATCGCTGCAACTCCCCTATGGACTCGGGAGAGGCGAAGGTCGAGAGCTATGCGTCCTCCGAAACACGACCCTGCCAAGCCGCACTGCTTCTTGACACAATGCTCGCTTAACCCCGGAAGCCAGCCACACCAATGTGTTGGAGGAAAGACTGTCCAGCTGGCAAATGAAGTCAGCTTGCATGCGCCCATCCCGCCACAAGGAGTCGCTAGAGTCCGATTGGACAAGGAAATCCCGGCCAAACCCTCCACTAAGCCAGACGACGCTCGGCTAATCTTGCGCTGCCTCATGGGTCTCCCGGTCACGGCCAGCTGTGGCACAGCCTGGGATCAAACCCGGGTCTTTAGTGATGCCTCAAGCTCTGTGATGCAGTGCCTTAGACCCCTACGCCACTTAGGTGGCGAACTCAGATCTTCAAGGGATGGCAAAAGGAGAGGGGGATGGAGAGAGGGTGGGTAGTTAGGTATTGGTATTTTATTAGGATCCCCATTAGCTATTGCAAAAGCAGCAGTATGTAGTGTTTTATCTCCAGAGCAGAGACCGAGGGTTAGACAAGCAGCAGCTGTTGAAAGCCGGCCAAATTGTAAGATGATAATGCAGAGCAGCTTATAAATAAGCATCTATTCCTCCCAGAGACATGGTCTTAGGGAGTCAATGGAGTAAGCCGTCTTTCGCCTTTTGATTACTGGACCATTAAGGGAGTGTGTGTGAGAGAGAGAGGGCTAGAGGCGTCTTGTACTTTTCACTGCTTATTTGCTCAGCATATGCCGTTATCCAAGTCTGATTTGCATATTAACCCTTAACAAGAAAAACAGCAAATGTATTAAGTGAATTAGGCTACATACGGCTGTGGCCCTGATACTACTTTATTAGCTACTGCTACTAGGTCTTCTTCTGCTGCACACACCTATTTCTCAGGGCAGCAGAGATGGGCTGTTAATAGCAATAATTCCAGGCTCCTTGGTAAGACTAGTCAAGGCTGTCACAGCTGAGGTCAGTGTCATGATGATGTCCTCCTGATGTCTCATTGTCAGCCCTGTAACGTAACCCTGGAAACATTGTCTGGATGTCTTTAATCCAGTGGGACTAAATGCGTACACTCCCATAGGCATGCGTTCCTCAGTGCTCTGTTTAATGTACTGTAGTGGGGAAGTAAAACGTACGTCATTTGTCAATTATGTCCAAACAGCCTTCAGGTCATTCGCTCTGAGAATTGATGACATTGCCATGTGGGTACCTGACTAGCTGAGCTTTCAGCCTGCATTATAGCGCATTGTGTATGAATCACCAATTAGCCAACACAAAACAAACCACAACCCACTGAACACATGCAGATATGCTACAAATTGGATTGGCTTCACTCGCTGGGGAGATGTTTGGTGGTTGGTGGAGCAGTGTTCACGTTCAACAGTTCTAGTGCCATGAAATCATGTCCGTAATGCACAGGCCAGGCGGAGGAGTTGACAGGCTTCAACACGGTCACAGAGGGTCTGTGAGCAGAGCGTTAATGGAAGAAGTGTTATCAGTAGCTGTTTAATTTGTTCGCTACAGGGGCCCCAGACTGCCATGAGAGCTTAATCCCAGCAGAGCAGCGACAGAACAGACTCAGCCCACCCAGGAAAAAGAATGTGCCGCCAGCCACGCTCGCTATTCAAAAGTCCTGTCACTGAGGGCTCTACTCAGCTAAGAAAGGAAGAAGCTCCTATCTATTGCTGCCCTAAAATAACTCCCTCTTTTCTTGAAAATGTTTCTTTATAAGAATGAAGACCAAATCTGTGTGTTTGAAAAAAAAATTTTTTATTACAGGCTCGTTAATTTCCCAGGCGGTATCTTGCTGTCTCAGCGTGAGGAGCAGGATGTTGTCTTCCTACCAGATCTACAAACATATTCCCCCTCCAAACACACACACTTGTTTGTTGTCAGTCACCCACTTTTCTTCTTAACAGAAGAATTGTAGCTCTACATTTTTTCCAACAAGACCTCTCAAAGTAATACGGCTTTAACTTGGTGTTTTTACATATACTTGACGGAGACATGTTCTTCATGAGACACTTTTGCAGAGATACAAAGGCTACCTCAACAAAAGAAACACACACTAGCAAACACACTCACCCTGCCTGACATGCTTTCGTTCTCTACATGCTTGTTTCCACATCGTTAGCCCTGGAGCCTGAAATAGCCTGGTCCTAGAGACCTATAGCCTCACAGTCTATTAGACCCATATACACACACTGAGGCTCTTTTGGGTCAAAAAGTGGGTTGTGAAAGAGGCTTATTGTCTGTGGTGGCCTCAGCCAGACGATGCAGCCAGCGGTTGATCGGAGGTCTTTATCTTGGCTAGCAGAGCCAGAGCAGGGCAGATAGACTGTCGTTGGGCTTTAGATTCTAGGGTTTATTAGTGTCTGTTGGATCTAGTGCTGCTGCTGCTACTCCCACTGCGGCACTCCCACTGCTGCTCACTTCCTACTCTAAGACCTCTCAGGATCAAACCGGTTCGATGACTTACAGATGCCAGCCAACGCCATTATGAAATATTGTAAGTCGATAAGAGAACAGAACAGCGTTACACCACTGATAGAATGTGTTCTACTGTGAGGACATGATGCTGCTCCAGTATCATCACGCCGAGACACTGGCATGTGTTGTCTCACTATTTTATCTGTGTACGTGTGTAGGCACTGAATGTGTGACAATGTTATCTGTGCTAGAATATTGTTTTCTTAGTATAGTAGCTAGCTGTGTAGAGTGCATAGGCACAGAACATCTGGAATATGCTGAATAATAGTCGCCACTTGACTGACATTATTTTCATCATGAATATATTTGAAGGACAACTGAAAACAACATGGTTTTAGTCGTTGTCACCGGCACTTCAATTTGTGGTTGCTTTCATTGCTCTCTATCCTCCAGGCCCCTGCTTAAGATCTCAGTTTTAATAAAGGCATCTCCCTCTCTTGACTGGATTCCAGCCGATGATTCTTCCTTCCTTTACCACAAAGATAATAAACCTCTGCGCAACATGTCATTCTTTCACAAATCCCCGTTCTTCCATCCTCCCCCTGCTTAGCCTTTCTCTCTTCTTTCACCTTCCCCCTCTCCTCTCTCAAGTGTCATAGCAGCAGCAGCATTCTCGGTAGGATCAGTTGCCAGGAGACAGGATTCTCTCCCCATTGTGCTGTGATAAAGGGGGTCTACAATCAGCAGGACTGGGGAGAATCTGGGGCCCTGGGGGCCTACACTCCACATTCAGGGGTATAGGTGGGAGGACTGCTGGGGGGGACAGAGGAAGGAGTAGAGGGGGTACAGGGTGGGGTTGGGGAGGCTCTGACACACAATTCCCATCAGCCAGTGCTGGTCACCATGTAATCCTGCTGGGATGTGCTGTGTCAGACAGACACAATTTGTGGGGGAAAGCAGCCAGTCACATGGAGGGAAGCAGGCATGAATAGTCATTCAAATAGTTTTTAATTAGCTAATCAGTGTACCTCTGTTCCCACTGTTCGCTTCCCTCCCCCTCTACACACACACTCAACACACCTCAACAGGAGGCAGGCAATTCCCAACTAATGTGGTCACAATTTTGCAAGGATTGTGTGTGCATTTACCCACATTTACCAGCAGGTTCATCTTCATAGTGGTCCTTTTCTTGAGACCGTAGTAATAGGTTCTCTTATCACCCTCTATTTGCCGTTAGAGACCAGAGTCGTTTCCCTGAGCCAGGCTGCCGTTACTCTGAATAAAGACAGAAGGAAATCCCATATTATAAACTTGGTGGTTTGAGCCCTGAATGCTGATTGGCTGACAGTCATGGTATATCACACCGTATACTACGGGTATGACAAAGCATTTATTTTTACTGCTCTAATTACGTTGGTAACCAGTTTACAATAGCAATAAGGCACATTTACATTACATTTACGTCATTTAGCAGACGCTCTTATCCAGAGCGACTTACAAATTGGTGCATTCACCTTATGATATCCAGTGGAACAACCACTTTACAATGGTACATCTATATATTTTTTGGGAGGGAAGGTAGGGGGGAGGGTTAGAAGGATTACTTAATCCTATCCCAAGTGTTCCTTAAAGAGGTGGGTTTTCAGGTGTCTCCGGAAGGTGGTGATTGACTCCGCTGTCCTGGCGTCGTGAGGGAGCTTGTTCCACCATTGGGGTGCCAGAGCAGCGAACAGTTTTGACTGGGCTGAGCGGGAACTGTGCTTCCGCAGAGGTAGGGAGGCGAGCAGGCCAGAGGTGGATGAACGCAGTGCCCTTCTTTGGGTGTAGGGACTGATCAGAGCCTGAAGGTACGGAGGTGCCATTCCCCTCACAGCTCCGTAGGCAAGCACCATGGTCTTGTAGCAGATGCGAGCTTCAACTGGAAGCCAGTGGAGTGTGCGGAGGAGCGGGGTGACGTGAGAGAACTTGGGAAGGTTGAACACCAGATGGGCTGCGGCGTTCTGGATGAGTTGTAGGGGTTTAATGGCACAGGCAGGGAGCCCCGCCAACAGCGAGTTGCAGTAATCCAGACGGGAGATGACAAGTGCCTGGATTAGGACCTGCGCCGCTTCCTGTGTGAGGCAGGGTCGTACTCTGCGAATGTTGTAGAGCATGAACCTACAGGATCGGGTCAACGCCTTGATGTTAGCGGAGAACGACAGGGTGTTGTCCAGGGTCATGCCAAGGCTCTTAGCACTCTGGGAGGAGAACACAATGGAGTTGTCAACCGTGATGGCGAGATCATGGAACGGGCAGTCCTTCCCCGGGAGGAAGAGTAGCTCCGTCTTGCCGAGGTTCAGCTTGAGATGGTGATCCGTCATCCACACTGATATGTCTGCTAGACATGCAGAGATGCGATTCGCCACCTGGTTATCAGAAGGGGGAAAGGAGAAGATTCATTGTGTGTCGTCTGCGTAGCAATGATAGGAGAGACCATGTGAGGATATGATAGAGCCAAGTGACTTGGTGTATAGCGAGAATAGGAGAGGGCCTAGAACTGAGCCCTGGGGGACACCAGTGGTGAGAGCACGTGGTGCGGAGACGGATTCTCGCCACGCCACCTGGTACGAGCGTCCTGTCAGGTAGGACGCAATCCAAGAGTGAGCTGCGCCGGAGATGCCCAACTCGGAAGAGGGTGGAGAGGAGGATCTGATGGTTCACAGTATCAAAGGCAGCAGATGGGTCTAGAAGGATGAGAGCAGAGGAGAGAGTTAGCTTTAGCAGTGCGGAGAGCCTCCGTGACACAGAGAAGAGCCGTTTCAGTTGAATGGCCAGTCTTGAAACCTGACTGATTTGGATCAAGAAGGTCATTCTGAGAGAGATAGCAAGAGAGCTGGCCAAGGACGGCACGCTCAAGAGTTTTGGAGAGAAAAAAAAGAAGGTATACTGGTCTGTAGTTGTTGACATCGGCTGGATCGAGTGTAGGTTTTTTGAGAAGGGGTGCAACTCTCGCTCTCTTGAAGACGGAAGGGACGTAGCCAGCGGTCAAGAATGAGTTGATGAGCGAGGTGAGGTAAGGGAGAAGGTCTCCGGAAATGGTCTGGAGAAGAGAGGAGGGGATAGGGTCAAGCGGGCAGGTTGTTGGGCGGCCGGCCGTCACAAGTCGCAAGATTTCATCTGGAGAGCGAGGGGAGAAAGAGGTCAAAGCATAGGGTAGGGCAATGTGAGCAGGACCAGCGGTGTCGTTTCACTTAACCTCTCTGGGCCAGTGGGACGTTAGCGTCCCACTCTATTCGACAGCCAGTGGAATTGCGTGGCGCAAAATACAAATACCTCAAAAATGCTGAAACTTCAATTTCTCAAACATATGACTGTTTTACACCATTTTAAAGACAAGACTCTCGTTAATCTAACCACATTGTCCGATTTCAAAAAGGCTTTACAGCGAAAGCAAAACATTAGATTATGTCAGGAGACGAGAGTACCCTGCCAAAAATAATTACACAGCCATTTTCAAAGCAAGCATATATGTCACAAAAACCAAAACCACAGCTAAATGCAGCACTAACCTTTTATGATCTTCATCAGATGACACTCCTAGGACATTATGTTATACAATACATGCATGTTTTGTTCAATCAAGTTCATATTTATATCAAAAACCAGCTTTTTACATTAGCATGTGATGTTCAGAACTAGCATACCCACCGAAAACTTCCGGTGAATTAACTAAATTACTCATGATAAACGTTGACAAAATACATAACAATTATTTTAAGAATTATAGATACGGAACAGCTAAGATCCTCACTCTTCAAAAAACAGAGACAAGAAGAACGACTCCTTGTCAGACAGGCCACTTCCTGCATGAAATCTTCTCAGGTTTTTGCCTGCCATATGAGTTCTGTTATACTCACAGACACCATTCAAACAGTTTTAGAAACATTAGAGTGTTTTATATCCAAATCTACTAATTATATGAATATTTTCATTTCTGGGCAAGAGTAGTAACCAGTTTAAATCGGGTACGTTTTTTTATCCGGCCGTGAAAATACTGCTCCCAGCTCCAACAGGTTAACAAACGAGGATCGGATGTCGTCAACCTTCTTTTCAAAATGGTTGACAAAGTCATCCGCAGAGAGGGAGGAGGATTCAGGAGGGAGGAGAAGGTGGCAAAGAGTTTCCTAGGGTTAGAGGCAGATGCTTGGAATTTAGAGTGGTAGAAAGTGGCTTTAGCAGCAGAAACAGAGAAAGAAAATGTGGAGAGGAGGGAGTGAAAAGATGCCAGGTCCGCAGGGAGGCTAGTTTTCCTCCATTTCCGCTCGGCTGCCCGGAGCCCTGTTCTGTGAGCTCGCAATGAGTCGTCAAGCCACGGAGCAGGAGGGGAGGACCGAGCCGGCCGGGAGAACACGAGGCACCTCGGGTGTGTGTTGCGGAGTGCCTGGATACAGCCGCTAGCCGTGGTATATTGGCCATATACCACACCCCTCGTGCCTTATTGCTTAAATATAACCTATTGATTATGCGCACACACACACACACACACACACACACACACACACACACACACACACACACACAGAGCCCTATCTCACTGTGCCTCAGTCACAGCACAGTGGAATAAAGGCCATTTCCCAATCACTTGCCTGTGTGTGTTTAGTGTTAATCAGTAACTACCAACCTCCCTGTCTGTCTGTGTCAGTGTTATGCAGGGTAGGCTGTTTTGTTACTCTGGTGGAAGTGGGTGTTGTAGTGAGATGATTATAGCATTGACTAATTATGTTGAAATTATGTTCCAGCTGTTGGAACATCCACATGTCATAGAACCATAGAACTGTTCTATCTGGCAGCTCTGGGTTCCACCTACTTAGTAAGAATTGTTGTCCTTCATTGTTATGGCTCTAGTTGCAGCGTGAAAGGATCTAGCATAATCTATCCGCCACTACTTTCATTGTCTGTGAATATATATTGTTTCCCATTTCGTGTTTCATCGTTATTTACTTCCCAGGAATTGAGTTCCCATCGGCTTATCTAGCAGATAATCTTTGGTCAGAGCTCATTGTCATGCTACACCATGTGATGCCAGTTAATTCCCATTCTATTGCTTGTTTATTAAAATGATTGTTTAGTGTGCTCATATCTCCAATCTCCATTACAGTAATTTGAATGGTCTATGAAAAGCCACAGCCATCTGGGTGTTTTTATATGTAGTGTGAAAGATGTCCTGAATGTCTTTTCACTACATTAATTACGAAGGGACTTGAACAGTGGAGAATACAGATTGGCTCATAACCCATTAGCTTCACTTGCATTTTTATGTGGCTATTACTGGCTAATCAAAAATCAGACATGTCCCCCGCCTTTCTGCCCAATGGTTTTAAGTGGAGTTCAAAGTGTCTGTCTGGTTGTTGAGGGAGAGGGGGGTGAGATCTTTTTTAATGTCAGTTGACTACTTTCCTTTTTACTTCTGTAGTTTGAGGGTACTGTATAGGCATGTTTCCGAGCACTGGGAGTAGGCTAAGTAAGGGAGAGGGGAGAAGAGAACGGGATACAGCTAATTCAATCTTGCTTCCTTTTCCGCTGGAAATCTGATGTGGGAACTCCGCTTAGGCTTTTTCTTTTACGCCTGCTAAGTTAGGTTAGGGAGGTAGTGTTGGTCATACATTTCACTGCACTGTTCTCATCTGAACCCTCATAACACGCATGGCAGATTTACTGGAAAGCTTAAATGTGATCAGATGATGGCATGAAATACCACTTTTCCCCTAGTGTGCGTGTGTATGGTGGTTGAGAGGGGGAGAGATGTCCGTGAGTATCAACTGTAATAAAGACAAAAGCAGCCCAAGGTCATCGAGGTCCCAGACTCATCAATTAGATAAAAAAAACATTGGTGCCCCCTGATAAAACGTCAGAGAAAACAATTCCCTGATAAACAGTTCCAGCTGAATGGAATTTGTTTTGAAAATGTCATTTTCGTTTTTTGCATGTAGGCTGTTTCTCTGGTATTCACCGATGCCTGACGATTAATTCATACATAGCTCTGTCACATAGACGTCAGGCTCTCTGTGTTGACTTTGATAGACATTCATCTCCCTTTGTTTCTATTGCTCTCATTTCACTGGCATTGTTGTCTGCTGCTCAGGACTGTTTCTGAGTCGCTGTGAACAAGGACGTCTGTCAGATCCAATGGACAATAGAATCAGCTACCGCAGCAATGTGGGGTTCATGGCTGTTAGAGCTTAGTGTTCTGTGACCATATGAAATGCTCGGAGGGCCTTCTTGCTCTCCACAATAGCGGATGTGACTGAGACTGGGCTGTCTGGTGTGACCCCAGTCTGTCATGCCTCAGAGGGAGGTGAGGCGACGGGGTTGGAGATTGAGATGATGAGGGTCTTGAGAGCAGTATCACTAACTAGGCCTAACCTCCAGGACTGGACAAACAGGCTCCAGGAGGTTGGCAGCATCATTGTGCTGACAACACTCTCACCACAAACACAATGTGCCTTCAGTTCAAAGAATGACACAAGGGATGTTCCAAGGGTAATTTAAGGGAATTCCACTCCTATTTGCATTGTGCTTTTCATTCTAGCACGACAAATCAAAATGTATTGGTTACATATACATATTTAGCAGATGTTATTGCGGGTGTAGCAAAATTCTTGTTCCTTGCTCCAACAGTGCAGTAATATCTAACAATTCACAACAATACACACATCTAAAAGTAAAAGAATGGAATTAAGAAATATATAAATATTAGGACGATCATGTCGGAGTGGCATTGACTAAATACAGTACAATAGAATACAGTATATACATATAAGATGAGTAAAGCACTATGTAAACATTATTAAAGTGACTAGTGTTCCATTATTAAAGTGGCCTGTGATTCCATGTCTATGTATATAGGGCAGCAGCCTCTATGGTGCAGGTTCAGTAGCCGGGTGGTAGCCGGCTAGTGATGGCTATTTAACAGTGGCCTTGAGATGGAAGCTGTTTTTCAGTCTCTCTGTCCCAGCTTTGATACACCTGTACTGACTTTTGGATCATAGCGGGGTGAACAGGCCGTGGCTCAGGTGGTTGTTGTTGATGATAATTTTGGGCCTTCCTGTGACGACAGGTGCTATAGATGTCCTGGAGGGCAGGCAGTGTGCCCCCGGTGATGCGTTGGGCAGATCGTACCACCCTCTGGAGAGTCCTGCGGTTGCGGGTGGGACAGTTGCCGTACCAGGCGGTGATGCAGCCCGACAGGATGTTGTCAATTGTGCACCTGTAAATGTTTGTGAGGGTCTTAGGGGCCAAGCTGAATTTCTTCAGCCTCCTGAGGTTGAAGAGGTGCTATTGTGTCTTCACCACACTGTCTGTGTGGGTGGACCATTTCATATTGTCAGTGATGTGTACGCCAAGGAACTTGAAACATGCCACGTCTCCACTGCGGTCCTGTCGATGCAAATGGGGCGTGCTCCCTCTGCTGTTTCCTGAAGTCCACGATCAGCTCCTTCGTTTTTACGTTGGCACCACTCCGCCAGGGCCCTCACCTCCTCCCTGTAGTCTGTCTCGTCATTGTTGGTAATCAGGCCTACTACTGTTGTGTCTGCAAACTTGATTGCGTTGGAGGCGTGCATGGCCACGCAGTCATGAGTGAAAAGGGATTACAGGAGGGGGCTGAGCATGCACCTTTGTTGGGCCCCTGTGTTGAGGATCAGCAAAGTGGAAGTGTTTCCTACCTTCACCACCTGGGGGCAGCCCATCAGGAAGTCCAGGACCCAGTTGCACAGGGCGATGTTCAGACCGAGGGCCCCGAGCTTAACGATGAGCTTGGAGGGTACTATGGTGTCCGTGTAAGCGTCAGTATTTGGCTTCTGTCTATTTGAGCTCATCAGTCTGTTGGTAATCCTGTCGAACGCGGCTTGTGTTGTGTAGTGGAGCTGCATAAGTGTTGCTCTCCACTTTCTGGAGGATCAAGTTTTGAAATCAGTGGAATTAGAGTATGATCGCTGAAGAGATGGAGAAAACACCAGTGCACATTGAACATGGTTTGTTAGCTCCCAGCACTGTGGCATTGTTGGTACTGTGTTTGTTGTTTAACTAGCTAACGAGCCAGCCAGCTAACGTTAGCTAACGTTATGTGCCGTGTGTGAACTTACACTTTGTTTACTTAGCTAGGTTCATTGTTTACCTAGCTAGCTTATGTCTTAAGCTAATGTGCACTGTTAGCTAGGTAGCTAACGTTAGCTGGCTGGCTCCCTAGCTGATGTTATTCGTATCCCAGAGCCATTTACTTTTCTAGTTACAGCCTAGTTAGCATACATTGAACCTGGTTGGTTAGCTTCCAGCGCTGTGGCATTGTTGGCACTGTTAATTGTTGTTTAACTAGCTAACGTTAGCTGGCTGGCTCGTTAGCTGGCTGGCTCGTTAGCTAACGTTACGTGATGTGTGTACAACACCCGTTGAATATGGCCAGTGTCAGTAAACGTCTGCAAAAAAGCGTAATGAAATTGTTGCCAGCAGAGCTGGTTAGGCTGTTTTCATGTTATCCATGGGTAAATAAAATCATTGGTCAGAGCGTCAAGTGCGTGCTCCGAGAGCGAAACGAGATGGGTGGGGCTAAAGCTTAAGTGGGCGTGAATGATGCTGAATGGGTGTAGATGATAAAGAATAGCTCTTCACTAGATACCAAAACATTCAAAGGCCATTTTCTCAAAAGGGAGTTTACAAGTTGATCAACTTTCAAAGTAGAATTACTTTCCCATTGTTCCTCAAATGCAGTGTGTGATATACCATTTTGTAGAGTCTCTACTTTTATCCAATGTAAAAAAATAAAATAAAAAAAACACAATTTCAAATTTTGCTACATCCAGGGGGTTAGTCACAATTGCCCTGGGGGGTATGAACAAAGGATCCAATTCGGGGAAAGTTGTATTCCTGGTCGTAATGCTGGTGACTTACTGCCGCTCTGATATCCGGCTATATGTAATAACACAAAAAAACGTTCTGGGCTAATAATGTAAGAAATAACACACAAAATACTGCAAAGTTGCTTAGGAGCTAGAAGCAGAGCAGCCGTGTCTGTCGGCGCCATCTCCTTATCTCCCTACCACCAAATGATACACAGATTACTTTAAAACATTGGGCTGGCAGAACATGCAGCAGAGGCGTACGATTGATGTAACTCACTCTGGGTCTGAACTGCCCATGGCCCACATCCAAAACCTGGTCCAGCTCCCTGCTTACTTTTAGATTACAGAATGCAGTTTCAACCCAGGCTCTGGTCTCGTGTGTGTGTGTGTGTGTGTGTGCACCTGCGTGTGTGCACTAATTCAGATTTGTTTCACCAGGTTGTAGTAAAAATTTATTTTTTGTACACAGTATCATTTCAATGGTATTGAATTATACACAACTAGTAATCTGTGAGCTACATCGAGGGGATATAGCCTAGCAGACTAGTTTTAAAAAAAAGCTGCATTTTTAGTTTTGACAGTGGAAGCCGACTGACTGTCAAAAGGATTTTTCTATGTGGCGGCAGCATGTGACAACTCCATTCTCTATGGACTGTGGTTCCATGCTGAGGGCTTAAAGCTCTTATTGAATTGAATGGAGAACATCTTTAGCTCCGTTGATGTCACCAGGAAAATATGTTTATTCATTCTAAGAATAACTCCTTGAGAAATATAATGCTCCATTTGGATGATGAGCAGAGCTACACTTTTTAGTTTATTTTTTCTTATACATAACCTACAGTGGGGGAAAAAAGTATTTGATCCCCTGCTGATTTTGTTTGTTTGCCCACTGACAAAGAAATGATCAGTCTATAATTTTAATGGTAGGTTTATTTGAACAGTGAGAGACAGAATAACAACAAAAATATCGCGAAAAACGCATGTCAAAAATGTTATAAATTGATTTGCATTTTAATGAGTGATCGAATAAGTGATCTCTCATCTTTGTTGTTGTGAGTGGTAGAGGGAGGGGCTTTGGGTGTTATGTAAACCATAGAGAAAGAGACAAAGCGAGAGGTTTCTCTCTCACCAAAATATGTCCAAAATAACCCCAATGCATTTCTATGTGCTTATTTTGAACATAAGCTTGTCGCTTGCCTTCCTGCTTTTTGGGACAACAACTCCTATTGTTCAGGTGGAAACATGAGCATCTCGTCATTATATACAGATCTCTGGTGTAAATGGTAAGGTGCACAGTACAGAAGAAGCAATCAAGACAACCAAAAAGTCAACATGAGAACAAGTGGACATAAATGAAAATACAAAAAACCTTGATTCTGCAATACTGGCATTTGGAATATCGCGAGAACATACATTTGTATTAATTTTATATATCACCCAGCCCTACCTCAAAGTTGCGTCTACATTTTAGTCATATAGTAGACACTCTTGTCCAGAGTGACTTACAATTAGTTAATTCATTTTAAGATGGCTGGGTGAGACACACATATCAGTCGTAGCAAGTATATTTTCCCTCTAAAATTGTTAACAGCAAAGTCAGTGCTCTTTTTGTTTCTCTTTTTTTGTGGGGGTGCCGTGGGATTCATTTAACATACCCATTAAAGAGGTAGGGTTTCAGATGTTTTCGGAAGATGGGCAGTGACTCTGCTGTCCTAGCTTCAGGGGGAACCTGGTTCCACCATTGGGGTACCAGGACAGAGAAGAGCTTTGACTGGACTGAGCGGGAGCTGACCCCCATAGAGGTGGGAAGGCCAAGAGACCAGGGGTGTCATAACGGAGTGCTGTGGTTGGGGGGTAGAGTTTGAGCACATATAAACTAAGTAAAAAAAAACATGTATCTCAAACGGAGCATTTCAAAAAGGCTTGCTATTTCCTCAAATAGGATGATGTCATCCTCGTGAGCAGGATGAGCTGGCCAATCGGCGGTCTACTCGCATTAATATTTCTTATGACTGGTATACGCCCACACAATTGTGTTGGGGTACGATGACACCATTCCAAGACACACAAAGCTGCCTTTTAACATAATTGAAAAACATTTTTTCACTCATATTATAATTAATTATAGATCATATTTCATAGAAATCTGGTAACACCGGACAGTTACTTTTAACTGAAACATAAGTGTGAACAACGAGGCACTCAGATGGAATCCTGATTTGTTTTAGAAGTAACATCATAGACTTAGTCCTTCTAATTCGATCTTTAGCCCTAAGGTGCTAATGAAGGGAATGCCATGCAATCAGTGTGTGCTATTCGGCTAATGAACTTCCTCTCCCTCCCTCTCTGTGTGTCCAGGTGTTGCCCATGGCCTGGAGATCACGTCCCAGGGACCCACGTCCATAGAGAAGGCCAGCAGTGAGAGTGTCAAGCTGGATTGCCAGTTTTCTCTGGCCGCCGTGGACTCTGGCCCCCTGGACATCGAATGGAGCCTGCTGGCCTCCGACAACCAGAAAGAGGACAAAGTGGTGTGTGTTTAATGGGGTCCTTCCGAGTGGTGTTTGTTCTTTCATCCATGAAAAAGGGTTTGGGGGTTATTCCTGCTTTTGGTATGTCAGAATTCATCATTATGTCGGAACTATCCAGTGTTACAACTGAAGTGTTATGTGAGAGCTGGGACAATAAACCAAAAATTACCGACATTGGCTTCCTTTTAGCGAAGCATTTTGCGTACGTGAGTAATTTTTGTTGATTTTGCTACACAACGTTTCTGTAGATTATTCTAAATCCATTATTTGGTCAACAGTAATAGTCTATGCATTATGTTGATTCTGCTATGAATGTATCTGCCTGTCCCTCTTTCACTGTCGGCTGCTGACTCTCACTCCCTCTCCCCACTGTGCGCACGGTGGAGGGCGAGATGCATTCTGAGAAGCACAAAATGCTATTGCGGGAAAAATACTGTTCTCTTTACAGAGAAGAGAGTCGCAGCTTTCTGTCAGTGTCTGTATATATAATGTATTTCTCACCTCTGGTTTTGATGCGCCTGCGGACCGAATAGGCCTACATCAACTAGCCTAGCAATGGAACGTCTAGCTAAGTGTTTTGAATTCCCACTTCCTCAGGTGGTGAGTAATGTAGCCTATAGTCCAATAAGCACAAAGATGACAGCAAATTCCCTGAAGAGCCACAAATATATCTGATCATTCTGGATCCTATTTTGAGAGGTTGGACATCAAAATGCATGCATTTCCTGGATATGTTCGATGAAATACAATACATGACCAAAAGTTTGTGGCCACCTGCTCGTCGAACATCTCATTCTAAAATCATGGTCATTAGTATGGAGTTTGTTCCCCCTTTGCTGCTATAACAACCTCCACTCTTCTTCAAAGGCTTTCCACTAGATGTTGGAACATTGCTGCGGGGACTTGCTTCCATTCAGCCACAAGAGCATAAGTGAGGTCGGGCACTGACGTTGGGCGATTAGGCCTGGCTCACAGTCGGCGTTCCAATTCATCCCAAAGGTGTTCGATGGGGTTGAGATCAGGGCTCTGTGCAGGCCTGTCAAGTTCTTCCACACCGATCTCGACAAAGCATTTCTGTATGGGCCTCGCTTTATCCACGGGGCATTCTCATGCTGGAACAGGAAAGGGCCTTCCCCAAATTATTGCCACAAAGTTGGAAGCACATAATCATCTAGAATGTCATTGTATGCTGTAGCATTAAGATTTCCCTTCACTAGAACTAAGGGGCCTAGCCCAAACCATGAAAAACAGCCCCAGACCATTATTCCTCCTCCACCAAACTTTACAGTTCGCACTATGCATTTGGGAAGGTAGCGTTCTCTTAGTATCCACCAAACCAAATTCATCCATCGGCCTGCCAGATGGTGAAGCATGATTCATCACTCCAGAGAATGCATTTCCACTGCTCCAGAGTCCAATGGCGTTGAACTTTACACCAAACCAGCCAACGTTTGGCATTGCGCATGGTGATCTTAGGCTTGTGTGCGGCTGCTCAGCCATGGAAACCCATTTCATGAAGCTCCCAACAAACAGTTATTGTGCTGACGTTGCTTCCAGACTTCGTTCGGAACTCGGTAGTGAGTGTTGCAACCGAAGACAGATGATTTTTACGTGTTTCAGCACTCGGCGGTCCTATTCTGTGAGCATGTGTGGCCTGCCACTTCGCGGCTGAGCCGTTGTTGCTTCAAGACATTTTTACTTCACAATAACAGCACTTAAAGTTGACCGGGGCAGCTTTGACGAACTGACTTGTTGGAAAGTTGGCATCCTATGACGGTGCCACGTTCAAAGTCACTGAGCTTTTCAGTAAGAACATTCTACAGCCAATGTTTGTCTATGGAGATTGCATGGCTGTGTGCTCAATTTTATACACTTGTCATCAACGGGTGTGGCAGAAATAGCCAAATCCACTAATTTGAAGACGTGTCCACATACTTTATATATATATATATATATATATACAGTTGAAGTTGGAAGTTTACATACACTTAGGTTGGAGTCATTAAAACTAGTTTTTCAACCACTCCACAAATTTCTTGTTTACAAACTTTAGTTTTGGCAAGTCGGTTAGGACATCTACTTTGTACATTACACAAGTAATTTTTCCATCAATTGTTTACAGACAGATTATTTCACTTATAATTCACTATCACAATTCCAGTGGGTCAGAAGTTTACATACACTAAGTTGACTGTGCCTTTAAACAGCTTGGACAATTACAAAAAATTATGTCATGGCTTTAGAAGCTTCTGAGAGGCTAATTGACATCATTTGAGTCAATTGGAGGTGTACCTGTGGATGTATTTCAAGGCCTACCTTCAAACTCAGTTCCTCTTTGCTTGACATCATGGAAAAATCTAAAGAAATCAGCCAAGACCTCAGAAAAACAATTGTAGACCTCCACAAGTCTGGTTCATCCTTTGGAGCAATTTCCAAACAATTTCCAAACACCTGAAGGTACCACGTTCATTTGTACAAACAATAGTACGCAAGTATAAACACCATGGGTCCACGCAGCCGTAATACTGCTCAGGAAGGAGACGCGTTCTGTCTCCTGGAGATGAACGTACTTTGGTGCGAAAAGTGCAAATCAATCCCAGAACAACAGCAAAGGACCTTGTGAAGATGCTGGAGAAAACAGGTACAAAAGTATCTATATCCACATTAAAAGGAGTCCTATATCGACTTAACCTGAAAGGCCGCTCAGCATGGAAGAAGCCACTGCTCCAAAACCGGCATAAAAAAGCCAGACTATGGTTTGCAACTGCACATGGGGACAAAGATCGTACTTTTTGGAGAAATGTCCTCTGGTCTGATGAAACAAAAATAGAACTGTTTGGCCATATCGACCATCATTATGTTTGGAAGAAAAAGAGTGACGCTTGCAAGCTGAAGAACACCATCCCAACCGTGAACCACGGGGGTGGCAGCATCATGTTGTGGGGGTGCTTTGCTGCAGGAGGAACTGGTGCACTTCACAAAATAGATGGCATCATGAGGTAGGAAAATGATGTGGATATATTGAACCAACATCAAGACAACAGTCAGGAAGTTAAAGCTTGGTCGCAAATGGGTCTTCCAAATCGACAATGACCTCAAGCATACTTCCAAAGTTGTGGCAAAATGGCTTAAGGACAACAAAGTCAATGTATTGGAGTGGCCGTCACAAAGCCCTGACCTCAATCCTATAGAAAATTTGTGGGCAGAACTGAAAAAGCGTGTGCGAGCAAGGAGGCCTACAAACCTGACTCAGTTACACCAGCTCTGTCAGGAGGAATGGGCCAAAATTCACCCAACATATTGTGGGAAGCTTGTGGAAGGCTACCCGAAACATTTGACCCAAGATAAACAATTTAAAGGCAATGCTACCAAATACTAATTGAGTGTTTTGTAAACTTCTGACCCACTGGGAATGTGATGAATGAAATAAAAGCTGAAATAAATCATTCTCTCTACTATTATTCTGGCATTTCACATTCTTAAAATAAAGTGGTGATCCTAACTGACCTAAGACGGGGAATTTTTACTAGGATTAAATGTCAGGAATTGTGAAAAACTGAGTAAAAATGTATTTGGCTAAGGTTTATGTGAACTTCCGACTTCAACTATATATATATAAACTCAGCAAAAAAATAAACGTCCTTTACCTGTCAACCAGATACTATTTTCAGCAAACTTAACATGTGTAAATGTATGTATGAACATAACAAGATTCAACAACTGAGACATAAACTGAACAAGTTCCACAGACATGTGACTAACAGAAATGGAAAATGTGTCCCTGAACAAAGGGGGGGGGTCAAAATCAAAAGTAGCAGTCAGTATCTGGTGTGGCCACCAGCTGCATTTAGTACTGCAGTGCATCTCCTCCTCATGGACTGCACCTGATTTGCCAGTTCTTGCTGTGAGATGTTACCACAATCTTCCACCAAGGCACCTGCAAGTTCCCGGACATTTCTGGGGGGAATGGTCCTAGCCCTCACCCTCCGATCCAACAGGTCCCAGATGTGCTCAATGGGATTGAGATCCAGGCTCTTTGCTGGCCATGGCAGAACACCGACATTCCTGTCTTGCAGGAAATCACGCACAGAACGAGCAGTATGGCTGGTGGCATTGTCATGCTGGAGGGTCATGTCAGGATGAGCCTGCAGGAAGGGTACCACATGAGGGATGAGGACATCTTCCCTGTAACGCACAGCATTGAGATTGCCTGCAATGACAACAAGCTCAGTATGATGATGCTGTTACACACCGCCCCAGACCATGATGGACCCTCCACCTCCAAATTGATCCCGCTCCAGAGTACATGCCTCGGTGTAACGCTCATTCCTTTGACAATAAACACAAATCCGACCATCACCCCTGGTGAGACAACCGCGACTCGTCAGTGAAGAGCACTTTTTGCCAGTCCTGTCTGGTCCAGCGATGGTGGGTTTGTGCCCATAGGCGAAGTTGTTGCCGGTGATGTCTGGTGAGGACCAGCCTTACAACAGGCCTACGTGCTATCAGTCCAGCCTCTCAGCCTATTGCGGACAGTCTGAGCACTGATGGAGGGATTGTGCGTTCCAGGTGTAACTTGGGCAGTTGTTGCCATCCTGTGCCTGTCCCGCAGGTGTGATGTTCGGATGTACCGATCCTGTGTAGGTGTTGTTACGTGGTCTGCCACTGCAAGGACGATCAGCTGTCCGTCCTGTCTCCCTGTAGCGCGGTCTTAGGCGTCTCACAGTCCGGACATTGCAATTTATTGCCCTGGCCACATCTGCAGTCCTCATGCCTCCTTGTAGCATGCCTAAGGCACATTCACGCAGATGGGCAGGGACCCTGGGCATCTTTCTTTTGGTGTTTTTCAGAGTCAGTAGAAAGGCCTTTTTAGAGTCCTAAGTTTTCATAACTGTGACCTTAATTGCCTACCGTCTATAAGCTGTTTGTGTCTTAACGACTGTTCCACAGGTGCATGTTCATTAATTGTTTATGATTCATTGAACAAGCATGGGAAGCAGTGTTTAAACCCTTTACAATGAAGATCTGTGAAGTTAATTAATAAAAATCCAAATTTCTTTGAAAGACAGGATCCTGAAAAAGGGACATTTCTTTTTTTGCTGAGTTTATATGAAGCATTTAATCATAGTCTAAGACTACCATCTGTTGTCTTCCTTGGCACTAGAAAAAAAAATTGTCTAGCCAGGGATAATCAACTAGATTCAGCCGCGGGACAATTTTTTTATTCTTGAGTGGATGGTCGGGGGGCCGGAACTTAAATACAATCACTGGCTGCCAGTTGTGGAACCCTGGTCTAGAGCCCTGCTGCTAATGTACATTAACTGTTCATTAAAAAATTTCTTTATTGTTGTATTTGTTGTTATCCTGATCACTTTCTATCCATATCGGCCAGCTCTAGCCCCCCCCCCCCACAAAATAAATGTAATCGTTATGGCACAACAATTTTCAGTATATCACTAATTGGATTTTTGTCCTTAACGCCCAGCTCTGTTATGCCAGTGTTAGTGTTATTTCATAAGTAGAAACCTGAACACTACGGTTAACCGGAGCCATATACCATATGTGTTGCTCTATGGCGCTGTGGTTAACTGTTTTTTAATGAAACACTATCATGTCAACTTTGATACAGTGCCTGTCAGTTGAGAAGTAAAAGGGAGATGTCAGGTTTTGTTCCTTTTTGTTAACCGTCGATGGAACCATTGAGTTCTCATATGTGTGGTAAGGGAAAATTCCCACACAACCCCCATGACTATAAAAACAGCAGTTCATCTTTTACTCGGTGCATGTTTTTAAAGCGTTATAAAATATCCCACATGGGTTTGAGTGGCATCGCTCTTTCAGTGTGTGCAAGCGTGCACTGTGCACGCTCGTTAGTGCGTGAGAAGGGGTTTGTGGGGGTGTGTCAGTTGGCTCTCGTGACCTCACCCACCTGCTCTCTGCATGGTACCTCTATTGAGTGGAATGCCACCTTCCAGCCTTGCTGTGAGAACCCAGCAGCTCTGTGTACAGGCTGTGTCATCCCTCTGTAGTCTGGAGGTATGGGGTACACATGGCTGCTGAGAGAATAGACAGATCCACATAGCCCATGCATTGCCTGAGGGCATGTATCTAGAAGCTTATAGAGGGATAGATGGCCTCACTCCAGGCCTCTGAATGGTGGGGGAGTCTCTCCTGTGTCTCTCCATTCCACTCCTCCGCAAGTAATGCCTCTGCATCCTCTCTCTCTCTCTCTTTGTCCCCCATGGCCTGAGTTTTTTGTGTCCAGGGCTAGAAGAAGATCAGTAGGAGCCCTTCATTAGCTGTCCCTCTCACCATTCCTCCCTGGCTCCTATTTCCAGCCCAGCCCTGCTCTCTCCTCTCCCTCCATTGTCTCTGCTAAATTCCGTTTTTTTTTAAATTGGGGAGCTGTGCCTCAGGAGAGCTCTATTTGTTTTTGACCTACTTAATTTTATTCAGAATGGGAACCACTGATGATTCATTGGGAGGGGTGGGGGTGGAAGAAGTGGCGTATTTCCCAAAAAATAACATTATTGTTATTATTATTATAGAGCCGTCATTGTACTCCCCAGGTTTGGCGTTTCTGTGTAAAGACTACAATGCTCATGTGGATATAACTGTAGAAGCCAGTTGTGGGTGGTTTTCCGTTTGTGGTCTACCTCCTCCTCTCTAGTTGTACTCAGCTGTAGACATGTTTTGAATGTTCCATACTCAGAGTTTAGCCTCACTGCTCATTATTTTGTCGTTCATTGCGCCTCAAACCATCTCCAATCTTTTACAAGAGCCACAATCTCACCAGACCATTTCTTCATTCACAACGGCCAAGTTTCTATCTTCCTCTGAGCGGATAGATATTAATTGACCAATCAGAGGGACACTCAGTGCATAGACAGACACACACGCGCACAGCCTACTTGCGCCCTGGTCGGGTGATGTCATGTGTATTATCAGTAATTAGTGGCCTGTTAAATTCACTGGCTGCAGGGCTGGCTTGGTGTATGTGACAGTGCCCAGTAGGATTAGTGCTGGCCAGAGCTGGGGCTACACTGTACTGGCAGGCTGGACTACTGGACGTCCAGAGAGTGAGAAGGGAGGGGTGATGCTGGGGCTACACTGTACTGGCAGGCTGGACTACTGGACGTGTGGTACTGATCTACTCTGCTGGAAGGGGGGAGGAGATGGAGGGAGAGTAGAGGATGGGATATATGACAAAAGGAGATAAGGGGAAGTAGCAGAGGAGAGGGAGTGGAGGAGAGCGTGGGATGGAATGGGAGGCGTGAAGAAGATATTGAGTGTAGAGGTAGACGGGAGGGGGCGGACCCTTTACGTACCACTCCCTATGACAGACTACTTTGAGTTTGCACAGTCAAACTGGCATTTTTGTATTTCTAAAGTAGGGAAACAACAATGCACTGCTTGCATCGGATAATTCATTTAGAGATTTGGGAGTTGTGGTCTGTTTATATGGTATATCTGAATTCAGGGAATCAGTGAACCATAGCTAATGCACCTCTTTGTTGGCCTGAAATGAAGAAATGCCATGCCTACAGTAAGAGATAATTAGCATTTAGCGCTCATCGCGGAGACATTACAGATAGGCTGGAAGCAGGGTGCGACCTGAGTATTGTATTCTCAACTAAGATAATGGTAACTACAGTCATGAAAATACATGAATGATAGTTGCCTTTAGCGCTATATTCTCAAGGTTAGCTGGGAGAATGGAACAGTAGCTAGCTGCTTTAAATTCCTGGTGGACTGATAAAGGTTTGTGTCCTTGAGGAAAGCACTAGAGCTTTGTTTACTGAAGAAAAGCTGACATGAAAGTGTAGTGGTTCAGGTTAAACCTTGAGATTCAATTTGGAGCCAAGGTACATTTCTGAAACTGACTATAGGGGCATGGCTGAGTCAGGAGAAAAGCCTGACTTTACCAAAGACGCAAGAACACTGTCGCCAGAGTCAGACAGACCGGGACATTGAGTGTAGTGTACACAGGTGATGCCACTCCCTGTTTTGCCTCTCAAATTACCCCCACCCTCTCCGTGCAGGGGAGTCACATGATGATGACCTCATCTTTAAATGGCCCCATGTAAGTAACCGAACCTTTGTCTCACTCCTGGTGCTGCCAGTATAATAGAGGTTGTTTCCCTTCTGCACTTTCTACTATTTTCTTTATTAGTTCATTACTATTTAAGGTGACTTTAAATGTCCACTAAGGTGCCACCCTAACTAATACAATATACTATTATAATTATGAGAAGAGGTCCCTTAGTGCAATATTTGTCCACAGAGACTTTCAGTCTGACCTCACCAGATGGATACTGTAGTACTGGTCTACCTGTTCTGAATCAGAACTCAGGAATGTGTCCTTGTTTTCAACTCTGCTTGTCTAGTTCTCTTCTCATTAACGTCTGCCCTATGTTTTCCAGTACGTAGGCCCTCTTGGAGTTTTTATAGGATTTGTTTTATTGAGCCACGTTATTACATGTGGTATGTACAAGATTGTAGTCTGTGTGTGTGTCTGAGATTGTGTCTCAGTGTGAGAGGGAGTGCTTGTTGCCTGTCTTTACCCTAGTGCCTCAGGCAATTTAATTTCCTCTCCTCCACCTTCTCTCATCGCTTTGTTATTGCTGCCGTTGCTCTGATCCCAGTGAAGTTAGTTTGAGGGCTCCATGTCTCTCCTGGGATCCAGGTGGAATGCATTACAGTTTACGTGTCTAATAGGTACAAGATGTAGCTTAGCCTACACAGCCTTGGCAGCCCTGCCGTGGGGTCAACAACAACGCTCCCCAGCCGAGCTGTTAGACATCTCACAGCCCACCATCCCTCCGGTTCTCTTTGTTTTCTTCTCTCTCGCTCCCTCACAGCCCACCGTCTTTCCGTTCTGTTCGTCTCTCTTTCTTTGTTTTCTCTTCCCTTCCTCTCCCTTGGAGCTTGCTGCTACCTCTGTGTTCATTAGGAGGCCTACTCAGTTTTTCCTCTACTCTCCTCCACTGCGTGTGTATGATGGTGATCATTGCACACAACACAAGCCCCCGTCTCTGACAAGCTCCATGGAAAATGTAGAATATTATGCTTACCTACGTGTATGTGTTGTCTGCCTGCGATGTGAGAGAATTGTTTGGTTTTTCCTCCTTCGTGCCGTGGTGTTTTGTTTACTTTGCCTCCGTGCTGCTCCTGTGCGGCTCGTTGTCCGTTGGCTCCACCTTGACTCCATCTTCTGGCTTCTGCTCTGAGCGCTGTGTTGTAGGGGAGGGGGAGAGACAGATGGGGGTAGGGGAGGTGAAGGTAGGGCTGGGGGCTGCTGCTGAGCTCAGGTCATAGCTTTCTCTATCTCTCTGTTGACACAGCAGGTGTTGCTTTGACTCCACAGTAGGGCTTTGTTTGTTCCATGCAATACCTCCGCAGCACAGAAAGGAAAGGTCAAAAACAAGCCAGAGCCAGGCATAGGACATTAGGGAGATAACAATACACTGACTCTTCATTTCAGTGTCTGTTGTTTTAGTAAACAGAGACGGGGGGTGGGGTGGGCTTTGCACTCACTCTTAATAACCAGCTTCGACTTGGATTATTTATCCAGGCTTGTTTTTCTGAAAAGTTGTAACTTCGTTACACCCAGCTATCTCCCTCTAATTCTCGGTCTATTCCCTCCCTCATTTTCTCTTTCTCCCTCCACCCCCAGGTGATCCTGTACTCTGGGGACAGGGCCTATGAGGACTACTACCCTGCAGTGAAGGGGCGGGCCCACTTCAACTCACCCGACCCAAAGAATGGTGACGCTTCCATCAACCTGACTGGTCTGAAGTCCTCAGACACGGGGACCTACCAGTGCAAGGTGAAGAAGGCCCCGGGCATCCGCAGCAGAAAGATGCTACTGACCGTCATGGGTTAGTGGGTTGCCATGGGTGACATTTTTACATTTTAAACAGCCGCTACTCTGCTATCTACAGTTGAAGTCGGAAGTTTACATACACCTTAGCCAAATATATTTAAACTCAGTTTTTCACAATTCCTGACATTTAATCCTAGTAAAAATTCACTGGTTAGGTCAGTTAGGATCACCACTTTATTTTTAAAATGTGAAATGTCAGAGTAATACAGTGAGAGAAAAAAGTATTTGATCCCCTGCTGATTTTGTACGTTTGCCCACTGACAAAGAAATGATCAGTCTATAATTTTAATGGTAGGTTTATTTGAACAGTGAGAGACAGAATAACAACAAAAAAATCCAGAAAAACACATGTCAAAAATGTTATAAATAGATTTGCATTTTAATGAGGGAAATAAGTCTCCCCCTTTTTTCTCCAAACATGACGATGGTCGATATGGCCAAACAGTTCTATTTTTGTTTCATCAGACCAGAGGATATTTCTCCAAAAAGTACAATATTTGTCCCCATGTGCAGTTGCTCAACCGTAGTCTGGCTTTTTTATGGCGGTTTTGGAGCAGTGGCTTCTTCCTTGCTGAGCGGCCTTTCAGGTTATGTTGATATAGGCCTCGTTTTACTGTGGATATAGATACTTTTGTACCTGTTTACTCCAGCATCTTCACAAGGTCCTTTGCTGTTGTTCTGGGATTGATTTGCACTTTTCGCACCAAAGTACGTTCATCTCCAGGAGACAGAACGCGTCTCCTTCCTGAGCAGTATTACGGTGCGTGGTCCCATGGTGTTTATACTTGCGTATTATTGTTTGTACAGATGAACGTGGTACCTACAGGCGTTTGGAAATTGCTCCCAAGGATGAACCAGACTTGTGGAGGTCTACAATTGTTTTTCTGAGGTCTTGGTTGATTTCTTTTGATTTTCCCATGATGTCAAGCAAAGAGGCACTGAGTTTGAAGGTAGGCCTTGAAATACTTCCACAGGTACACCTCCAATTGACTCAAATGATGTCAATTAGCCTATCAGAAGCTTCTAAAGCCATGACATAATTTTCTGTAATTGTCCAAGCTGTTTAAAGGCACAGTCAACTTAGTGTATGTACCCACTGGAATTGTGATACAGTGAAATAATCTGTCTGTAAACAATTGTTGGAAAAATTACTTGTGTCATGCACAAAGTAGATGTCCTAACCGACTTGCCAAAACTAAAGTTTGTTAACAAGAAATTTGTGGAGTGGTTGAAAAACGAGTTTTAATGACTCCAACCTAAGTGTATGTAAACTTCCGACTTCAACTGTATCTGTTCAGTAAAAACTCCACGCATAATGCCTTTTGAAGGGTACATGTGGCAAACTAGATAAGTGTTTATGTAATACCCCTCTAGAATGGCGTGGTGATATGTTTAATATTCCTAGTGGTATGTATAGATCTAGAGTTTTCCTTGATATTGCAATCCAATCTATATACGGTAGGGAAATGGCTATGTCAATATCAGATGACATCAAAATAGCCTACTAAATGTAGTAAAGTGTTGTAAAATGTACATTAATGCTGCCTTGTTCTGAAATGATGTATGCTCAGTGTTTTGCTTTGCCATTAAGTGATGGTGTGATTGATGAGCATCACACATAATGTAATGTCACCTCAGCCAGCTGTTCCATTGTTGTTGCTAAGTGACAGTAAAGTAGTGTAAAATGAAGTGATTTGGGCGTTATGACAGCCACTCAGCTAGCTAACTGCGTATCATAAATGACAGTGGGTGTAGAATAGGCAGAACACTCTAGTGATGTCTACGCAAATCGACTTGCCGTGTATGGCTGCTCGGTGACTCAACTTTACTCTGAACATACAGAAACTCACTCAGTCACTCAACCAGTCAGCATATTTACATAAGAAAAGCAGTGTGGGCTGACGGCTGTGGTCAAACAACATATAAACTTTTATTAGAGCCCTGCACTGATGAAGGATTTCTCATAAACGTTGTGTTTGGCTGAATAAAATGTGATTAGGACACGGTTGTTTTCCTGGTTAACCACATCTCTCTATTGAGAAACTGGTTTTGTGACATGATCCGTTGGTGTTATATTTACCTTCCTTTACCAGGAACTAAACAAAAACAATGTCTTTTTAGCCATTCCTTTACACCAGCAAGGCTGGCTCGAAGTCTCTCAGGTCTACAGGAAGGCTGGCTCGAAGTCTCTCAGGTCTACAGCAAGGAAGATTCAATTTGTTCAGTGTACCCGAGCCAGCCAAGGAGAGATGGGCTTGAGCTGACTAGAGCAAATACCTAGGCAGGCCGATGGTGATGGTCCTTAGGGAGCTGTGCAGAGGAATTTCTTGGCCACAAAGCTGGTCATCTAGTGTCTTTACTGGTTTAGTGCCGCCGCCTGGTAGTGGGTCTGACAGGCCTAAAGGCATTGAACCCTGGGGCAGAGCTATTCCTATTCTAGAGGAGAGCAGTGTGACAAGGAGACAGGAAGACATCTTCCCTGCACCGCAGTTTACCTTCAGGTCAATATCGTCACCAGAACGTAAATGCTCCCGAGCGCATTGGCAGGGATGGACACGGTCACACACTCTCAGGAAGTAGGCACACACAGACACACACACACACACACACACACACACGGGCATTTGTCCTGAGTGCAGGTAATGTTAGGAGCTGTGTGCGTGTTGTGTCTCCCTGTATGAAGATCGACAGTGAAGGTAACAGAAGGAGAGGGCACACCTGCAGTCAGTACAGCACCCCGGACAGGCATGTCAGCAACCCTCGCAACCAATCAGTGTCTGCCGCTACCTCACAACAGCTTTCGGCAGCCAATCACAATTCCTCTCTCCCTGGCCTTAGTCCCAATCACTATCTCATTACCCATACGCCACTACAGTATTTAACATGCCAATCGCTCCCTGACCTGATTCCAAACAACCAATCAGCCCTGCCTAGACCTCTCTAAAGCCAATCTTTCTGTCTCCCTGGCCTCAGTCCCAACCGATCCCTCATTGTCTTTATAGCCACCCTACTGTGGTCTACCACAATGTATCACTCTCCCTCTATCTATACTGTGTCCTATCAGTACCTCAATGTAGTCCAGCACAGCCAATACATCTCCTTATCTTTAGCACTTCATATTATACCACATCCATATAGTCCACCACAACCAATCTCACACTCTCTACAGTATCTGTCTCAAGATATTATTTTTCTCTTTCTACCTCCTCTCGCTCGTATCACCCCCCCAGTCCATCAGCACTCATTTAATTTATCTTCCATTTCTACTCCCCTCTCTCGTTCTGTCCATCCTGCCCCCTGCCTTTTAGATTAGTATGGGCTGGGCACTGCACTATGTGCTGCCGTGTCACACAGGACAGGGCTGTCTGGTGTTAATCCACATGGTTCTGCCTGATAAGTCCCTGTCCCTGATCTCCCCTCCCTCTCCTCTCGCTCCCCTCCCTTTCCCTGGGCTTTGTTGTTACAGCGCCCATTACCAAACCATGATGTCAGCGCTCCAGCACGAAGCTCTATCCGAGAGACACACAGAGAGAGCGAGAGATGCACACAGAGAGAGACAGAGCGATATACGCACATGCAAACACACATTCACACACGGCCAATCAGGCTTCCTAAAGACGACAATATTTAGAATGCCCCTCCACCTCTCAACCCTAGCTTAGTACCCATACCTCATCCCACCCCCTCCACCTCCCACCCCTAGCTTAGTACCCATACCTCATCCCACCCCCTCCACCTTCCACCCCTAGCTTAGTACACATACCTCATCCCACCCCCTCCACCTCCCACCCCTAGCTTAGTACCCATACCTCATCCCACCCCCTCCACCTTCCACCCCTAGCTTAGTACCCATACCTCATCCCACCCCCTCCACCTCCCACCCCTAGCTTAGTACCCATACCTCATCCCACCCCCTCCACCTTCCACCCCTAGCTTAGTACGCATACCTCATCCCACCCCCTCCACCTCCCACCCCTAGCTTAGTACCCATACCTCATCCCACCCCCTCCACCTCCCACCCCTAGCTTAGTACCCATACCTCATCCCACCCCCTCCACCTCCCACCCCTAGCTTAGTACCATACCTCATCCCTCCACCTCCCACCCCTAGCTTAGTACCCATACCTCATCCCTCCACCTCCCACCCCTAGCATAGTACCCATACCTCATCCCTCCACCCCTAGCTTAGTACCCATACCTCATCCCTCCACCTCCCACCCCTAGCTTAGTACCCATACCTCATCCCTCCACCTCCCACCCCTAGCTTAGTACCCATACCTCATCCCTCCACCTCCCACCCCTAGCTTAGTACCCATACCTCATCCCTCCACCTCCCATCCCTAGCTTAGTACCCATACCTCATCCCTCCACCTCCCATCCATAGCTTAGTACCCATACCTCATCCCTCCACCTCCCACCCCTAGCTTAGTACCATACCTCATCCCTCCACCTCCCACCCCCTCCACCACCCACCCCTAGCATAGTACCCATACCTCATCCCTCCACCTCCCACCCCTAGCTTAGTACCATACCTCATCCCTCCACCTCCCACCCCTAGCTTAGTACCATACCTCATCCCTCCACCTCCCACCCCTAGCATAGTACCCATACCTCATCCCTCCACCTCCCACCCCTAGCTTAGTACCATACCTCATCCCTCCACCCCTAGCATAGTACCCGTACCTCATCCCTCCACCTCCCACCCCTAACTTAGTACCCATACCTCATCCCTCCACCTCCCACCCCTAGCTTAGTACCCATACCTCATCCCTCCACCTCCCACCCCTAGCTTAGTACCATACCTCATCCCTCCACCCCTAGCATAGTACCCATACCTCATCCCTCCACCTCCCACCCCTAGCTTAGTACCCATGCCTCATCCCTCCACCTCCCACCCCTAGCTTAGTACCATACCTCATCCCTCCACCTCCCACCCCTAGCTTAGTACCATACCTCATCCCTCCACCTCCCACCCCTAGCTTAGTACCATACCTCATCCCTCCACCTCCCACCCCTAGCATAGTACCCATACCTCATCCCTCCACCTCCCACCCCTAGCTTAGTACCATACCTCATCCCTCCACCTCCCACCCCTAGCATAGTACCCATACCTCATCCCTCCACCTCCCACCCCTAGCTTAGTACCCATACCTCATCCATCCACCTCCCACCCCTAGCTTAGTACCCATACCTCATCCCTCCACCTACCACCACTAGCTTAGTACCCATACCTCATCCCTCCACCTCCCACCCCTAGCTTAGTACCCATACCTCATCCCTCGACCTCCCACCCCTAGCTTAGTACCCATACCTCATCCCACCCCCTCCTCTCCTCTCCAGCAGACAGACAGACGGTGAGTTCAGTTGGTCTGTTCGTCTTTGCCTTGCACTGGATCCGGCCTGGTTTCAATTTGGAGCTTTGTTTGCTTTTGAATTCTCATCTCATCTCCTGCCAACAGACTGAGGGAACTGTTTGCGTACGCTTGGCTTTCCCAGAGGCCCTACCCCGTGTTTGTGTGTGTGTGTGTGTGTGTGTGTGTGCGCACGTCACTCTCCAATCTTCATCATCTTTAGTGACAGCACCTGTAATGACAGCAGCTGTATCAATTACCCTGATTACTGCTCTCATTATGCTGATGACTGCTGCTATGAAGGGGACACACACACACACACACACACACACACACACACACACACACACACACACACACACACACACACACACACACACACACACACACAGAGCTCAGCAACCTGCCAGGGGGGTGTGCATTGGAAAATCAGGAAGGGTTTGTGTAGCTTGAAGCTAATTTCTGTTTTCCGCCATGTATGCCATCTCTAATAGCTTATGCCCTCTCCCCCTCCTCTCTCTCCCCTGGCAGTGAGGCCGTCCAAGCCCAGATGCTCTACTGAAGGTCCCACCCAGGAGGGAAAAGACGTGGTCCTGAGGTGTACGTCCAGTGAGGGGACCAACCCCCTGCAGTACACCTGGGAGAAGACCAGCGACAACAAGATTCTGCCTGCCTCAGCCGTGCTAGGTAACACACACGGGATGTAATTATACACTGAGTATGCCAAACATTAGGAACACCTTCTTAATATTGAGTTAACCCCCCCCCCCCCCAAGTTGGCTGGATGTCCTTTGGGTGATGGACCGTTCTTGATACACACAGGAAACTGTTGAGCATGAAAAACCCAGCAGCAATGCAATATTTGACACAAACCGCCTGGCACCTACTACCATACCCCGTTCAAAGGCACTTACATTTATTGTCTTGCCCATTCACCTTCTGAATGGCACGCAATCCATGTCTCAATTGTCTCTAGGCGTAACAATCCTTCTTTAACCTGCCTCCTCCTCAATCAACTACACTGATTGAAGTGGATTTAACAGGTTACGTCAATAAGGGATCATAGCGTTCACCTGGATTCACCTTGTCAGTCTGTCATGGAAAGAGGTGTTCTTAACATTTTTTTTATACTCAGTCTATTTATTGAAGATTTTAACAAAACACAATGTGGTTACACAAGTTTTTACCATCCTCAGATGGAGCAGATCATTTCAAACAGAATGGATATTCACTGCCAACTCAAGTAAATGGCCAGAAATGTTTCCGGAAGGTTTTTGGCTTCCTGAACGTGCCCCTGTGACCTCTCTGTCTTGTAGACCCTGTGGGAGGCACCATGAATGTAAGGAACGCGTCCATCAGCTCCTCTGGAACCTACCGCTGCACTGTTAAGAACCACGTGGGCATGGAGGAGTGTATTCTACAGCTTGGCATCACTCCTCGTGAGTCCCTCAACGCCCCCTGATTCACCTTTATCTGGGCTTTAATTGAACACTATCATTTTTTTATTTATCAGGTGTGGATCTGTGCTTGGATCTGTATTGGCTGTATAGAGTCAAGATGGTGGAATTGTGTAATTTTATCATGTATTATTTTTATGATCTGTGGTCTAGCACCCAACACTGCTGGTATCATAGCTGGAGTCATCATCGCTGTGCTGCTGGCCCTCATCATCATCGCCATCATCCTCTTCTGCTGCTGCCGCGCCCACCACAGGAAGAAGTACGAGAAGGAGATCTCTTACGAGATCAGGTACGGTCACTGCATTATTACACCATTGTACAGCACTGGCATAAACTGCATCCAGCTGCTATTAGATTAGATATGTGTTGGTCAGATGTTCACAGACATTTGCTTGACAAAAATGCACTGCAATAGAATGGCCAGACATAGTAAACATACACATTAATGAAGAACAACAGAAATTACAGCTTAATGACTTGAGCCCTCCCTTCCCCATAACATAACTACCCTCCCTGCCGCCCTCATATACTCAATACTGCACATCTCCTTGGTGTCCAGGTCACTGAGCACAACACTAACTTTCAATGTCCATGATTCCACATATAACCACATATAACAGTGTAGTATACAGTACATTACAACTATCTTAATAGCATTGTGGGACGAGTGTATAGGTTCCTCTAAAGGTTTTCTTTTATTTCGGTAATTTGGCTGCTGTAGCCTGCAATAAATCAAAGACAGCGTGACCGTGCCATGTTCTCCGGGCCCAGCTCCTCCCTATCCGGTCACGGACACGGGAAAAAGGCTGTCGCACCATCAGCGGTTTTCTATTTTTTTCCCTTCCTCAAATAAACGTCTGTGTTAATCAGTTTGGGTGGTTTATTTGTTCTGTGGATCCTGTGTCTGTCCTGCCCAGCCCCCCTGGACACAGTGTTCCATCCACTCTGTCTCTCTGTCTTTGGGTCTGCTAGCGTCAGCCTGGACACTGTCTATCTGCCTGGCAGCGCAGCGGAGCATCATAACAATTAGCCCAATGAGCACTGTGTCTGTGTGCCCAGTCCTGACACACACACACACACACACACACACACGGCGGCACGCATACAGACACTAATACACGCTTAGGGATATTAATGTACTCACAAACACTTCGGCACACGCATTTACCAACATATTCAAAGCCACTGGCCCCTCAGGCTCAGTTTGATTGAGCTCTTTAATGGATTATTGCAGGTTATTATGTGTTAATTGTGTTGCTCTGGGAGTAGAAAGGGGTTGGTGGGAATGAATGTTGCTTAGTTACCACTGTTGAGAATCTTACTGTGGCTGATCAGAGCTGGCACAGCTGGAACTACATTCCATCGTCACTAGCTATCATCTTTATCACTACCTTTCACCCACACTGTCTCTCCCTTCTCACTCTCTCCTTCTGTCTGTTTTTCTCTCTTTCCCACTCTTTCTGTCATTCTGTCTCTTTCATTCGCCTCACCCTCTCTCTTTCAGTCAGTCTGTCCTCTCCCTTTTTCTGCCTGTCTCCTCTCTCTGTCTGTTTCTGTCTTTCACCCTCTCTTTCTGTCTCCCTATCCCAATCTGTCTCATTCTGTCTCTTTCGGTCTTTCTCTTATATCTCATTGTTTATCTCTCTCTGACTCTGTCTGGCTGGACACCTAGGTGAAATCCCAAGTGAATGTGAAAGGGGAGTGAAAAGCTTGTCTCTTGTTGTTTACATGCCCATCTCACTCTCTTTCCCCCCCTTTCAGAGAGGACGTTCCCCCTCCAAAGAGCCGCGTGTCGACGGCTCGCTCTTTCACCAGCGTGGGCAGCCAGCGTTCCTCCCTGGGCTCCATGTCCCCCTCCAACCTGCATGAGTACGCCCTCAAGCCCCAGTATGACAAGATCCCCTCCGTGGAGGAGTATGAGAGGCCCCCCAGCCACACACCCCTGCCACCGCCTGTCGCCAGCAAGATAGCCGGCCGTAACCTCAGCCGCATGGGCGGCATCCCCGTCATGATCCCCGCCCAAAACAAGGACGGCTCCATTGTGTAATGGAGAGGGGGAGAAAGGGAGGGGTGGGACTGGGGGACACTAGCCAGAGAGGAGGTGGGGGGCTGGTCTGACGACTGGAGAGATGGAGGGGTGGGACTGGGGTACACTAGCCAGAGAGGAGGTGGGGGGCTGGTCTGACAACTGGAGAGATGGAGGGAGGGACTGGGGGACACTAGCCAGAGAGGAGGTGGGGTGGCTGGGCTGGGGACTGGGCTGACTGATTTTATGTCCTCCAT
Source organism: Salmo trutta (assembly GCF_901001165.1). NCBI lineage: Eukaryota > Metazoa > Chordata > Actinopteri > Salmoniformes > Salmonidae > Salmo > Salmo trutta. The sequence goes on along the minus strand of NC_042971.1, from coordinate 35,462,173 downwards.
CACTCGTAAGCTGTGGTGCTGTACTGAGGAGAAAAGAGATGCAGTACTGTACCATATCACATCAGGCCCACTATGAACTATTTACTGAAGGCAAAAAACAACAGATCCTTTTATGAATTTTACTTCCTGATCTTTCTGACAAGCAGATACAAAAATACTAGGGTGGCTAGCTACATTTTAATGGTCAATTCAGAAAGGTTGCTTTGTACATAGTTGAATGCAAAGTTTTTTTTTTAATCTAGCTGGCCCTGTCCTTAGAGATGTGTGCAGAGCAGACCAAGGTCTCTGATTGGCCTATGGTGGGTTTTACTGTGAAAGTATGACAGTGTGTGTTTCTGGGCGTGGGAAATGTACACTTCTACTCCAGTCTTTGGATGAAATGCCAAAAATATAATCAGACAAAAGTTTTTATCAAATCTCTCAGTAACATTTTTTAAAATATTTTGCATATTTAACAATAACCCCTCCACACACACATTTGTTAAATCTATTTTAAGAATAGGGGTTGCCGAAGGGATTTAAGTTTTCTGCTTTTCAAATGAGTTTTGTTGTCATGTGGTTACCTTTATAAAGATGTTCATTCCACTGGTTGGACTGGCTGATGTAATGGGCATGTTTGCCAGCCCTGAGAGCAGTTGGTCCAGCTTGGGCTGGGTGGGACGGATGGTCAGGGTTGGTTAACGACACGGGAGGGGGAGTTAAGCCACCCCATCTTGTGATTGGTGGATTGTTGTTTCTTTGCCGGGCTTACACCCCATCTTCTCCCTTTCTCCCCACCCCTCTCTACAAGTTCCTAGAACAGGCAGTGTTTTGGAGAATAGGGGTGTGTGGCTTCACTGAACAATCATATTTGATTGTGTTTCACTGCCACCAGCTCAGGCCCCTAACCCTTCTGACTCCACCAGTACACCCCTCCCCCAACACACATTCCGTATTAGCAGGACGACCACGGTTACACTGTTCGCTATTATTAACCATCTCTGTTGTTTAACCATCCAACCCAAAGGTCTCCCCACAGTCCTTCCCAGAAAACATTCTGGATTTGGAACCGCATACCTAGGGTTCAATATCGCAACCTCTTTCAATGGTCATTATTAAGTTTAGTGGTTCATTCATGCATCACCGTTTGTGAAGGATAAATGAAGGATGTACATGTATGTTATAGTATGTTAGTAAGTATGTTACATGATATATGGAAGGAAGTGAGTGTTAAGGGGAAGAAGTCAACATTAGAATACTGAGTCACAGGTGTTCACAGGTTTAGGCTACAACTACAGTACAGTAACTGTTCTCTAGGGTTCCCATGCTGTACCCTAGCTCTATCACTCAGTCAGTCACAACAGGCTGCTCCCAGTCTTACTCACAGCCCAGATGACTTGTTTCTGTGATTGACATCACTGTGCCTTGTCTGTACTGACTTGTATCACACACATACTGTTGTAGCCACAGGCCCCTAAGTAGGTGTCTGTGTCTCAGTGGATCCCTGGTTGTGTGCTAGCCTTTTATCGTTGCTGTGCGCCATACATGTATGTTTTGTAGCTAACGATCATTGCCATGTATGGTGCTTGGCACAAGAGTTGGCTTCAGTACATATAGTTTGGCTATAATGGACCTGTAATACCAGGCCTACATCAGGCATAATAACCAGTCCACTTTACATGGTTCTGGATCCTGTGTAATACTGCATCGCAGTTTACATTAGCTCTGTATTTAAACTGTTGCAATGTTTAAAACATTTCCCAAACATTGATTCATACATTTGTTGCTTCTTTTTTTAATTCATTATTTAATTTTTCTGTTTTATTTGTATGAAGGCTTTGGTTGTATGTGTAAATATACTGTAAAAGTGACACTATCTCTAGAACTTATCCCACCACACTTACTCTAATACTCTGTATGTATAATGATGCTCTGCAGTACTTTTCTTGGTTAATGTGTATCTAAAACATGATCGCTGGGTGTTATCAATAACAGTAGAGGGTGAAAGCCTGCTCATTCAGCTAAGGCACTACAGTAGCTCTGTTTCAGGATCCACATTAGCATCTTACTTATTTGATGGATCAGCCATGTTATGGATTGTATAAGTTTGACATGGATGTGTGGGTGTCCAGATTCTAAATGGTATACTAGCATGGTTATTGAAACAGAGCCCGATTCTGTGTGTGTGAATAGAATGTAGTAGATTTGGGGTGGATGAAGAGGAGGTGATGGGTATAGAGCGCTTTCTGAATTGTACAGTAGCACCGCACCTCTCCTCATTGTGGCATGTGTAACTTCACACCCATGGGACAGCAGCCACATCCAACTGCTGCACCGAGGCAGGATGTGGAGAAAAACCCACACCATACACTACCCCAAGGTGGAAAAGCTGTCAGTTCTCTCCAAGCCCAGGGAAGTGTGTGTGTGTGTGTGTGTGTGTGTGTGTGTGTGTGTGTGTGTGTGTGTGTGTGTGTGTGTGTGTGTGTGTGTGTGGAATGTCTGGAGGGGGCCCAGATATATAGTATTTTAGTAGAATAGACCTTTGACTGCTGACAAACTGTACAGAGTCATTAGGGAGTCATATTGTACAGTCCCTCTCAACTCCGGAAACTAATGAGAAGAACTACTAACATGATATTTACTGTAGCTTTTAAAAGAAGTGTACTAATATTGTATGAATATTTTTCTTTCGGGGGTTTGTTTGCACATTGTGTGATCAAACCTGTTTTAATTTTTCTTTGTGTGTGTCATTTTTGTGCTGTATTTTTAAATAATAAAAGGACATAAAATGAAAAAAAGAGTCCTTTCTTTTCCATAGCAGCAGCTGTTGACTTTGTCTTAAATCATAGTGCTTTTCTCTAACCAGGTTTCAGCAGCCAGCCTATCTTTATCCTCTGAGGCCCTGGCTGGCCTCCTGCAGGCTTCTACTCTGATTAATTTTAATCAGGCAGTGATTTTCACCCCTAACGCCAGTTGAGGTGACTTTCTAACCTCTAATGACTATAATTAATCAATGAAGCACAGAGGCACTACGATCAGAAACCGCCTGGCAAAAATCCACAGCTCCATTGAAACAGGCGGCACTAGAGCATTATATATACTAGCCTGATTCACACTATAGGGCTGAGCTGTACTGGACTGGCCTGGGTACGCATCCACCAGCGTTGCTTGAGCCATGCTGGAAAGGACAATGTGAAAATAAAATACCAGAGCCAGCACAGTCTGGTTCGTGTTGGGCATATCGTTTGAATCAAAACTGTGTAGGGGAGACCGGTGAAAATTGTAACAACTTGAATTTCTCCAAACAAAAATAAGCTAGAGTAATGAAACTCACTCAGTACATGCCTGTTTAGGTTCTCTCCCTACTAGAAATGTTTTTGCCAAATATCTACATTTGCTCGTTTTATATGCAGATGTTTGGTTTTTAGGGGTGAACTTTGTTTTTTCCACCGGCTGTATATATTTTTGTTGTACTGTCCAATATTTCAAACTAGCATAATGTTCATCACCATGTTGGCTAAATGTCACAACTCTCTTGAGTTTGACTGCTGAGGTTGGGGGCAATTGTAACGGAGTGTTAAAATGGCCCTGAGCCAAGCAGCCAAATGATTAAAAAAAGCTATTTTAATTTTAAGATGATATGAATTATACCAATAATAACTTTAAATAGCCTTGGGGTCCTGTAGAGTGCCAAAGAAGTTGTAAACAGATGTGAACTGAACCATCAGACTGTTCAAGATGTTTTGAGACTGAATGGCCATACACAAACGGGTGTAACTGGAAATATTGGTCATGTACATAAAAATACATATTTCTCGCAGAATCATTACATTCTCTGTCTGATATAATTCATAAACAATGTTTTTTTTAAGGTAAGTGCGCTAAAGTGCACAAATTCCTTCTCTTTCCTGCCTAGCAATTCTCTGCCAGCCTTTAGCTGACTCGACGGTTAACCCATCAACTTCTAGTGAATGTTTGTTTCATTTCAACAATTTACTTTCTGTGATTTGCTAGATAACTTGAAAAATCCACAGGCTGATATCCTTGATCTATTTTTGTTGCAGCTCTCTGCCCCCCTGATTGCTGAATCATTAACCCATATTTTTAACCTCACGGTTATATCTGCTACTATCCTCAAGATTTGGAAGGTAGCCCATAGAATATTAGAATCCTTGATTCATTCTCAGCTGACATCTTTGTTATGTTTGAAAAGTATTACTAAATGTACATCAGTTGAGTTTTAGACCAGGTCATAGTACTATCTCTGCTGCATCCCTAGTTATAAATTATGTGTTTAACTGTATGGATAAAAGGCAACATTGTGCTACCCCCTTCATTGACCTGATACTGTTCATCGCTCATTGCTAATTCAGAGGCTTTCCTTAATTGGCCTGGAAAAAGCTGCATGTAACTGTTAAAGAAATTACTTGACAGTTCGAACTCAATGTGTATCTACTGATGGTGTTAAATCAGGTTTCCTGGATATTACAAAAAGGTGTCCCGCAGGGGTTGATTCTGGGTCCTGTACCTTTTACTGTTTACGTTAACAATATCGACTGTAAAAAATTGTAACCTGTAAACATGTGCCGATGATACTGTGGTGTATGTTATTGCCCCTATGGTTGACCAGGCTCTATCTGAACTTCAGTCTGCCTTCATTGTATTACAGAAAAACTTGACCTGAAATTAATATTGAATGCAGGTTAAACTAAGTATATGTTGTTCTGTAGAGCGCATAAAAATAACTGATTTAAGCATATGTACTTTGGATTATGTCCATATTGATCTTGTCCCTACTTAGCTTGACATCTATCCAGATATTTGTGTCTTTTAAAAAGCATATTGAGAAGTTGAGGATAAAAATGGGCTTCTTCTATAGAAATAGGTCTGCCTCTCGCCAAATAGAAAGCAGATTATTCAGTCAACAGTCCTATTTGTCTTAGACTATGGCAACGTCATATGAACGCAGCTGCCACTTCATAAAAAGCAATTAGATGCAGTTTATCATAGTGCACTGCGCTTTATTACGGGCAACACTTTTTTCACTCATCACTGCATTCTCTACCAGAAAGTTGGTTGATTGTCACGTAGGTTATTACATTGCTATGTTTTCATTATAAAGCCCTTTTGTAAAAAGTCCCCCTGTACCTAACATCATTGCTAAAGAACATTTTAAAGCTGATATACCTTACTCAGTAGAGACCAAAGGAATTTCCAGAGTTAACGTTGCTGAGACCGAGGTAACTCGTAACATACGGGTTACCACACTCGTAACATACGGGTTACCACACTCGTAACATACGGGTTACCACACTCGGTCTCAGCAACGTTAACTCTGGAAATTCCTTTGGTCTCTACTGAGTTAGGTATATCATCTTTAAAATGTTCTTGTTTTGGTGCCTCTAGGGCAATTCAGAAAGCTGATTGAGGACCTTTTTTAATGATGAATGTGTTTGTTTTTTATGACTGTGTTTTTCTTCCTGCTAGCATTTTGTATTCATATTGATGTGTTTTTTCTGTAATTTATGTATTAGTCAATTTTGAAACGTTTTTACTATTGTCTACATTGTAGAATAATAGTGAAGACATCAACTATGAAATAACACATATGGAATCCTGTAGTAACCAAAAAAGTGTTAAACAAATAAAAATATATTTTATATTTGAGATTCTTCAAAGTAGCCACCCTTTGCCTTGATGACCGCTTTGTACACTCTTGGCAAGGAGTTCCCACACTTGTTGGCTGCTTTTTCTTCACTCTGCGGTCCAACTCATCCCAAACCATCTCAATTGGGTTGAGGTCAGGTGATTGTGGAGGCCATGTCATCTGATGCAACACTCCATCGCTCTCCTTCTTGGTCAAATAGCCCTTACACAGCCTGGAGGTGTGTTTTGGGTCATTGTCCTGTTGAAAAACAAATGATAGTCCCACTAAGCGCAAACCAAATGGGATGGCGTATCGCTGCAAAATGCTGATGGTAGCCATGCTGGTTAAGTGTGCCTTGATTTCTAAATAAATCACTGAAAATGTCACCAGCAAAGCACCATTACACCTCCTCCTCTATGCTTCACGGTTGGAACCACACATGCGGAGATCATCCGTTCACCTAGTCTGCGTCTCACAAAGACACAGCAGTTAGAACCAAAAATCTCATTTGGACTCATCAGACCAAAATCTTTCCACCGGTCTAATGTCCATTGCTCGTGTGTTTCTTGGCCCAAGCAAGTCTCTTCTCTTATTGGTATCCTTTAGTAGTGGATTCTTTGCAGTAATTCGACCATGAAGGCCTGATTCACGCAGTCTCCTCTGAACAGTTGATGTTGAGATGTGTCTGTTACATGAACTCTGTGAAGAATTTGCAGTCTGCAATCTGAGGTGCAGTTAATTGCCCATTTCTGAGGCTGGTAACTCTAATGAACTTATCCTCTGCAGCAGAGGTAACTCTGGGTCTTCCTTTCCTGTGGTGGTCCTCATGAGAGCCAGGTTCATCATAGCGCTTGATGGTTTTTGCGACTGCACTTGAAGAAACTTTCAAAGTTCTTGGAATGTTCCGTATTGACTGACCTTCATGTCTTAAAGTTATGATGGACTGTCATTTCTCTTTGCTTATTTGAGCTGTTCTTGCCATAATATGGACTTGTTTTTTTACTAAATAGGGCTATCTACTGTATTCCACTTCTACGTTGTCACAACACAACTGATTGGCTCAAACGCATTAAGGAATGATATTCCACAAATTAACTTTTAACAGGGCACACCTGTTAATTGAAATGCATTCCAGGTGACTACCTCATGAAGCTGGTTGAGAGAATGCCAAGAGTGTGTAAAGCTGTAATCAAGGCAAAGGGTGGCTACTTTGAAGAATCTCAAATCTCAAATATATTTTGTTTTGTTTAACACTTTTTTGGTTACTACATGATTCCATATGTGTTATTTCATAGTTTTGATGTAAAAAATAAAGAAAAACCCTTGAATGAGGAGGCATGTCCAAACTTTTGACTGGTACTGTAATTCAGGGCATATTTGTAAAATATACCTTGGTGTTAGTATGACTCCCTGATAAAATAAAGATAAAATCAAAAATAAATTAAAGTGTGTTTATTTAATACATTTTTTAAGTGTTACATTTGACCCCAACTACTGTTTGGCACGCCGCCAAATGTAAAGTCTGGACTATTCGGATTTAAATCAATATTGTGATTCAACCATTTTATGTAGAGATTTAAATGCTACGAATGATTAGGAGACAGATGCAAATTTCTTATATAAAAAAATGACTGGCCTAGTTCAAGCGGTCTCAGCAATAGAGTAAAAGGCCAAACAATATACAATTGCCCTGTCTCCCCCTGCTCCAGGCCTGGTTTGACTTTAGGGAACAGGGGAGTAATGTCTTTGCTCTGTGTTTCACCCACTGACTTGTCCTATAGCCCTTCCTGACTCATTGTTATTCTCTGGTATAGTGTAGCACTTTGCCCTCTCACAACACGTCATCACTCCTCTACTCTGTGAAAGGACTGAGGGAACACTAGAAGTCAAAATTTACTTAGCCACTTTCAATTATAGACAATTTCCTGTTCTAGTTAATGTGGTTGCTAATTATCTGCATGGCGAGTCACAGCTAATAAGCAGTGTGGTACAAATGAGCTCCGATAGCAGCTCAACTGAGTTGGATACAGTGGAGTAACTAAGATGAATGATTATTGGATGGATCAGGCATGTTATGAATTGTAAAAGTTTGACTTTGATGTGTGTGCGTGCGTGCGTCCAGATTTTTAACATCTGTTTTTATGTTGCCCTCTAGCTCATGATCTTGACATATGAATGGCTGGATCAATAGCTCTGAGGGTCTGTTGTGTCTGTCTGGGTAGGCAGGCCGAGTGTTTCACTGGTGGCCAATAAACCGACTAAAGCAGAACGTCCATAACTATAATTGGGTGCTTGTTAATGGATAGGACCCCAGACCATTGATCTGATCTGCGGTGAGTGTTGAAATCAATCATGGACCCTAATGACTGGACCCGATAGCGCTCTAATTACACGCACGCACGTACACACACACACACACGCGCACACACACATTGGGCTATGCAATGGGTTTGTTTATCTGGCCTTGAATTATCACAGTCATAGCCATCATCGTAATAGTCCATATGGATTGTCTACTGGCATAATAATTACACATTTAGAACTGTGTATTCACAACATTCATTCAAAAGGCATTCAGTAGTTGTCGCCTATATTGCATGTGGGATTCAATTTATGGGGTTATGTATGCACCATTCCATTCTCATTTAATTCCCTAGTCCTATTCTGTCTTTAATATATTTTATTGAAATGTCTTTTCTCATTCCATTTTCAATATGTGACTAATTCTACCTCCTCATACAAAGAGAGAGAGGGAAAAGACTGGCATTTGTTAAGCACCTGGGGATTTGTGCAACCTACCTTCCCAGCTCCCTCCAATTTGCCTGCTAGTCAAGGTATTAATTGTTAGCACATATAGGGGTTTAGGGGGGGAGAGGGGGAGAGTGCTTATTGGTTCTCCAGGAGGGTTTCCTTGGCAACGTTATCTGGTTGTACACAGCCTAAGCCGGCTGCGTAGCTGGATGATTTATCCTGTAATCGTAATTGCTCCCTGCCAACAAAAGGACCCTCTAAAAGCATTGGTCTAATCAAACTTACTCTCCTCCAATTTGTCACTGCTTCACCTGCTGCTGCCACAGCAAAGCCGTGCAGATTTTAGCAACAGTAATGTTGGAGGGAGAAACAATTCTACATTATGTAATGTCTGTAGAAAACCTCCCTTTTTAGACCAGAATCATAGTCACGGTCACTGTGGTAGAGAGAGGAAGTGTACACCACCACCCACTCCCAACATATTGCATTTAGAATGGTGGTGATTTTCCCAGCTGCTGAACACTCATTAGTCGTATCCTCCCTCTTCCCAGACATTCCTCCTATTTTATCTCCTATTCCCAGAAGGGGAGCACATCGCCCCACTACCATTTGGCTACTAGTATCATCTAGCTGAGCTAGATCAAGGATCATGCGTTTATTAGCTGAAGCTCATTAACTAAAGTCACCTCTGACATGACCCTTAGTGACAAGACATTTTGGTGACAGATATGCAACTTATAAAGAATGACATCCAGGTTGCTTTTACAAGTGCTTCCTGTAGTTAGTTACTGTACCGTATGAAGGACTACAGTGAAGTTAGGAACAAGGAAGTTAGGAACCAATATACACAGGCTGTTAGGAAAGCAAAGGCTAGCTTTTTCAAACAGAAATTTGCATCCTGCAGCACTAACTCCAAAAAGTTCTGGGACACTGTGAAGTCCATTGAGAATAAGGGCACCTCCTCCCAGCTGCTCACAGCACTGGGACTAGGAAACACTGTCACCACCGATAAATAAACGATAATTGAGAATTTCAATCAGCATTTTTCTACGGCTGGCCATGCTTTCCACCTGGCCACCCCTACCCTGGTCAACAGCCCTGCACCCCCCACAGCAACTTGCCCAAGCCTCCCCCATTTCTCCTTCACCCAAATCCAGAGCTGATGTTCTGAACGAGCTGCAAAATCTGGACCTCTACAAATCAGCAGGACTAGACAATCTGGACCCTGTCTTTCTAAAATTATCAGCCGAAATTGTTGCAACTCCTATTACTAGCCTGTTTACAACCTCTCTTTCATATCATCTGAGATCCCCAAAGATTGGAAAGCTGCCGCAGTCATCCCCCTCTTCAAAGGGGGAGACACTCTAGACCCAAACTGCTACAGACCTATATCTATTCTTCCCTGCCTTCAAAAGCTAAGTTAACAAACAGATCACCGACCATTTAGAATCCCACCGTACCTTCTCCACTATGCAATCTGGTTTCCGAGCTGGTCATGGGTGCACCTCAGCCACGCTCAAGGTCCTAAATGATATCATAACCTCCATCGATAAGAGACAATACTGTGCAGCTGTATTTATAGACCTGGCCAAGGCTTTTGACTCTGTCAATCACCACATTCTTATCGGCAGACTCAACAGCCTTGGTTTCTCAAATGACTGCCTCAGCTGGTTCACCAACTACTTCTCAGACAGAGTTCAGTGTGTCAAATCGGAGGGCCTGTTATCTGGACCTCTGGCAATCTCTATGGGGGTGCCACAGGGTTAAATTCTCGGGCCGACTCTTTTCTCTGTATACATCAATGATGACCCCCTCCAGCATCACTACTCTGGATGGCTCTGACTTAGAATATGTGGAAATCTACAAATACCTAGGTGTCTGATTAGACTGTAAACTCTCCTTCCTGACTCACATTAAGCATCTCCAATCCAAAATTAAATCTAGAATCGGCTTCCTATTTCGCATCAAAGCCTCCTTCAGTCATGCTGCCAAACATTCCCTCGTAAAACTGACTATCCTACCGAACATTGACTTCAGCGATGTCATTTACAAAATAGCCTCCAACACTCTACTCAGTAAATTGGATGCAGTCTATCACAGTGCCATCCGCTTTGTCACCAAAGTCCCATATACTACCCACCACTGCGACCTGTATGCTCTCGTTGGCTGGCCCTCACTTCATATTCGTCGCCAAACCCACTGGCTCCAGGTCATCTATAAGTCTTTGCTAGGTAAAGCCCTGCTTTATCTCAGCTCACTGGTCACCATAGCAGCACCCACCCGTAGCACGTGCTCCAGCAGGTATATTTCACTGGTCTCCCCCATAGCCAATTCCTCCTTTGGCTGCCTTTCCTTCCACTTATCTGCTGCCAGTGACTGGAACGAATTGCAAAAATCACTGAAGCTGGAGACTCATATCTCCCTCACTAACTTTAAGCACCAGCTGTCAGAGCAGCTCACAGATCACTGCACCTGTACATAGCCCATCTGTAAATAGCCCATCCAACTACCTCATCCCCATGCTGTTTTTTTGTTGTTGCTCCTTTGCACCCCAGTATCTCTATTTGAACATTCGTCTTCTGTACATCTACCATTCCAGTGTTTAATTGGTAAATTGTAATTATTTCGCCACTATGGCCTATTTATTGCCTTAACTCCCTTATCTTACCTCATTTGCACACACTGTATATATACTTTTCTATTGTGTTATTGACTGTACGTTTGTTTATTCCATGTGTAACTCTGTGTTGTTGTTTGTGTCGCACTGCTTTGCTTTATCTTGGCCGGGTCGCAGTTGTAAATGAGAACTTGTTCTCAACTAGCCTACCTGGTTAAATAAAGGTGAAATATATATTTTTTTTAAACAGTGCTTGGGGTGTAGACTAGAGGACGATGGTGGTCAATGGATCAGTATGACATTATAATTACTACCAAGAACGTCATTAGGCCAGCCTCACCACAGGAATGGAGAATGCACTGCGTGAGGGGAATTATTTTAATCAGAGAGCTGCTCTTCACTTCTGTTCCATATGGTGGTGAAGGAGAAAATAATGTTTAAGAATCCGGAGAGGAGATGAGGTCAGTGGCAGACAGACTGGGAAGTGAGGGTGGGTGAGCTGGTTTAATATCCTCTCAGTGGTGTGAATCACAGCAGGCATGCAGGGAGAGATCCCAAAAACAGAGCTGCTGAGACAGAGTGAGCTGCTGAGACAGTGAGACAGAGCTGCTGAGACAGAGTGAGCTGCTGAGACAGTGAGACAGAGCTGCTGAGACAGAGTGAGCTGCTGAGACAGTGAGACAGAGTGAGCTGCTGAGACAGTGAGACAGAGCTGCTGAGACAGAGTGAGCTGCTGAGACAGTGAGACAGAGTGAGCTGCTGAGACAGTGAGACAGAGCTGCTGAGACAGAGTGAGCTGCTGAGACAGTGAGACAGAGCTGCTGAGACAGAGTGAGCTGCTGAGACAGTGAGACAGAGCTGCTGAGACAGAGTGAGCTGCTGAGACAGTGAGACAGAGCGAGCTGCTGAGACAGTGAGACAGAGCTGCTGAGACAGAGTGAGCTGCTGAGACAGTGAGACAGAGCTGCTGAGACAGAGTGAGCTGCTGAGACAGTGAGACAGAGCTGCTGAGACAGAGTGAGCTGCTGAGACAGTGAGACAGAGCTGCTGAGACAGTGAGACAGAGCTGCTGAGACAGAGTGAGCTGCTGAGACAGTGAGACAGAGCGAGCTGCTGAGACAGTGAGACAGAGCTGCTGAGACAGTGAGACAGAGCTGCTGAGACAGTGAGACAGAGCTGCTGAGACAGAGTGAGCTGCTGAGACAGTGAGACAGAGCTGCTATCTGTACATCTACATCCCACAGCAGCAGTTCAGCTTCATGGTGTTATGTGTAACTTAGCTAAAGTTTGGAGGGAAAGACCACACCTGAAACATTTAATCCTCCCCTCCCACTAATCAATCAGTTTACTACTCCTCCCATCACCAATCAATGCCTGTATATACACTCACCCTACCCAGTTCCTGTTATTGGAATATTTTGTTTCATTTTGCACTCGCTCCCGTCAGGTCTTGTTCACTAAACCTCTACCTCTTGTTTCTCGCTGTTGATATAATAATCTGTTATGTAAAAAAAACACTTGTTCTTAGTTAAGGCTGACGTTTATCTCAACGATTAGCATCTCAAAATACAACGGAAATAGAACCCCCAAATCACCTAGTCATTTCCGACAAAAACATCAACAAAATAGACTGTTCAATCCATTATACGAATCATGGATGCTATACTAGACAATCAGTGCGGAACACAACACTCGCATCACAGACTAGCAAGCTACCTGCCTTCCTGACAATTCCTTCCCGCCAAACCGGCCAGGTTTGAAGACATTATTCACCTCCGCGCATCTGCGGCCCGTTCTCAAGAGTGCTCTTCCATAGGCAGCCTAGCAATTAAGAGCCCTAGACCAGTAATCTCTGAATCCCAGAGATGACTAGGTGAAAAATATGTCGATGGACCCTTGAGCAAGGCACTTAACCCTAATTGCTCCCGTAAGTCACTCTGGATAGGAGCGTCTGCTAAATGACTAAAATGTAAATGCAATGCTCCCCCAGTGCTCTGCCTCCGACCCGGCCCCACTTGTCTTTGTCCCAGCCTTTGAGCCAGCCTCATAAGGCTTCGACCCAGCCTTCACTTGTCTTCAACCCAGCCCGGTCGGCCATCGACCAGGCCAATATTTTAAAGCCATAAATCAACAGAAGCTTAATAGCTTGGGTCTCCAAATTTCCTCCCAACAAATTATGAGGGCATACAATTAAAACTCTGAATATAGGCACAGCTATTTATAGCCTACTTCACTGTGGGAAAAGGGCTGCAATACATGTCATGTTGATATGACATTCAGTTTGCTTCCATATGACTGGTTTCACAGTGGTCTCCAGGGATCATAAGGACAAATCATCTAAAATCAAATCAAATTGTATCAAGCACATGTGCCGAATACAACAGTGAAATGGTTACTTACGAGCCCCTAACCAACAATGCAATTAAAAAAAATATGGATAAGAATAAGAAATAAAAGTATCAAGTAATTAAAGAGCAGCAGTAAAATAACAATAGGGAGACTATGTACAGGGGGGTACCGGTACAGGATCAATGTGCGGGGGCACCGGTTAGTTGAGGTAATATGTACATGTAGTTAGAGTTGTTAAAGTGACTATGCATAGATGATAACAACAGAGAGTAGCAGCGGTGTAAAAAGGGGGGCAATGCAAATAGTCTGGGTAGCAATTTGATTAGATGTTCAGGAGTCTTATGGCTTGGGGGTAGAAGCTGTTTAGAAGCCTCTTGGACCTAAACTTGGCGCTCCGGTACTGCTTGCCGTGCAGTAGCAGAAAGAACAGTCTATGACTAGGGTGGCTGGAGTCTTTGACAATTTTTAGGGCCTTCCTCTGACACCGCCTGGTACAGAGGTCCTGGATGGCAGGGAGCTCTGTAGTGCCTTGCAGTCGGAGGCCAAGAAGTTGTCATACCAGGCAGTGATGCAACAGGATGCTCTCGATGGTGCAGCTCTTTGAGGATCTGAGGACCATGCTAGTTTGTTGGTGATGTGGACACCAAGGAACTTGAAGCTCTCAACCTCCACTGCAGACCCGTCAATGAGAATGGGGGCGTGCTCGGTCCTCTTTTATCTGTAGTCCACAATCATCTCCTTTGTCTTGATCACGTTGAAGGATAAGTTGTTGTCCTGGCACCACACGACCAGGTCTCTGACCTCCTCCCTGTAGGCTATATCATTGTTGTCGTGATCAAGCCTACCACTGTTGTGTCATCTGCAAACTTAATGATGGTGTTGGAGTCGTGCCTGGCCGTGCAGTCATGAGTGAACAGAGAGTACAGGAGGGGACTGAGCACGTACTCCTGAGGGGCCCCTGTGTTGAGGATCAGCGTGGTGGATGTGTTGTTACCTACCCTTACCACCTGGGGGCGGCCAGGAAGTCCAGGATCCAGTTGCAGAGGGAGTTGCTTAGTCCCAGGGTCCTTAGCTTATTGATGAGCTTTGAGGGCGCTATGGTGTTGAACGCTGAGCTGAATAACATTCTCATATAGGTGTTCCTTTTGTCCAAGTGGGAAAGGGCAGTGTGGAGTGCAATAGAGATTGCATCATCTGTGGATCTGTTGGGGTGGTATGCAAATTGGAGTGGGTCTAGGGTTTCTGGGATAATGGTGTTGATGTGAGCCATGACCAGCCTTTCAAAGCACTTCATGGCTACAGACGTGAGGGCTACGGGTCGGTAGTTATTTAGGCAGGTTACCTTAGAGTTCTTGGGCACAGGCACTATGGTGGTCTGCTTAAAGCATGTTGGTATTACAGACTCGGACAGGGAGAGGTTGAAAATGTCAGTGAAGAGACTTGCCAATTGGTCAGTGCATGCTCATAGTACACGTCCTGGTAATCCGTCTGGCCCCACGGCCTTGTGTATGTTGCCCTTTTTGAAGGTCTTACTCACATCGGCTGCGGAGAACGTGATCACACAGTCTTCCGGAACAGCTGGAGCTCTCATAATTGTTTCAGTGTTATTTGCTTCAAAGCGAGCACAGAAGTAGTTTAGCTCGTCTGGTAGGCTTGTGTCACTGGGCAGCTTTCGGCTGTGCTTGTGTAGTCTGTAATGGTTTGCAAGCCCTGCCACATCCGACAAGCGTCAGAGCAGGTGTAGTATGATTCGATCTTAGTCCTGTATTGACGCTTTGCCTGTTTTGATGGTTCGTCGGAGGGCATAGCGGCATTTCTTATAAGCTTCCGGGTTAGAGACCCGCTCCTTGAAAGAGGCAGCTCTAGCCTTTAGCTCAGTGCGGATGTTGCCTGTAATCCATGGCTTCTGGTTGGGGTATGTACGTACGGTCACTGTGGGGACAACGTCATCGATGCGCTTATTGATGACGCCAATGACTGATGTGTTGTACTCCTCAATGCCATCAGAGGAATCCTGGAACATATTCCAGTCTGTGCTAGCAAAACAGTCCTGTAGCTTAGCGTCTGCTTCATCTGACCACTTATTTATTGATCTAGTCACTGGTGCTTTCTGCTTTAATTTTTGCTTGTAAGCAGGAATCAGGAGGATAGAATTATGGTCAGATTTGCCAAATGGAGGGCGAGGGAAAGCTTTATATGCGTCTCTGTGTGTGGAGTAAATGTGGTCCAGGGTTTATTTCCCTCTGGTTGCACATTTAACATGCTGATAGAAATTTGGTAAAACAAATTTCTTTAATGCAGAGTTTCTCTGCATTAAAGTCCCTGCCTACTAGGAGCGTCGCCTCTGGGTGAGCGTTTTCTTATTTGCTTATGGCGGATTACAGCTCATTCACTGCTGTCTTAGTGCTAGCCTCAGTCTGTGGTGGTATGAAACCTCTCTAGGTAGATAGTGTGGTCAACAGCTTATCATGAGATACTCTACCTCAAGCGAGCAATAGCTCGAGACTTACAAAAATACATAGTCCTGCCGGTACGGCGTATAACCAGCCAGCTGTATGTTGATAGTGTCGTCGTTCAGCCACAACTCCGTGAAGCATAAGATATTCGTTTTTAATGTCCCATTGGTTGTTTAATCTTCCGCGTAGGTCATCTGTTTTATTCTCCAAAGATTGCACGTTTGCTAGCAGAATGGAAGGAAGTGGAGGTTTATTCGATCGCCTACGAATTCTCAGAAGGCAGCCCGCCCTCTGGCCCATTTTTCTCCGCCTCCTCTTCACGCAAATCATGGAGATCTGTGTAATGGGGTGAGTGACTGGTTGCCAGGAAGTCAGGCGCAGGAGAGCAGAGATGGGTGATAACAGGAGAACTTTAATATACACCCTGGCCCAAAGGCACAGGCAAGGCAGCACAAAGCACAACCACGGTAACATGAACTGGATTAAACAAAACAAACAGACCTAGGTTTGAAACAAACCTAGCGCAAGCCAGCCTGTAGCGTAACACCCTACACAAAGAACAATTCCACACACAGACATGGGGGAAACAGAGGGTAATATACATTTAGTCTGATGAGGGAATGTGAACCAGGTGTGCGGAAAAACAAGACAAAACAAATGGAAAATGAAAGGTGGAGCGGCGATGGCTAGAAGACCGGTCACTTCGGCCGTCGAACGCTGCCTGAACAAGGAGAGGGACCGACTTCGGCGGAAGTCGTGACATTCTGGGCCTGTTCGCGAGAAAGCAGTATATCATTCGCGTCGGGCTCGTCAGACTCATTAAAGGAAAAAAAGGATTCTGCCAGTCCGTGGTGAGTAATCGCAGTCCTGATGTCCAGAAGTTATTTTTGGTCATAAGAGACGGTAGCGGCAACATTATGTACAAAATAAGTAAAAAATAATAAGTTACAAACAAAAAAACACAATCGGTTGGGGACACGTAAAACGTCAGCCTTCTTCTCCGGCAACATTGTTACAATTCGAAATCAATTACTATGTGTATTTACAATCCCCTTCTTTAAACGGATTGCTCATTTACCTAGCTCTTATCATTAGCTTTTATCAATTTATAAATTACAGTGCATGGAGAATGCTGTTGTTTCTATCGGATAAAAAAAATAAAGATGCTTTTTCCACTTGGAAACGGTAGGTTCGCTCGACCTTTTTCATGGTCTGTAGACACACCTCCGCCACACCTACATTTATTTGATCTCCACACCAAACGTGCATCTTGCTGGCACTGATCATTTCCCCATGCTTAAATTCAAGGTTAGAATACTGGTAAAGAGAAAAGTGCAAAAAAAGGAATAAAGTTACATTTACACATGCTTAACTCAGGTCTGAATTTTCTCTCTAGTAAATCACAGATTGGAAACTCAAATTAGCCCTGGCTGGCTACTCACCCTGGAGATCACAGACCCAGACATTAGACCAGACCTGCTGGGTTCAAATAGTATTGGTTTTCTTTCAGTTTCTTTGACATTTTAATTGATTGAGCCTGTTTTTTCTTTTTGGGTCTATTTCATTGGTTCCATTGTGCCCAGGCAAGGTCAATCAAGCTCAGATAAAGTAATTGAAAGAAAACCAATCCTATTTGTAACCAGGTTCCCTGAACCCTGACAGACAGTGCCCTTCCCATTACAGTCTTTTACACAGTGATTTGTGCTATTAATCTGCACCTCTGCTGGACTCAATTACATGTGATCAACCTCCAATGCCATGTAATCAGGAGGGTACAATGGCAAAGGGAATAAAATGTAGACTTGGCGACGGAATGTGATGTTTCCTTTTTCCTCGCCTTGATTGGGGTCATCTCTGTTATTACCATGGAGATGTCAATGATAAATCTGTGTGTTTATGTGTGTGTGTGCGTGCATGCTTGTCTGTGTGTGTCCATACACTGTGCAGTACCATCACCCTAAGTCGCCACAGTATGGGTCGTAGGTCAGGGTGGTGATTTAGTCCCTCTCTCTCCACGGCCCCCTGGTGATGAGAGCAGCCCACCCCAGGCTTTTTCCAACCAGGAAATTAGAGTTCCCTGTCCTTCCTTCCTTCTCCATGCCGCACACGTACTGCTGTCCAGCACCACAGATTGAGACCTCCCTGGTCCCCGCAAGCCTACCCATCAGGGCTTGATCGGACACGATACAAAGGGTGGTGGGTGATGGGGGTTGGAGGATCGCAAGGTGATTTTGTTGCCCTCAGGAGAAAGATTGTATAAATTGTTTTCATGTACTGTAGGACCCAGTGGTTCCAGGGGACAGAGAGGGGTAAGAGAGCAGACGTGATCAGAGGGAAGATGAGACTGTGGGGCACTAGACCATTAGATGTGACAGACAGAGAATTTGATGGGGTGGAGGGATCAAGAAAGGAAGAGTTACTCTGCAGGAATCTGCACTATATACAAAAAATCTGTAGCACTTCATTTTAACATGTAATTACACTAACAAGTATTGTAATTAATTGTAATAATTAATTGTTACACTGTACTAACAACAAACTGGTGGTAATTGCAGTCTGTAATTACAGAGGTGAAACAATGAATGCTTGTCACCATACTTACAAATGCTCACATTTCCGATAGCATCTGACTGCACAATTTTTCAGCCTGCACAAACCATGTTACATGTGTTATCAAACTGAAAACCAAGGTTTTGTGCAAAATCAAGACATTGACACTAAAGAAACAAAGTGTTGTAGTTGAGACAAAAAAAGATCCACACAGGAGAGAGAAGGTAAGCGCTACAGTGAGGGAAAAAAATATTTGATCCCCTGCTGATTTTGTACGTTTGCCCACTGACAAAGAAATGATCAGTCCATAATTTTAATGGTAGGTTTATTTGAACAGTGAGAGACAGAATGACAACAAAAAAATCCAGAAAAACGCATGTCAAAAATGTTATAAACTGATTTGCATTTTAACGACAGGCTGCCATGCCTCAGCTGGCAGCTGAACGCGTCGGGTAGGGGGTACTGTCACGTATGCTCTCTCTCCAGCACTCTAGGTCGTCATTCACCCGCGCCTCAGCCGGATCAACACGTTCCCGCGCCTTAGCAGAGGTGACCGGTCTGCTCCTGATCCCCGGGATCGTCATCTTGGTCAGCATCCTGCGGCTGGAGCCGCGTTTTGGGGAGGGGGTACTGTCACGTGTGCTCCCTCTCCGGCCTCTAGGTCACCAGGCTGCTCGTTATGGCGCACACCTGTCACTAGCGTTATGTGCATAATGACACTCACCTGGACTCCATCACCTCCGTGATTACCTGCCATTTATATGTCACTCCCCTTGGTTCCTTCCCCAGGCGTCATTGTTTATGTTTCATGTCGGTGCGCTGTTTGTGTTTCTTGTTTTGTTCATTTATTTATTAAATGTATTCACTCCCCTGAACACCCCTGAACTTGCTTCCCGACTCTCAGCGTACATCGTTACAACAGTAAGTATATGGTAATTGCTCATAGGTCAATGTGCAGGGGTACATTTAGGTAGTGGTAAAAATTACTAGGCAATCAGGATATAATAAACAGATTGTGTGTGTGTGTGTGTGTGTGTGTGTGTGTGTGTGTGTGTGTGTGTGTGTGTGTGTGTGTGTGTGTGTGTGTGCGTAAGTATATGGTAATTGCTCATAGGTCAATGTGCAGGGGTACATTTAGGTAGTGGTAAAAATTACTAGGCAATCAGGATATAATAAACAGATTGTGTGTGTGTGTGTGTGTGTGTGTGTGTGTGTGTGTGTGTGTGTGTGTGTGTGTGTGTGTGTGTGTGTGTGTGTGTGTGTGTGTGTGTGTGTGTGTGTGTGTGTGTGTGTGTGTGTGTGTGTGTGTGTGTGTGTGTGTGTGTGAGTCCAGTGAGTATACATAGAGCCGGTGCAAGTGCAAATAAAAAGAGGGTCAATGCAAATAGTCAGGGTAGCCATTTGATCAACTGTTCAGTAATCTTTTGACTTAGGGGTAGAAGCTGTTCAGGAGCCTTTTGGTCCCAGACTTGGCGCTCCGGTATCGCTTGCCGTGTGGTAGCAGAGAGAACAATCTATGACTTGTGTGGCTGGAATCTTTGACAATTTAGGGCCTTTCCTCTGACACCGCCTGGTATAGAGGTCCTGGATGGCAGGGAGCTTGGCTATGTAGGTAGCGTACTATGTAGGTACACAATAATTACAAGTAAATACCCCTCAAGATACACTTAATTTTAAATAGCTAAATCCTGTGTAACACCTAGTAATAATGTTGTACTTAGGCAGATGTTAAATGTACTCTATGGTGTACTAGTGTGTTTATCCTCCCACTTAGATGGCAAGGAGGTACAGGTTGTCATAATGGGTAAAGTTTAAAAAAAAAATGTATCTGGGATGACACTGGTATGACAGATGCCAGTCAGTGAGGTTGACCTATAGACGGGTTAGCGGACAATGTCAAGAAATCTATGTGCGTCATATGGGACAGAAGGCCATGTGTTGTTATGGTTCTGGATGGCCAGATAGCTAGCAACAATGACTAGAAACTGCCATGTAGTGAATTCGAAAGTGGCTCGTTTCAGCTCGTTTGATCTTGTTCTTGATACCATGTTTTGACTGATGTCACGTATATGCTTATATGGCAAAAATTTGCTAGCTAGCTAGCTAACCAACAACTATAACGATGTATTTGAGAGACAAGTGCTCATTGTGCAACTTTATTTATGTTTTAGATCAACAATCTAAGCCAACCCTGGATGTTTTGCCTCATAGTTGTGCACGTATCGGTTTTGTTGCTAAACAACCAACTCATATCTGTTTCAAGTTAACCCAGAATGTACACTTTTGGGGGATAGTGCTAGGACCAACACTGAGTGGGGACTTTGGTACAGGTAGGTAATTAGAGCCTATTGAGCCTCCAACCTTTGTGATCTTGGACATCCAGCACATCTGTCAATGAAAGATAACCTTGTGACAGTTGTAACTGAAGCGAATGCAGCTGAGAAACAAAACACAAAATGGATGAATTTTGTGTAAACTTGCACTTCATAACGAGCATGGTAACAAGCATTCGTGTCAGCTCTCCTAGCTATTTTTGCAGAATCTAGCATCTGCACCAAGTAACCAGTACCCTAATGATGCACCATCCTCCGTGGTTCGTGTGAAAATGTTATTTTCTGGTCTGGAATGACCCCTGTAGCCTACACGCTAGAAACTGAAGAAAAATAAGTCTCTTCAAACATTGTTTTCACGGAAGAAAAATAATTCATACTTTCAAATTACATTCACAATCAAAGTTGACATGCAAGCTTTCACATTATGCAAGAGCTAGTGCTCCACCTTGTAGAAAAATCTACTCTGCTCCTCTAGCTGCTATTCATGAACCTCATGAGGAAATCATAACAGGTAAGAAAAGCTAAATCATTGTGAACACTACACACATTTTCCCTCTCCTGGAGGGAAAGCGCTTTCTCCAACTTCATGAATAAAGAATTGTTTTCTTGGCACGGCTGAGGAGCGATGTCATGCAAATGAATGTGCCTGGCGACGATCAATAATTGATGTATTAATGCCCCTTGTCTCGTCAAGGCTGGAATGAGTCTATCTGCTTAGTATTGGCTAGTTGTATAAGGACCAACTACTGCTGCTAAGTTAATTCATCAAGCAGGAATCTAATTCCAAGACCTGAAAAAATGTGTTTGCTAGTCTACCACAGTATGCTGTTGTTGTAGGTCTACTGGCATTGAAATGATTCAAACCTTAAACATTTACAGAGAAACCATACTGATGCTGGATGATTCGTGTTGAGCTATTCCTCTGCTGTGTGGTGTGTTATTTCCAAAATTACTTTCAGTAGAACATAACAATGTAGCAGTCTGTCTGATGACCTTGTAGGCTTCCAGAGTAAAAGGATTGCTCTTGCCCAAAGGGAGGCTGCATGGAAATACTGGCTGAAGCAGTGTGTGCACATTTTGACCATAAGCTGGATGTCAGGTACCTCAGGCTGATTTAGGTTCAAACAAGAAACCCCTTCCGCTACTAAGGGCTCTATTCAATCTGTATCGAGATAGAAATGAAAAGTTAATTTCAGATGGAGCCGGCATATGCAGCGTTTATCCTGCAGAACGTCCACTATACAGATGAAATAGAACTATTGATCATCCTTGAGATATTTCTACAACTTGATAGGAGTCCACCTGTGGGGAATTAAATTGATTGGACATGATTTGAAAAGGCGCACACCTGTCTATATAAGGTCCCACAGTTGACAGTGTATGTCATAGCAAAAACCAAGCCATGAGGTCAAAGGAATTGTCTGTAGAGCTCAGAGACAGGATTGTGTCGAGGCACAGATCTGGGGAAGGGTACCAAAAAATGTCTGCAGCATTGAAGGTCCCCAAGATCACAGTGGCCTCCATCATTCTTAAACGGAAGAAGTTTGGAACCATCAAGACTCCTCCTAGAGCTGGCCGCCCGGCCAAACTGAGCAATTGGGGGAGAAGGGCCTTGGTCAGTTAGGTGGCCCTGACAGAGTTCCAGAGTTCCTCTGTGGAGATGGGAGAACCTTCCAGAAGGACAACCATCTCTGCAGCACTCCACCAATCAGGCCTTTATGGTAGAGCGGCCAGACGGAAGCCACTCCTCAGTAAAAGGCACCTAAAAGACTCTCAGACCATGAGAAACAAGATTCTCTGGTCTGATGAAATCAAGATTGAACTCTTTGGCCTGAATGCCAATCGTCACGTCTGGAGGAAACCTGGCACCATCCCTACGGTGAAGCATGGTGGTGGCAACATCATGCAGTGGGGATGTTTTTCAGTGGCGGGGCTGGGAGACTAGTCTGGATCGAGCAAAGTACAGAGAGATCCTTGATGAAAACATAGTGGGGCGAAGGTTCACCTTCCAACAGGACAACGACCCTAAGCACACAGCCAAGACAACACAGGAGTGGCTTCGGGACAAGTCTCAATGTCCTTGAGTGGCCCAGCCAGAGCCTGGACTTGAACCCGATCCAACATCTCTGGAGAGACCTGAAAATAGCTGTGCAGTGACACAAGAAGCCTTGAGGCTGTAATCACTGCCAAAGGTGTTTCAAGAAAGTGCTGTGTAAAGGGTCTGAATACTTATGTAAACGTGATATTTTAATTAATTTTTTATATTTATACGTTTGCAAGTAGGCAGTAGGCAATAATTTCCTTTCTTTTTCGGCATCAGGCATGCCTAACTCTCACTTGAAACATCGTTTTTGTATTTAACAGGCTAAATTACACTATGTTAACATATAAACCCAACGTGATCTCTTCTCCCCGGGCGCCGAAGACGGGGATGTCGATTAAAGCAGCCCTCCGCACCTCTCTGATTCAGAGGTGTTGGGTTAAATGCGGAAGACACGTTTCAGTTGAATGCATTCAGTTG
Source organism: Salmo trutta (assembly GCF_901001165.1). NCBI lineage: Eukaryota > Metazoa > Chordata > Actinopteri > Salmoniformes > Salmonidae > Salmo > Salmo trutta. The sequence goes on along the minus strand of NC_042971.1, from coordinate 35,438,970 downwards.
TACAACTGACTAGGTAACTCCTTTTCCCTTTCCCTTTCCCTGCAATTTGTAGTCTATGACATTTCAGATTTAAATGATAATTTTTCACAAAGTAATTTTTATGTATAGAAATACTTTTTCAAAGTAACTTTAGTTAAGTAAACTATATTTTTCTCAATGGTAGCTTAACTTCTTTCAGTGTAAAGTAATTGAACGCTTGGTAAACTGTATTTTCAGTATAGCTTTCCTGCCACTGCACAGTGGACATATTGTTATACAGGATCTCCCACATGCCATATCTTTTGTATTTTTCCACATCAACTGTCACCGTCCTGCCCATCCTTTCTCAAAATATGCAGGCAATAATACAAAGGAATTCCTATTGTTTTAAACTTTGGGCCAGATTCCAACTGAACCTCCCATAGCAATGTTTATGCAGTGTTTGTTTGCTCAACTACACAGATACATGCCATGTCTTATTTCTGAAAACTGGGTGCATTTAGGTCTAGTGTGAGGTGAGTTTGGCATAAAAAAGAAATCATCTGTGATTATAGCCAATAGTACCTATAGCAAAGAGGTAGGTTGACTACAGTTCCTAATGGAAAAAAGTATGTTAAATGATATTGTGCGAACAATGCAATGCATGTTGATTGAATACTGTCTTACAATCTCTGTTATGCATATTGAAGTCAAAATGCATAACATTTTCCGTGCACACATTACCACATGCCTCTCCTCTCTAGTGATTTAAGAACTGTACAAAATAAATATCTTTCTAGCATCACTTTCATTTTAATAGCTGGAGCACCAGCCGTAATAGAGCTCAGATTAATGAGAGCGTTCTGAGGGGTGAACAAACATCAGGGGAACATTACCACGAGACTGCCAGGGATATTTGACCATTTATAAGAAGGGGAAGTATTTTTAAGAGAGTTGGAAGGAGCGTGTTCGTTTGGATGTGATTAGGATTGTTGTCAGGGGAAATATCCTGTATATTCCCACGTAATTACCTTTTCTATAGATTTATTTAGGCTGTTATGGGCAGTCAGTGCATAGGATAGTAATCGGCTACAGATTATGCATCTGAGGGGTAGAGGAGCGGAAGTACATTTTAACATGTTTACGTTTTTAGGCTCTTCTGAGGTCCCTATGGGTTATTCTGGGCCCCTCCCCTGCCACAGAATATCACAATAGGAAACCACTATAATGGCAACCTATGAAGAAGGAGGGAAAAATAACTCCTAGTGAAGCTTATCACATGACCTCCACACAAATGCCTTAGGGGTATGACTACCTCTACTGCTGTAAGTACTACCAGTATGGTTAGGGGTATGGCTACCTCTACTGCTGTAAGTACTACCAGTATGGTTAGGGGTATGGCTACCTCTACTGCTGTAAGTACTACCAGTATGGTTAGGGGTATGGCTACCTCTACTGCTGTAAGTACTACCAGTATGGTTAGGGGTATGACTACCTCTACTGCTGTAAGTACTACCAGTATGGTTAGGGGTATGGCTACCTCTACTGCTGTAAGTACTACCAGTATGGTTAGGGGTATGACTACCTCTACTGCTGTAAGTACTACCAGTATGGTTAGGGGTATGGCTACCTCTACTGCTGTAAGTACTACCAGTATGGTTAGGGGTATGACTACCTCTACTGCTGTAAGTACTACCAGTATGGTTAGGGGTATGACTACCTCTACTGCTGTAAGTACTACCAGTATGGTTAGGGGTATGGCTACCTCTACTGCTGTAAGTACTACCAGTATGGTTAGGGGTATGGCTACCTCTACTGCTGTAAGTACTACCAGTATGGTTAGGGGTATGGCTACCTCTACTGCTGTAAGTACTACCAGTATGGTTAGGGGTATGGCTACCTCTACTGCTGTAAGTACTACCAGTATGGTTAGGGGTATGGCTACCTCTACTGCTGTAAGTACTACCAGTATGGTTAGGGGTATGGCTACCTCTACTGCTGTAAGTACTACCAGTATGGTTAGGGGTATGGCTACCTCTACTGCTGTAAGTACTACCAGTATGGTTAGGGGTATGGCTACCTCTACTGCTGTAAGTACTACCAGTATGGTTAGGGGTATGGCTACCTCTACTGCTGTAAGTAATACCAGTATGGTTAGGGGTATGACTACCTCTACTGCTGTAAGTACTACCAGTATGGTTAGGGGTATGGCTACCTCTACTGCTGTAAGTACTACCAGTATGGTTAGGGGTATGGCTACCTCTACTGCTGTAAGTACTACCAGTATGGTTAGGGGTATGGCTACCTCTACTGCTGTAAGTACTACCAGTGTGGTTAGGGGTATGGCTACCTCTACTGCTGTAAGTACTACCAGTGTGGTTAGGGGTATGGCTACCTCTACTGCTGTAAGTACTACCAGTGTGGTTAGGGGTATGACTACCTCTACTGCTGTAAGTACTACCAGTATGGTTAGGGGTATGGCTACCTCTACTGCTGTAAGTACTACCAGTATGGTTAGGGGTATGGCTACCTCTACTGCTGTAAGTACTACCAGTATGGTTAGGGGTATGGCTACCTCTACTGCTGTAAGTACTACCAGTATGGTTAGGGGTATGGCTACCTCTACTGCTGTAAGTACTACCAGTATGGTTAGGGGTATGACTACCTCTACTGCTGTAAGTACTACCAGTATGGTTAGGGGTATGGCTACCTCTACTGCTGTAAGTACTACCAGTATGGTTAGGGGTATGGCTACCTCTACTGCTGTAAGTACTACCAGTATGGTTAGGGGTATGGCTACCTCTACTGCTGTAAGTACTACCAGTATGGTTAGGGGTATGGCTACCTCTACTGCTGTAAGTACTACCAGTATGGTTAGGGGTATGGCTACCTCTACTGCTGTAAGTACTACCAGTATGGTTAGGGGTATGGCTACCTCTACTGCTGTAAGTACTACCAGTATGGTTAGGGGTATGGCTACCTCTACTGCTGTAAGTACTACCAGTATGGTTAGGGGTATGGCTACCTCTACTGCTGTAAGTACTACCAGTATGGTTAGGGGTATGACTACCTCTACTGCTGTAAGTACTACCAGTATGGTTAGGGGTATGGCTACCTCTACTGCTGTAAGTACTACCAGTATGGTTAGGGGTATGACTACCTCTACTGCTGTAAGTACTACCAGTATGGTTAGGGGTATGACTACCTCTACTGCTGTAAGTACTACCAGTATGGTTAGGGGTATGGCTACCTCTACTGCTGTAAGTACTACCAGTATGGTTAGGGGTATGACTACCTCTACTGCTGTAAGTACTACCAGTATGGTTAGGGGTATGGCTACCTCTACTGCTGTAAGTACTACCAGTATGGTTAGGGGTATGACTACCTCTACTGCTGTAAGTACTACCAGTATGGTTAGGGGTATGGCTACCTCTACTGCTGTAAGTACTACCAGTATGGTTAGGGGTATGACTACCTCTACTGCTGTAAGTACTACCAGTATGGTTAGGGGTATGGCTACCTCTACTGCTGTAAGTACTACCAGTATGGTTAGGGGTATGGCTACCTCTACTGCTGTAAGTACTACCAGTATGGTTAGGGGTATGGCTACCTCTACTGCTGTAAGTACTACCAGTATGGTTAGGGGTATGGCTACCTCTACTGCTGTAAGTACTACCAGTATGGTTAGGGGTATGGCTACCTCTACTGCTGTAAGTACTACCAGTATGGTTAGGGGTATGACTACCTCTACTGCTGTAAGTACTACCAGTATGGTTAGGGGTATGACTACCTCTACTGCTGTAAGTACTACCAGTATGGTTAGGGGTATGACTACCTCTACTGCTGTAAGTACTACCAGTATGGTTAGGGGTATGGCTACCTCTACTGCTGTAAGTACTACCAGTATGGTTAGGGGTATGACTTCCTCTACTGCTGTAAGTACTACCAGTATGGTTAGGGGTATGGCTACCTCTACTGCTGTAAGTACTACCAGTATGGTTAGGGGTATGACTACCTCTACTGCTGTAAGTACTACCAGTATGGTTAGGGGTATGGCTACCTCTACTGCTGTAAGTACTACCAGTATGGTTAGGGGTATGGCTACCTCTACTGCTGTAAGTACTACCAGTATGGTTAGGGGTATGACTACCTCTACTGCTGTAAGTACTACCAGTATGGTTAGGGGTATGGCTACCTCTACTGCTGTAAGTACTACCAGTATGGTTAGGGGTATGACTACCTCTACTGCTGTAAGTACTACCAGTATGGTTAGGGGTATAACTACCTCTACTGCTGTAAGTACTACCAGTATGGTTAGGGGTATGACTTCCTCTACTGCTGTAAGTACTACCAGTATGGTTAGGGGTATGGCTACCTCTACTGCTGTAAGTACTACCAGTATGGTTAGGGGTATGACTACCTCTACTGCTGTAAGTACTACCAGTATGGTTAGGGGTATGGCTACCTCTACTGCTGTAAGTACTACCAGTATGGTTAGGGGTATGACTACCTCTACTGCTGTAAGTACTACCAGTATGGTTAGGGGTATGACTACCTCTACTGCTGTAAGTACTACCAGTATGGTTAGGGGTATGACTACCTCTACTGCTGTAAGTACTACCAGTATGGTTAGGGGTATGACTACCTCTACTGCTGTAAGTACTACCAGTATGGTTAGGGGTATGACTACCTCTACTGCTGTAAGTACTACCAGTATGGTTAGGGGTATGACTACCTCTACTGCTGTAAGTACTACCAGTTTGGTTAGGGGTATGACTACCTCTACTGCTGTAAGTACTACCAGTATGGTTAGGGGTATGACTACCTCTACTGCTGTAAGTACTACCAGTATGGTTAGGGGTATGGCTACCTCTACTGCTGTAAGTACTACCAGTATGGTTAGGGGTATGACTACCTCTACTGCTGTAAGTACTACCAGTATGGTTAGGGGTATGACTACCTCTACTGCTGTAAGTACTACCAGTATGGTTAGGGGTATGGCTACCTCTACTGCTGTAAGTACTACCAGTATGGCTAGGGGTATGGCTACCTCTACTGCTGTAAGTACTACCAGTATGGTTAGGGGTATGACTACCTCTACTGCTGTAAGTACTACCAGTATGGTTAGGGGTATGGCTACCTCTACTGCTGTAAGTACTACCAGTATGGTTAGGGGTATGGCTACCTCTACTGCTGTAAGTACTACCAGTATGGTTAGGGGTATGACTACCTCTACTGCTGTAAGTACTACCAGTATGGTTAGGGGTATGGCTACCTCTACTGCTGTAAGTACTACCAGTATGGTTAGGGGTATGACTACCTCTACTGCTGTAAGTACTACCAGTATGGTTAGGGGTATGACTACCTCTACTGCTGTAAGTACTACCAGTATGGTTAGGGGTATGGCTACCTCTACTGCTGTAAGTACTACCAGTATGGTTAGGGGTATGGCTACCTCTACTGCTGTAAGTACTACCAGTATGGTTAGGGGTATGACTACCTCTACTGCTGTAAGTACTACCAGTATGGTTAGGGGTATGGCTACCTCTACTGCTGTAAGTACTACCAGTATGGTTAGGGGTATGGCTACCTCTATTGCTGTAAGTACTACCAGTATGGTTAGGGGTATGGCTACCTCTACTGCTGTAAGTACTACCAGTATGGTTAGGGGTATGGCTACCTCTACTGCTGTAAGTACTACCAGTATGGTTAGGGGTATGACTACCTCTACTGCTGTAAGTACTACCAGTATGGTTAGGGGTATGACTACATCTACTGCTGTAAGTACTACCAGTATGGTTAGGGGTATGACTACCTCTACTGCTGTAAGTACTACCAGTATGGTTAGGGGTATGGCTACCTCTACTGCTGTAAGTACTACCAGTATGGTTAGGGGTATGGCTAGCTCTACTGCTATAAATCCCATTTATTACTAGTTTGGGGTTAGGATTGGGGTTGTGGCTAGCTCTACTGCTGTAAATACAATTTATTACTAGTTTGGGGTTAGGATTAGGGGTATGGCTAGCTCTACTGCTGTAAATACAATGTATTACTAGTTTGGGGTTAGGATTAGGGTTATGGCTAGCTCTACTGCTGTAAATACAATTTATTACTAGTTTGGGGTTATGGGTAGCTCTACTGCTGTAAATAGTAGGCCTAGTATTAACAGTCAAGGGTTAGGGTTAAGGCTTGGCTGTGTGTGTGTGCACGTATGTCCATGTGTTTATGCTTTTATGTGTGTATTTGTATTATCTCAAGGTTCTCTGTTTACTTCTCACCAAAGTCAATGTAAGGTTAACACTTTTTTCCCCCTTTCTCTGTTTGCCATACTGCTGCTCTTCCAGTTTGACAGCATACATCGCTGCTGATGACAGTGTACATTTCCACTTCAACAAAATACCTGCCAGACTGGTTCTTTCTCTTGATATGAAGAAGATGAGGTCGAAAAACATGAGCACAACTCTACAGCAAGTCATTATATTCTGGGAGCTCTCTGCTTTATTGTCCCTCTGTCTGCGCTCATGACATAATTTCTTATAATACTTTGTCTCCATCTAGTGTTCGAGCAGGAGAGCACACATTTTCAATGAAACCATTTCCTGAACTGTTCTCCATACATACTAAACTTTTCAGAGATCAATATGCCCCATGCCATGGTGTTTAAAACAAAACAAAATTATACAAACAAATATATATTGGCTGGTTTAGTCATGTGATTAAGAGGAAGAATCCTACAAATAAGACTGTCTATGCTTCCAGGAGTGATTCCGGCTACGCTTGGACCATTCTGGCCACGCTTCTGGAACCGTTCTGGCCGCGCTTCTGGGACCGTTCTGGCTACGCTTCTGGGACCGTACTGGTTATGCTTCCGGGGCCATTCTGGCAACTCTGCCTCTACTCTGTTTAGATGAATCACTAGAAACTGCAGAGTGGTAACTGCCACCTTACTGTGCTCATCACGGATTTGGACAACATGCTATTTAAAGGTAATTTAAGATGACATATGCAGGGTTTACTATGAATCTGGTCTCTGCGAGCGAACTCAGGAACGTTGCCTTTAAAAAGTGCATTGCATACATTGCTGATTGGTTAAAAGTCAATTCCACAAGTCACCACCAGCTAAATCTATGATGTTAAAATGCCTATTTACTCTGTTCCATCTGACTGCGCAATCCACCGTCTCATCAGCCCAGCCAGGCAATTTATAAACTTGATCTCCACTATAAAAAGCTTCTAGACATTATCTCACATTTATTAAAGATTTTCATTTAGTTTTCAACAGTGGAGATTTGTAATAACCTTGCTGTCTGTCTCTCCGACATTTGCAACATTGTTTCAATATTAAAATTCGATCTCCAGCTGTCCTATAGTAAGGAACATGTCGGGAGTCAGGACGAGACAGGCAGACAGGCAGCTTCTCTCAGCCAGTCTTGAATTATGAATCAGCTGGCATCATTTTTATGGATATATACAAAGAAATGTAAATTGAAAAAAGGTACCGCGAAATGAAGTACTGCTAGTGTGCAGTCTTTCCAGCTTCAGTTTGAAGTGATTGTGTCCTAACGAGAGAACACATTTTCTATGCCAGGCTAAATTGTGCCTCATTAGCTCATTGTTATGGATGTATCCAAATTAATGTCACTAGAAAACAGTTTTAACAAATGCAAATGCAGCTACTGTTATTCTTCTGCACTGTTTGATGTGACTGTAAATTAGCTGTAGTTGACTAGCTAGCAAGCAAGGGATAAGAACGTTGCCAGCTAGTATGACAATGGAACATTTAGAACGGACAACTGGGTCGCGTCCATAGATACAGAACAAAAATACTGAACGACTGGTTCGCATCTCTGGCAACCGAATCGATAGAACGACCAGCCGGCTTGGGTAACAACCCTAGATTTGTGTCGGGACTATATCTTGTGGAAGGGTGAAATAGTATGAATAAATTCATCAAAATAACATTTTTAATTAAATTATGTATATCATTATTTGAATATGTTGGTTAACCCGTTGTATGCCCTCAATATTTTGGCACGGTTTGCTGGCCCTGGACTTCGTCTTGGGCCTAACAACACCCGTGCCAATATATCCTCCAAACACCGGCTTCTCGGGCATTATCACTTAATTATTCTATCAGCATTGTGCAATGGGGATAACAGTTCTAACTACATATAGTACAACAACAACAAAAATTAAAAAATAATGAAATGTATGCATTCACTACTGTAAGTCGCTCTGGATAAGAGCGTCTGCTAAATGACTAAAATGTAAATGTAAAATATAGCATTCTGTACAGTAGGGTACATACATGTATGACATTGGTGCAGATGTTGACTCAAGCGTAAATTAATCATACAAAATACTTTCTGATTTTATTGAACAAATAGAAATAGAGGATGAAAGTGGGGAAAGATAAGAGATGTTGTGTCAGGGTAGTAGACAAGACAAGATTCGAACCTATGCCGATACCGTCAACATGTGTTGGAGGCTGTGGCATTACCTCAAGACCCATCAGGCCATGTAAATTATATTTAAAGGTTACTTATCAACAATGCACATTTGATTGAATCCCAGCCTGAATTGAGGCATACAACGGTTTACAGGATAAGCACTAATGTATAAACTTCACCTTTATGAAAAACGGTCTTATCCTGTTGCATTATAGCACCCTCTGCTGAGCAAACAAACTTGAGGGTGATAACAGTGTGGAAATGCAAAGCTCATTTCCCAAATCTGGGGCATTAGTCTTGTAAACCTGACCACATTATGGAAGTCAACAAATCTGTCCTGGGAGACTACTTGGCCATCACAGGACAATACCTCCATATTGATAAATATGAGGTGCTTGGCTATAAATATCCATCATAAGGTTGTAATTCATTTCAGTGCTGTGAGTAACTGCTGATTTAGAGTGATAGAGATATTGATGGATTTTCATTGCTCTCCAATCCTGCCCCTGTATAATCAGAGAGGAATAGGTGAAGCTTATTTGATCGAATAGAAGTTTCCTAATGGTTAGGTTGTTATGAATGCACTGATAGTGGACACATGTAGTATTTACACAACTTTGAAAAAAATTGTTATATTGGAGTTATGCCTGTTGTTCACACGCATATCTGCTCTATCATTGGCTAGGATGGTCCCATCTGATCTTGCCTCCTCCCGCCTGCCTTCCGTATTTGGGGATATGTATTTCCATTGTTAGAGCGGTCACTCAACTATCTTGTCAATATAATAGATAATCTTTGCTATAATGCAAAGCATCATGCCCCTAAGCCCGACATCCACCTGGCACAGGTAGATTTAAGTGTCCTCCCCAATAGTACCCGCAAAACACAAGTCTCAACGTCAACAGTGAAGAGGCGACTCCGGGATGCTGGCCTTCTAGGCAGAGTTGCAAAGATAAAAAGCCATATCTCTGATTGGCCAATAAAAAGAAAAGATTAAGATGGGCAAAAGAACGCAGACACTGGACAGAGGAACTCTGCCTAGAAGGCCAGCATCCCGGAGTCGCCTCTTCACTGTTGACGTTGAGACTGGTGTTTTGCGGGTACTATTTAATGAAACTGCCAGTTGAGGACTTGTGAGGCGTCTGTTTCTCAAACTAGACACTCTAATGTACTTGTCCTCTTGCTCAGTTGTGTGCCTCCCACTCCTCTTTCTATTCTGGTTAGAGCCAGTTTGCGCTGTTCTGTGAAGGGAGTAGTACACAGCGTTGTATGAGATCTTCAGTTTCTTGGCAATTTCTCGCATGGAATAGCCTTCATTTCTCAGGACAAGAATAGACTGACGAGTTTCAGAAGAAAGGTTTTTGTTTCTGGCCATTTTGAGCCTGTAATTGAAAAGGGTTTTCTAATGATCAATTAGCCTTTTAAAATGATAAACTTGGATTAGCTAACACAACGTGCCATTGGAACACAGGAGTGATTGTTGTTGATAATGGGCCTCTGTTCGCCTATGTAGATATTCCATAAAAAATCAGCAGTTTTCAGCTACAATACTCATTTACATCATTAACAATGTCTACACTGTATTTCTGATCAATTTGATGTTATTTTAATGGCCAAAAAATGTGCTTTTCTTTCAAAAACAAGGACATTTCTAAGTGACCCCAAACTTTTGAATGGTAGTGTACTTAAGTATCAGAAGTATTTTTTCTTTGTTTAACCTTTCTTTAACTATGAAGGTCAGTTAAGAACAAATTCTTATTTACAATGACAGCCAAAAACGAACCCGGACGACACTGGGCCAATTGTGCGCCGCCCTATGGGACTCCCAATCACCGCTAGTTGTGGTACAGCCTGTAATCGAACCAGGATCTGTAGTGACACCTCTAGCACTGAGATGCAGTACCTTAGAGCGCTGCGTCACTCGGGAGCCCAAAGTAAATGCTATAAATCATATATTAAGCAAACCAGATGGCACAATTTTATTTTTCATTGTTTTATTTTTTATTTATTTACAGACAGCCAGGGGCACCCTCCAGCACTCAGATATCATTTACAAACAAACAAAGCATTTGTGTTCAGTGTGTAGATTAGAGGCAGTATGGATCCCCTGTTCTCTTGATAAGTATGTGAATTGGACCATTTTCCTGTCCTTCTAAGCATTCGAAATGTAACGAGTACTGTTGGATGGCAGGAAAAATGTATGGGAGTAAAAAGTACATACTTATTTTAGGAATGTAGTGGAGTAAAAGTACTCAAATCTATAAATAGTCAAGTAAAACTGGGGTGAAAGTAACACCGGGTAAAGTAATATTTTCTCAGATAACACAGAAACTGGAATGACGAAGTGAAGTTAGCAAGTTCCTAATGTGGAGGACGAGCTCCCTGCAAAAAAACAGTTATCAACAAAAAGTGGTTTTGAGCGATGTCGGTTAAAAAAACGGACCCAGAAGTATTTTTCAGTCGTAGTGTTGTGTTTAGTTGTTTAAGATTCCAAACATGTCATTTTCTTAACCCATCTAGTGACTAAATGACAGAATAGGTTTTAAGTATCATGCTAGCTAGTCTTGTTGTTAGCCTGGGAGAAGTTACAGGAGAGAAGGCTGGGACGAAGGTAACAACGTAAACTGATGACCCGGAATAAAAAATAATCAAAAATACAATTGTTTAAGCACAGGCCATTGTCTCCCCTAGTTCAAATTGCTTTTATAATGTTAGCAAAATATCAACAAATGACTGAATGTTTAAAAGTTATATATGACATCATTCGAATTATGCCCTAATCAATTGCCTTAACGGATCAGCTTCCCACTTAAAATTTTATCTGCAGGTAGCTTAGTGGTTAGAGCGTTGGGCCTGTAACCGAAAGGTTGCGAGATCGAATCCCCGAGCTGACAAGGTAAAAAACTGCCGTTCTACCCCTGAACAAGGCAGTTAATCCACTGGTCCTAGGCCGTCATTGTAAATAAGAATTTGTTCTTAACTGACTTGCCAAGTTAAATAAAACTTTTTTTTTAAATCGGCAGGTTAGTGGTTAAACATATATGATTATGTGAGTCAATTTCCTTATGTCAAGCCATGTAAATGTGATAAGCATAATGAGTTTACCGTTTGTGAAGAGAATTCTGTCAAGAACTAAGGAGCACGCATGAAAAGGACAGCTGTGGGGCACCTGATTGGTAGCGCTAAGCATGAATAGTAATTTCAAATGGTGAAAAACATATCCTACTACATTCCCATTAAAGTGAGATGAGAAAATAATGGTTAATATTATAGTCTGATTTTAGTATGGCAAAATATAGTGGTTGCGCAACATTGCGATGTTAACGCTTGGTTCATTTTTATAAATTTCGAACCTATCGCATTAATTATTCAAATCGTCATAAACATGAACTTATGTCTGATAGTACATTTGTTGAAAGCAATGAGCATTACAAACCAGAAACATGGAGATAAGATTTTGTGCACTTCTCGCCAGCTGTTACTTCTGTCCCAAGGCTGTCTTACTCCCTTCCCTTACAGCAGGTACAAAAATAACATTGTGGTAGTTCTGATCTCGGTTTATATAATTTCAACTCATTTACCCCTAGAAATGCAATTACAGTTCCTAATGGTGGAAGAGGACATACACTACATGGCCAAAAGTATGTGGACACCTGCTCCTCCAACATCTCATTCCAAAATCATGGGCATTAATAAGGAGTTGGTCTCCCCTTTGCTGCTATAACAGCGTCCACTCTTCTGGGAAGGCTTTCCACTCGATGTTGGAACATTGCTGCGGGGACTTGCTTCCATTCAGCCACAAGAGCATTAGTGAGGTTGAGCACTGATGTTGGGCGATTAGGCCTGGCATGCAGTCGGCGTTGCAATTCATCCCAAAGGTGTTTTATGGGGTTGAGGTCAGGGCTCTGTGCAGGCCAGTCAAGTTCTTCCACATTGATCTCAACAAACCATTTCTGTATGGACCTTGCTTTGTGCACAGGGGCATTGTCATGCTGAAACAGGAAAGGGCCTTCCCCAAACTGTTGCCACAAAGTTGGAAGCACAGAATCGTCTAGAATGTAATTGCATGCTGTAGCGTTAAGATTTCCCTTCACTGGAACTAAGGGTCCTAGCCCGAACCATGAAAAACAGCCCCAGACCATTATTCCTCCTCTACCAAACTTTACAGTTGGCACCATGCATTGGAGCAGCGAGCGTTCTCCTGGTATCCGCCAAACCCAGATTCGTCCATCAGACTGCCAGATGGTGAAGTGTGATTCATCCCTCCAGAGAACGCGTTTCCACTGCTCCAGAGTCCAATGGCAGCGAACTTTACACCACTCCCGCCGATGGTTGGCATTGCGCATGGTGATCTTAGGCTTGTGTGCGGCTGCTCGGCCATGGAAACCCATTTCATGAAGCTCCCGACTAATAGTTTTTGTGCTGACGTTGCTTCCAGAGGCAGTTTGGAACTCGGTATTGAATGTTGCAACCAAGGACAGTCGATTTTTGCGCACTATGCGCTTCAGTATTCGGCAGTCCCGTTCTGTGAGCTTGTGTGGCCTACCACTTCATGGCTGAGCCTTGTTACTCCTAGACGTTTCCACTTCACAATAACAGCACTTACAGTTGACCGGGGCAGCTCTAGCAGGGCAGAAATCTGACTAAATGACTTGTTGGAAAGCTGGCATCCTATGATGGTGCCACATTGAAAGACACTGAGCTCTTCAGTACGGGCCATTATACTGCCAATGTTTGGAGATTGCATGGCTGTGTGCTCGGTTTTATACACCTGTCAGCAATGTGTTTGGCTAATTTGAAAGGGTGTCCACATACTTGTAGTGTATATAAGTTGTTTGTCAATACATTTGGTGTCTCTAGCTCTATTGATCTCTGAGTAATTAGGTTGTGTGTTCTCTGCTACAGATACCCCAAAAACCTACTTTAATAGTACTTCAAAGTTGTTTTACTTATACTGAAAAAATCTAGAAATGCAACATGCATCATTTTTTTTTTTTTTACTGAGTTACAGTTCATATAAGGAAATCAGTCAATTAAAATAAATTCATTGGGCCCTAATCTATGGATTTCACATAACTGGGAAAACAGTCATGTGGGGGCGGGGATCAGAAAAACAGTTAGTATCTGGTGTAAAAACAGTTAGTATCTAGTATAATGTTTCCACCATTTGTAGCGCGACACATCTCCTTCGCAAAGAGTTGATCAGGCGGTTGATTGTGACCTTTGGATTGTTGTCCCACTCCTCTTCAATGGCTGTGCGAAGTTGCTGGATATTGGCGAGAACTGGAACACGCTATTGTACACATCAATTCAGAGCATCCCAAACACGCTCAATTGGTGACATGTCTGGTGAGTATGCAGGCCATGGAAGAACTGGGACATTTTCAACTTCCAGGAATTGTGTACAAATCCTTGCGACATGGGGTTGTGCATTATCATGCTGCAACATGAGGTGATGGCGGCAGGTGAATGGCATGACAATGGGCTTCAGGATCTCATCAGGGTATCTCTGTGCATTCAAATTGCCATCAATAAAATGCAATTGTGTTCGTTCGTTGTCCGTAGCTTATGCCCACCGCCACCACGGGGCACTCTGTTCACAACGTTGACATCAGCAAACAGCTCGCCCACACGCCAAAGTTCTCTAAAACGACATCAGAGGCGGCTTATGGTAGAGAAATTAACATTCAATTCTCTGGCAACAGCTCTGGTGGACATTCCTGCAGTCAGTATGCCAATGCACGCTCCCTCAAAACTTGAGACATCTGTGGCCAAAACATTTTTTTTAGGGTAGCCTTTTATTGTCCCCAGCGTGTGTAATGATCACTGTTTAATCAGCTTCTTAATATGTCACACCTGTCAGGTGGATGGATCATATTTGTCACTAACAGGGTTGTAAACAAATTTGTGCAAAAAATAATGCTTTTTGTGCGTATGGAACATTTCTGGGATATTTTATTTCAGCTCATGAAACATGGGACCAACACTTTACATGTTGCGTTCATATTTTTGTTCAGTATAGTTATTTTACACCACTGATGTCGGGTCGGACATTATGTTTACATTTCTAGTGCCGACCGCAATTATTTACCTCTCATGATCATAAAAAAGCCAGTAGACATTTTTAGTTCACATTTTTTAATAACATGGCACAATTTACATAACACAAGTTTAAATGAGGAGCATGCTGAAGATTCAGTCGCTTCTTTTTTTTGGTCTTAAATTATTATTTTTTTGATTCTAGAAATACTTTTTTTACGTACATGATTAACAGCAAAAAACGTTTTTCTTGTTAACAATCTCTCTGCAATACGCATTGACTAACCACTACGGCTCCAGTGGACGTTTTTAATGTGGGGTTAAAAAACACACACTGCACAACATCTGGCTCTCACAGAGTTTTGAAGCGCACAACTAAACCTTCAGTGGACTACTAAAATAGATCTCTGCTCATTAGAAACAAACTGTCCATAGTTTAGACCGGCTTTTTTGTCTTTTTTATTTTTTGTAGATACAACAACTTAGGATAGCACTTTAATACACTGTTAGATAAACATAACTTATTTCCAAACACATACTTTACACTCCTTTAGAAGGGATAATGTGCTGTATTTTTGTAAATGTGCTGTATTCTCTCCAAAACAAGACTAGTAGTGGGAGTAGTGGGAGTTGAGTTGTTGGGGTAATTGATAAGTAAGGGATCTCTCTCACTTTAAACTGTCTGTTCGGCGACTTCAGGCATTGGACTTCCTCTGAAAATAAAAATAGCTCTATAATAGACATTTTAAGGATTGTCACCACAACTTTGTATAATTTCTAAGAAAATTGTTTTACGTTTGCACAACCGTTGTACGGTATAGTGTTTTTCTACGAGCACTATTTCATTTCAGTGATATATACATTATTATGGTTTTGTGAGACCTTGGTTGTGGAGAGAATACAGTGTTGTCAGAGTTAGTTGGGTGGTGACCAGGCTGGCTTTCAGAGTGTAAGCCCAGACATTTGTTGCATAGTTGAATGGGGGGTATGGTGGTCTCTGGTACAATGCTTTTTCCGCTGCGTCAAGCAAAAACCAATCTGCAAAAAGCACATTCTACCCTTCCTCCTTCTTAATAATAGTCCTCTATTTACATTTGTTCAAAGTAAAGCTTTCAAAACACCCTTTTGCATATTTGTACCTTGATTTGTTCCTTAAGAAGTGAGCATGTTAACTGTACACATATCTACACACTTTGCTGTCTGTCAATGCATTGAAGTACCTGTACATTCCAAAACATCTGTGAGGGATCCGTTTCTATTAACCTACACACCTTCAGGGTATTCCAGGCCGCTTTCTATACAAGAGAAGAATACACACAAAAAGCAGGAGCAAACTGGAAAAAAGAGTTTAGTAAAATCTCATTTTTTGTTTACATAATTTCATCCCCCTTTTTTTTCATTTTTTTTTTTAAAACAAAAACATCATCTGTGGGTGTGTTTTTCAACCACATATTATTCACAGCTATGGTACAGTCTAGTTTTCCCAAAGCTAAGTGCTTGGTGTGAGTTCAGTGTTAGTAATTCTGTCAGACACAGGGTATGGGGCAGAATCTGCCTGTAGTCCAGGGTGAGGCTAGGTTTGCACCCCGCTCTGTTCACCGTGCCTCTATGTCTTTGTGGTTGTGGGCTGACGGTCTGTCTCTGATGTCTGTGGTGAGGGGCATAGTCCGTCTGGGGGAGCCCGGCCTGGCACCCAGCGTGGGGATGAGGGGGGGCGGGGCGCTCAGGGAGGCCGTGGGCGGCGTTTTGTTCAGGATACCATTCTGGTGGGCTGCAGCTGCAGCAGCGTGGGCGGCATACGCTGCAGCGGCGGCCGAGGGGCTGACCCTGGAGTAGTGCATGCTGGGTAATCCGGGGGCCATGAGGCCGGGGTGGGGGTGTGGCAGGTGGCCTTCCAGGGCCGGGTGGTGCATGGCGACGTGCAGGCGGCCGTGCTCGTAGTCCTCTCTGAGCATATGCAGGCGCTCGCGCTCCTCCAGGTGGGCCCGGGCCTCCTGCTCCCGGCGCTGCTCCAGGGCTAGAGGGTGGTGGTGGTCACGGTTAAAGTCATGAGACTCTCGGTCCCTGTAGGAGCGTTCTGCCTCGTAGAGGCGCTGCCCGGCCAGCCGGTGCAGGGGGTCGTTCCTCAGCAGCAGTTCCCTGGTCAGAGGGTCCCGTCTGTGGATGTCCAGGCCCCTGTAGGGGTCCCTCATGGGGTCCCAGTGGAAGGCTGGGTAGGGGAACCTCTCTGCCCCTGGGATGGGGCTAATGCCCATGAAGGGGGCCACCATTCGAGTCCTCTCCAAGCCGCTGATGCTGTTCATGGGGTGGACTCCCGCCATGCCCATGGGCATCGCCATGGAGGAGGCGGGGTGGGTGTGGAAGCTGGGTGTGGGGGGCACCTGGGGCGGGTGTGGGTGGAGGTGAGGGTGTGGGTGAGAAGGGGGCCTGTCCCTGTCCGTAGGGCTGTCCTGCTCCTCTTTCCTCTCCTCCTTTACCTTCACCTCGTTGTTGTTCTTCTTGTGGTGCTCGTAGAGAGAGGGCAGCTCTCCCTTCTTCTCCATCAGGGCCTCCCTCTCCCCCCTCCCCAAGCCCCCGTTGGGCCGGTCCAGGCTGGTCTGGCGGATGTAGGGTGAGGTCGTCCCTCTGCCATTGCCCTTGTCCTCAGACACCCGCCCGTCGTGGATGATTGGCGTTGTGTCCTTGTCGCTGTGGTGATTTTCTTTGAGCTTGTGCTCGTCTGTGCCGTTGTCCTTCCAGGAGTCGGGGTGCTCCCTGTCCCTGTCTCGGTCTTTGGGCTTGTCCTTATCCCTGGGGGGTTCGCTGGGGGGCAGGTGGTTCTTTGGGGGCTCCGGGGGACGGCTGTGACCCAACAGGCTGATGGGGTTGATGGGGACTGGGGACGGATGGGTCTGGTGACGCTTCTCCATAGCTTCCCTGGATGGACACACAACAATGGGCTTTAAAGTCATATTTCAATTTGTATCACTAGTTCATTGTTTGTCAGTGGTATAACTTTAGGGTACATTCAGAGTTGTCACTTCATAACACCCACCTCTCCTTGTCATCTTTGTTGACGGAGGAAGTGTCTCGCTTGTCTGAGTCTCGGTCTCTCTCGTGGGAGCTGACTGAAGCGCTCCTCTCTGAGTCGCCAGGTTTCAGCCAGGGTGGAGGGGTGGGGAAGGAGGGTGGCGTGCGGTGCAGCCGGTTCCACGGCTCGTGGTTGTTGCTGAAGTGCTGCTGTGCATTGGGGCTGTCTTTATGGCCAAACACAGAGTTAGGCGCTGTTAGGGATTCAACACACGGAAAGAAGAAAAGACCAAAACACAAGTTAAAAGGCATATCTCCCTGGTGTGATGGTCGGTCAACACTAACGTTAGAATCCCATGAATACCCCATGCAACGTTCGTTTTTCATTTTCATAATCTGACAGGAAATCCAAAAGATTTGTTGTCAAATACACATATACATTGTTGTCATGGAGATGAAACTCACTTAGTGCTGGGTTTCCAAGCCCACCAAAGGCTGCTGTGCTGAGAGAGGCGAGTCCTCCAAATGAGGGAGGCCTACTGAATGGCTCTGAGGGAGGGAGAGAGAGAGAGACAGGCAGACAGAGAGAGAGAGAGTGAGGGAGGGAAAGAGCAAGAGAATGAGCATGGGACGGAGGAGAGAGAGAGAGCACAAACACAGTCAGCACCCTCTCTATTGCTCCTTTACAGTGTCAACCAGCTTCTGACACAGACACTGTACTTGTCAGTGCTCCATACACCCTAGGTGTACTGTGTGGGCTGCCTCTTACCTAAGTGAGGTGCAGGGGTGAGGAAGTTGCCAGGGTGGTGGGACGGGTGGCCGAAGGGGCCGGCTGACGGGTGTGTAGAACCTGACATGGGAAAGAGAAAGAGTTGATGTAAGACATCTTCATGATAGAAAAACTAGATATTCATCTCCCTTAGCTTAGCATCATAGCTTCCCTAATGATTTTGAACTGAGATACAATGTAGGAAAGATAAGCAGGATGCGTCCCTTTTTAGAGGCAAGAGCATTGATCTCAACCTGTAATCTATAACCTATGTGGAGACCGGTGCTTTGCCATGTTAAAAATAGACCTCTCCATGGGGTCAGTGGGATTGATCTAGCTCTGTGGGGAGAGGAGGTCCTGGAGATATTGTGTCAATCATAGAAATACAATGACCCATGAGTGTTCCAGTCAAATTGTTCTGGTCTGAAGAGCTTTGTCCCTTCTGGTAATCCAATTTCTATGGTGACAATCTACCTCTACCCAGGACACTAACCAACTCGCACTCACCTGCTGCTGAGAAGAGTGTGGCGGGACGCGCTAAGTCGTGGGGGTGGTGCATTGCGCCGAAGAGGCTGGGGCCGGGGGGTCGACTCAGGAACTCCGGCTTGAGCCCGAAGTCCAGCTTGTGTGGGTCGACCTGCATCTGCTGCTGGAAGACGCCAGACAGGGAGAAACAGCACATGAAAAACCCATCGCCTACACAGCAGCAGAAGGGGTTCACTTTTGTTGGTTATCTGAGAGCTAAGGCATGAAGCTGATCGCTGTATGCGAGTAAAGTAACATTTCCTATACTTTCATTGCATATCTGCAAAAGATGGGTTAACGCTCGTGCAAATAAAAAATATGTGTAAATGGCATTTACCCTCCAGTATACCACTGAAGGTACCACAAGATGACAGTCCTCTTATAAGTCTCTCTCTCTCTCTCTCTCTCTCTCTCTCTCTCTCTCTCTCTCTCTCTCTCTGTCTCTCTCTCTCTCTGTCTCTCTCCTGTCTCTCTCTCTCTCTCTCTCTCTCTCTCTCTCTCTCTCTCTCTGTCTCTCTCTCTCTCTCTCCTGTCTCTCTTCTGTCTCTCTGTCTCTCTCCTGTCTCTCTCCAGGAGGGGAGCTGGATTATACTACCAATTTAACTGGCTTGGGGCTTAGATGATAGAACATTGGGGTTTAGAGAACCACACTATAGTGAAGCACAACAAACAGTGTTTCTCTACAGTCTGTGAGTGGAAGGAAGTGCAAAGGGGAGGTCTCACCTTGACTTTCTGCTGGTGGTGGTAGATCTGCCAGGCCATGTGGACATGCATGGCACACCACTTCCCTGGTTTCTGGACAAACACAAAACAAGAAGATATGGTTAACCTCAAAGGCAGGATTCTCAAGGACACATTACGGGATGTTGCTTTTAGGGGAGAGAGAATTAAAGCATCCTACCCTGAGAATGGGCCGAAATGGATCCGTCAGCTGGAGAGATGTGGGGGGGGGGGGGGGAGAGAGAGAGAGAGAGAGAGAGAGAGAGAGAGAGAGAGAGAGAGAGAGAGAGAGAGAGAGAGAGAGAGAGAGAGAGAGAGAGAGAGAGAGAGAGAGAGAGAGAGAGAGAGGAGAGAGAGAGAGAGAGATGAGGGGGGGCTCAGTTACTTTCATGTCTCTCAGGCGTTCTTAATTAGCAACTATGCATGGCTTCACTATTGACTGCGTGAGTGTGTCCAGACAGGGTTCTTACCCTGGGGTCCTTCTGTAAGAGTGTGTGTGGGACTGCTCCAGGTCTTGAGGCCACATCCAGTGGGTTAGAAGTCTACAGAACACAGAGAGAGCTCATTGTGAGAGGAGGTATGGGGAGCACCGTCTCTGTCTTTAGTGTGTACATGCACGTTTTCCAAGTCCACTCCCTATTCTGATAACGTATGTTAAGCTGTGTGTTGCCCGTCAGAGAGAACCCTCTACAATGAAGATGTGTTTGTCATGTTCACTCCTTGTGTGTGTGGTGTTGACCTGTGGCCCCTACCTTGGGCTGGAAGGCCCCCTGCAGCGAGCCGAATGGCCCGTTCGGAGGGATCACTGGAGGAATGCCGGACACGCCCGGGGGGTAGGAGTGGAACAGCTGAGAACAGAAGAGAGGAGTGAGGATGGGTGTGGTGTTGTTCTGACAGAGGAGAAGGACAGCAGCTGTATGAACACTGAGATGAAGGAGGGAGGGGCCATGATGACATGACATGGTACAGGGGGGTGGGAACAACGTGACAGACGTGATGATGTCACAACAAACCCACCATAACTAGGGATCAACATCCAGACTGCCGTCAGTCAGGTAGCTACAACTGTCACTGTCCTTAGTGCCTCAAAGTGTTTCACAAAACTATATATACTAAGCACTAACATGGAAATTACAAAGTAATAACCTATGAATGACTTATTAGCCACTAACATGGAAATTACAAAGTAATAACCTATGGATGACTTATTAGCCACTAACATGGAAATTACAAAGTAATAACCTATGGATGACTTATTAGCCACTAAAACAAATCTACAGTTATTAGCTAGTCTTAGCTAGTGTTGAGAGTAAAACTCTCTCACCAGAAAGAATCCTACTATACAATCCCAACGGGTGTCTGTCTGTTGAGGCTTACATAATATACTTCCACATTAATGAACTCATTTTAAATAGGGTTACCCAGCCTAACGGTGGTGATAGCAGTGAGATGAATTAAGACCAAACTCTGACTAACATGTAATTGCTACTCTGATTCACAACAAGCACAACAGTTGAATGCCTCTGAATAGCAGAGCAGTAATTGAAGGCAGAGGTCAAGTGTGGTGGAGACAAAAGCATTTAGCGGCACACACACACACACACGCACGTACACACACACACACACACACACACACACACACACACACACACACACACACACACACACACACACACACACACACACACACACACACACACACACGGTACAGCCATTGAACTAAATTGAGAATTTGTCCTATTCACTAGGGGTTGCAATGATTCATACAGGATCCATCGTGTGAATGGTACAGTAGTGAATGAATGAGCAAGCAAACAGTCGTGTTAGCAGACAGACAGGTTGTGATGGGTAAGACAAAAATACAGCCTTCCTGGACAGACAGGATGCTGTATTCTCTCAGAGCAGAAGCAGAGGTGGAGGCATGGGAGCTACTGTATAAATACACACAGAAGTACAACATGAACTAGCATGATAGATGGGTGGAGAGGCCCGTACTGAGTGTACAAACTACCCCACAAACACACAGAAACTCACGCTGTGTCTGTAGAAGGGGTCAACTTTTGTTGGGAATTTTTCAAACTGTAGAAGGAAGGAAATAAACAGAACTAAGAACAAGGAAAGAATATTCCAGCAGCTAAAGAGAAGCTTAATGATCTACATGTCAGACTGGGCTGTTTAGTGAATCAAGAACAGAGGAGCCATTTGACCAGATCGTTATCCTCAGCCTTTAACAGCCCTTTCCCTGCCTCTCGCGCTCCCATTTCGTGAGCGACTGAAGAGCTCATAAACTATGCAGCTCTGTGTATCCCTGTGTCTCATTTGGGTTCATTTAGTGGTTTAATGTGGACCTAGGGAATACATTTCCCCCAGTCAAGTATAAACACTGCGGCCTTAAAAACACTTTAATGTCCTCATTAGCTGTCAGAGTGCTAGCCAATCTGTCTTTGAGGAATATCTTCAGAGCAATGTCAAATACTCTGCGGTTACAGTAGGCGGGTGTGCGTGTGTGCGTGTGTGTGTGCGTGTGTGTGTGCGTGTGTGTGTGTGCATGTGTGTGTGCGTGTGTGTGTGCGTGTGTGCGTGCGTGTGTGTGTGTGTGTGCGTGTGTGTGTGCGCGTGTGTACGGTCTTATTCTTCTATCCTTGTGGGGACATTTCCCACGTTCCCACGAGGACAAAGGATATTTTAAGCTTAGGGGTTACGGTTAGGGTAAGGTTTAGGGAAAATAGGATTTTGAATGGAAATACATTTTAGGTCCTCACAAGGATAGAAAAACAAGTGTGTGTGTGTCTGTTGTCTGGGACCATGGGTGTGTCTGTGTATGTGTGTGTGTGTTAGAGAGAGGGCTGGTGAGCAGGCCTGTATCAGAGGGACAGCCACACAGTGCCTGTGGCCCCAGACAAACAGCGGGGCTCCAAACCCAAAGCATTCTCCTATAATGAAAACTCAACTAACGACAGTACATGATGTCATTTAAGGCAGAATGATTAAAATGGTATTATGTTCTCAAAGCTGGCCCAGAATTAAAGAGTTATTGCCAATTTAGCAAAAGCTGGATTCAAGTTTGGGGTGCCCAAAATATTCCAGAGAAAACACTAGAAAGAGTTTTTGGGAGAAGAAAGGCATCATTGTAGTAAAGAATGGAGAAACACATGGTTACTATTAGAAGGCACGCCACAAAAAAAACTGTTTTCCTCCAGCAAGACTAGGACTACCTTATAGTACCAATACTGTATTAAAACAGCCATGTTCAAAAACACTACCCTTTCCACCCCATTGTTAATGCATATACACCAAGCACTTTGAGGTTTTTGCTGTAAAACCTTAATAAAATAAAACATCAAACATTGTTATCATTACACCCCCCCCACCCCCCAGTCCACCGCCCCTCCTCCCCAAAACCCCCAACCCTCTTCGCCCTCCCTGGAGTGGTGTTCTACTTATCCTCACATTTCTGGCTGGGGTACGCACCATGGGGGGTGCAGGGGTTGGCATGATGGCGTGGGAGAAGGGGGTGAAGGTGTGCTGGTGGGTGTGCTGGTGCGTGTGTTGGTGCTGGTGCTGGTGCTGGTGCTGGTGGAGCTCGGTGCGCAGGTAGGGGGGCGGGCCCAGGGAGGCCCCGCGGTCGGCGCTCTGCGAGGCGAGGAAACGGTTGTTGAGCTCCTGGCGCAGCAGGTCTTGTTCTGGAGGACAGAGAAAGGAGAGGGAGAGAAGAGGAGGAAGAGGAGGAGGAAAGAAGAAGACTCGTGGTCAGGACCTGTGTCTGTCTGTCTGTTCCAGATCTGTTCTATAAATGCTAAGGATAAGACGAGGAAGAATACCCATGATGGCGAAGGTGTCTGTTCCAGATCTGTTTTAAGTGAGAGTAACAATATCCATGGCGGAGCAGTACAACCATTACAGAGGGTCTATGGTGTTAGTCACATGTCACATTAAAACCAAGATAGAGAGTCAGGATGATCTGGATGACAACGTCCTTGTATCGTCTTCACTATGGGACTCACACAGGAGTCAGAAACGTTACTGCAATTATATGAAAACCTCTAACCCCATTTTAGACCAGAGCTGTTCATTAACTGACCGGCTCACAACAGGTTGAGGAGAAATAGACAAATGCATTTGACATGCTTTTCAGAAAATATTATTCTGTATTGACTGTTTTGATTTTCGGTGAGATGAACACATTTCCTTGTGAAAGTGAGAATTGCTCAGAGCGATACCGTTACTAAAACTTTGATCACAGTTTGGCACGACAGGAGAGGGCATAAGCACTTTCATCACATGGCCTGATTGGAAAGATAGTGTGTGTTGTTTGAGTAACCAAATCAATCAATCAATTAATCAAACCCACCAGAATAGAGACAGTGGGAAGGACAGGGCGCCTGTCAGCACCTACTGCACCACTATAGACAAACACACACGGCACAGAGTGCAGCTAACACAATCCTGAGACGTCAGTCTCTGTCTCCTACAAATTAGCACCAAGGTAACCTGATGTCCGTCTCTCTCGCTCCCTGTCACAGTTTAACACGTCTTGTGCTCCACACGCACCTATCATGCCACAAATGACCTGGTTTCTGCCACAACAGCCATGAGAATTTAGAGCTTTGCACTTTGTCTTGCGCCAGCTGTTGTTGTGGTGCAGTTCACCTGCCTGTCCACGTGGGGGGCAGCCTGGTACATGTGCCTACCTGAGTAGGGTGTCCCAGCGGCGGGGTGTCCTCCGGGGACCGGCAGGGTGCTAGACGTCAGTGGCGGAGGTGGGGGCAAGACTGCTGGAGGCGCAAACATATTGGGGTGATGGGGGTGTTGCGAGGACTGCAGGGCGGTGGGGAAGCCGTGGGGAGCAATCTGATTGCCTGGGAGGGGCAGGGGGAAGGCGGTGGCTGCTGCTGCAGCGACTGAGCTGGATGGCGGGTGGTGGGGTAGGTGTGGGGACGGGCCAGCGGGGCCGTGGGGCCTGGTACCGCCCGGGGTACTGCTCCGACTGCTACTAGAGAGAGAAGGGGAGAGAGAGATAAAAAAATGATACCACTTCCACATGTCAACTTCCCTCTGTTTATAGTAGATATGAAGCTCTAACAGACAGAATGGTTTCACATACCATTAAATGTTTTGTCATACCCGTGGTATATGGTCTGATATACCTATGGCTGTCAGCCAATCAGCATTCAGGGCTCAAACCACCCAGTTTATAAGTGCAATTATAAACTCAAACTGTGGTTTGAGCCCTGAATGCTGATTGGCTGACAGCTGTGGTATATGAGACCGTATACCACGGGTATGACAAAACATGTATTTTTACTGCGCTAATTATATTGGTAACCAGTTTATAATAGCAATAAGGAACCTCTGGGGTTTGTGGTATATGGCCACTATACTACGGCTATGGGCTGTTTTCAAACCTCCGCGTTGCGTCGTGCCTAAGATCAGCCCTTAGCCGTGGTATATTGGCCATATACCACACCCTCACGGGCCTTATTGCTAAAATAACCACCACTGGCAAACATTATAGAACAGAATGTGTTTGAACGCTTCTCTAGTTGAAGGGATACTTCGGGATTTTGGCAATGAGGTCCTTTATCCACTTCCCCAGAGCCAGATGAACTAGTAGAGACCATTTTTATGTCTCTGTGTCCAGTATGAAGGAAGTTAGCGGTCGTTTCACGAGCCAATCCTACTAGCTTTAGTGCAATGAAGACTGGAAGTCTATGGGTATCTGCTCGCATGCTAGTAGATACCCATAGACTTCCAGTCATTGTGCTAACACTAATTATCATTATCAAACTACCGCTAACTTCCATCATACTGGACACAGAGACATACAAATGGTATCCACAAGTTCATCTGACTCTGGGGAAGTAGATAAAGAACATCAGTGCCAAAATCACAAAGTATCCCTTTAATCAGCTCCAGAGGTACATGCATAAAAAAGGACAGAGAGAGAGAGAGGAAGAGACCAGGCAGAGAGCCTGTTGTTGTGTGTGTGGGTTTCTCCCTCTGAGACTCATGTAGCAGTATCTTAACAAGCTAAGCCCCAAAAGCTTATTAGCAGCTGCCGCCTGTCTCCGTAACCACCATGTGATTATTCACAGAGGCTGCCAGACCCGTTGGCACACTGGCAGAAGGTTCCAGACACAGAGCCAGCTCCTTCCTGAGACGGAGAGCCTTCGCTGGGACTGGGGCTGAGTGGGGCTCATAGAGATGGGTAAAGAGCTGTGACTGGTAGGTAGAGAGCTGGAGGCTACTATCAGCGGATGACAATGTGGGTGGTTAATAAATCCAAGCACTTATCGCTCAGCTGGAGAGACGGTGGCTTAACTACCCTGGTGAGAGTCAGCGATGTTATCTGGCTGGAGGGTTTCAGCGCATTACTAATTCAAGGTTTGATCTTGCCAATCATTTACACGCTGACATAAGATAAGAGTTTGAATACTTTCAGGTAAATAGACTTGGGACTCACCTGAGGCCGTTGAAGCTAAGGCTATTGCTGTAGGCAGACAGGGGGCGAGGGTGTGGCCCACAGCGTGAGGGGGGGCGATGAAGCCCGGCCTGGCTCTGGCTGGGGTGGTGGGCCGGTAGGGCGGGAGATGGGGGGTGTGGGTGCAGGCTGGCGGTGGGCGGAGGCCGCGGGTGGGGCAGGGGCTCAGGCTGGTGCTGGGGCCGGGGTTGGGGGGGCTGCAAGGGCTCTTGGCCCTGAGCGAGAGGCAGGACTTCAGGGATCTGAGGCCTGAGGGAAGCCTCTGAGCGTGGGGGCTGGTGGACAGGTACCTGGGCCAGACGGGAGCTGGGGGGAGAGGGCTGGGCCTGGGAGGTGGGTAGGGACAGAGGCAGGGGGCGGGCAGCCGCGCGGGGCTGCGGGGGTAGGGGCTGCTTGGGAGCACTGGGCGCGGGGGGAGGCACGAGGGCTTCCCTGCAGCTTTCCAGGCTCTTCTCCTGGCTGCGCTCTAGGCCTGACACCTTGGAGAGGCCCAGGCCGCCACGCTCCTGGCTGTCATTGGTGGAGACGGCATTGATGCTGAAATCTGGAACTGTGGACAGAGAGAGGGAAACACAAAAAGAGAGACTGGTCAGTACTTCAGTCACAGTTCATATTGAATCACACAGGCTGCTCACTCCAACAAATAAGAACTCCACAAGAGCTTCCAAACACTAGACAAACTCTGCTAATTTCTACAGAACAGTCCATTGATAAAATCCATTAATAATACCATATACAGGATGCAAGACCTAAACAGAGCCCCTCTACAGTGCTTGTACATGGCAGGTAGGTCCTACTCAGACAGACACTGTGCTGTAGCATCAGCAGTCAGCTCCCTGCATGGTGTATGAGCTGGGGCAGGAAGACTAATGGAGGATGACAGTGCATACACAACCAGTAATTAACGTTTCTCTCTGGGCTTCTGGGGGCACGCATGCACGCACACACTGGCTAAATCTCTGCAGAGCTGATGATTGGGCCAGTACCCCAGGGCCGTGGCAGTGAGGCAGGCAGGCAGCCCTCTGGAGCTCCATTATAGCAGACCAAGGCCTCTGAGGTGGCTCTCTCTGTAGTATTGTTGCTAGGCTGGTCCCAGGGGCCCCTGGCCTCATAGAGGAAGTCCCAAGGGCCCCAGGGAACGGCCTAGCAGTAATATGACAGAGAGCCAGCTTACAGACAGAGAGCAGACCACGCCTGGTCACCTGTCTCTCCGCCTGCCTCTCTCTCTCTCGGGCTCCATACAAAGCATTCCATTACCAGTAGAATGTTAAACAGGGATTTAAGCACCAAGGCACATGTGACACCATCATTAGGGGTCAGGCCAGATAATGCCTGACCAGCAGCAGATAGACCAAGGGATCAATATCTATTATCTGCTGTAACAGCTATTGACCACCGCTGCTCCCCAGAGAGAGGAGACAGTGCAAGACATCTGTCAGCGGGAGAACACAAAAGACACACACACTTTGCAGGTAAAGTGTCTCCTTCTGAACTAGTACACTTTGTCAGATCATTAGGACATTTCAACATAGCCTATATCAGGGTTCACCAATTGGCAGATTTTATTCGGCCCCCCAAGTGTTCTGAGCAACAACATAAACGAGTTCATCTTTCTGTTTTGTTTTTTACATAAAAGACTGTAAAAACACCAGGAAATCCGCTTCAAGTGATTTTAATTCTGGAAATCTGTTCAGAAGTATTCCCACGCATAATAGAGAGATACACTGTATGAGATCGTATACAAATGTAAGCAAGGTTTGAAAATATTATGCTTTAGTCAAATATATTATCAGATCCATGCCATAGTCCACACCAATCTGCCCCACTCGCCCACGCCATCACCTTCCACAGAGGCTGCTTCTAGATAGAAAACATGCCTGGCGTAGGAGATGGACAGATGGAGGGCGAGCTTCCTAATTCTCCATCCCCCCTTTCTTTCCCCCTGAGGTCCCTGGGCTTGTTTTGAGAATGTGCTAATAGGAAACGTTGAAAAGAAGGTGTCTCTTCTCGTAATGAAGACTCCTGGGCCAGGAGGAGGATAGAAGCAGAGGAGATGTGAACACCTCCTCCCATGAGAGGTCATTTGTCAGTCTCCTTGATCCCTGGAAACAAATACAACCCCCCTGTTGTTTCCTTACAACAACCAGCCCTGCTGTTTTCCTATCCCAACATGTCATTATCTTGTGTTTTTAAGTAGTTGCGGGGCAGTGAATGTGTTGGTTTATATCACATTAGAATGGGGAAGAAATGAAAGAGGCCTGTTGGAGGGGATTTATTGATTTCTTACGGGTTGAGGTGGTGGTGATGCCAAGGGCTGGATTTAAGGCTCAGGGGAACTGAGGGGCTTAGAGCGGGGTCGGCCGGGTGGTGGGCGAGCAGAGAAAAGCAGAAAAGCCATTCATTAAGACGGGTGTCTGGGGACAGAGGCGAGGGGTTTAAGAGCACCGCTCATTATCCAGGGGTGAGCCCCCTGTAACCCCCTCTAACCACTTACAGAACATTAACTACATCCCCACTGCTGCCACTGGGACTACATTAGACGAGGGGGGGATGGATGTTCAATAAACAAAATAGAGAATGCAATACTAGAAAAACGCGTGAGTGAGGGGACTAGCATTTCAGCATTTATTTTAGCTCTGATTGCGACAACCGCACCCTCCCTCCCTGTCGTGTAGCCCATGGGGTTGGACAGAGTGAGTCCTACACCTGGAGACTGTCCTGACAGATTTATAGGGGTACAGACCTCTGGGGGTACAGACCTCTGGGGCATCCCAACACTCTGTCCCTGTCCCCTTCTCCCTGCCTCTCGGTCCCATTCCTCCCCTAAATAGCCCCATCACACATTCTTAACCCACACGTCATCCCTTCACCCACAGGATCCAACGAGGATCCCACAGGATCCAACGAGGATCCCACAGGATCCAACGAGGATCCCACAGGATCCAACGAGGATCCCACAGGATCCAATGAGTCAGGGGTTACATCGTTTCAATCACATAAAACCATTGCAGCAAACAGCCTAGCTATGAGCTATCAGCTCCAAACGTCCAGATGGACATCTTCACTAAGTCTGTCTCTCTGTTGGCCCGGGGATAGCCTAGTCCCAGATCTGTTTGTGCGGTCTTACCAACTCCAACTCCTAATGCGCGACAATGATCATAAGAGTTGACAAGACAGTACAAACAGATCGGTCGTCAGGCTAGCCCGGGGATAGATTGTGGTCTGACACACAGTGAGGGAAGACAATGATGAGAGCTGAAGTGAAGCTAAGAGGCTATATATCCTTATCCAAACTCCATGATGCAAGAGACAGGAGCCTCAGAGGACACCAAACTGTCCAGCCTGCTCAGTGTCGAACTCCCAGCATCCAACAGTCGTTAGCAGCAGCAGCCGGTGTGCTCCAGTGATGCTGAGGCCTACTGAGTATGACCCTCATGGTTCACAGAGGACACAAAACATTCTCATTGAACAAACATAACTGTACAACACTTAGGGTTCAAAGACCAGAGATAGCAAGCTAGAGGGAAGGTGATCCTTTTCATTTAACCGTTCATTTAACCATCCATCAAGCCAAGAGCTCGGTTGGTTAAAGTAACTAGAGAGTGCTGTGCTGACATCTGTGCACCTGTTGAGAGGTGGAAGGAAACAGGTGCTACTGAAAGGAAACACGCTGCCAGGAAATGTGGGGGAAAAACTGAGCCAACTCTGGTTAACCCTGCTTTGTCTGAGAGAGAGAGAGAGAGAGAGAGAGAGGGAGACAAAGAGAGAAAGGGGGAGAGAGAGGCGATGCAACAGCAGGTAACCTGTGGTGGGTGCTGCACCATGTTGCAACACACCTGCTCCTTCTTCTCTCTCTGTCTGTTGGGGGAAGGGGAACCTAAAAGACCGTGGTCATGACTCTGCGGTTTCAGGAGGACGGTTAAAACAGCCCACCTTGGGAGAACCGCTGACAACCATAATCCCAGCTGTCTGTCACAGCTGACAGAGACCTTCAAAGGCCTGGACTCACCCCCCTCCCTCCCTCTCTCTCTGTCTCTTTTTCGATTCCCTATATCTATCTCCTCTCTCTCCCTTTCTCTCTGTATGTCTTTCCTTTTTCTTTCTCTTGGCATCATTAGCAGATTCTGCCCCACTCAGTCAGTCAGTCAGTAACATTGCTTCAGGGTTAACACACCACTCTGCATCCTGCTTAAGAGTTGCAGCCAACCAGCGCAACGTTCTGCAAGGACTGCACTGCACTTCAGGGATCAGTCACAATCATAAGAAACAGATTCATGCGGTCTAGACAAGATCGTGGGCGTTTTCTCTATCCATTTCTCGCCTTCCAGCCGGTCCAACAATTATGCACTTAAACAATGGTCGTGTTGTTTTGAGAGACTGCTGCTCTTTTCCCCCCCCCGACACCTTCCATTTCCAACCACTCCCCCGCTCCACCTATCCCTGCTTCCTCCCTCCAAAAACAGACAAATAAAACCCAGGAAAGCTGTTTCAAATCAATTAAAGTACATACAGAGCTGAATACCACCGACTACAGCCCGGCCCTCCTCGAAGAGAAAATTACATTTCGCATTTGTCTTCTGTGTAAACATGAATTATAATCAGAGACCCCATGCCGAGGGGTCTGGGGAGAACTCAAACTACTCTGTGTTTTCAGTTGCACTCTGAATCATTTATTCTACTTCAGAAACACTATTCTATAAGACTTATGAAATGCCTTTCCTTCGCACTTCTCAGTAGTTGGTATCAGTGACATGTATTCATGGTTGCCAGGCCCCCAAAAATGACCAAGAAAAATTCTAGGCTGACTGTATCTCACCGGAGAAAGCATCCGAATGGACGAAACAGCACCCGTCTCAGTATGTGTAGCCCATCTATCTGATGCTGTCTGGTCAAAAAGAGTATGACATTGTTGCCACCCGCAGCGTTGAATGCAAGGGAAGCCAGAGAGCATTTGGCCTCCCTTGATAAAAAAAGAACAAAATAATAGCCAATCAGCGTTAAGCTAAACTGAGTGAGCTCAGTTGTGAATGGTCCTGGCGCACCCAAAAGCCAGTTTAGATTTGGCTTCATACCAATCACATCACATCAGAACCCAAACGTCATTGACAAAAAACTTGAATTGTTGCATCTCGTTTGGTCATTGTCCTCCGGTGGCTAGCTACAGTAGCTAGCTCAATCACATGTTTCATTTATTTATTTTATTTTATTTCACCTTTATTTAACCAGGTAGGCTAGTTGAGAACAAGTTCTCATTTACAACTGCGACCTGGCCAAGGTAAAGCAAAGCAGTACGACACAAACAACAACACAGAGTTACACATGGAATAAACAAGCGTACAGTCAATAATACAGTAGAAAAAAAAGAAGCTCTATATACAGTGTGTGCAAATGGCGTGAGGAGGTAAAGCCATAAATAGGCCAATAGTAGCGAAGTAATTACAATTTAGCATATTAACACTGGAGTGATAGATGAGTAGATGATAATGTGCAAGTAGAAATACTGGTGTGCAAAAGAGCAGAAAAGTAAATAAAAACAATATGAGGTAGGTTAATTGGGTGGGCTATTTACATATGGGCTATGTACAGCTGCAGCGATCGGTTAGCTGCTCAGATAGCTGATGTTTAAAGTTAGTGAGGGAAATATAAGTCTCCAACTTCAGCAATTTTTGCAAATCGTTCCAGTCATTGGCAGCAGAGAACTGGAAGGAAAGGCGGCCAAAGGAGGTGTTGGCTTTGGGGATGACCAGTGAGATATACCTGCTGGAGCACGTGCTATGGGTGGGTGTTGTTATCGTGACCAGTGAGCTGAGATAAGGCAGGGCTTTACCTAGCATAGACTTATAGATGACCTGGAGCCAGTGGGTCTGGCAACGAATATGTAGCGAGGGCCAGCTGACTAGAGCATACAGGTCGCAGTGGTGGGTGGTATACGGGCTTTGGTGACAAAACGGATGGCACTGTGATAGACTGCGTCCAGTTTGCTGAGTAGAGTATTGGAAGCTATTTTGTGAATGACATCGCCGAAGTCGAGGATCGGTAGGATAGTCAGTTTTACGAAGGTATGTTTGGCGGCTTTGTTGCAAAATAGGAAGCCGATTCTAGATTTAATTTTGGATTGGAGATGTTTAATATGAGTCTGGAAGGAGAGTTTACAGTCTAGCCAGACACCTAGGTATTTGTAGTTGTCCACATATTCTAAGTCAGAACCGTCCAGAGTAGTGATGTTAGTCGGGCGGGCAGGCAGGTGAAAACGGTTGAAAAGCATGCATTTGGTTTTACTAGCGTTTAAGAGCAGTTGGAGGCCACGGAAGGAGTGTTGTATGGCATTGAAGCTCATCTGGAGGTTAGTTAACACAGTGTCCAAAGAAGGGCCAGATGTATACATTTTAATCAAATGTATTTATAAATCCTTTTTTATATCAGCAGATTTCAAAGTGCTATACAGAAACTCAGTCTAAAACTCCATAAAACCCCAATGGAGACGTATTAGCACGGTGGCTAGGATAAACTCCCTAGAAAGGCAGGAACTGGCTTCCCCAGTGGTTTTACCCACATACCGCTACAGGTTGGTATTCAGACTTACCTTATGCAGTCGAGTAACGGGCTTTGCAGGCGCGGTTCGCTTGCGCTGGCTGAATACAACTCTCCCATTTTCTGGCCAACAAAGTTTTCATTCAATAGAGTTTATTACATTTATCTTAATCTATCCAGTTAATTCCATTTTTTTTCGACAGACTCACTAGAATACACAGAGAGAACGGGTTCAGAACATTAGGGATCAATGAAAGGAAGCCATCTAAATTTATGCATATTTGTCTCCGTTTCAGCTCCAACTGGTTTAAAAATACTCTGATCTTGTAGATTATTTAGACACATTTTAGGGTTAGGAAAGTATGTATGACTCATAAAAAACTGGTTTGGAGAGCCTTTACACACAAAATATATTTTATTAATCCTAGAAGTTGCCATATCAAGTTAAATCCATTAAATATCCAGGTTTAACCTGCTATGTGTGGTCTAGGTTCCATAATGAATCAAATAGGCTACATGTCCCAAATTATTGCACAACGTTAACCTAATATGATCCACTAATGTTAGTGACCCTCAGGAACAACTACACGGACGTGACAAAGAAAGAAATGGAAGCGGAATGGAATGATGCTACAAGTTGAAGGAAACTAACACTAAAGATACAGTTATAAATGTATGCTACAAGTTGAAGGAAACTAACACTAAAGATACAGTTATAAATGTATGCTACAAGTTGAAGGAAACTAACACTAAAGATACAGTTATAAATGTATGCTACAAGTTGAAGGAAACTAACACTAAAGATACAGTTATAAATGTATGCTACAAGTTGAAGGAAACTAACACTAAAGATACAGTTATAAATGTATGCTACAAGTTGAAGGAAACTAACACTAAAGATACAGTTATAAATGTATGCTACAAGTTGAAGGAAACTAACACTAAAGATACAGTTATAAATGTATGCTACAAGTTGAAGGAAACTAACACTAAAGATACAGTTATAAATGTATGCTACAAGTTGAAGGAAACTAACACTAAAGATACAGTTATAAATGTATGCTACAAGTTGAAGGAAACTAACACTAAAGATACAGTTATAAATGTATGCTACAAGTTGAAGGAAACTAACACTAAAGATACAGTTATAAATGTATGCTACAAGTTGAAGGAAACTAACACTAAAGATACAGTTATAAATGTATGCTACAAGTTGAAGGAAACTAACACTAAAGATACAGTTATAAATGTATGCTACAAGTTGAAGGAAACTAACACTAAAGATACAGTTATAAATGTATGCTACAAGTTGAAGGAAACTAACACTAAAGATACAGTTATAAATGTATGCTACAAGTTGAAGGAAACTAACACTAAAGATACAGTTATAAATGTATGCTACAAGTTGAAGGAAACTAACACTAAAGATACAGCTATAAATGTATGCTACAAGTTGAAGGAAACTAACACTAAAGATACAGTTATAAATGTATGCTACAAGTTGAAGGAAACTAACACTAAAGATACAGTTATAAATGTATGCTACAAGTTGAAGGAAACTAACACTAAAGATACAGTTATAAATGTATGCTACAAGTTGAAGGAAACTAACACTAAAGATACAGTTATAAATGTATGCTACAAGTTGAAGGAAACTAACACTAAAGATACAGTTATAAATGTATGCTACAAGTTGAAGGAAACTAACACTAAAGATACAGTTATAAATGTATGTTGGTATTACTGAGTGTGACTCCTGACAGTGGCTAATATTTTACATGATACAAATTGTCAAATAAATCTGAGAAAAGCCTGGGCATATAATTAAAACATTATAAAGTGCATAAATCAACTTGGTCGGTTCGGCGCTACAGATGCCTGTAGCTTGGGTCTCCAAATTTCGTCCCCACAAATTATGATGGCATACAATGAAAATGTGGTATAATGACACACCTACTTCACGGTGGAAACGGGGCCGCAATACAATATCATGTTGATATGAGTTTCAGTTTGCTGCCATATGACTGGTTTCACATTAGCCTCCAGGGATCATAAGGAAAGAAACAAGAAACTAGTTGCACTTTCAGCTTCGTATTTGGTTAGACAGCAAAATTGGGTTCTAATTTAGCACCAAGTGAGCTAAATTCAGTGCCCTCATCTTCAGCTTTGTGTTCCCCTGGGGCACCCTGAATCAGTTAGTAAGAGTAGATGTGTTTATTTGTTCTTAATGAAGACTGTATTCAAGGCGAACGGCAGACATCGCTAACACCTCCCTCTCATATGGAGCAGAAGCAACAAACAACCAGACAGCCTCATACACTCCCAAGCCTCACTCAGAGCCACACACATTCCCACACAGGCCCCCAGTCCCAGCTAAGAACCCCTCTGAGCCGACACACACGCAGTCTCGAGCTACATCTCTCAGCATACTGTAGTTCTTCGCGCTCTCTCCATCTCTCTCAGGACCCTCTCTTTCTCCAGGAGCTCATATTAGCAGACGGCTGCTGACTCCAACTCCCCCACTGAGCTCTCTGGTGCTCCTAAAGTACTCCAACATGGTAGACTATAGGGAACCCTGGCGCCACAACAGCCTATCTGGTGGTGCCATGAGGGAACCTCCAAGCTGAGAGAACACTTCCTGTTTCGAGGATCAGCATCTGTAGGACGCAGTACTGTACTACACCTTTGTGATGGGGTAAAAATCTATACAGTTACATATCACAATATTACATGGATACTTTGACTCCAAGTATCAATAAAATAATACATAAATATATACTGAACAAAAATATAAACGCAACATGCAACAATTTCAATGATTTTACTGAGTTACAGAGGGATTTTGTCCCACTCCTCTTTGCAGATCTTCTCCAAGTCATTAAGTTTCGAGGCTGACGTTTGGCAACTCATACCTTCAGCTCCCTTCACAGATTTTCTATGGAATTAAGGTCTGGAGACTGGCTAGGCCACTCCAGGACCTTAATGTGCTTCTTCTTGAGTCACTCCTTTGTTGCCTTGGCCATGAGTTTTGGGTCATTGTCATGCTGGAATACCCATCCACAACCCATTTTCAATGCCCTGGCTGAGGGATGGAGGTTCTCACCAAAGATTTGACGGTACATGGCCCCGTCCATTGTCCCTTTGATGCGGTGAAGTTGTCCTGTCCCCTTAGCAGAAAAACACCCCAAAGCATAATGTTTCCACCTCCATGTTTGACGGTGGGGATGGTGTTCTTGGGGTCATAGGCATCATTCCTCCTCCTCCAAACACGGCGAGTTGAGTTGATGCCAAAGAGCTCCATTTTGGTCTCATCTGACCACAACACTTTCATCCAGTTGTCCTCTGAATTATTCAGATGTTCATTGGCAAACTTCAGACGGGCATGTATATGTGCTTTCTTGAGCAGGGGGACCTTGCGGGCGCTGCAGGATTTCAGTCCTTCACGGCGTAGTGTGTTACCAATTTTTTTCTTGGTGACTATGGTCCCAGCTGCCTTGAGATCATTGACAAGATCCTCCCGTGTAGTTCTGGGCTGATTCCTCACCGTTCTCATGATCATTGCAACTCCACGAGATGAGATCTTGCATGGAGCCCCAGGCCGAGGGAGATTGACAGTTCTTTTGTGTTTCTTCCATTTGCGAATAATCGCACCAACTGTTGTCACCTTCTCACCAAGCTGCTTGGCGATGGTCTTGTAGCCCATTCCAGCCTTGTGTAGGTCTACAATCTTGTCCCTGACATCCTTGGAGAGCTCTTTGGTCTTGGCCATGGTGGAGAGTTTGGAATCTGATTGATTGATTGCTTCTGTGGACAGGTGTCTTTTATACAGGTAACAAGCTGCGGTTAGGAGCACTCCCTTTAAGAGTGTGCTCCTAATCTCAGCTCATTACCTGTATAAAAGACACCTGGGAGCCAGAAATCTTTCTGATTGAGAGGGGGTCGAATACTTATTTCCCTCATTAAAATGCAAATCAATTTATAAAATTTTTGACATGCGTTTTTCTGGATTTTTTTGTTGTTCTTCTGTCTCTCACTGTTCAAATAAACCTACCATTAAAATTATAGACGGATCATTTCTTTGTCAGTGGGCAAACGTACAAAATCAGCAAGGGATCAAATAGTTTTTTCCCTCACTGTACTATTACTTGTTTTTTTGCTAGGTAGCGCTAGCTAGCGCTAGTCGGCTGTTCCTGCGCGAAACGTATTAGATAGTGAGCCAACATGTTTTCAGCATTTTTATTTTCATGACTGATCAAAACGAATTTTCTCATGATCTCTCATTCCTCTGCAGCAGACATATAGTGAGCAATATGTTTGGAACATAAATAAAATTGCAGTATCGAATCGCAATACATATCGTATCGTGATAATATCGTATCGTGAGGTCCCTGGCAATTCCCAGCCTCACTATACTTTCACTGCTGCTTTAAAGTCAGACAGATCACTCAAATGTTTACAAGGCCAACCACTGTAAGCCAAAGAACTAGTAACTTGTACTTGTTAATATCAACTTACTGAAGAGTCTATGTCAGTAACCTTACCAGAAGGCAGTTGGTTGGCCTCATCTCGTGGTCTGTGCCAAAGCAGGCAGCCAGAGAATCCCGCAGACAGTATCATCCCCTCAGCTTTAAAGACTTTAACGGCATTAGAGGGAGTGACAGTGGAAACACCATGCCTCTGATTCCTTATCCACGTCTCTAGAGTGTCCTGGAGCACCCAAAGCTATGTGCAGACTTCACTCAGGCATGCATGTCCTACATGCCCAGGACGGGGGCCCGCTGCTGGGCCTGACAGTTATGGAGGGTCCCCTGGCTGGCCCCTCCTGGCCCGGCTGTGCTCCGTTATGTCAGCAGGGCTCTAAATGGAGGGCCAGAGGGGTGTGGGTTACACCCCGCTGGGTGCCCAGAGCTGTTAACCGTGGCAGAATGGAAGCTAAACAGAAATAAAGCCGTGGGTAAGAGAGCACAGGACAGCTATTCTGGATATGTGTCTTGGGAAGAGTGTGACACGTGTTGTGTTGCAGTGTGAATACCAAACAGATCCATGCATTCCTCGGTAGTAAGGCACACCCCAACATTAAGGACCTGCGATGATGATCAGGCAAAGGGCAAGATGTGGAAAAGACATAAAAGCTGAAACTGTAACTCATGTAATCCATCAATGTCATAAATTAACAAATTCATCTAATGGACATGAATGTCACGTAAGAGGATATTCCTTGATGTATGTATTAGTGATAACGTGTGTGTGTGTGTGTGTGTGTGTGTGTGTGTGTGTGTAGTATTAGCACTGTGTGTGTGTGTTTGTACTTGTTAATATCAACTTACTGAAGAGTCTATGTCAGTAACCTTATCAGAAAGCAGTTGGTTGAAAGTATCATCCCCTCAGCTTTAAAGACTTTAAGAGCATTAGAGGGGGTGACAGTGGAAACACCATGCCTGTGCTGTGTGTGTGTGTGTGTGTGTGTGTGTGTGTGTGTGTTGACTGAGTGAGGAAGTGAACTCCCTGAGTGAGAGAGTGAGGCTCTCCTCTCCTCTGATTCTGACTGATGGATATAGCTGTCATTCCCTGGGAGTGAAAAGGCATCAGCAATCTAGTGTAATTGGGCCTATTAACCCACTGACTGTTGTTCTAAGCTCTTGGGACAGATGCATGGCCATGCGAAGGGGCTCAGAGGTCAGACACTCACACTGCCAGAGAGAGAGGGAGGAAGGGAGGTAAAGGGAGAGCACCGACAGACAAGCCCGACACAGAGAGATCCAGAGAAGGGAATGCTCACCCACCCACCTTGCTAAACAGTTTATTTTCTTCCATTCACACATATAATCTCTTGACACAAACGATCAGTCTCAGTCCTCATTATCGTAATGCAGCCATTACCATTACCGGGCCTTCTGAGGGTCAGCCACCCACAGCTCAATTCTGATTACTCCAACTCATAAGGGCTCAGTCTGATGGCTGCCTGCCTGTCCACTTCTCACTCCAGCAGCATATGGGATATGTGCTGGCTCCACTGTTGGCCATCTTAACACCGCAGGTCTGAGTACGCTGTCCCCCCCACTCCCCTAGGTGTGAGGATGGAGGGGTGTGGGGATGAAGTAGGAAGACGCTGGCCTCGGTGGCAGTAGTGGGTATCTGATTTCCAGGCCCGGTGGTGAGGACAGTGTTCACCCTTTAGAGAACAAATCTTTATATATCCCATGGGGGGTGAGGTCAGGCTCTGGGGCTGGGAGGGTAACTGGAGGGGGCTGCTAGCCTGCCACGGGGCCCTGATGATGGGCACACTGGCACAAGTGGTGGTGCCCACAGGACATACTGCGACTGCTCTCCTCTCGCTAGGGGGCACTGGGCTAGGGGGCTTCCCTAAGGGGGGCAGAACCAGAAGGGGTTGGATGTTCTCACACATAGAAATAGGATGTCAAAACATTGACTTGAATGGGAATGTCTCAGTCTAGTAATTCTATTTCTATGTTCTCATACACAGCATGGCCTGGCTGACAGATCTATATATCTCCAACCTGCTGTGAAATAATACCATAATCACCGCCACCATCACACTAAGTGGATTACAGTGCTACTTACTGGCTGTCACAGTGGAGTAAAACTACACCAAACACAGAGCAGCTGTGGAGCCAGAGAGAGTGTTGGACCTGAAAGCAAGGCAGCTGAGATGTCTCCTTCCAGGCCCTGATATCTTTGCAAGTGAGGAGTGAGAGATGGTAGGTGGCCCTATCCCTCTTTTTCTCTCTCTCTGTAAACCTTGTATCTCTCCTGGGAGAGAGGAGTTGCTGAGAGAGAGGCCCTCACCACCACAGAACATTCCAGTCCTGTCAGTCAGCGGTGGGCTTTACCTCTCTAGCCACCCATGACGCTTCTGTCACTCCTCAGCCCATTCACAGCCTGGGCCCCAGAGACAGACACCCAGACTGAGACAGGACAATACACCTCCATTACCAGAAAGCAGTCTGAGGGTCCTACTCAGGTTATAGGGATGTCCTGTCTTATCCTTCTCACCATTAGTGTCA
Source organism: Salmo trutta (assembly GCF_901001165.1). Taxonomy (NCBI): domain Eukaryota; kingdom Metazoa; phylum Chordata; class Actinopteri; order Salmoniformes; family Salmonidae; genus Salmo; species Salmo trutta. The sequence goes on along the minus strand of NC_042971.1, from coordinate 35,399,463 downwards.
TTTCAGAATCTGCCGGTTGACTTTTACCACAGCTACATTTTCACTGTCTCAACATGAGCAGTGAGGTGAGATCCCAGTCACAACACAGCCTGTCATGTACTGTTCACAACACAGCCTGTCATGTACTGTTCACAACACAGCCTGTCATGTACTGTTCACAACACAGCCTGTCATGTACTGTTCACAACACAGCCTGTCATGTACTGTTCACAACACAGCCTGTCATGTACTGTTCACAACACAGCCTGTCATGTACTGTTCACATACAGCCTGTCATGTACTGTTCACAACACAGCCTGTCATGTACTGTTCACAACACAGCCTGTCATGTACTGTTCACAACACAGCCTGCCATGTACTGTTCACAACACAGCCTGTCATGTACTGTTCACATACAGCCTGTCATGTACTGTTCACAACACAGCCTGTCATGTACTGTTCACAACACAGCCTGTCATGTACTGTTCACAACACAGCCTGTCATGTACTGTCCACAACACAGCCTGTCATGTACTGTTCACAACACAGCCTGTCATGTACTGTTCACAACACAGCCTGTCATGTACTGTTCATAACACAGCCTGTCATGTACTGTTCACATACAGCGTGTCATGTACTGTCCACAACACAGCCTGTCATGTACTGTTCACATACAGCCTGTCATGTACTGTTCACATACAGCCTGTCATGTACTGTTCACAACACAGCCTGTCATGTACTGTTCACAACATCGCCTGTCATGTACTGTTCACATACAGCCTGTCATGTACCGTTCACAACACAGCCTGTCATGTACCGTTCACAACACAGCCTGTCATGTACTGTTCACATACAGCCTGTCATGTACTGTCCACAACACAGCCTGTCATGTACTGTTCACATACAGCCTGTCATGTACTGTTCACAACACAGCCTGTCATGTACTGTTCACAACACAGCCTGTCATGTACTGTTCACAACACAGCCTGTCATGTACTGTTCACATACAGCCTGTCATGTACTGTCCACAACACAGCCTGTCATGTACTGTTCACATACAGCCTGTCATGTACTGTTCACATACAGCCTGTCATGTACTGTTCACAACACAGCCTGTCATGTACTGTTCACATACAGCCTGTCATGTACTGTCCACAACACAGCCTGTCATGTACTGTTCACAACACAGCCTGTCATGTACTGTTCACATACAGCCTGTCATGTACTGTTCACAACACAGCCTGTCATGTACTGTTCACATACAGCCTGTCATGTACTGTTCACAACACAGCCTGTCATGTACTGTTCACAACACAGCCTGTCATGTACTGTTCACATACAGCCTGTCATGTACTGTTCACAACAGAGCCTGTCATATACTGTCCACAACACAGCCTGTCATGTACTGTCCACAACACAGCCTGTCATGTACTGTCCACAACACAGCCTGTCATGTACTGTCCACAACACAGCCTGTCATGTACTGTCCACAACACAGCCTGTCATGTACTGTCCACAACACAGCCTGTCATGTACTGTCCACAACACAGCCTGTCATATACTGTCCACAACACAGCCTGTCATGTACTGTCCACAACACAGCCTGTCATGTACTGTCCACAACACAGCCTGTCATGTACTGTCCACAACACAGCCTGTCATGTACTGTCCACAACACAGCCTGTCATATACTGTCCACAACACAGCCTGTCATGTACTGTTCACAACACAGCCTGTCATATACTGTCCACAACACAGCCTGTCATTGACTGTCCACAACACAGCCTGTCATATACTGTCCACAACACAGCCTGTCATGTACTGTTAGCTGGGTGTGTACATTCAAAGACATACACATGAAAAAGGCTTCTGAGTTTTAACTTGCAACATGTACTCTCTGTCTGTCGACACTAAATAGACACAGCTATTCGCTATTAGTAACACAGTAACAACTTCTCTGTCTCTCTCTCTCGCTCACACACACATCTCTGAAACACACATACACAAACAAACACACACACATACACACACACACACACACAGAAACCCTACCGGTCTACAGGTCCAACTGCCACCTCAGTCATGTGCTTTGTGCTGCCATATGTCCTCTGCGTGATTCTATTCTCTTACTCTCTGCAGACAGACCAAGGCTCCTCCAGCTCCACAGTCCGAATGGGGTCCCAGCAGCCTGTCAGCTTAGACCCAGCAGGGCAGCTCATACCACACACACAACCATGGGGGTGACCCACCCAGCCCAGCAGGTCATACCACACAGACACAGCCACGGGGGTGACTGCCGTGCGTCCTTAGAGCAGGGCTACTCTAACGGGCTCCAGCAGGCAGCACAGAGGGGCGTTTAAACTTGGCTCGCCTGTGGTGTCGAGTAACAATCCCTCTAGTGCCCCCCCTCTCTATTACTACTCCTCCCTCCCTCCAACCCTCTCTCTCTCTCTCTCTCTCTCTCTCTCTCTCAATTCAATTCAATTCAATTTAAGGGCTTTATTGGCATGGGAAACATATGTTAACATTGTCAAAGCAAGTGAAGTAGATAATAAACAAAAGTGAAATAAACAATAAAACTTAACAGCAAACATTACACTCACAAAAGTTCCAAAATAATAAAGACATTTCAAATGTCATATTACGTGCAAATAATTAAAATACAAAAGGGAAAATAAATAAACATAAATATGGGTTATATTTACAATGGTGTTTGTTCTTTACTGGTTGCCCTTTTCTTGTGGCAACAGGTCACAAATCTTGCTGCTGTGATGGCTCACTGTGGTATTTCACCCAGTAGATATGGGAGTTTATCAAAATTGGGTTTGTTTTCAAATTCTTTGTGGATCTGTGTAATCTGAGGGAAATATGTGTCTCTAATATGGTCATCCATTTGGCAGGAGACTAGGAAGTGCAGCTCAGTTTCCACTTCATTTTGTGGGCAGTGTGCACATAGCCTGTCTTCTCTTAAGAGCCACGTCTGCCTTCGGCGGCCTTTCTCAATAGCAAGGCTATGCTCACAGTCTGTACATAGTTAAAGATTTCTTTAATTTTGGGTCAGTCACAGTGGTCTGGTATTCTGTCACTGTGTACTCTCTGTTTAGGGTCAAATAGCATTCTAATTTGCTCCGTTTTTTTGTAAATTTTTTCAATGTGTCAAGTGATTATCTTTTTGTTTTGTCATAATTTGGTTGGGTCTAATTGTGTTGCTGCCCTGGGGCTCTGTGGGCCCCAGGACCAGCTTGCTTAGGGGGCTCATCTTCAGGTTCATCTCTCTGTAGGTGATGGCTTTGTTATGGAAGGTTTGGGAATCGCTTCCTTTTAGGTAGTTGTAGAATTTAAGAGCTCTTTTCTGGATTTTGATAATTAGTGGGTATCGGCCTAATTCTGCTCTGCATGCATTATTTGGTGTTTTACGTTGTGCACTGCACTACTTTTGCAGAATTCTGCATGCAGTCTCAATTTGGTGTTTTCCCATTTTGTGAATTCTTGGTTGGTGAGCAGACCCCAGACCTCACAACCATAAAGGGAAATGGATTCTATAACTGATTCAAGTATTTTTAGACAGATCCTAATTGGTATGTAGAATTTAATGTTCCTTTTGGTGGCATAAAAGGCCCTTCTTACCTTGTCTCTCAGATCTCTCAGATCGTTCACAGCTTTGTGGAAGTTACCTGTGGCGCTGATGTTTAGGCTGAGGGATGTATAGTTTTTTGTGTGCTCTACGGCAACGGTGTCTAGATGGAATTTGTATTTGTGGTTCTGGCAACTGGACCTTTTTTGGAACACCATTATTTTTGTTTTACTGAGATTTACTGTTTGGGCCCAGGTCTGGCAGAATCTGTGCAGAAGATCTAGGTGCTGCTGTAGGCCCTCATTGGTTGGGGAAAGAAGCACCAGATCATCAGCAAACAGTAGACATTTGACTTGAGATTCTAGAAGGGTGAGGCCAGGTGCTGCAGACTGTTCTAGTGGACTCGCCAATTCGTTGATATATATGCTGAAGAGTTGTGTCTTTAGCCAGAGGGGTGTGTGAGAGTAATTGACTGGCTGCAATTAGAGGAGTGACGGCACTAGTCGACACACTGACACCACCTGATTGCAGTGAGAGGGAGAGGGAAAGACATGCCCCAAGAGAGCCATCAGTCTAGCCCCTCTGTTAAAAATGGGGGAAGGAAGGGGCTAACAGTGTCTATACCCTCAATGATTATGACTGGGGCTAAGTCTGTCTTACACAAAATGTTATGCCTCATACAACATATTATGTAGCTCCTTTTCATAAGATAATTATTGTTGGAAGAGAAAACTAGTGTGTTGATGTGTGTGTGTGTGTGTGTGTGTGTGCGCATGCGTGCGTGCGTGCGCGTATAAAAAGCTCTCTCATTACCCCGTGCTCAGGTTTCAGAGTGGCTGGATTACCAGAACACCCAGGATGGAGGACAGCGAGCACACAAACCCTGGGCTGTTAATGGTCATCCCCCCCCCTCTCCTCCCCCTCCCTGCTTCCTGGAAAACCTCCCCTCCCCCATGCATGGCCTGCTGATGTGTCTGTAAACCTATCTACGTATTTATCTATCCACCAGCAGCACCCAGGGAGGGAGGGAGGGAAGGGAGCCAAGTAATTGGGCCACCCCAACTCTGTTCTCTCTCTCTAACCCCCCCAGAGCCCTACCACAACCATTTCCCCTTTAAAAAATAACACCGCAAATTAGCGGCTGGATGGCGGCGAGTGGGCGGGTTGGGTCGGTGGGGTTTGATGCTGATGAACTCTGGCTGTGTGATCGCTGCCTTCTGAGGCTAGAATGTCAGGGGGTTAGATGTGAACTGTTTATTTGAACTGAGCTGAGCAGTCCAAACAGAGCTACCTCGCTCCTCTCTCAACAAGCCCCTCGGCTAGGGTGGGGGGGTGGGGGGTAGCCCTATATTCCCCCTCGGAATTGCGGCGGGCCCCGGGGTAGGGTTACGTTACGGTGGACCGGTGGGAGAACAATGCGGCCTCTGTTCTGTTGCCGGGGCTTCCTCCTCAATTCTCAGAGGGAGGTGTGGGGTTCCAAATGGCCCCGCCGGGCGGGCAGGTGGTGTCAGGGCTGGCTGGGGGATTCATACATCATAACACTGCATGGCAGAGAAAGAGAGGGGCTTCTGTGACTTTGGGAAGGGCCTCCGCCTCGCTCTCCGCGACTTCACAGCCCAAGAGAATCAACCAGAACAGCCCCAAAGAAGTCTCAACGCAGCCCCAATAAGAGCGTAAAACAGACCAGGGTCTGACACCACGGCAACGGCCCGTTGGCTTTGCTTTCCCTTTGAAAAGGCCTGTTAAAGAGGCACTTCTAAGATGTCGGCATTGGGACGGCGGTGTTTACACAAAAACTTGACACATGGAATAAAGCAGGAACTCTAAAACCCCGAAATCAAATAGCTCCCGCTAGGAGGGGCCTGAGCAGAGCGGAGCGGAGTAATCTTTAACAGATGGCAACGATCCGGGGGATGTTGATGTGCTTCAGAAGACATCAAATCCTGGCCAGAGACGGAGAGGGAGAACCAATGGGGCTGCATGGTAATAAAATGGAACATTTCACAGTTCATTAGACCTTGCTTATATCAAATACACATGCTAGACTTTCTTTTCCAATTTATATAACTAACTTTACACACATACTCGCATAACCTACCACAGATTAAGCATGTCCTCTATGCCCTCTCTGGAAACACATGTAGGCCTATCTGGGTCAGGTTTGAGCTGCTAACTAACAGCACAGAGGTGAGGTCGTGGCTGCTGGGTTAACACTGTAGTCAGGTTTAATCCGACTGACCCTCGGGCCCTTGCTTTGAATCCTGCATATTTCTGAGTCAGAGAAAAGAGAGAGAGAGAGGGGAAAAAAGCTAACTTCTTCTCTTGGGGGAGCAATTAAAGCAATGCTTTCATCAACCCGGCCAGATCCCCCCTCACCCTCTCACTCCATCTCTCCCACCAGCTTGGGCACCAGCTGTGTGTGTCTCCAACTTTATCCTCCGTCTCCAAAGTTCAGTGTTTAGTGTTTCAGCCCCCCTTAACCTGTAACCCTGCCCGTCCTCTGGGACCACAGGGGTGGACAGGAGAGGGATTGAGATGGGGTATCCCACCCATGTGTTGTGCTTCTCCCTCAGCCTGTTCACAGCGGGTACCTGTCCCCCTACAGAAACACAACCTTCCATCTCTGAACCCAGATGGCTGTGTGTAACGACAACATTGCCTGGGTTCCACTTCCTCTAGGCTGATGGATCTAAGTAGACTGGAGATCCCATATCTCAACCAGGGTTACACAGGGACTGTGGAGATTTCCATCAGGTTTAATGCACTTCACACAGGAAACTGCTTCCATATGAAAGAAAATCCTGGCTGCCCAGACACACCAAAACCCCTAAATGGTATCTCCGTTTCTCTAAACTCCACACAGCCTCCCTATGGGGCTTGCAGTACATTACAGCACTAGTAGGCTACATTTACTAACAGACTTACCCTTCCCAGATCACACTCATCCATAGCACAGCTCCAATCCTGCTTCACACAACGCAGAGCACAGCCACGGGTACTGCTGATGTCCTCAGGGTGAACCTCTTGACAGTAAAACAGTAATCTAACAGTAATCACAACCAGGGAATCTAATCCTGTGTGTTAATCCCATAATGTCGGAGGATTTCAGTCTGCCAGGCTGAATACGCATTTCTGTGGAGCTCCAAGTACCCTCCAGTCATAACATGTATCCACATCTGCATTAGACTGATATCAAATAGCAGTTGTTCGGTTACAGAGAGAGCAGGAGACTGACAGATATACTGTAGGCTGTTGAGGAAACAGGAGACAGGAGAGGCTAGCCTGCCTCGGCTGGTATTGGTAAACAAATCCATCCAGGCATCGGCATGGTAACGAGGGAGGACTGGTGCAGACCAGTTCTCCTGACACACATTACACCTCGGCCACCATGACGCCACATTAGGACAAACACACATTCACGCATACACACCCTGTAACGTCAGATCAGTGGATGGATGCTGACCTGTACGGGGGGGGGGGGGGGGGGGGGGGGGGTGATGTGACAGGGTTCTCCCTGAGACTGACAGTGTGTGTGTGTGTATTTTCTCATCACCTCCACCAATCAACAGACCCCCATCCATCACACACACTTCACTGACACACCCTCTCGAGATGGCTCACTAAAATCACCCCAAAAACGATACTAGAGAATTATGTGGTTTGAAAATTGATTACGTATTTCCCATCTACAGGTCTTGTTGATAAGCTTCATTTGTATTTCAGTTCCCTACAATTACTGTCTCTAAGGTTGTAAAATACATTTATTGCAAAATGTTGCCATGGCTGTTTATCCAAGTACAGAGAGAAAAGTACACTTTGTACCAGCGCAAGTATAGTGTTATAAATCCATTATAGTATCCATATCACAAACAATCTACAAATAAACTCTAGAATCACAGTTTCCTCCGTTCAAGTCCAAAGTCCACACTGACTTACAAAGCCAAGCCTAACAACATGCAAATTTGTCATCATCAGCTCCAATATTGTCTTTGTAACCAAACTCCACCAGTTGAGTAGAGAGCTTGGCACTGAAACAGAGACTAATGAGGGTATAGAGAATAGCTGGCTTTCCTTCAGCCCCCCCCCCCCCCCCCCCCCCACACACATCTCCCTGGGGCAGGCAGACAGGGGAACAGTGAGGGGTTTTAACTTTGATCTCTGGAGTGTGGCCCATTCAAACGTTTGTGTTTGAGAAGGTAGCCTTTAATATGGCCTGTGATGGGTTCCAGGCTCTCTGGTTTAGCGATGGCATGTCGGATATTGGAGTGTTTACACAATCTCCCTGCCTGCCTCCCTCAGTCCCCGCTCTGGTCTGCCTGCTACAGCGGTCCTGGTGGTGCGGAAATAAGTGAATGAAGATGGATGGATTTACTTAAGCCTCTAACCTCGGGACTTTGGGAACAAACTCTCAATGACCTCTTTGTGTCAGGAGAGGGATTGGGGAAGGAGAAGGGCCAGATTGGAGCGCTGTGTGTGTGTGTTTCTACACACCATCACCTTCAGATCTAGTAAATGCTCTACCACTGAAGCCTCTTCACTAACAGGCTCTCAAAGCAGCACATTCATTACACCAGGGTACAAAGCCTGCCTTATATGGGAGAAATAGTACAATTCTATTCATTTCACTGCTTAATTTGAGTATAAATATAGATATAGTGGTAGATATAGTTAACAGCTCATGATGAGAAAGAAAGAGAGAAGGGAGGGAGAGAGAGCGAGCGAGTGAGAGAAATCAGGGGTGGCCATTGTTTGTGGCAGTAAATCAGCCTAGTGCTGGCCTTGATTTGTTAACCTTTTGTGTGGCTGTGTATCAGTGGACGAGGCATGGCTGGAGCGGCTCCTTTCACGGCCCTGAAATACAGCCTCTCTTTACCCTGCAGCCACAGGCACGAAGAGGGGGAGGAGGGAAGTGGGGCGACATCTACCTCCACACACACAACACAGGATATTGAGCTAACCTATACATCCATAGGGATAGATTAAACAGCTCTGGTTGGATACGGATCTGTAAAAGTAAATACAGCCAAGGAGAGCTCTTTGGAAGATGGAATAAACCTGGTTTTAGAGACAAATCATCTGTACACTTGGAGATTGGATTCTTCCAATTAAAGCTAATGGATATGTGGATAATATAACGGACCTCTGTGAGAAGTGCTTCACTCACTGTAGTGGCTGTGTAGGTGTGTTTATATAACACTAACAATAACAGTGCTTGTATACTCCAACATTGTTGTCTTTTTTTCTACAGTGTTGCGTCTGGAAGGGACAGCTAGCGTCCTCTGAATGACTTCTCAACCCTACCAGATGAGAACAAGTTGTCCTTGGCCAATGCCGTGCCTCGGAACACACAGAAGACCAATCAGAGGCAGGTCATCTTTCCACTGTGTACCAGGTCAAATTCTGTCCTAATCTTCAAAACCCAAACCCGCACAGAAGGTTGAGGTCAAACGGAGGACATAGCACAGTAAAGCCTGTGGCTGCTGTAGTGTAAACCAATGCTAGTGCTGCTGTGAAAGGCTAACTGGCCCTCCTAATCCCCTGCATGGGTCATCATCATCTACACACTATCTGACTGTTGCTCCAGCTCAGCTGTGTAATGGTTCCCTAAAGCATCTTTACAACACCTGAGATTATTACAGTAGAAGGAGGCAGCCCACAGCTCATGAGTGATACAGTACAGCCAGAGAGAAAGGAAAGTCAACCTTTCAGTTCCCTCCCACACGAGTAAAACACTCAGAGGCCATTCCGCTGCCTGAAGAGCTCTCCATGACAATCCAGGGAGCTCTTCAAACCGTTATCTGCCACAAAGTTCCCCTCTGCTTTTCTCTCTTTTCCTCGCTTCTTTTTTCAAAACAATGTCATCAGCGCTGCAAATTACACCTCTCTCTCTCTCTCTCTCTCTCTCTCTCTCTCTGTCTCTCTCTCTCTCTGTCTCTCTCTCTCTCTCTCTCTCCTCCTGAAGGCAGACACACTCGACGATGCACGACTCGTCTGGCGCTGGTGCCGCTCCCTTGGTCTCGCCATAGCACCTTTTGATTTTCACATTAGCTCCAGTAAAGTGTTGGTGAAATCAGCCATTCAGCTGAAACCCAGAGACAGGAGGGGAGACAGAGCAACCTCTCTCTGTCCTAGTATTTACCCCCCCTACAGACTGAACCTTCTATCATATACAATGAGCCATGGGAAAGACCATTATGTCAAACAGGGGAATTGTTTATGATGAAATGTTATGAAATAACAATGTAATTCATTGGTGGCTAATTTGTAATTATAAAGTATTACTGGCTGAGAAAGAATGACATTGTCTGAGTTTCCCTGTATCAAAGCAAGCAAAAGAAAATGCTACTAACGTAAATCAGGAATACACATCATCAAATTTCAACCGTATCATCTGGCATACACAGTAATCAAATTACCAATGCAATGTCACTATATATTTTCTCCCTCTCAGTAACAATGATATAATCCAGTCAGTGTGTGTTTTTGTCTGTGTGGGGTCCTGTGCAATACTGAGTCAGTCTGGACTGAAACAGACCTATGACTCATCATAAACCTTATTTACAGATGACAACCATCACTAGAGCACTCATCACAAATGGTTCTGTCCTGCTGCTTCTAAAAAAACATTTAGCATTAGCTAAACATCATTACCTCATGGGGCTATGCCCTGCTCGAACAAATCAGCTGTAATCTGTTTAGGCTGTGGTCTCCAATGACATAACTGCGTTCAGGGCTGGGCTGTGCTGTGGGGCCTGACAACATCATAAAGAATGTCAGTGTTACAGTGCTGAGGAGAGATTACACGCGTGGGACTGGACCTTTAATCATTTGATAAATCTATCTACAGAGGCTTTTCTCCTGATATGTTCTCTTATTACAGACAAGGCTTTGACACACTATAATCCTTTCCTGGGCAGCCTGCGCACGCACACAGTCTCACACACACAGTCTCACACACACACACACACAGTCTCACACACACAGTCTCACACACACACAGTCTCACACACACAGTCTCACACACACAGTCTCACACACACAGTCTCACACACACACACACAGTCTCACACACACACACACAGTCTCACACACACAGTCTCACACACACACACACACAGTCTCACACACACAGTCTCACACACACACACAGTCTCACACACACACAGTTACACATAGACGCACAAACACGCACACAGTCTCACACACACACAGTCACTCAGATGCGCACACACGCACACACACGCGCACACGCACGCACACACACACACACACACACACACACACACACACACACACACACAGCTAGGCCTGGACACCATCATATAGACCTCAACATCAGTTAAGGGTTGGAAACCAACCAGACAGCCTGAAGACTGCATCAAGCTCTTTCAACTGGCCCAGCATATGGCTGGTTTGTCTTTCTAATTTTCTGCAGGAGACTAAATGAATGAGGCTTGCAGGCAGGCTGACACCTGCGGGCGCTTTGACAGGCTCGGTAATTAGATCTAACGTGTAATGATTCTTCCTTAATAAAGGCTGCGCCTAGGAAAATTGAGCCCAGACAGAGGAGAGAGAGGGAGGGAAGGAGGAAGAGAGAGACTGGGGTGAGGGAGGAAGAGAGAGACTGGGGTGAGGGAGGAAGAGAGAGACGGGTGAGGGAGGAAGAGAGAGACTGGGGTGGGGGAGGAAGAGAGAGACTGGGGTGAGGGAGGAAGAGAGAGACTGGGGTGAGGGAGGAAGAGAGAGACGGGTGAGGGAGGAAGAGAGAGACTGGGGTGGGGGAGGAAGAGAGAGACTGGGGTGGGGGAGGAAGAGAGAGACTGGGGTGAGGGAGGAAGAGAGAGACTGGGGTGAGGGAGGAAGAGAGAGACTGGGGTGAGGGAGGAAGAGAGAGACTGGGGTGAGGGAGGAATAGAGAGACTGGGGTGAGGGAGGAAGAGAAAGAGCATCAGAGAGTGGGGGACTATGTGAAGCGAACACAACCGACAATTCCACACAGTGGATATCAGTGGTGAGGCGTGAGGAAGGTGACACGAGGCTGGAAGCAAATCAACATCCAACAACTAAAACACTGAAATCAGTCAGGAGTTGGATTTCTTTGCAAATACGCCACAGTCAGAGGCAATAAGTAATCAGTGAGGTGACTGGCTAGCTGTTAGGACTGTGCTGTACTGTGAGTGGTGCTGCCTGCCTGCCAGGCAGGGCAGTCATTGTTGGGAGGTACAGGCTGCCGAGAAACTGATTAGATGAGACTGACCACCACTGTGAGCTAACAGTCAGTAATAAGACCAGAGACACACTCCCATGGTCTCCCACTGTACAATAGAGGGAAATGGTGAACTATGCATCTGGTCTGGAGGTTTGAAACACCACAGGGTGGTCTGTAAGAAACAGGCCAGGGATGTAGCAGCAAGTAGTCTCTTTTTGAGGGTTGTCGTCACCCTGAATGTCTTACAGACCAGACCATACCTGAGTCAGGCATCAACAGGCCAATCACAACGCTCTGCCAGGTTTCTCCGATCTAGGATTTCTATGAAATGTCACAAATATATATGATTGTTGTTGATGAGAGACAGCTCCTGATGACCGTGCCAGCCAGACTTACAGTGTAATTAAAACAATGTGTGTTATGTCATTATATGCACAGAATAAATTGAATTCCTATTTTCAAATAATATGCTCTACTCCTCGGCAGACATCTTGTCATTTTAGTTCAATTTGATTTAATCAAGCTTCAGCTGGTTGTCTTTCCTTTATAGTTTCACTAGTCTAGGTGTGTTCATATCACCAAGCAGAGCTATGTGCTCCTCCACAGACAGCAGCAGTGAGGTTGACTTCCTCCTGTCTATGGAAGTGCTGTTGCTGCTACCATCAGTTGACCTCTTTGTTTCCCAGTGCCGTGGCTGGGCCCTCCAAGCCCCCGTTGAACATTAACAACAATAAGCATTTGATGTGTGCCAACAAGAAAGCACAAACCACCAAACAAACAGAGACCTTTTGCACCTGCCCTTGGGGCAAATACTGACATTCATCTAAGCTTTTCCCTTTTTTCCTGGAGTTGTTTCTTGTCCTGAGGTGGTTGGTCGCTCGGTCGGTGCATCGTAGTATTGGTAGTGGTGGTAATCCCATCGAACAAAAAACACACCACTGCTTTTATCTCAACACTTCCCTCAATAAAAATACCAATGGCCTCTGTTCTCCTGCACCTGGATTATTTTACTCACCTTTTGTGATTGCAATAGGAATTAGCATTTGGCAAGAGTGAAGCAGGAGGAGGAGGGAACTTGGATGTTAAAAAGAAAGAAAAGGGTCTTATATTTAAATGGAAATAGGGGCCAAGAGAGTGGACTGCCTACTATCCACCAGGGAGGGAGAGAGTGCATTTGTGTACTGTTTCCCCCTTTCACTGAGGGGTAAAGAGGGCGGCCCGTGTTGATTTAAGACGCACAAAGGGGGTCTTAGTCCTTTCAAGGGAACCAAATCTCCTCACAGAGAGGTGCCTTCAAAAGGAAGCCTCCCTGTCAAGCATGGCCATTGAGCCCCCGATGGACGCCGCAAATCAAGCCCTGGAGGTAATCAAAGGCCAGAATGTGGGAAATGTGTTTGGGGTCCTAGGACTCTGCGTAGAGCACAGTGCAGGAAGAAAGAGGGAGAGGAGGGAAACAACAACCTATCTGCACCAATCAGCACCTCTTTCTCCTGCTCTCTGAAGGGGTCATAACCTCTGTTCCTCCAGCCCCTCCTCTCCCCTAACACTCCCCCCTCCGCCCCCATCAAAGCCTATAGTAACCCACCATTACAGAGGAATGTCCATTCAACACATTATCTGGACGTAGAAAATGGGACTAGCTGCTTTTAACAGCAAATTAGTGACGTGATAATGAGGTCATAAACAGATGCCAGGCCCTCCTTCTGACTTCATTTCCTACTGAATTAGCACTTCCTGGTTCCTCCTCCTCTGGCTCCTATACAATACAACACTAACCCTCCTCCTGGTATGTTAACTAACTAACACTGCTTCTCAATGCTCTGTGATATGGGATGTTAAATGTACCTCAATGATTATTACTCTGTGTTTTTGTCTTCCAGAATTCTCATTTATGCTTCAAAATAGATTTTTGTGTTTATTATTTCATTTTCAATGTATTTCCCACTAAAAGGACTAGTAAAATATATTTTGGCATATCAAAACTCTGCATGGTGTTTATTTGAGTGAGTAACTAATATGGATTTTCTCATTCATCACACTGTATCCAATTCGATTCCATTTAATAGACCACCCTAAATGGATTTTCAGTCACGTCTAGACGTGAGTGAACACAGATTGATATTTCACACCTGTGTTACACAGGGCTGCACTGCAAATGGAAGCTTTTTTTGCCTGAAATGCATTACCAAGCTCTGGTTCTGTTGGATATACAAATAGACTGCAAAGGCATGCTTCTCTCGGCTCTCATAGACTGAGCTAAACAATGAAACTGAATACACATTATGATTCTGTCAAATGAAAATAATTTTGCCATTATATAAAATTGCAACATAAAACACATAAGAACTCATACCTTTAACTGCAGCAGTGCTGAAGAATTTCTCTGAGCTGGCATCAGAGCCCTGTGTGAGAGAAAGACGATATCATCAGCACATCTTCTTAAACATGTGGGCTTCATAGTCAAAGACCCAACAGGCCATACGTACCATCCATCTAACGGAGCAAAACATTCCGCACTGCACATCACGGCCACTTGATGGCACTGTTGGTCCATGACACAACAGCACATTTCATCTCGAGCCCGGTGTGGCAGGGCGTACATTAACATTGCTAGGTTATTGTGCAAACATTCAGTGCTAAGAATTTACACAGTATTAGACAATTAAAGTGTTTTTAGGTGACAATGTGCTGTCAAAGAGGCGTTGGCTAATTCAGTCCCACGAATAAGGTGAAAGACCGACTTGTTACAATCCCTACGAATGTATGCGTGCCATGGATGAGTCTACTAGGGAATAATAGATTGAACGCACTAGTTTTAAATGTTACTTTCATAGCGTTTTCACTTTTTGTCGCAGAGAAGTATAAAACCAGATGACAGTAGCCTATTGAAAGATGCTCGTTTATATATTAGATATTAGTCGCGGGAAGTGAATTTGACAATGAGCCTGATTCAAAACAACTCAGAAGACATTATCACAGAAAATGAAGACTCCACCGCTTGTGGCACGGGCTCCGTAACGGAATGACAACTGCACAAATGTCACATATATCACATTGGCTAAAGCCTATCAATTATTTTCTATACAAACATGATACGACCCTGCTGAAGCCAGAAAACATTTAAATATTCATTTGCTTAGGGTGCAGTACATTCCATGGTAAGAGATAGGCATTTCAGTATATCTATTCACCCGAATTAAAATGTGTAGGTGCATGGAAAGCAGAAAGAGGTTTTGCCATTCCATAAAATATAATTGTATCTCGTAATTCCAAAAACTAAAACGAGAGTAGCATATCAAAGAGTATGACGGCAGATTGAAATAGACAGACTTGATTGAAGCACATTCAGTTCGGATATTTCCCTTTTGCACACAGCAAATATACAGATAGACACCATTCAAATACTAACGGTAAAAACGGCCTTTTTCACATAGGAATATTACACATTTGCGTTATTATAAATATGTTTATTAGTAGCCTATAAAACGAAATGCTGCAATAGCCACACAGATATTACACATTTTATTCTGTTCAATAAAATCTATTGATAATACACAGTATTCGTTGTTAATCTACATAAACTAATAACCAAACAGGCTAATTCATAATAAGGTCGACTACGTGAATAAAGAAACGCGACGCGCATACCTTTGATGTGGCGAAACTGGCAAGAAGGAAAATAACAAGTCAAATATATGACTTTCGTGGTCTAGAAAATACGGCCCCGTTTTACATTCTGCTCGTCGAATAATGTAATCCACAAACAGGCGGCGAATTCAACTCCGTTTTAATTGATGACAGCCATGCGAAAAGAGAAGCCCTTTCCAAGACAATTCCAACGAGAGACGAGAAGCGCTTAAAAAGCTACCGTTCCTCTCGGACAAAGGAAGACGTGTCTTGCCAGCAAAAGCATCAGCAACAACTCTGGGTCGCTAAATCCCGTTATGTGCGTTTCGTCTCCAGTTCAGGGTGGAATACAAATCTATTTCGCAATATTCTTGTATTGAAAATATCCGAGATTCGAATAGACAGGATCCTTGGGAGAATGTGTATCTGGACGTGTAAAGAGGCTGCGTCCACAGACACCACAAGAGAGTCGACAGCTCGCTCCTACAGAGCAAAAAATCCAACAAAGCGCAGACCAATTTCCTCTGTTGCGAAAGAGGGAGACAAAATCACACTTAGAATCACCTTGAGCCAAAAGGGGACTCCACATTCATTATATGTTCAGCTGGTAAAAGCGTATGTCCTGTGGTTGCTAACGGTTCCGTCGCCGACAGAGCCTCTCCTCATCCGCTCCAAGCATCAGACAAACTCCCATTCATCCAACGGCTGCCTCAGCGATCCTCGCTCAACGATCGGGTCCTCCCACTTCCTGATTCTAACCTGACTTGGGTTCGACTTCTCTCCCGAACACAAACACACGTGTGTTTTCTGCTTCCGAGTGTCCGAATACTGTTCCAAAGACCGCGCGCTGCTCGGGACAGTCGTGCGTATTTGCGTAAATGGAGCTCAGAGAAACTGCTTGGCATTTCCAGAACGAGAGAGGGAGAGAAAGCAAGAGGCGGGAGGGAAGGGGGAGGGCCTGAGACTAGAATGATATTCTTTCACTGTCAACAGTGTGAGATGATGTCAGCGGCTAATGAATTTCCCAGTAGGGTGCTGCAACCGTGAGGGGAGGAAAACAAAACACTCTTTATAAGCAGCAGTGCACCTCCTCAGAGCTCACAGCCGTTCTCTTCCTGTTGGAATAACCACCACTCTACTGTCCTGGAGGAGATCACATACCCACACCAGCTACTGGGCCAACCATGGTGAAAGACAGGGATCCATCCATGCTCACCTATGGTGCCCACTTAATCAAACCTGATCCAGGGCTCAAACGCAGACATTGACAAGTGATTTTCTCATGTTCAAACCATCTGTATTTGTAAGAGGATCACCAGCTTTAGCATTCTCCCTATTATTAAGCAAATTTCTGATGGGACTATTTGCTTGGAAGGCGAAAGAGAGAGCGAGAGAAAGCCCCCCTCGTCTTATCTGATCCATCTCACTAATCTGGCGGACCATGGACACTCCAGACCAAAACAATCCTGCAATCTTCAACTAATGCTGGACGTTCCTGGAAAATCCCTTTAATCGCACGTTCCCGTGTCCTAGCCTCGGCTAATCAGCATTAACCCACTGTCTGGGAGGTCAATGGATCAACAATGGAGTCACATTGGAGGGAGGATGGGATCTCTTTCTCTCTCCCTACAGCACCCAGCCCCCACAGAGCAGAAAACAGACTTAACTCATTGCTGCAGGGTGCTAATCCATCCCTCTACCCTACTGTATGTGCTGGAGAAAGTAGGAGTGGGAGAAAGAGAAAGATAGCGACAGACAGATGCAGACAGAGAGAGGGGAAGAATGGCCGAGTGTTATAACCCTGTGCTCTATATACAAGGACATTGGATGTCATGGCCAGATAGATGACTATCAGCAGGGAGACGTGGCTGGCTGAGGCCCCAGGAGACCATTCAAAGCCATACTGCCGGGCCCCCAGGCCCCAGAGAGCTAAACCTCATCCCACAATGGTCCCGCGAAGAACACAGCTCTCCATTACAAAGTGTTCATTGGGTTAGGGGCTCACCTTGATCTCCAATATAAAGTGTGCAATGGGTTAGGGGCCCCATCTTGATCGTCAGTGAGCCCATGTCTAATATATGATGAAGCCATGTTGACAAATGTCTGCTTTGAACATCAAGCAGCTTCTATATTGGGAAGAAGAAAATGAAAAAAAAATGTAAGTGCCCGTGTCCGAATACCCATACTTGCGTCCTAAAGAGTAGGCTGTTTGAGTATACGAAAAAAGAAAGTTGAATAGTATGCAACATTTAGGAAATCGAGTATACTTTAAATGCCCGGATGTCATACTCATTTCGGCTTTGACAACAACTGATCAATTATATATGGGGATGCACTACCAAAATCAACCAATAGCGGGAAACTGCAATCAAGCATGACACATTCTCAGTGTGTGAAAATAGAATGTTTAATAGTATGCAACATCTTGAAAATCAAGTATGGTTTAAATGCCAGGATGTTATACTCATTTCGACTCTTTTCCACGATGCGTTGGAAGAGGTGGGCTGCGAGTGATAGGTCCTAGTTCTCTTCAAGTAGCCAAACAACAAAACAAGTCTTTTTTTTTACACAAAGTGTATTTCTGTTTTCTCACTGAAGTGTTTCTTGTTCTCTTGGCCTTCGTCAGAACTTTTAACCTAATTACTAAACCATCTTTTGATTTCTGAATGTGTTGGCATCGAGAACTTGGGATGTGGCTGAGTTATTGATGTCATGTTAATCAGGCCTTTTGATTTACACATATGGATTGTAGGCTAGGTAGGCTAGGCTACCTATTTAATTATTAAAATGTATGGATCAAGCCTTAGCAGTCACTCTGATCTTGTTCCCAATGATCAGTGCTTTCGTGTATTATGTTGCTGTCCAGCGGTTCTGAATTTGCGATGCATGGACTGTCCATGTGCCTTTTGATTTGAACAGTTTTGGTGTGTGTACTAGGATATTTGATTTAATGTATATACAGTACCAGTTTTATGTTTGGACACACCTACTCATTCAAGGGTTTTTCTTTATTTTTGCTATTTTCTACATTGTATAATAACATTTTATAAAAATAAAATGAAATAACACATGAAATCATGTAGTAACCCAAAAACTTTTAAACAAATTTAAATATATTTTATATTTGAAATTCTTCAAAGTAGCCACCCTTTGCCTTGATGACAACTTTGCACACTCTTGGCTTTCTCTCAACCAGCTTCATGAGGTCGTTACCTGGAATGCTTTATAGTATGCAACAATGAGTAAATAGCATGCAGTTTAGCTTATTCCAAATGCTAAAAACAACTGGACAAATTATGTTTCAAATTAGTTATAGTACTGGGTAGTTACATATTATTACATAGTAATTGCAAGACATTCCAAGTAACTAGATGGCATTGTGCTGTTTTGTTGATAAAACGAAGATGTGTATGATGCACTGAATATTTATACTACTTTCTGCAACCAACAAACATGGCTGCCTGTTGTTGCACCGGTTTAGGAACAGAAGCAATTGTCCTTAACAGTCATTATCAAATGTATTTATTTATTTTTGTTATTACCCCTTTTTCTCCCCAAATTTGTGGTATCCAATTCATCGTTACAGTCTTGTCTCATCGCTGCAACTCCCGTACGGACTCGGGAAAGGCGAAGGTCGAGAGCTGTGTGTCCTCCGAAACACAACCCAACCAAGCCGCACTGCTTCTTCACACAATGCCCACTTAACCCCGAAGCCAGCCGCACCAATGTGTCGGAGGAAACACCGTACACCTGGCGACCGTGTCAGCGTGCACTGTGCCCGGCCCGCCACAGGAGTCGCTAGTGCGCGATGGGACAAGGACATCCCTGCCGGTCAAACCCTCCCCTAACCCGGACGACGCTGGGCCAATTGTGCGCCGCCCCATGGGTCTCCTGGTCGCGGCCGGCTGCGACAGAGCCTGGACTCGAACCCAGAATCTCTAGTGGCAGAGCCTTAGACCACTGCACCACTCGGGAGGCCTCATTATCAAATTTATGAGAAACCTCAGGTCTGTGATTACAGCTCAACCACCAGACAATCTACATCCAGATCTCTCACTGCACATTCTTTTTTAATTCAAATGAAACGCTGACAGAGACGAACAGAAACGAGAAAAAAAGCTGTGCATGCTGTAATACCGCAGCCAAGAAAAGAATATAAAGTGGCACTTTTCTATGGAAAAGCACTTGATGCCGTTGCCAGAGACTGGAGATCAAATATAACGTCTGGAGTTATGTTATGTATGCCAGTAATTGGTGTCTGTGCCTGTAAATTCTGTCTATACACCATCAGCCCTTTCTCTCCGCTAAAAATGTTTAATCTTTAATTCAATTTTTTGGGGCCGTGATCCTTCGCATCAAAGCATCCAGAAGAGAATGTTTCCAACCTCCGCAATGGCGGTTTAATTTTACAGGAACTCTTTTTTTTCCTAGATTGCAATCACAGGAGACCGGCTCTCTTTTTCATGAACCTTCCTGCCATTACGGAAAAACTTCCCCTCATTTAAAATATTACCGACAAGTGTAACGAGTGTAATACGTTAATAGCTCTTATATAGGGCTCAAGACTTCCCGGGGTGGATGAGGAGGATGAGGTGAGGCAATAAAAGGAAACGTGTCTTGACAAAATTGTAGAAATGTTCTGAGGAGAATAGCAGCTTTCTCCTGAGATAGATAGATATAGAGAGGTTCCAGGCAGGTTGACATGGAACAAGCAGTTAACAATGGCCGGGCTGTGAAGATGAAGAACCGTCGGGGAGAAGAATCAGGTATACAGTTTAATGGCTGTGATAGAAAACTGAGGATGGATCAACAACATTCTAGTTACTCCACAATACTAACCTAATTGACAGAGTGAAAAGAAGGAAGATTGTACAGAATAAAAATATTCCAAAACATGCTTCCTAATTGCAACAAGACTCTAAAAAAATATTGTCAAAAATGTGTCAAATCAATTAACTTTTTGTCCTGAATACAAAGTGTTATGTTTGGAGCAAATCCAATACAACACATTACTGAGTACCACTCTTCATATTTTCAAGCATAGTGGTGGCTGCATCATGTTATGTGTATGCTTGTAATTGTTCAGGACTGGGGAGTTTTTTAGGATAAAAAGAAGCAGAATTGAGCTAAACACAAACTAAATCCTAGAAGAAAACCTGGTTCAGTCGGTATCCACCAGACACTGGGAGATTAATTCAACTTCAAATTCAGCTGGACAATAACCTAAAACACAAGGCCAAATCTACACTGGAGTTGCTTACCAAGAAGACAGGAATGTTCTTGAGTGGTCGAGTTAGAGTTTAACTTAAATCTGCTGGAAAATCTTATGGAAAGACCTGAAAATGGTTGTCAAGTAATTATTAACAACCAATTTGACAGAGCTTGAAGAATTTTGAAAAGAATAATGGGCAAATATTTCTCTTAGAGACTTACCCAGAAAGACTCACAGCTGTAGTCGCTGCCAAAGGTGATTCTCACATGTATTGACTCAGGGGGTTGAATACTAATCTAATCAAGATATATTACTGTTTTATTTTTCAAAAATGTTTTCTAAATGTTATCATTTTTAATCCACTTTGACATACCAGAGTATTTTTTGTAGATCGTTGACAAAAAATGACAATTCAAACAATTTTAATCTCACTGTAACAAAATGTGGAAAAAGTCAAGGGGTGTGAATACTTTCCGAAGGCACTACATGTATTTCGTAGACATGATGTTTACTATGGGTAGTTTAGAAGTCTACTATGGACAGTGTGGATTGCCAGAGGGTATGGAGAGAAGTGGCAAGGACTCAGGTTTTAATAAGCACATGCTTATTAAACACTTAAAAAATACATACATTATTTGCACCATTCTCAATAAGATTCATGGCCTGATATTCTGACTGTAAAATAGGTAGACTACCCCTATATGCCATGGAACATCCTACAATCAAATACATGCACAAATACACACAAAGACACACACCAAAATCAAAATCATCTACCATCTCTTTTCTGTGCCTTTTGAAAGCGAGGTGAGGATGCTTTTTACAGTCATTACATCCAGCCTTATCTCAGTGAGCCTGAGCCTGCACTAGGCTGCCAATGACAACTGCTTCTAATCTCACCCCCTCCCGACAAGCAGCTCTGAAAGCGACAGCGCCTTTCTTCCCAATTCCTCAGACACGTAGCCAGACATATATTCATCTGTCACTCATTGCCTGTATTAATGGGGAGATGACACACACACACACACACACGGCAAAAAGATGAGCCATATTTCACACATCTTTCACACTGATTTAAACCTGCCTTTATCACACAAGAGGGATTGGTCGTTTTTGAATATTAAGGCAGACACAAGACAGAGGGAGGGAAGCATCTGTCTGATATAGCCTACTAGGACAACGGGAATTGAAAAGTAGCAGATCGTTTTTCCTCTACGGTAATATGTTTCCTTGAGCTAAGAGATATGAAACTCACATCATATGTCACTAAGTGAAGCATAAAGTATTTCTTCCTGGTGTTCGACCTATAAAGTAAAAAGCCTATAGAGCAACTGGTGTAATCTGGTCTGCTATCTCTCCCAGTCTGCTTTCAGGAACCAGGCAAGGCCGTCGGTTGGACCACTAGGCGAATGGGGATGGATAATGTTAGACCTTATCTCCATCTAGGAGGTCAATAATCACTGAGAGTTGACATAGCAGTATATAAGCACTGGTCTGTTAGCATGAGCAGAGCCACTCTACTGCCTGGCCCTCGAGCCATCAGTCCTCTGTCCCCTTCTCAGGGACTCTGCTTTCAAAACAAACCAGGACAAGGAAATTGGTTTAGGCTAACCTTCCCTCCTCAAACGCTTGGGTTACATCCTTAATGCATTTTTTGCCTTTTTTCCCAGTCGGAGTAGAAATGGGAATGGGAGGGAGGCCCTTTTGTCACAATTCTAGACATGCCACAGAGCGTCGGCTGCCATGCCGCAGGTAATTTCAGGCCAGTCAATCCCTCCCTCCCCATCAAGCGGACCAACACTGAGTACCACTCTACTGCAGTGGTGCACAAACACACACACAAACACATTTGTACATGTATACACACACTCGTATACACTAGGTGGCCAGTTTATTAGGTACACCCATCTTGTAGGGGGTCGTACCCACCTTTGCCTCCAGAACAGCCTGAACTATTCAGGGCATTGTGTTCAATCATGGCTCAATTGGTATCAAGGGACATAACGTGTGCCAGGGAAACATTCCCCACACCAGTACACCACCTCCACCAGCCTGTACCATTGACACCAGGCAGGATGGGTCCATGGACTCATGCTGCTTACACCAAATCCTGACTCTGCCATCAGCATGGCACAACAAGAACCGGGCTTCGTCGGACCAGACAATGTTTTTCCACTCCTCGATTGTCCAGTATTGATGATTGAGTGTCCACTGGAGTCGCTTCTTCTTGTTTTTAGCTGATGGGAGTGGAACCCGTTGTGGTCGTCTCCTCCAATAGCCCATCTGTGACAAGGATTGATGAGTTGTGCGTTCCGAGATGCCTTTCTACACACCACTGTTGTACTGTGCTGTTATTTGCCTGTTTGTGGCCCGCCTGTTAGCTTGCACGATTTTTGCCATTTTCCTTCAATCTCTCTCATCAACGAGCTGTTTTTGCCCACAGGACTGCCACTGACTGGATGTTTTTTCTTTGTCGCACCAATCTCTGTAAACCCTAGACAATCGTGCGTGAAAATCCCAGGAGAGTGAGCTTTTCTGAGATACTGTATCCCACGCACCAAGCACAGACGATCATACCACGCTCAAAGTCGCTTAGGTCACTCATTTTGCCCATTCTAACGTTCAATCGAACAGTAACTGAATGTCTCGATGCCAGTCTGCCTTCTTTATATAACAAGCCATGGCCACGTGACTCACTGTCTGTAGGAGAGATACATTTTTTGGTGAATAGGGTGGTGTAGCTAATAAACCAGCGACTGAGTGTACGTACACAAAGATATATGCATAATACACACACAGGTAGGCTTGGGCAGCATCCAGATTGCCATACCTTCATACCGATCTTGTGCCATACCGGGATATTCAATAATACCGGCACTGAACACAAGGGGCACTATTGATTTTGGAAGAAGCTAACCACAAATGCACAACTGCAGAGCATTTAGCACCTTTTAGACAGTTTTCTTAATAGTTATAAGATATCTAGCTGGCAAACATTTAGTTGTGACCATAATGTAATTAGATCACCTGGCGCATGCTGCACAACAGTGAGCGACTCACAAGACTCCGGTCTCTCGTCGTTGTGTGCTACAAACACCACGTGACTGGGTACTACCGGAAAAATGATGTGACAGGTGAAATGAACAATGCAATCGTCTTTATCTCCTAACATATTGCACAAGATGACCGCAGGTATTTACTTAAAAAGTAGCTAGAAATATTCACATTTATAAAATAACTTCAAAGAAATAGTTTAAACGGTATTGACGGTATTGAAAAACCATCCTGTGGCTATTTCCAAATACCCCGGTATACTGTACATACGGTATACCGGCCAAGCCTACACACAGGACTGTGTTGTTAATGTTTCCTTGCGTTGGTAAGGGGTTAGAGATCTCTCATCTGCTCACTGTCATGGCTGACAAACTGTAAATGCCATGAGAACTACAATATAGCATGCAAATGTTGGCAAAACAACTGCTTACCCTTCTGATCAAATCATTTCAAATGAAGCTGGTCCAGATACTGGTTTGATCTGGTTTGCAGTAATATTGAGGTTGGCTTTCATGAGGATCCCCTGTTAAAGACCAGGCGATAGCTTTCAGCTGTTTACAATGGAAAATAATGGAAATCCTCTCAATATTCCAACCTGATTCCAGTTCTCTCAGAAGTCTTGCAGTGGAGACAGACAAACCCCTAAATAAAAACTCTGAATATCAAACCCTAGCTTTAATTGTTCTCACTAATCATCTCCATAGTCACGGAGGCACGACAGACATCAGCAATGACTTAATTCCAACCCAGAGCTACTTTGGCTGGGATTATATTTTTCCTTTTGTTACTTTCTTGTGCACCACACTGGGAGTGAGGAGAGATGGGGAGAGGAATAAGAGGGAGAAACAGGAGGAGGAGAGAGTGACAGGGAGAAGAGAGACAGGGAAATTAGAGAGCCAGACAGCCAGGGGGAGGGGAAATCGAGGGGGGAGAGAAATTGCCCCGCTGCGTCTTTAAGAGGAATCACGTCAGGAAAGCACTGAGGAAATCACCAGGAAGGCCTGTATTAAAATGTGTCTGACCCCTGATGGACTCCAAACTGCAGCCCAGAGCAATCTGCCTGCCTGCCCGGCTGGAGAAATATGGTCAGAGAATTGTGCCACTGAAACGCTCCATCAAGACCATTCTGTCAGGTACGCACTGAGACAGACCACAGCCCAAACCTCTCCTCCCTTCCTCTCTCTCTCCCTCCCTCCTTTTCTCCTCCACTCTAGGGTCGTGTTGAACTGCGCCAGAGTGGGGGCCTAATGATAGTCTCTCTAGTCTAGGGGGACATAAGATGGGCCCAGACTTCAAAAGCCAGCAGGGTGACAGACAGCAGGGAAGTCTCTCTCTCCCTCTCCCTCTCCCTCTCCCCCCTCTCTCCGTCTCAACCCAGACCCACTGGCCCAGGAGGGGTTTCTAATTGCATTTCACAAGGACTGAACTAAATAAGGGCCTTGTTCTGCCTACAGTAGCCACCCTGCTGGGCGGTGGAGAGACGGGAGGAGGGAGGAGGATGGGTGGGGGTGAAGGGAGAGATTTGAGCCTTCTCTGTGTGTGACAGAAAGCTTTAACATGTCAAGCTCCACAGAGAGAGGGGTAGGATAGCCGCTCCACCCCAACCTCCCCTACGGTAATGGTAGAGCATTGGAGACTGAACAAGAGAAAGAATGTGTGTGTGTTTGAGAAGGTTAGAGAAAAGCGGGAGAGATTTAATCCACAAAATGCCCCATCCCCTTGTGGCAGGCAGACAGGCAGTTCCCCCGCCAGAGCCCCTCGTTGTGACCTACATGGTGTTTGTGGGCAGGGACTAGGGAGGATGGTGGGGTGTTTGTGGGCAGGGACTAGGGAGGATGGTGGGGTGTTTGTGGGCAGGGACTAGGGAGGATGGTGGGGTGTTTGTGGAGGGGCAGGGACTAGGGAGGATGGTGGGGTGTTTGTGGGCAGGGACTAGGGAGGATGGTGGGGTGTTTGTGGGCAGGGACTAGGGAGGATGGTGGGGTGTTTGTGGGCAGGGACTAGGGAGGATGGTGGGGTGTTTGTGGAGGGGCAGGGACTAGGGAGGATGGTGGGGTGTTTGTGGGCAGGGACTAGGGAGGATGGTGGGGTGTTTGTGGGCAGGGAGGGTAGGGCCATAGGAGGTCTGTGGACAAGCAGGGAGCCTCCACTCCACTTTGAAGCTCTCTCCATTTCAATATTTCATGAGCCTCATCTCATCTCCAGCCCCTCTCATCGGATGTGTGCTTTTAGCTAGATAGTGAGCAGCGATCGTATACCCCATCACAGTAGCTACCATAGATCTGAGGAAACAGAAACACTCTGTTCCTGCTCTGTGTACCCAGTCAGTCTCTGGGCTTTGGGCTTTTGCATATCTAAGGGACGATCTCGTTAAATGCTTGTAGCAATTACAACAATTAGAGATAAGCTAAGTGTGTCAAAGCCCTGGCGGAGACAACACCATGTTTACAATGATTAACATGCAGTGTTATCGGTGGGGATGGTAATCAGGCAGCCAGCTAGAGCCTGACGCTCCACAAAATCACAGGGGCTTTATCTGTCACTATCAATGTGAGGGCAGGCGTGAGGCAAGCTGCAGGAAACGCAAACATGGTGGGAAATAAATGGCGGCCATACTTGTCAGCATTGTCACGTCTACAGCTGGTTTCAAATGATGCCATTTCCTCATTCAAGTTAATTCAAAGTTCACCAGGTACAGTATAATGGCTTGGCCAGGTCACATGGTCAGGAAAACTACTGGCCCTAATGATGGAGTATTCTGCACGTAATAAGTTATCATGTAATAAATATGTAAAAGCACTGTAATAAGACTTAATATTCAAATACAACTGATCTGCATTTCTATCAAGCACTATCAATGGGGTCAATGGGAGTGTGTGTGGCGTCTGCCGGGACATTTCCATGCGGGAGCATCGTGTTGGCACACTCTGGCCTCTCCAGCCCTCTCTATGTCCTCCGCTGTGACCGTGACATAAGGTCTGGTTGTCTGGGGCTCTGGGCTGTAATAGAGTTGCCTTTGAGAGGGGCCTCCATCTGGCAGACCGCGGGCCCTGTGGGCCGGGCAGGCCTGCATTCCATGCTATCCTCCACAAATTCACACCATGCCAGCCGGAGACCTAAATGTCCACATTGTGAGTCTGAGACCCACTCACTGCCTGAGAGAGAGGCTGAGAGAGAGGCTGAGAGAGAGGCTGGGAGAGAGGCTGGGAGAGAGGCTGGGAGAGAGGCTGAGAGAGAGACTGGGAGAGAGGCTGAGAGAGAGATTGAGAGAGAGGCTGGGAGAGAGGCTGGGAGAGAGGCTGAGAGAGAGGCTGAGAGAGAGGCTGAGAGAGAGGCTGAGAGAGAGGCTGGGAGAGAGGCTGAGAGAGAGGCTGAGAGAGAGGGTGAGAGAGAGACTGAGAGAGAGGCTGGGAGAGAGGCTGAGTGAGACAGGACATTCACCACGCTGGGGTTATTTGAGTGAAGGATCCCAAAGCACAGACGTACTCAGTGTGTTCTCTTCTCTCTGCTCTCTCATAGTGTGTGTGTCTGTGTCTATGTCTGTTAGTTTTGTATAAGTGTGTATGTTTTTTTAGTGTTCATTGTGTTGAATGAGAGTCTGTTTATGTCCTGTTTTGCATTTGAAAGTAACCGTGGAGAGGAGTGGGCATAGGAGAGGATGTGTGTGAATTTGAGAGCATGTATTAGTGTTTGCCAGCCAGTCTGCCTAGCTTTTTTTGTGTTTGTGTGTGTGCTTTCCTATGTCTGTCTGTTAAGGTCCAGATCTCAGTAGGGCTGGGCTGAGGGCTGGCACCGAGCACGAAGAGCCAAGTGGCACATCATTTAGCACTAAGTCCAGTCATCAGTGGCTGTCTCAGCTGGGCTTAGCATGCGCTCTGCTTACTAACATGGCCTCAACAAGAGGATCTGGGACTGCTGCTGCACGCGCCCGGCCCAACTCAGACAGACAGTGTCTGTAAGAGGATTTCACACTGGCAAACAGGGACAGCCTGCGCTGCTCCCTCCGCTCACCCAGGGAGAGACCAGACAGCTGCACCTCCTCACACACATCGCTGTGGATGCACGCACGCACGCGCGCACACACACACACACACACACACACACACACACACACACACACACACACACACACACACACACACACACACACACACACACACACACACACACACACACACACACACACACACACACACACACACACACACACACACACACACACACACTGGCTATCCCCCCAAATCCCTGCATCGGGGGACAATATCAATTGAGCGAGCTCAGGGATAATCCTTCCAGGAAACCTGATAAAGCAGCTGGGTCGGAGTGCCAGGCCGATTTGACGGTGGCTAAGACACAGAGAGACACAGAGGAGACTAGCTGGGTGGACCAACAATAATATCATACGATGTTCTATCATGCAATAACGCGCAGGGAGATTTGATGGGTTCTCTAACCTCACATGCTCCACTCACAGGGTTAGGACAACATGAAAGATAAACGTTGTACAGCAGCATCTGAAAGACAGAAAGTGAATGATGTTTTTCCTGGAGCACTACTTGGCTTGCATGACGATACTGCTATTACTGAGGATATCACATGAGAACATAAATATGAAAAATACCAAATATTTTGCACTCCAAGATTTAAGAGAAGACTGGTGGTTATAAGAGACAGTATAAATCAATGCGAGAATTCTTCTGATGCACACAGTACGTGTTGCTATGACATAAAGGCCCAGTTTACAGCAGGCCCACAGAGGACACACACACACACACACACACACACACACACACACACACACACACACACACACACACACACACACACACACACACACACACACACACACACACACACACACACACACACACACACACACACACACGAGAAAAAGGCCCTGGTCCACTGGGAGATACAGAGCAGTAGGGAGAGACAGGAAGAGAGGAAGGGGAAACAGGCCGGGGCATTTCAACACACAGATGAAGACATCCCTGAGCAGCAGCAGTAGTTAAAAGCTGGTGCAACAGCACAACAAGGTCTCTGGGGTGTTCCATCCTCTCTCCGTCGCTGTTGAGTTCCTCCTGTGACACGGAGGTAAACAGTTTGTTGTGGGAACAGCTTTGGATTCTCCTCAATAAAGGCGCATAGACAATGCAATCAGCCACAGGGTGCTCGGAGATCCAAACAAGCCAGGGAGTTAGCAACGTTAGAGCCCGTTTAATTGAGTCTGTTCACAGATGCCGCCTCTGGCATGGTTCTGGGAGAGGGAGAAAGGGGTCTGACACACACGCACACATGTACGCGCACACACATCTTTGTGGTCTTCTCTGGCGTGGACTGATTAGTGTGCTCTGATGACCACATTGTGGTGTGACGGAGGAATGCTGTTGGCTACCCTTCAGGAAGTCTTTTGTGGACTGGACCAATGGAGAGGGAGCCTGCCAACTCCCACCCAGGCCTAATGATACAGTATTGGATTAGAATAAGGGCTCTCAGTCACGCTCTGTTGGAGCTTGAACTATGACTTCAGTGATGCAGAGTGTACCGTACAGCTATCTTTGACTCAAGCTGTGGTTCAAGTAATGCTTTTGTGGGTACAGTACAGTAGCACCTGACACTGCTAATGAATTTGCTTATAAAGCTGCACACACACACACACACACACACACACACACACACTTACTGCTAGACGGGTGAGGTGACTGGAGGTGACTGAGGTAACTGGAGGTGACTGAGGTGACTGGAGGTGACTGGAGGTGACTGGAGGTGACTGATGTGACTGAGGTGACTGGAGGTGACTGGAGATGACTGAGGTGACTGGAGGTGACTGAGGTGACTGGAGGTGACTGAGGTGACTGGAGGTGACTGAGGTGACTGAGGTGACTGAGGTGATTGGAGGTGACTGAGGTGACTGAGGTGACTGAGGTGACTGGAGGTGACTGGAGGTGACTGAGGTGACTGGAGGTGACTGGAGATGACTGAGGTGACTGTAGGTGACTGAGGTGACTGGAGGTGACTGAGGTGACTGGAGGTGACTGGAGGTGACTGGAGGTGACTGAGGTGACTGGAGGTGACTGAGGTGACTGAGGTGACTGGAGGTGACTGAGGTGACTGGAGGTGACTGAGGTGACTGGAGGTGACTGAGGTGACTGAGGTGACTGGAGGTGACTGAGGTGACTGGAGGTGACTGAGGTGACTGAGGTGACTGGAGGTGACTGAGGTGACTGGAGATGACTGAGGTGACTGGAGGTGACTGAGGTGACTGAGGTGACTGAGGTGTCAAAACAACGTCTTGGTTTCTCTCCACTTTGCCACTGGAGTGTTGCTTTGTTCCTCTAATCCAGAGAAGTATCCTATCTGGTTTGCTCTGCATATCCCTGATGCATTTTTCACCAGTTACTTCTAGAAAACACTGTGTTCCCCGGCATTAAAAAGCAATTTAGCCCTCGTAGGATTAAAAGCTTGAAGGCTACACTTGGCATGGGCATGAAAAATGTAGCAGCTTCTTATATTTACCAAGGCTGAGGCTGAGCGCTGCACACACAGCATTTAAAAGACAACATGGATTATTTTATCTGACTACAGCAGAGCAGAGCTGTAACAGGTGTATTTTACATACATTACCTCCAGCCAAACATAGGTTATGTAACAGGTGTCTTTTACAAACATTACCTCCAGCCAAACATAGGTTATGTAACAGGTGTCTTTTACAAACATTACCTCCAGCCAAACATAGGTTATGTAACAGGTGTATTTTACATACATTACCTCCAGCCAAACATAGGTTATGTAACAGGTGTCTTTTACATACATTACCTCCAGCCAAACATAGGTTATGTAACAGGTGTCTTTTACAAACATTACCTCCAGCCAAACATAGGTTATGTAACAGGTGTATTTTACATACATTACCTCCAGCCAAACATCTTCATCGGCAGACTTAGTAGCCTTGGTTTCTCAAACGATTGCGTCGCCTGGTTCACCAACTACTTCTCTGACAGAGTTCAGTGTGTCAAATCGGAGGGCCTACTGTCTGGACCTCTGGCAGTCTCTATGGGGGTACCACAGGGTTCAATTCTTGGGCCAACTCTTTTCTCTGTATACATAAATGATGTCGCTCTTGCTGCTGGTGAATCTCTGATCCACCTCTACGCAGACGACACCATTCTGTATACTTCTGGCCCTTCTTTGGACACTGTGTTAACAACCCTCCAGACGAGCTTCAATGCCATTCAACTCTCCTTCCGTGGCCTCCAACTGCTCCTAAACACAAGTAAAACTAAATGCATGCTCTTCAACCGATCACTGCCTGCACCTGCCCGCCCATCCAGCATAACTTCTCTGGACGGTTCTAACTTAGAATTTGTGGACAACTACAAATACCTAGGTGTCTGGTTAGACTGTAAACTCTCCTTCCAGACTCACATCAATCATCTCCAATCCAAAGTGAAATCTAGAATTGGCTTCCTATTTCATAACAAAGCATCCTTCACTCATGCTGGCAAACATACCCTCGTAAAACTGACCATCCTACCAATCCTCGACTTCGGCGATGTCATTTACAAAATAGCCTCCAATACCCTACTCAACAAGCTGGATGCAGTCTATCACAGTGCCATCCGTTTTGTCACCAAAGCCCCATATACAACCCACCACTGCGATCTGTATGCTCTCGTTGGCTGGCCTTC